>NW_023416292.1:24504554-25104554 GCF_014176215.1 Rousettus aegyptiacus | reverse complement strand
TCTTCAACCTCGATTCTTCCCTCACCTAGTAGCCTCCTTTACTCTTCCGACACCTGTCCCAGGTATTTCGAACTCACTGAGTTTCTTCTGTGCCGTACAACACTCCGCCCTCCCCTTCCAATCGGGTCAAACCCACCTTCTGAGTGTCACCCATTGCACACCTGCTCGCGAACACCCCCACTGCGGTCTGAAGACACGTTTATAACTGAACCTGTGTGTGATTTAAATGCAGTGAGATGTCCGTCCTGTGCAAGTTACTAAGGTTTAATACAAAATGAGGCTTTTACAAAAAGTGCTTTTTTGGGAATACGCTTTAACCTTCCATTTTTTGTCATATCATGTCTCTACTGCACGGGAGCCCACGATATTCAGCCTGCCGTAACCCTTAGGCTGAGGGCACTCGGAAAGGACCACGGACAGAGGAGGTGGCAGCCCCGGAAGCGCTCTGTCCGCAGAGGCGCTGGGAGCTACCTCGGCGTTCCGGAAGACCTTGAGCATGTCGGCGTCGAACGCCTCCACGGTTTTGTAGCAGCCGGTGAGGAGCTGCTTCTCTATAGTGGACAGGTCCAGGGGCTCGGCGATCTTCTCGTAGTAGTCGGCGTTCCTGGAACGCAAAGCCGGGGGTCAGTCCGGCACACAGCGCGTTTCTAAAATGCACATGGTTCCCACGCACGGAGCTTACTTTTTCTTTGGGGGGAGGTTCAGGAGCGGTGCCGCCAGCGCCTGTCGGGAGGAGTCTGCAAAAGAACGCACGTGTCAGCAGGGTGCTCGGGCGGCGAGCCCTGCGTCTCACCCCCCGATTAGAAGTTAGGGGGGAAAATCCAAGTCTTTCTGAGGCCTGCCTATGAAAAACGCAAGGATGTCCCAGAAACGTGGGCAGCTAACGGCAGGGACCGGAAGTCCTGAGTGATGAAGGACAGAGCGTCCTGCAGGCGACGTTGGCGGGTCACGGGGAGTGAGAGGTGGCAGTGGACTGAGGCAGCCGGGCCGCTCAGGGCAGATTCCGAGTCGACGAGTCTCGTTACGAACCCTAAACTGTCACTGTTCTCATCCAAAATGTGTTTCCTCAATCTTGTTACTATTATGCTGTTGTTTTGGATTCGACGCGACTCCAGATAATGAATAATTTAGTATTGTACCAGATAATGAATAATTTAGTATTGTAAATATTTTCTGGAATCCTTTTTCTTGTAACGGTTACTTTGTATTTACAAAAACAGAATTCATGTGCCGTGGGGCTACTTCTCACTCGCTACCTTACTTCCTTTCTAGCGACTTAAGATGTAGAGAGAAAAAGCCTGTTGCTTCCTGCCCAGGGTGCGGTGACATGTGGATGTGATCTGCGGTTTCTCACTGGGCAGGTGGGGCCAGCTGAGAAGGCACAGCGGGCTCTTTTGGGAATGTAAAGGCTATAGGTGTCACAAAACTTCATGTTTTAGGACAGGCTGGTCTTCGCTTTCATCTCTATTACCTTAGGTTAACTATAAAAAGCCACTAGAATGCAAGTATAAACAACAGACAGAAAGAAAAGGGAAAAAAATTTCTTCAGAAATTAGGGAAAGGAAGAAAGACCAGCCGAAGCTGATGGCAAAAAGCAGCATCATTTGTTAAACTCTCTCTCGTCTTAAATACCTCCAGATTTTTTTTTTGGTGGTAAAAAGTCACGTACATTACCAAGCCACCTGTCCAAAATGAACTCCCCTTCCCCACCTTCACCCTCTGCACACACCCAGAAGGGATATGGTAAAGGGGGTGAAGGTGCTTGCACAAAAACGCCTTTAGAGGAATTTTCTTGCAACTTTATTCCTGTTCCCTGATGCAGACCTTAGGGCCTGTGAACCCTCCAAATACGTGCAAAATTATGTACGTGCATTTTTGTAGGGAAAGGATCCACAGCTTTCACGCTCACAAATATCTGTCCAGAAAACTGATGTGTTAGATCTAGCGATGCAAACGCAACAGCCCCGAAGACCTCGACCGGTCCCGACTCTAAGCTCCGGTGTGAGGAGAACTGAGTAGCCTCCGGAACTCCTAGCCCTGAACGGCCGTTTGTTTTGGGTCCTGGATGCCTCCGGTGGGGGCAAGTGACACGAGTGTTTAGAACGGCCACGAAGAGCATCCGGGGGCCGCGGTCACCTTTGTAAGAGATGATGCCGTCGCAGATCTCCTTGAGGATCTGGGCCAGGCGGGCCGCCCGCGCCACCTCGACGTTCTCCTCTGCGGCCGCCAGCCGCCGCGTGCGCACAGACCGGGCTGTCTGCAGGGCGGAGAACTGGGTCATGAAGACGTCTGGAAGGGCAAAGTGACAATGAGCTTCAAGAAAAGAGGAGCTTGCGGCGGCTTCCTCTCTCCTTCCAGGAAACCGGGAAGCATGGCTGGCACCAGACAGGCAAGGCTGCGTCCCGGCCTCCCTGTCGCAGGCTGTGTGACCTTGGGCAAGCCACCTCACACTGTGTCTCGGTTTCTTAACTGTGAGGTGGCGCCTGCGGCGGGGCTTCCCTCGGGAGGTGCCCATGCGGGTTGAGGATCTGCTACGTATCCCGCATCGAGGGGCCTGCAGGCCACGGTGAGGCCCGGGCCCCTGGGGGAAGCGGGTTCCTTCTCCTTCCCAGAAGTAGGAGGAAGCCGAGAGCTGGGAGGGGCAGTTGCTGCCGACCGACACCTGTAGGACACCTGGTCGTGCGGATCTTAACTTGTCTGGCCCGGACTAAAAGGAGCCGGGGGAAGGCTGGCGGCGGCCGCGCTCAGGGCCCCCGGGCCGCCCGCGGGCCTACCGGACTTGATGTTGCCGTCGTCCCGGCAGATGCCGCTCCAGCGCGCGTACAGCGCCGCCGAGTGCACGCTGTCGCCCGCGCGCTTCACCTCCTCCTGCTTCTGCCGGATCTTCTCCCAGTTCCGGACCAGGAACACATGGTGCTTCAGCACGAAGTTCCTGCGAGGGGGAGGGAGGCGCGGCCCCGTCGCTCACTCCGCAAGCGCTCGCGCGCCTGCGCCGTGTGAGCCACGCGACGGCGCTATAAATGCTCAGACGGTGCACACTTGCCATCTTACGATTAAACAACGAAACGTGATTCAGTTTTGCATCTTGATTCCCCCCCCATAACGTTTCCTCATATTATTTACAAATACCTTCCAAATACAATTTAAAAACTGCAAAAATTTTAGCAATTGCAGCAGCCTGACTTGAAGGTGGAGCTTTATGGAGTGTTTGTACATCCTGGAGAGGAAGCGGCCAGGATGAAGGGCCGGCTTAGCATCCGTTAGGAGAAGGAACCGAACGGGCGAATGAGAGCAGAGGCCCTTAAGACGGGGGCGCGCCGGCACACCGCGCTGGCCGGCCCCTGGCGCGGCGCTCTGAACACGGGCGGCCCACGTGTCTCTCGACTGACCCTACACAATTCTGATGATTCCATAACTCGGTTTTCCCCCAGTACACATAAAAAACATGTGACCTTGAATAAATCTCAAACTATGGGCCTCAGTAAATGGAGATTACTTGTGACGTCACCTTTATAAACTATCAATGCCTGGGTTTCGCCTTCAAAAATTCTGGTTTAAGTGGTCTGGGTTGTGGCCTGGGCATGAGGAGTTTTTAAAAGTTCCTTAGGCAGAAAGTTAAAAAAAAAAAAAAAAAAAAAGTTCCTCAGGCTAAAGTAGAGAAACACTGGATTAAACCATCTGTTTTACTTAAGTTTAAAATGTCTATCACTCAAAGTAAAACAGGATAAAAGGGGCTAAAATTGTAGTAAAGTCACAAACAAGGATAAACTTTCTAAGATACTGGAGTGTGCAGTCAGGGGAGATGTCTACATCTTGAAGGACAAGATGTGTACGTTTACTTTGCTTCCGTCCGTCATGAACAAATCTTATCTGAAAACATGGAAGAGCAAAAATGGTCACTGAAGAGCCTTCTTATTGCTCTGTCACTGTGTTAACCAGGCAGACTCGGCACCTTCTCTGTGCCGTCAGCCCCTCCGGCAGGCTGGTGCAGCCCACGCGGCCCTTCTCCGAATGTTTTAGAAGCATTTTAAAAGTAACTTATGATTTTAAGTAATTTTAATACACAGGATTAAAACAAAACTAAATATACTGAAATGTAGTTTTCAGAATGTTAAAAAAAACCATGGAATTGGGACACAGAAACATGAATTTTTAAAACATGGTAAGATCTAGCTGTGGGTTTACGACGACAGTGGCCGAGGCAGAGATGAACGCAAGTGATATTCTGAGGTGTTTGTGAAACTGCAAACACTACACACACACGCTCGTTTTTGTGCCTACAGGTCACATCGGAAGGAAGGCTGAACTTCCGTTAGACATTAGGGAAAAGAGACATGATTCCCCCCATTTGAGTTCACAGACCCCCTGAGCCCCGCTCAAAGACGACCTGCACGTAAGAAACGGCTCAGCCCCACACACGCCTGGCCTCACACCGACACGCCAGCCACGTGCCGCAAAGCGCTCAGGAAAACGCGAAAGCTCTTCACCTCTCTCGATTGGACATTGGCTTCATCTGTAACTGGGGGGTCAATCTCGTTGGAGTGTTGACATTTTCACTGGGTTCCTCGGAGAGGTGGCCTCTCTGAAAAACAGATGGATCAAGCCGCAGGGGAAAAACCATCAGTCGGGTCCCCCCGGATCATGTGAGAGCCACTGTGAAGGCGCCACCCTTGCTAGTGCCCGTATTTCACACGCCTCCCGCGGCTCAACGAGAAAAGGCCGAGACGGTCACTCACCCTCTTCTTCAGCTTGTGCTTAGATTTCCTCTTCTCTTTGGACCGCGTGGACTTCCTGTGAGCGGCCACCGGCTGGCTGCCTCTGCTGCTGGCCAGGCCGTTCACGCGCTGGCTCTTGCCCCCGATGATGCCCCTGCACTTCTCAAAGCCGCACTTGCACAGTTGCTGTGAAGGGAGAGACGCTGTCAGCCTGCGGCCCCGGGGGCGCATCCCCCAGGATGCCCGCGCACCTGGACGCCCGCGGCACGCCCGAGTCCCGGAATTTCCACGCGGAGGAAAACACTGATAGAAAGCAAAATAAGCAAGCATGGGCCTCCACTGCAGCGGAAAAGAAAGAGCACACACCGGGAACCCGTCACCAGAGCAGGAAGGGACGGACTGGACGCTGAAGGGCGAGGGCGACCTCTTCCCGCAGAGTCCGAAAGAACGCGGGGCCTCTGTGCCCCTGACACGTGGCGTCAGGAGTGAAACACTGTCTTCCCCGAGGTGCTTCCCAGTGGCTCCAGTCAGTGACGGCTGCTGAAGGCCCGCGCCGCACAGAGCGACGTGACCCCCCCCGTCCGACCGCCCTCTTGGGTTTGTTATTCGTACCTGCTTTTCAACGTTGAAGGAATGGAAGTTGTAATCGTAGGTGAGTTCGGTCCCAGCGGGCATGTCCCTCAGAGCATACAGTCCGATCCGGTACACGCCGTTAACAGACCTGCAGACGGAGGCGCGGGCGGAGACTCAGCGCCGCGCCCGGCTCCCGGCCCGCCTGCTTCTGACCCCGGCTCGAGTCTCCCGGCCAAGCTCTCCACATTCCGTCTACCTTCCATTCCATTCCACCCAACGTGCTTAACGCCATCAGTTTTCTGGAACACGTGCCCTACGCGGTCCATTAGGATAGGTCATAGGGTTCCTGCTTGGGAGTCGGGGTCCCTCTAAAACAGGCTTCAGTCTCCTCACGATCTCCTCCAGCTCACCTAACCCTGTCCACTCCTGCCAGCTTCCGGCCCCCACTGCTGCGCGACTGCCTCTTCTGTTCTACTTCACACGAAGTTGTTAACGACCTTCTGCGCACTGTCCTGGATGCTTTATTCGGCGGTCCCCAACCTGTGTGGCACCAGGGACCGGCACTCCTGCGAGAATCTAAGGCCTGACGGTCTGAGGCGGAGCCGAGGCGGGGGAGCTGGCGCTGGGGAGCGGCCGCAGACACAGAGGCGGCTTCGCTCGCCCGCCCGCCGCTCATAGGCCGTGGACTGGTACCGGTACCGGTACCGGTCTGTGGCCCAGGGGTTGGGGACTCCTGCTTTAGATATACTAATTATGGCATTTTGTTGTACTAACTTATTTAATCCACCCAACTACCATGTAACAAAAGGTACTACTTACTGTTGGCTAGCACTACAACCCCCATTTTCTAAATGAGGCTGAGGCAGAGAGGGTAAGTAACCTGCCCACAGCCAACAGGGCCAACAGACGGGGACGTCAAGTTTCAAATCGAGGCCGTCTGGCTTCAGAAGCGGACTTGCCACGCCACACCGATGACAGGCCAGCTCACGAACCCTCACGAGCCCTATGAGACCGGCACTGCGAGTTCTATTTCATACGCGAGGTACTGGCGGCTTATAGGTTTCGTTCACGGTCACACACAGCTGCATTCAAAGCCAGGGGGTGAAGCCTAGGCTGCCTGATCCACGGCTGCCCCCCTCCCTCCTGCCTCCCTGACATGCGGGACGCACTGAGGGCTGGCCTGCATACTGCCCTAGCAAATGTCGATTTCTCTCACCTTCAGTTTTTGGTATTTTTTAAAAATTCACAAAGCATTTTGTCTATACATACAGTGGGTAGCAAACTATGGCAGACAACCTCACCCCATGTCTTTGTAAATTCTTATGGGCACACAGCTAGATCCCTAAGTTTGCTGATGCCTGGTCTACGCCACGGTATTTAAAATCGGACTCTATTCTGCACTGTATTACAATTTTGGAAGGAGGTATAACTTACATGGAGTGGAACACACAAATCTTAGCTGTACGGCGTGCTGAATTTCACAAATCTGTACACCCCGTCATCTCCCAGAAAGCCCGCTCTCTCCCGCATCAGCACCGTCCCCAAAAGCCCTGCCCCCACCCTGCTCCCTTCACAGACCAGTTTCACTTGTTTTGAACTTCAAACAAATGGAACCGCACAGAGCACACCAGAGTACGCACAATCCCACACCCATCTCCTCACCCAACACACCGCTGTGTAACGCTTCAGCACACAAACATAACACAATGTATATGCCTGTCCCACTGTGGGTAAACATTTGCGTTTACCCACCGTTTCTAGCTTTTGCTTAGAAACTGCTCACGTGAACACTCACACACGTCTTTTGAACATGATGCACTCCTCTGGTCAGGCATACGCTGCGGAGCGGGGCTGTGGGGCTCCTGGGCACATTGGGCTTTGGGAGGTGCTGGGGAACGTTTGGGAGAGTGGGTGCACCAACTCGCACCCCAGCCAGCGCCCGAGCCAACACGCTGAGTCGTCACTCTTTGATCACAGCCATTGTGGAGGGTTCGACTAATGCTTAGCAACAAGCACTCCTCTACATGCTGAGCGACCGTCCGGTTTCTCTCTCTCGTGCCTATGCTTCTACCTATTTAAGAAACGGGACCTTTTCTTATTGATTTGTAGATGCTGGATTTTATCCAGAAGCAAGGCCTTGGTCAGATGAACACACTGCAAGTATTTTCTGAATGGCTTGTTTTTACGCTCCAAATGTGATCCTCTGATGAACAAAGATGGTTAATTGCATCAACTCTGTCCCTTTACAGTGCTATTCACGCCCCGTTTAAGATACCTTTATGTCAAGTCTATGAACACATTTTGTATGTTTCCTTCTAGAAATCTGTTTTGACTGCGATATTTAGGTCTACGATCCACCTTCGATTACTTTTTGTGAGTGGACTGAGGTAGAAGCTAAACCGACTCAGCATTAGTTATTAAAAATCCATCCTTTCCTGATTTGCAGTGGAACCTGTCGTAACTCCGGTGACAAAACGTTTATAGGTGTTTGCCTGAACCTTCATCTATCAATCTATCCCAAGCAAATTCCTACTTGAATCAGTGAACCACTACAGTAAGTCTTGAAATTTGGTAAAGTCCGTAAGTTTTGTTTTTCTTCAAGATTATCGTGCCTTTATTAGGTCTTTTGCAACTGATGTTTTAGAGTCAGCTTGTTAATTTCCATAAAAATTGGATGTTGACTGGATTTGAATTTTATAGATCTACTTGGTAAGATCCGACATCTCAAAAATATTTTTAACCCATAAAAACGGCATATTTTTCAATTAATTTAGCCTCCCCCCCCATGTCTGGTGTTTTCCAGTATGGAGGTCCTACAAACTTTCGTTAGATTTATTCCTTAGGTGACTGTCTTTTAAATTTCACTTTCTACGTGGATGAGGGTAATATATTAAAATACATTAAGCATACTGATGTTATACACTAACCTTTCCACCTATCTTGCTAAAGTCTTATTTATAATAGTATATGGACTTTTATTTCCATGTATACAATCACGAAATCTGTAATGACAGCTTAATTTTTTCACTTCTAATCTTTACCTCCACCCCGCCCCCTTTCTTACTGCATTGGTTAGGACACCCAGCACAAACTGGAACAGGAATGCTGATAGTAAACATCCTTATAGGTTTATTAGAGTCCCTTTGGCAGGCTTAGTTCTCTTTGATTCCTAGTTTGCTGTGTTTTTATGACCAATAGTGTTAAATTTTGTCAAATGCTTTTTCTGCCCCTCATGTTATATGATTTTTTGCCTTTATTCTGTTAATGTAGTATAAATTAAACTGATTTTTCTGAATGTTAAACCAACCAGCCTTTAAATCCTGGAATAAACCCCACAAGGTCATATTAACCTTTTTATATATTGCGAGATCTGATTTGCTAATATTTTATTTAGGGTTTTTGTGTCTATGTTCATGGGAGATACTGGCCAATATGTCTTCTTTTAAAATCCTTGTTAGTTTTTGGATGAAGGCCATGCTGGCCTTATAAAATGGAAGCATTTATATAAGATTGGCAGTATAGGCATTATTTTTTTAAGTATGTGGAAAAATTACCAGTGAAGACATCTGAGTCTGGAGTTTCTTGTGTCAGAAAGTTTTAATCATAGATTCAATTTCTGTGGTAGATATTCAGATTTTCTATCTCATGTTGTTTTTGGAATTTGGCACACTTGTCAAAAATCATTTGACTGAATACGTGAGGGTTTATTCCAAAGCTCGCTCCATCCTGTCCCATGGGTCTACGCCTGCCTTCATGCCTACACCACATTATTTTGATTGCTGCTGGTTTGTAGTAAACTTTGAAATCAGGAAGTGAGGCCTCCAGTTTTTTTTTTTTTTTTTTCAGGACTATTCTGGCTATTAGGGGTCCTTTGAGATTCCACATGAACTTTGGAATGGGGTTTTCTGTATCTACCGAAAAAAAAAAAAAATGCCATTGAGATTTTGACAGGGGCTGTACTAAATTTGTAGACTGCCTGGGTAATGTTGACATTTAAACAATATTGTCTTCCAATCCACAGATATGGGATATTCGCATTCATTTATGTCTTTAATTTCTTTCAGCCATGTTTTGTCATTTTCATTGTATAATTCTTTCACCTCTATGGTTAATTCCTAAGTACATTGTTCTTTTTGGTTTTTTTAAATAAATTAAATAGTTTTTGCAATTTCCTTTTCAGATTGTTCACTGTTTGTGTATAGAAATGCAGCTGACTATTGTGTGTTGACTTGTTTCCTGTTACTGTGCTGGATTCGTGAGCTCTAAAGGCTTCTGTGTGTAGCCTTTAGTATTTTCAAAGTATAAGACCATACCATATGAGCACAGAGATGATTTTACTTCTTCCTTTCCAGGTAGGTTGCCCTCTGTATCTCTTTGTGGCTAGACTGTTCAATACCATGTTGAACAGGAGTGATGAAAGTAGGCTTCGCCGGGTTCTGATCTTAGAGAACAAGCGTTCCGTCTTTCATTACTGAGTATCATGTCCGCTGTGGGGTTTCCACATTTTAAACATTATTTTAAGGTCGCTTCCTTCTCTTTCTATTTAGTGGAGCGTTTGTATCATGACGGGGGCCCTCTACACATTCTGGCTGTGAACCCCTCAGCGGGTACACGACCTGCGCGGGTTTTCTCCTGGTCTGCAGACTGCCTTTTCGTTTCGCTGTTGGTTTCATTTGCTGTACAGAAGCCTAAGTCTGTTGTAGTTGCGCTTGTTTATTTTTGCATCTGCTGCCTTTGATTCTGGCGTCAAACCCAAACATCATGCCGAGACTCCCGTCGAAGAGTGTGTACCTCGTCACTGTGCTGTCAGCTTCCTATGTGCCTTCCGGGTTCCTTGTCCTTCACCGCCTGTATTTGTTTTCTATAGTAAACAGCTGATTTTTTGTAGTGTGATGTTTAAACTCCTTAATTTCCTCTTGTGTACATCTACAGATACTGTCTTTGTGGCTACCACAGGGATTACATTTAACATCTTAAAGCTGTCACATGTAATTTTAATTTATAGCAGCTTAACTTTAGTAATATAAAAACTCTGTTCCATTACAGCTGTCTCTACCCCCCCTTCTGGGTGTTAACGTCACAAAATTACATCTTTATATATTGTGTGCACGAAAATATAAACAAATAATTCTTTGAAATGCATTAGTTTCCTAAATTATGTAGAAAACAAGAGCCGGAGTTACAAACCAAAGTTACTAACATACTAGCTTTGATACTAATAATTGCATCTTTTCCTTCAAACGTGTTAGTTTCTTAAATCATGTAGAAAACCGAAAGTACAGTTACAAATCACGGTCACGCTAACGCTGGTTTTCAGAACTGCCTAGTGTTTACCGTTGTTGAGACCTTTGTTCTCCATCTGGCATCAAAGGACTATCTAGTGCCCTTTCATCTCACCTACAGGGCTGGGAGCCTTTCTTGCAGGGCACGTTTAGTGGTCGTAAACACCCTCAGCTTTTGTTGACCTGGAACATCTTCGTTTCCTCTTCAATTCTGAAGGGCAGTTTTGCCAGATATAGGAATCTGGGTTGACAGTTTTCCTTTCGGCAATTCAGATCTACTGGCCCACTCTCTTCTGGCCTCCAAAGTTTCTGATAAGAAATCTGTAATGTTTTTAAAAATCTCTTATATGTGATGATGTGCTTGTCTCTCTCTGCTCTCAAGATCTGCTCTTTTTGAAAATTTGATTATAATGAGTCTTTTGGTTTGTGTCTCTTGGGACTTCATCCTAATTAGAGTGTAGTGAACTTCTTGGATGTTTATCACCATGTCTTTCATCAAATTCGGGAAATTTTCAACCAGTATTTCTTTGAATACTGTTTTTTCCTCTGTTCTCCTCTGGGCACCCATGAAGCATACACTGGTTTGCCTGATGGTGTCACAGGGGTCCCTTAGGATAGATTTTCTTTTCTTCAATTTTTTTTACTTTCTGTTCTTCGGGCTTGGTAATTTCTATTGTCCTAATCTTCAAGTTCGCTGATTCTTTTCCCTGCTCAAATCTGCCGCTGAATCCCTCTAGTGAATTTTTCCTTTCAATTTTGTACTTTCTAGCTCCATTTTTTTTTTTTTAAGGCTATCTCTTTATTGACATTTCCATTTTGTTCACACATTGTTTTCATGACTTTCTCCACATCTTCCTTTAGTTCTCTGAGCAGCTTTAGGGCAGTTGTTTTATGTCTTTGTGTGATATATCTGCCATTGTCTTTTTTAGGGACAAATTCCGTTGAATTAATTTTTTTTTCCTTTGAATGGGCCATTCTTTCCTGTTTCTTTGTATTCCTTGTGATGTCAATTTGAACACTGAATGTTTGAATCTAATAATGTGGTAACTCTGGCAATCAGACTGTCCCCTTCCCCAAGGCTTGCTGCGCTTTGTTCCTGTTTTTGTTTCTTGTTTGTGGTTGCTGTAGGTTATCGCTGGGCCAAGGATCAGCCTGAGCTGTAAACTCAGTGTCTCCTTATGTCCTTTCTGAGCCTCTCCTTGGATATGCACAGCCATTTTGCATTTACCCCAAACATGCAGTTGTTTCTGAATGTTCTAGTCTTTACTGCCTGGCTCCTGGAAGGGGAAAAGTGAAACATGAAGGGGGGAAAAAGAAGACACTGGCCCTTGCGATTTCCTGTGGGTTGGTTACTTCGGCTGAAGGGAGAGGGGCTTCCGGCGGTGGCAGCAGACGTGACGACGGCTGCCTGCCACTTCTGTGCCTCTGTGATCAGAAGCAGGAACCGATGATCAGAACAGAGGTCCCTAGTGTTTGGAGCACAGGGTCCTTCTCACCCACCTGGCTCATGCAAGCTGCTCTAGGAATGCTCGGACAGCTGCTTGCCATCTGGCTAGGGGTGGAGGATGGGCAGCTGCTACTGCTCTGAGAACTCATACTGACTGAAACAAACGGCAATTCGTGATCTACGCCTTCCCCTGGAAGTTGCAAGCCTTCAAAAGACTTCGGAATTCCAAAACTGTTCATTAGTCAGATTGCGCTAACGCAACTGTCTAAGATGAGATAGATTTCTCGTGCTTCCTACTCCACCATCTTTCCAGAATTCTCTATCCTACTCTCCTTACTGAATTGTTTCTTACGTACTTTTTCCTTCTCAATTACATTCTAATCCACAGTACTTGTTTTTATTTCTCATTATGACAAATCCAAGTGTAATGAATATGCTGAAAAAAACTGATATGAGAAGAACCATGTAACACAGTGCCTGGGAGATACTAAGAAGTCAACAGATGCTGAGTATTATCATTATGCTATTATGTATGTAATTGCGATGTTCTGGGGGTGAGCAGTTAGGATGAAGTGAAGAGCGGGCAGCGGCTCCCTCTCGGCCTGGAGGGCCGGGTGTAACCGGGAGCTGCCCGAGCTGCTCCGTGCGAGCCGGCTGGCGTGAGAGAGATCAGTCCCTGGATGCCCTCGACTCCTGCTCTGCTGGGTTCTTGGCTTCCCCGTCCCCTGCTTTCTTACCATTTCTGCATCTCACAATTCGGGTCACAGCTGTGGTTGATGAATCGCGCCTCATTTCCCATGCGGTAACTGTCAATCACCATCCCACTGTCCAGGTTCAGACAATAGTGGTCGCTGTGATTATGATACTGCTCGATCATCCTGTTCCTGAGGAGGAGAGAAGTGATTGAAAGCCGCTTAATGATCGAGCTGACAGTCGCTGCGAGCCTTCCGCTGTCCACTCCGAGCTGGCCCCTCTGCCGTTTCCCGCGGAGCATCACGTCCCACTGTACCTGAACTCCTGCTCGCTGACAACCTCCCCTAGGTATTCAATGATGAACTGCCCCGCTTTTAGGGGTTCTTTGGTTCTGATTCCCCAACCTTTTTCTTCAGCTCGAAATCGTTCTAGACACTGCACCCACTCATGCCTCTGTATCCTCTGGTTACAGCACTGCTCACCACAGGGGCAAGTGTTGGGGGAACACTCAGCGAAGATCATTCTAGAAAGAAAAGGAATAACTATATTAATTAACACATGCCTTCATGAACCCAATTTATGTTTTACAAGAATCTTTTAAATGAATATATGAAATTATCTTAACAAGGTTAGACTGGTTAATAAGGTAATAATATATAACTTCAAATTTTAATAATGCTTAAAACTTCTAAGCCAAGTTGCAAACGCTGAGTGCTTCCTGTAAATGATTAAGCTAGCTGTCCACTTGGCATCCAGGTAAAGCCATCACACGCAGCTCTGTGCTCAGGGCAGCTGGACCGGCCCGCAAAGGGGATGGCAGTCCGTGGTCACACTGCACTCTTGTTGTGAAGTAGCTCATGGCCATCCACAGAGGTTTTGTTTAAATTGTGGTAAAAAACACATAATTTACCATCATGACCATTTTTAAGCGCACGAGTCAGCACACTCACACTGTTGTTTTATGGGAATTTCCCATCTCATCGCTGTGCACGACATTTCCATATTAGAAAAAAAGCATCTGCTGTCTATACGACCAGCTGAACAATTTATGATCTCTGGTGAATAAACAAGTAAAAAAGTCTGAACACAGTGATGAAAGCTGTTAGCTTACATCTTCTCGCTGTTTCCCTTTGTAAATTTCTAGATCTTTAATAGAAGCCACTTTGCTTTGGTGGGTGGTTTAGAATCCCAGTAAGGCTATGTAGCATGATTAGAACAAGGGAGGACTGAAAATATAATGGTAGAGCAAAATATCCCATTATGTTTATATGCATAACTCACAAATCCTGTAAAGAAAATATTTAACAGTATACAATTTAAAGTACTTCCAGAGTCCTTTGATTTCTTCTTCAAACAAATATCCTCATCTAAAGGGAAAACAGCACCTAGTGTCAAATCACATAATGAGGAGTTAGCAAAGTATCCACTGGACTGTTTTTCAACTTAAGACAATCAGCTTAACTTGCGAAAGAGACGCTGCCTTACTGTCAAATTCGCCACCTTTATTCTTTCTTTTGCCAGTTTCTTTGCTGCGAGAATCCTGTTGAACACCCCTCCTAAAACTGCCCTCTTTTGGGGGGCCTTCCAGATCTACGATAATGGATTTCCCATCTCTTCAACAATGACTCTTCTCCTTTTTTAAATACAGGAAGCCCTTTTCCCTGTCTATCTTCCGTGGCATATTCCTCATTCATCTTTTCTTTAGAAGCTCCTTCCTTTCGTGGTTTCAACTGTGACCCCCATTCGTAACACCCTGCTCGTGTTTTCATCACACCTCATAACACACACGCTACACTTGCGGTGAGTAAAAAAGAACTGAAATGCAAATACAATAGGAAGCTGCGGGGAAAAGACTTCGCTTTTTAAAAGCTTCTGCCAGAACCATCATTCAGCGACTGCTAAAAATCTAGTTTCTAGAGGTGAAGCACTGAAATGCAATCCGTTCGTTCTGACAACCAACGTAAGCCCTTTATTTCTTTATATAAAAAGTAGAACATGTTTCTATTCATTGTGCCTAAAAATCAAAATTGTAAATTTACCAAAGACCGAAAGCAGACGCTGCAAACTAAGATGTGAAGTCTCTCATTCGGCAATATAAATTTCCAGTACCTTTAACCAGATACTGCCCTTGAAAACGAGAGCCTCTCCCCCTCTGCGTGTGAGTCCAGACTGGGAGCGTCTTCCACACGGCGAGACTGAAGGGTGGCCCGCCACGGGGAGCGTGCTGGTGTGCCCGACTGCACGCACCTGGCCACACTGTTCCCTGTGCGCCGCGAGTTTCTACCTGAACGAAATGCACATCCCCTACGAACCGCGCCAGGTCAGGAAGGCGTCAACCTCGGAGGTAGTGCGCACACGGTATCAAGTTGGCAGCACTGTATCCGAGTATTTTTTTCTTATTTAGTTTTTTTTTTTTTTTTTTTTTCCTGAGAAAGGCAATGCTATGGGAAGGGTGAACGTGATGTCCATACTGACAAAATGATACAAGACAACCAATGCGATTACGTAGAGGTAAATACCCAGATTTCAATTTTTAAGTGACTAAAAGACTACTTATACATTAACGAGCGTGGGACAGCGGAAGAAACATGGCTTTTGAATCAGACCAATGTTCAGGCTGTTGCGTCACTCAGTGGTGTGTGACACGGAGCAATTTACCATCCAAATTCCAGGTTCCTACCGCCTGCCTCGGGGGTCTATGTGAGAGGGAGGACACGGTCACCCCGCAGGCGATGGGGCGTAGAGAACAGCACGTTAGCATCTGAGGAAACGTGCGCGCAAACAACCTTGCGAACATGTACTTCCACGGACTTCCAAAAATCAAGCCAGAAACACTGAAGTGCCGACGACCAAGCGAGACGTGAAGGCCCAGAGGAGGTGGGCCCGCGGGGACGCCCGTGGCGCCGGGCGCGCGCTCCAAGCGTCGGGAGAGGGAGCGGCGCAGAGCGCCCCGGCTCGGCCGCTCTCGGCGGGCAAACAGGGCAAACGCCGGCCGGGACCGCGACGTGCAGCAGGAGAGCGGCGGCCGCGGCGCGCCTGGGAACGACGAGCCGACGCGCGGCGGTGTCTGCGTAAAACGTCCGAGGAGACGACCTCGGCGCTCGGAACGCACCGTCTGTGTCGCTGGCCGTTACTGCCGTGTAACGCGCGTGCAACGACACAACACGAGCTCACGGCGACACCGCGCGCACAGAACGTCCCACGGCTGCCGGAGCGGCAGGCGCCGACGCGCGGGCTCCCTCGGCCGCCGGGCGGCTTCCGAGCCGAGGGACGCGGCGTCTTTGGCCAGGAAAACCACACGGAGCAGCAGGTGCTGGTGTGTTCACTGGTTCTTTCTTGCTGTACATTTGCTCATGTCACTAAAACCAACAAGCTACCTCCACTCCTTGTCCCTATCGGGAACTCCCACTGGGAAACCTCAGGGTCACGTTTAAATCGATGGGCCCAAATGGAAAGCGTCACCTTCATCCCGCGCCAGAGTCCCCCTTCCGTCCGACGGCCTCCCCCTCTCGTCGGCACCACTGACTCTGCGGTCACGGAGGCACCTGGCTCAACCTGGTCCGCCGCCCCCCCGCAGCGTGCTGCGCCCCTTCTCCTTGCTCGCTGCCGTCGCCCTGCTTCGCTCTCTCATTACGGATACTGTACACTAAAATCCAGGGAGTCTTCTAGAACCGCGCTTAATTCTTTCTGAACGCTGTCTCATATAACCCTCGCAGCCCCCAGCCCCCTCCCCATAAAAAAAAAAAAGGTATCGTTTTTGGTAGAGGGGATAAGTAACGAGTTTCCCCAGGGATCAGAAACGATAAAAGGACTTCGCCTGGGTGCGCACGACTAAGTCTCTTTCTTTTTCTGTTACTCTCTCACCCCGCGTCCGGTCCGAACATTCGTCCCCGCTCCCTGCCCTGATTCAGAGCTGATGCCCCGCTCCCGCGAGCTGCTCCTTAGCCCGCGGGAAGTAAACTTATGTGGAGTCGGAGGGCGGGAGCCTCATAATGGCATCAGTGCCTGCTAAGAAGACGGGGAGGGAGGCCTCCTCGCTCTCCCCTCATGAGCACGCGCCGGGGAAGGGCCACGTGAGCACAGAGAGAGGACAGCCGTCCATACATGAGCCAGGACGTGGGTCCTCACCGGGCCCCGAATCTAACACCATCTTGACCTTGGATTTCAGCCTCCTGAACCGTGAGAAATAAATTTCTGCCGTATTAGCCGCTCAGGTCCGTGGTATTCCGTTACGGCGGACTGAGCCAGTTGAAATGGCCCATCGTAATGTTTTCTGCATCTCTGCAGCATCCTGAGGAAGTCAGAGCCTACCTAACGCTTCCCCCAAATGACGCGTCCTGCGAGCCTGAAGGCCGACTGGCGCGGGCCAGCCGCGCACGGTACCTGTTGAGGCAGTCGTCCACGCAGCCCCTCCTGGCGGCGTCGTCGGGCCTCTTACAGTTGCACGTGGGGGCCTCGTAACCGGAAAGCGGCTTGACGTCGACGTACACATCTTGAGAGAAGACAGCAGAGAATAAGTTGTGAACACGCAGGATAATTTTTTAAGTGCTGGGCTAAGAAGAACACTGAAGGTATAGAGGCAGAAAAAATAGATCCCCAGTTACTCACTTGAACGGATTTTTTTATATAGTGGGACATCTGGCTTTTTGTACAGCTAGAAGAAAAAAAAAAGAAACATCTTGATATAGCATTTAACTTCAAATGCCAGACAGCAGCATTAATCACTGAAAACACGGGAACTCATCCACGTGTTCCGCCCACATGGAAGTGTCTGCAGGACCTTCTGGGCCGGATACGTGTGAGGGAAACTCTTGGCGTGATTGCTTTTTACCCTGAAATAAAAAGGTCACTTACTAGATCAGGGGAGAAAGAGAACTAGGTTCAACAGGAGAAATATAAACGTAAAATAGTTTAAAGAACATGCAGTTTGAATGCTGTGTCTCTCCAGCATGTTGGTGAAGAGACCAAGGAAAGCCACAGGGCCGACTGAAGCCACGCACCGGGAGAAACGCAGTCTACCTGCTGCTATAAATGAAAGGGAAAACTTGCTTGGAGTTTGTTTAGATGGCCCAGGTAGGCACGCGAAATTAAAAAGACGAGTGCCCTAGCTTTATCAGGGCGGGTGCTGTCGGAAAACACACCTCACATTTTAATTAAGGCAATTAATTTAGTGAAAGAAGACAGGACAGGCGGGAAAATGGAGCTGTCACATTGTAATCAAGAATGAACGAGGAAAAAAAAAATATATTAGAAGAGAGGCAGCCAGTGGGCCAGCGTTTCACCATAGAAGACGGTACAGACACCCGGCGACCTGGCCTGAGTTAGAGCGTCTGGATCTGTCAGGAGAATCCCACGGCCGCCCCTGTGTGAGCTCTGGGACCAACGCCTCAGACAGAGATCCGGTCACCAGAGCAGACAATGCGGGGGGAAATGGCCACCCTTCTGGCTTTCCCAGATTAACCTCTGGTGGAATTTTGGCAAGACGCAAGAGCTTATTCGCCTCATTTGCATGACTAGTTTTATTTCCCAATGGTTATTCTCAGTATAGGGTTTGGGGACTATAGCTTAATATAAAAATTACTGGGGGAAACTCTTCAATTAGGGAAGCAAGAGAAAAATAGCACCTTTCTATTTTTAGTTTCCAATATATTTAAAGATCTTTTAAAAGTAGAAGAGTGTTAAACATTTTCCCTGTTTCCTTTAGTAGAAAATTTTCTTTTGTACGTGAAAAATAAATTCCAAACTTATGAGAAGGAGCCAACAAAAATAAAGCCTGAAATTTCTTAGTGCTGCTGGCAGCACATCTAGATTCTCCGGAGACCTGCATCGAACAGGATTCTTACAGCACAGACTCTGCTACCAAAATAAAAGCCCGGAATCGCAGCGGAAGGCTGCCGAAGGAGGGCGGAGCTCACTGCTATTCTGAAGTATGAGTAAAGGCAAATAGGTCACATTAAATATGGATGCAAATTCATTTTTCCAGTCTCTAACCTTCACAGGGACACTCCTCTGCACCTTCGCAAATGAGAGCATAACAAGGAAGCAGAGAGAACGCCTCCCCCCCCCCCCCGCCCCCTCCCGCACCCCAGCGGAAGAGTGTGATGCACCTGGCCAGGTGCCTCGCCTACCTGATTGTGCTTCCACTGCCAGAGGATGTCGTAGGGGAGCTGGAAGTCGATTCTCTTCTGCCTCAGGTACTTCCCTGCAACCAGAAACACCATCGGTTCAGTATCCGCTCACACAAAGGGCCTCGGAGTCACAAGAGCTAATGTGCGCTGACTAGAAAGACAAAGATTGGACTTTTACGGATTTTTCCAGCACCCATTTTTAATTCTAGCTACTCTTTTCTATTGTGTAGTACACACTAAAGATACACACACACACACACACACACACACACAGAGGACTCGGAGGTGGACAATCTCTGCAGAAACAGTCCCCTGACAGTCATGCAGCTGGGCAACGAGCAAACCAAAGGAGAGCGCGACGCTCGAGGCAAAGAAAGTCGCTCACGGCTTTGCTGCTTTCCTTTTTAAGACGGTTCATTAAAATCTGACAAAAACTTGGCTTTTTTTGAAAAACAAGGGGGCTGACTGCAAAAAAGTCTGGCTTGTTTGTCCACAGTCTGCGTACTGGATCGCAGTGCCACTCACGGTAAGAACCACTTCCCCCTTGTCATTCTGTCTGCACGGTCCCCACCCTTCCCACAGAAAAGCCGCCGTGGCCATTCTGAGAGAAAGTGGCAGTGCCGGAGAGAAATGTGCGTCGTCGAGGGGTTATACACAACGATCGAACACACTGAAAAGAATCTGTTTGAAGTTCACTTAACGAAACACTAGTAGGACTCAAGGTTTGACTGTGCCGGCCTGAGGAAAGGGAGGTGAGACCCGGGAAGGCAGGGGAACTCTGATTTTTGCCCCGTTGGAAGAATGTCAGCTGCAGGAGGCCAGGGTCTTGTGTTTATGGGAGTTTTGCAAGCATCGTGAGAACCGTGAGACCCAAGAGTAGGCACTGAGCACACATCCCCTGCCCCGACGCGCGGATGACAGCGCTCACGCCGCGGCACGAGCTTCGCGGTGCTCCGCTGAGTGCTCCCTCTCGACCCCATTAGGCAACAGCTTCCCTTCCCTCCTCCCTGAATTCTGCTCTTCCTAAGCACACTATTTTTCTTTACTTTTTGATTGGTTTCCTGATTATTTTCCCTCGGTTTTACTGAGATATAATCGACATACGTCATTGTATGGGTTCAAGGCGTGCAGGGTGACGGTTTGACCTGCAAGTGCTGTGCAATGACGGCTGCTGTAAGATCGGTCAGCACCCACCATCTCTTACAGATACAATAAAAAGGAGAAAGCGAAAGAAGAAAGGAAATCTGTTTTTTTTTTTTTTTTTTTTTTTCCTGTGATGAGAACCCTTGGGACTTACTCTTGAGCAGTTCTGATTTTATCACTCTGAGTGTTAACCAGTCAGGCTGTGGACACCGCCCCAGTACCCGCTGACCTTGAACTGGAAGTTAACTTCTGACCACCTCTCTCCTATTCCCCCAACCCCAACCACAGGCTCTGGAAACCGCGAATCTGATCTTTTTCTGAGTTCGGTTTCTTTGTTTTGGATTCCACATTCATGTGAGATCATACACTGTTCGTCTTCCTGTCTGAGTTATTTCACTTAGCAAAATGCCCTAAAGGTCCATCCATGTTGTTGCAACTGGTAGGATTTTCTCCTTTTTCTTTCAAATGGATGATTAATATTCCATTGTATATAGACATCACAAATTCTTTATCCATTCATCCCTTGATGGACACTTAGGTTACTTCCATGTCTTGTCTTGGCTGCTATGAACATGGAACATAGGCATCTTTTGAGTTAGAGTTTTTGGTTCCTTTGGATATAATCCCAGAAGCGGAACTGATGAATCATATGGCAGTTCTGTTTAATTTTTTGAGGGCCCGCCACACTGTTTTCCGTAATGGCTGTACCAGGATAATTTCTTAAACACAACCGGCTCCTTCCTGCCTTTACACTCTCATGTGCCATTCCTGTCTGCTAAAACTGAATTCTGTACGCCAAAGTATGCCCCTTGCCTTGTCCTAAACCTTATCTGAGACTTTACCATAGCTACTATAAACAACTGCATCCAACCCTGATTGCTAGACCTGCTTGTTCCAATATAGCAGTTAATGTCATTAAAATTGTCAACCTCTTCCTCTGGTGTTTATACTTTTGGTGTAAATTCTTTATCACGTCATAAAGACATCGTCCCATTCATCACACATGTGCTAAGGAAGCAATATTCAGAATATATAAAGAACCCCTAAAGCTCAAGAACCAAAACACAAATGATTAAAAAATGGACAAGGACTTGAAGAGACTTGAACAGATTTCACTAAAGATATACACATGGCCAATAATACGGAAAGAGATGCTCAACGTCGCTAATTATTAGGGAACTGCAAATCAAAACCAGAATGAGTTTCCCACCCGTTAGGATGGCTATTATGAAAAAAAACAAAAACAAAAACAGAAAATGACAAGTATCATCAAGGATGTGGAGAAACTGAACCCTCAAGAACTGTCGGTGGGGATGTGAGATGGCGCAGCCACTGTGGAAAACAGTGTGGCAGCTCCCAAAAAATCAAACGTACACTTACCGTGCGATCCAGCAATTCCACTTCTGGGCATATACATAAAAAAATTGAAAGCAGGGTCCTCGACAGAGAATTGTAAACCAAGGTTCATAGCAGCATTATTCACAACTGCAAAAAGGTGGAAACAACAGAAATGTCCATCGACAGATGAATGAATAAACGGAACGAGGCGTGCGCGCGCATGTGGGTGCGCGCGCGCACACACAAATCCTATTCGACAGTAAAAGGAATGACATTCCCACACATGCACCGACAGGGAGAGCCTCAGAGACACTGTGCTAAGTGGAATAAGGCAGACGCGAAAGGACAAACACTGCAAGATTCCACTACATGAGGCATTTAAAACAGTGAAGCTCGTACGGATAGAAGAACGGTGGCTGCCGGGGGCTGGGGGGGACTGGGGGCACTATCACCCAGTGGGTACGGTGCTTCGGCTTGGGAAGGTGAAAAGTTTTGGAGGTGAGTGAGGGGGACGGCTGCACAGCAACGCGAAGGTCCTTAATGCCACTGAGTCTTACAAAAGCCATCTTTTCAAAATGGTCAAAATTCAAATGTTAAGTTATATATATTTTACCAAAAGTTAATAAAGTTGATAATATACCAAAGCCAGCGTACACTTTAAATTGTAGACTATGTGAATTGCGCCTCAATAATTTCTTAAAAACATATGTCGGAGTGGAACTGTTTTGCTTTATCCATCAAAACCTCTCTTAGAAGACCCGGAAGGAGAAAGACTATTGTCCACGTCCACGTCTGCTTCCTGCACTTCCCCGAGCTTCCTGACGTCCCAAGGCTCCTCACTGCTGTTCCGTCTAGAGAACTGCCCCAGCCCGCAGGGTGACTAAGTTTGCTGGAAGCTAGCTTAGTTATTCTTTGTCTTCGGATGCTTTCATTTCCTATTAATTCCTGAAGGACATTTTCACTGGGTATAAGATTCTGGTTTGACAGTTCTTCTCAGTATTTGAACAACGTGCCATTTCCATGGATTCAGATGAAAAATTTACTGTTGTTTGAATTTACCCCGATAGGTAAGGAGTCGTCTCTCTCATTGTTTTAAAACTGATTTGTCCCTGGCATGCGGAGGTTCGATTATCAAGTGTACTGGAACAGACTTCCGCGAGCACATCCTGTCTGGGCTTCACTCGCCTTCTCGAATTAGTGGGTTTACGTCTTCTCCCAAATCTGGGGAGTTTTCAGCCGTTCGTTTCATCTCTATCTCCTTTTCTTCCTTCAGAACTGAGAATACGACATTAGCTCTTTTTTCATGGTCGCACGGCCTCTGATTTTATTTTATTTTTATCTATTTTCTCCTTTGTTCAGATTAAGAAACAGTCCACCACCTAGTCACCGACCCTGCCTGCTTCTCCTTCATTCTGTCGGTTCTGTTCCTGAGCTTGTTCTTTCAGTTACTGCATCTTTCAATTCTAAAATTTCTATTTGGTTTTTCTTTAAATCTTTTATTATAAAAGCTGAGGCTTTTCTGTTTTTTCATGTTTCAAGCATGTTCATAATTATTTGCAACTTTTTAATCATAACTGCTTTAAAATCACTGTCAGATTTTAAAGCCTTAGTGTTGGCAAATATTAATGGCCTTTTCAATTCAGTTTGAGATCTCCCTGGTTCTTGGTGTGAAATACAATATTCAACTCAAACCCAGACATTTTTGTATTAGAAAATTCTGAATTTTTAAAAAGCTTTTATTCTTTTTCCAAAACTGCTCCACCGGATGGAGGGAGGAGGCTGCGGCATTGCCGGCTGGGGGACGGTGTGGGGAGCCATGCTGCTGCGGGGCGATGGTGAGACCCCGGACTCGTTGCTAGACCTCCTCTGAGATGCCTGATCAAAACGACTTAATTATAATACGCACTTCCAAGTCGACAGCTTTATCGAGGCTTAAGTCCCACGCCATGCAAGTCCTCCTTTAAGTATAGTATTCGATGGGCTTTAATATACAGAGCTGTGCAGTCATCACCATTGTGATGGTTAATTTAATGTGTCAACTTGGTTAGGTTACGGTACCGAGACATTTGGTCCAACGTTATTCTACACGTGTCTGTAGAGGTATTTTTTAGGTGAGACTAACATTTAAATGGACAGAGCTGAGGACAGCGGATTATCTTCGGCAGCACGGGCGGCGTTCGTCCCTTCAGGCGGGCGCCGTAACCGCAGACTGACCGGCCTCCCCGGAGGGGCCGAGGCGGCAGGACGCCTTCCGCTGCAGCGTCAACTCTTTCCTTGGTCGCCGAGCTGCTGGCCTACCCTGCAGACTGGGGACATGCCAGCGTCCACAACTGGCACGGGTCAAGTAACAGAAATCTCTCCGTGTCTGTTGCACTGGAGACCTGATGTAACCGCCATCTCAACATTTTCGTCATCCCCCAAAGAAGCCCTGTGCCCATCAACGGCCACTGCTCACTGTCCCCTACCCCCAGTCCCTGGAGACCTCACCCGGGTTTGCGCGGCTGTGTACTGTCCCGTCCTGCACACTCGCATGCGTGGACGCACAGCCCGGTGGCGTCCTGCGACCGTCCTCCTTCGCGGGCACAGCGGACTCACGCTCCAGCGTGCTGCTGCCCCTCTCTGTGCCCCGGCTCCTGCCAGCGACGCTCCCACCTGCGGCCGCGCGGCCTTCTGCCGCTGCGGTCACCCGCCCACGGGGACTTGGGCTGCTCCTCCCCTTTGGCTGTTATGAAACTGCCACTGTGAACATGTGTGTCTAAGTTTCGGATGGACGTTTTCATTTCTCTGGGGAACATACCTGAGGGCAGATTCTATGTTTCACTCTTTGAGGACCCTCCGCAACATCTTCCAAACAGGTTTAGGCCACTTCGCGCTCACTAGCGCAGCATGAGGGCTCCAATTTCTTGACATCTTGTTAACCCTTTAATTAAAACTGTCCTAGTGGGTGCGAGGTGGCACCTCGCTATGGTATTGTCCTTCTATCCCCCGAATGGCCATGATGCGGCATTTCTTTTCATAAGCTTATTGGCCATTCGTGTATCTTTTTTGGAGAAATGTCTCTATTCAAAGAGTTTACTCATTTAAAAATTGTGTTGTCTTTTTGTTATTGAGTTACAATGGTTTTTTATCTGCATGGATTTTTGGATACAAGTCTCTTACTTGGTGAATGACTTTCAAATGTTTCTCCCATTCCACGGGTGGTTGTTTCAGTTTCTCGATGGTGTTCTTCAAAGCACAAAAGTTTTAAATGTTGATGAAGTCCAATTTGTCTCTTTTTTTCTTTTGGTGCACATGACTTTGGTGTTGTATCTAAGAAATTATTGCCTAATCCAAGGTCACGAAGGTTTACTCCTTCGTTTTCTTCTCGGAGGTTTATGGTTTTAACTCTTGTATTTAGGTCCATGATCGATTTTGAGTTAATTTTGTACGTGGTGAGGCTGGAGACTCACTTCGCCTTTAGTATGGCCATATTCAGAACTATCGAGAAGATCACGCTTTCCTCGTTGAACTGTTATGGCACGCTTGCCAAAAATCAACTGACCATAAATAAGGGTACAAATACACATTTTGATAAAGCAATATTTATCATTAAAAAAGTAAAGTTTTACTTGAAATGTGGTTCTCTAATGACATAAATAAACTTGATTTCATTAAACAGTTAAAAATATTACTTTCCATTTACAGAATCTGACTCCATTAACGTCAGATGCATTTTTACTTTGCTTATACAACTATACCCAGAACTAAGATTGTAGAGACAGACGAACTGACTCAAAGTCGTGCTCCTGGTTGACATGATGGAACTGACCTGTTTAAAACAACTGACTGAACCTTGGCCGACCCTAATTATAAAATATTTGAAAATCAAAAATTGCACTGTCAGGAAAAAAATTCTATGCTGTTAACATGTTGACTTTAAGCCCTGTTTAATAGGGGAAAAAAGACACATTACTTAGATAGGGTTTCCATTCGTTATTCATTTTGCAAACCGCTGAATACAAATAAGTCTTACTGAGCGCTAACCTGGGGACTTAGAGATAAAATCTTTGCCTACATTAAGGGATTTCCATTCTGGACCTCTTAACCACTATTCGTGCAAGAGATGTGACAAAAATATTGGCCCACCGCCATTCTCCGTTTTCCCTTGGTGTTATAATGGACTCTTTCGTCCCCTTAAAGAGGGAGAGCTTCGCCCAAGACCTAAGCCAATTTCACATCTGGGACAAAACCAGTAAGACCAAATGGTCATGTTTTCCTTCGATGGGACTTTGAAATGACTTATTTTCAAAGCCTACTTATCATTAGTAGGTTCTAGGAAACAGCTAAATCTGCTGAGAATCTGCTTCCATTGCTGTGACCTCACTAGTAAAAACAAAAGGCTTTTTCAAAAGAACGTTGGCATTGAGCCCGGAGCACATGGAACTTACAGCTCACCTTTGTTCCACGAGGGCTCGCGGAGTGAGGTAGCTGAGAGCTAAGCCTTGCAACTCTGTGCTGAAGTTAAACTGCCCTCCAGCTACCCAGTGCGAACAACGAAAGCCACCTAATCCTCACTGCGGAGCTTGGCCAAGCCTGCAGCTTTGAACACCCTGCTGGCGCTGGGCCCTCTGGGGAGCGAAAGAGGAGGAGATGCCGTGCCACGGACAAGAGCCCCACAGTCAAGAGGGACGAGAGTGCCACGGTCGAGGGGTGCGGCATAAAGCGCAGGGTCAGCGTCTCCAAGCAACAAAGTTGTTCCTGAGGAAACACCTGTCACCTACCTTCAGCGACTTGTCCTAATTCCTCCTCCTTTTCTTTCACTTACACAATAAATAATTGCTGAAGTTCTATTATGTACCAGGCATTGGGAAATTGAAGAATAATAAAGACAAATGATCCCGTACTCCTGGGGCTTATGATATAATGGGTGAGACAGAATGAGTAAACAAATATAATAGTTATAGGTTATAGAAAGGATAACAAGGTCCTGTGACGTAAAGGAAGGAATCCTCTTTGGTGGGGAAATTGGGAAAACAATTTTAAAGAAGATGCTATTTACACTGGTGCTGACGCTAAGCTCACCCTGAAAGGATGAGAAGAAAACAAGACCTCATGGGGAGGGGGAAGGGGGGGTGCAGGCAACACGAACACTTAGCGCGGTGCCCTCTGGTGACAAGAGCATGGGCGGCCCGGGGTCTGAAGCCAGGCCTGCAACCGCCTGCGGGTGACTGAGGAGGGACCGCTGGGGACGGATACTGCGGAGATTCTTAACGTAGGGTTAAGGAGTCTGCTGCTGACCCCAATGGCAAGCCGCGGACAGGTGTTAAGTGTGTCCTGATGTAAGTCAAACACCTTTTCGCTCTTGCTGTCTGGAGAGCAGATAGGAGGTGCATAGGTGGGCTGGGAGGCCGGCTGGGAGGCCAGTGCCACAGCCCGCGCCGAGGCTAACGGCGTCGCGGGCCTGAGGGGCGGCAATGGACTCTGGGGAGAGCAGCATACGTTTCCAGGATGCAAATGACAGAACTTGGAGAGGGACAGGGTGAGGCGCTGAAAAAAGGGAGGTGTCTAGGATGGCTTCTAGGGACCTTTTACATATCTGACAAGCTTCAGGGCAGGAGCCCAGGAGGTATTAGTCCCCAAACGCTAAACGAGCCTTGACATTGCCTCCAAAAATCAACAGACAGAAAAGGCTTGCTCTGCTTTCAAGCAGATAAATGATCAAGAAAATGACTGGGCCTTGTCCCTTTGATATGTACACATCCAGACATCATCTCCCTCTCTGTGGCCAAAGGAAATGCCGGAAACGGAACGGATGAACAGCTGCGTCTTCCTGGATGACGTCCTTAGGGAATCAAACGCTACAGATATGTGTTGTTCACTGAAAGATTTACATCGTTTTGCCTCACAGACAGCAAAGAGTTTCCAGAATTCTTGGGAGTGAGTATAAATGCTAAAAGAAAGAGCACGACCCCACCGAAGACACAGAGATGACAACGAGAACAGCAAGGACGCTTCGCCCCAGCCGCAGAATCGGCCGGGGCCCTGGGCGGCGCGTGGCGCGCGCTGACACTCACCGACGTGGATGGGGGCGGGGAACAGCCCGTAGTCGTGCTCCCCCGGACAGTACTCCAGCTTCTCTTTCTTGAGTTGGATCAGTCGGCTCTTTGGGCTACGGTCAGAAAAGAATGAAAAGCCAGTCAGAGGCGGTGAAACTGCCTCCGGTGGGTAGTTACAGAAAACAGGCCCCTGTGTCAAGAGCTTCTGCTGTAACCGTGGCTTAAATCTTGAATGTATGTTTGGGGGAGACAGATGCCAAGTACTTTCAGATTTTTTTTTTTTAAATCTACATTTCTGGAAAAGCCTTTTAGAAGTTATACATAAGAATGAGCCTTGTTTGCATTCACCAATGGTTTTGCAAAAGAAACTTCAATTTCAGATTTGATATAATGATTACCTTGTACTTAGTTAACGATTTATAGTTCATAAAGTCCTTTCACATGTAATCATTTATATTCATCCTGTCAAGTAGTTACAAGGAAATGTTAGCTCCAGTTTATAGATTTGAAAACAGATGCTTTATGAGGTTAAGTGACTGATCTTAATTTCGGTTGCTGGCAAGGACACTTAAGATAGAAACCTCAGTGTCTTACTCAACTCCTACTCACTCACTATTCTTTCTTTTATTCCATGATGTTCCTGTAGGCTTACCTCTCATTCATTTACTGATTTGTGTCCCTAATGTTTGGTATGAGACAGTCTCAAGAGATTTCACAAGCACATAATAGACAGAGGAAAAAAGAAAAAAAGAAATGAAAAAAAAGAGAGAAGAGAAAAAGGCTTCAGGAGTGCCTCGTTTAGTCTACTCTGACTTTATTTTGGCTTAAAGTTCAAATAAGACAGGCAAGGCTGATACATTTCTTTTCTCTATGCATGACAAAACGCTGCCTTTAAAAACAAAAGCCTAACTCTGCTATATCTTTGCAGATGAGAAAATCTGAGGCACAGAGAAGGCAGGTACTTGTAGACCCTAAAGTTCTTAAACCTGAAGACTGTTCTTCCTAGTGGGTCGTTCGGTTATGTACCCGGCAGGTACGGACACTCAGGAAGTCCAGGTCATGTTCTGTGCTAAGAAACAGTGGTGAAGGAGACAGGTCACACTCTACTTGGGTACCCAAACAAAAAGAAGATAGGAAAAACAAGAAAATCAGAATACTAATAAATGCTAGGCAATAATTAAAATGTGATGAGTAGAGGATAATTTGGGAAGGTTTTTCTAAGGAAGTGACATTGAGCTAAGGTGTAAATGTCACCGAGATGTCGGTCACGAGGATCTGGGAAATGGAGAGAGAACAGGCAGAGGGACCGGAACGAGACTGGAAAGAAATAACGAACAGCAGCCGCCGCGGTCCAGGCGGAGTCAGCAGCCAGGTCACGTGCGATTTTTAAAGCAGTGGTGAGGAGTTTGGGAAACAGTCTCAAAGGAAGAAAGGAACATACTAGACTGTTCTACTCAGATCTAAAGACCACTCTTAGCTTTAAAAACTTAATTAAAATAATAATGATTGTGAACAGAGAGATGAAAATTTTAACCCAAGTTATATTTTTTCATCATCAAAGTTAAATACGTAGATTGAGACAACTACTGTGTTTGGAACCAAGCACTCTATGAATGAAAATGTGGTCTATATTAGATTCAAGATTTTCACAAGCTAATTAAACGGAGAACAGAAAAGTTTTAATTGAGCTAAAACAGAGAACAGAAAAGTTTTAATTGAGCTAAAACAGGAACAAGAATTGTCAATGTCTTCACTTTCTATAATGGTTTCATTCTCGGAGTAATTTTTGGTTAAATCTTTATAGATGATTTACAAACAACTCTACTTCCATTCATTACGTTATCGGTAATTATAATAGGTTAACCAAAGCCATTTACTGTTATCATCAAACGGTGGTTTCTGATTTTCTTCATAGAATTAATTGCCTAAAAAGCCAGAAGAAATATGAAAATGGCCTCAGTAAATGACTATCAGTTATGTGCCAGAAATGCCCTTCTCCTCCTTGCAAACTGCGTGTGCGTCTCTAAAACCCAACTCAACTATAATCTATGGAAGACTTCTTCCTCAGTGAGATAGCTAGTCTGTATCTCTTTGGGGCTTTACAACTTCTCAGAGTGCTTTTCAAGCTGTACTTTCCCCAAGAGAATATGAGGATTTTAAAAGTAAGGACTATTTTATTCATCTGGCAAAGTGTTTGGAACAGAGGAAGCATTCAGTTAGTTAATGAGGAATGAATTGCTGAAAATCAGCAGGATTGTTTTAGATACGTGTACAATGCCATTTTTCTCATTTTTAATCAACAAAGAGCACTGTCAGAATCCAAACCACACAAACGTAATCCTGCAAGAGGGAAGATCGTGGAAGATGTACTAGCCCTGAACGACACGGCGCTGTGCCACGAGGGCCGTGAGGGGTCTGTGATGGATTTGTACTTGTGCGCGCCACATTCATATCATGTTCTCCGTCGGAGTGTTTTTCAAAACAGGGCTTGAGATGCCAGCTGGCAGGTCCTGTGACTTACTCGGTAGTTTTGTAAACGTCGGAGTACAGCCCTGCTTTCTGATACTTCTTCTTCGGGGGACGTGGGGCCTTCTTTTCCCTCGGGGGGAGCGAGAGCACGGGCTGCACGGTGCCTTCAGGCTCGGGAGGTTGGCCTGGGGTTTCGGGAGGACTGGGAATCTCGACTGCTGCTTCAGCAAAGCTGCAAAGAGAAGTGTGAAGATAATCTTACGGTGAAAAAGATGTTTTCCTACAAACAACTGTCTATTTAAAAAAACATAACAGCAATTAATAAGAGATATGGAGACTTCCTCATCTGGGTATGCTGGAGTAACGGACCTGTCCTGACAGAAACCGACAGTAATGCCGTCAACTCTGGGATGTTTACAGGGACCGCACGGAATCTGTCGTCTCTTGGGGCACTACTGACACCTGTGTCTCTCTCTTCGTAAGCTCTTCAAACTTCATAATTTTGTGGAAAATAAGTGTTTAGCATGGCTGACCAGGACACCAGGATTCACTGGAACACAAAGGCTGATCTGAAACAAAACCTTTCCTCTGAAGCGCACTCTTAACGTGGCCCTTCGCCTGCCTGAGATGGGCGATCGAGGTGTCACGAACTGTCACGTTCGTACTACAGCGATGGCAGAAACTGTTCTCTCTGCGGGCATTTTAGAGCCTCAGTAATTAAAATGGAATAATGCTGACACCAAAACGGGTTGATGGGAACAGAATACCGAAATATAAAAACCCTCTAACACCCGAAGATATGTGAGAATTTCATATACAATAAAGGTATTATTTTCAAAAAGCAGGAAAAGGATAAATTAAGAAATAATGGTAGGCCGCCATTTAAAAACTCAAAAAGAGTAAATCTTTTTTAAAATTAATTTTCTTTTGCCTTTCCAAAAAAACAAACCAAAACAAAAAACATTTTACTAGAATCCACTGGGAGTATGCAACTACATACAACATAAAAACGGCCGGGCCATAAATACGACACTCACAGCTTACATGAAAGGAAATTTCAACTGATTTGAAGTCCTACATGTAAAAAATTAATATGTAATCCATCAAAGGAGAAGACTTAAATAAATTATGATATATTCTTAGCATGAAATAAGGCAATTCTGTATGTACTAAGCGCAAACTCTCCAAGACATATGAAGAGAAAAAGCTGCAAAAGTTAAGCCTGTCACATCGTCAATCACAAAGAATGGCTCTGCCTGTGCACGCATTTGTGCATGGGAAGGCAAAGTGTCACAGGGCACACCACGCCCTTCCACAGATCTGCCCCCGAGCAAAACAGGATTTGAGAAGAAATGAGATCTTGTGCAAAGAGACTCAATTTTTCAATCAGTAAATTTCAAGTTTCACTGATTTATTTACAAGCATGTATTATTATTCATGGAAAAATTTAAATCTCATATATTCTCTAGAAAAAAAGGGTGACAATTTTTTATTGATGTATGCATAGAGAGACATGAAAAACCTCTCTCTATAGGATTCGTCAAGCCACATGATATCGAAAAAGGAGGAATAACTGTTCTGTTGATGTACTGCAAAAAAATGTAAAGAAAATCAAATGTCAAATAACAAACAAGAAGTTTTAATATTCTTACTGTATACAATGAGCACTTAAAAATAGAAAAAAGTAGGTAAGGAACAGAAATACTAATCTTCAATATGCAAACAAATGCAAATTGAACAAGGAAGAAATAATATTCAGGAGATACATTTCACAGATGTCACACTGATAAAAATTAAAAAAGATAATTTCCAGGGTAGACAAGAGTGGAGTAAACAGTATACCACGATTACTGTATAACGTTAGTAAAGCATTAACAGGTGTGGCTTTCAGAAGGGCAATTTGACAATATATATCAATTTGACAATGCATGTTAAAAGACTTCAAAAGTACCTAGCAGCTTTAATTTGTATTTCTCTGTCTGTGAGAGAGACAGCAGGCTGTATTTGGTAGAGTTAAAACCATTTACAAATAGCCAATACTGTATTGCTTCATTTAAAAATATCAGATAAACCTTCGGGGAAAGAATCTGATTAAATACATAACAAAAGAATTAAATGGCCCTTTGTTTTGATGACTTTTGGCTTTCTAACATGCAAGAAGGCTCAAAACGTATTTGATAAGATGAAAACTTTCGAGCACAGCGAAGGCAGGACAGACGGCGTGACAGTAACAACGCCACTCGCTGGGCTCTATTCTGCGTGAAATGCATCCTCTCTCCAGGCCTTGATTTCCGTCTCTGTAAGGCGAGGGCTTGAACTGGATTGTTGCGGCCCCTTTGCGTCTTAGTTATTTATGATTCTGGACAGCTATGAACGAGAACACTTAAACAGAAGAGAAAAAAAGAGGCCTCACGCAGTGGAAGGTTTTGAGAGTAACTGAGTGATTCAGCTGCAGAGACATGTCACGTGCGTACGAAAGCTAGTCCCTCTGCTCGGGCAACGTGGCAGACAAGGAGGGCATTACCTTTCCGGATTCTCTGGCTCCTCCTGCTCCGGGAAGGGCTTCTGCTTCTTCTTGGTCTGTTCTTCCAACAGCCAGCTCTTCCGCTTCAGTCCCTTCTTGTGTTCTGGATTCAGGTTGACACTCTGAACAACGGCTTCGATGACGTCCGTGACGGTGTCAGGGCCAAGGTGGAGCGCTGCCCCCTCCTCGCCCGCACTCAGCTCCGGGCCACCGAACTGGGCTGCCTGGAGCGCCTGCATCGATACCACGGCCTGGAGCGGGCACTTCCGAGGCCGGCCGGGTCTGCGTTTCACGAAGTTGTTTCCTGTCCTGGCCTGTCTCTGAAGTTTCTTGGCTTTTAAGATTTTATTGACATGGTCCAGGTTCTTCTTCGTAGCCAAGATCTTGTCATAATTGCACATTTTCCGAGCCTGGCGCTGCATGGCTTCCACCATGCTTCTCTTGATGTGACGGGGGGAGCAGGTGCTTGGCAACTTTTCGGGAAGAAGCGAGATGCTACTGCCGCCGGCATCGCCGGGGGCCGCGGGCACGAGGAGGCCGTCCGGTTTCCCTAGGGTTCGCTCCTTGCCGTGGCTGTGGCCTGCGCTCGGGGAAGGCGGCACGGGGGCAGACGCGATCACGGCATCGACGTTCTTCTCCAGGGCCTCGTGGTCCTCGCGTCCCATCCGCTGCAGCAGGCTGTCCACAGACTCGTCCCCGGAAGCGACCAACCTCGGACTTCGAGCGGGAACTCCGTTCACTAAACAAGACAGAGCACACGTGGATGACAGCTGAACACAGCTGGTTATTTAAACACTTTGCACACAGGAGAGAGGACGGGGACCACTGCTGCACCCTCCCTAGCAAGGTCGGACAGCATGACACCCTGAGCGTCTGCCCTTCGCAGCAGGCTGGCAGTGTACAGCCAACACAACAAATCCAAAAGTAGCCTATATTTCCCTAATAACGTGGATTAAATAACAACAGCAGTTCTCACTCTCTGAAATGAGGAACAGAAAGAGCGAGTTTATTTCTTTAAAAATGAAGGTCCAGTTAAAGGACTTGAAGTTAAATCAATCTTGGATCTTGGATGAAGAGCTAAACTTTAAATGCAGATATTTCTAGTTCAGTGCTTTTTCTGATGTTTAAAAACAGAGAGAGTGAAACCCTTCTTGGGGAAAGCTTTAAAATCAGAATAGAAAACATCTGTATTAACTAGAAGACAGACAAGTTGACAGCGAGACAGAAACCAAGTGGTCTCGGACAAACCGTGTCGTCTCGGTGGCCCTGCGGTTGGTAACTGTTTCCTCAGGTGCCACCCGGCAACCGCCTGGCAAATTTTTATGACAATGACCAGCGTGGGAAACACTCAGCTTCCTCTGGCAAGCCACGTTAGTTTCACGGCATTATAAAATCGGATCGTCACAGGCCACCTCTCTAGATGCCCAGTTTATTACTAAGAATCACAGGTGATCCATTCCCAAAGTTAACTGAAGGCTTTCTTATCCGCATGACTTTAAAATGTGATGCTCTTCTAGACACTCCTTTCTGAGCCCCAGGCATTCTGGATTCCAATCTCAGACTACACTGAAATATTTCTCAAATTACCAATAACTTTCCTCCAATAGTATCCAACAGCCTTGTTTAAATTCAGTATGTTTTAAAACATCAAAATCTCAGCTATGCTTCACGTTATTACCCGTTACAACCCTTCCTCCACTGTCTGTCTGACGACGCACCCCGACCACGTTCCGGTCGCCTGGACCCCGCAGGTAAGGTGGCCTGTCGCGCAGCAGGGCAGGACCAGAACGCTGCCCCCCACCTTGCTCCGCTTCCCAGCGAGCGAGTGACACAGCAGCCCGAGCGAGCTTGTAAACGCGGACGTAATCAGGTTTCTGCCTCTGTTTAAAGCCCTTAAAAAGTTCATTACTACATAAAACAGCTTTGCAATGATCACATTTTCCTCCAGCTTCGCGTCATATTAGCACTCTATCTAGAACCCTTAATTGCAGTAATAATAAACTTAAATTCCTCAAACTCAACATCTTCCTTCTCCGACTCAGGTATCTGAAACATTGTTACCGTCGAGTGGAGAATGTTTGCTCACAAATTGACCTGCTTCATTACATCCGCTCTAAGGTTACAGTGGGAATGTCGCTTCCTTAAGGAGCACTTCCTAGGCCAGCCCTGCCCCGCCATGCTATTAAGAGCCACCATCGTAAGCAGCAATGGCTGAACCTCCCTTTGGAGAGATGGAGCTTTGCATGTGAATCCCGCCCGTCTCCTTTATTTGCTGCAAGTAAATGAAACTACCTAAAAACAAACAAAAAACCTGAAACCCCCAAACAAAACATAACCAACTCCTCCCGCCCCGTCGACATCACGAAGTCTGATGCTGTCACCAAATTCACTGTGTCTCCGGCAACCACAGCATCACCAATCAGTAAGCACAGAGCTGAAGCGTCAATCCCGGGCTCAGATTCCCAGGAATTAGTTTCGTCTCCTCCTTCCCTTCATCGGCCGCCCAGAGCTGCCGAATGCGTTCACTTCGCGAGTGTGATTTATCGCACGCGCTGAGTGTCGCCACCTTCCCGAACCCTCGCCCGACAACTGCTTTTTGGTGGCCTGCTGAGCAGTAGGTTGCAGATGGAAGACCGTATCTGGTAACTGTACAGAGGTGAAGTGTGGTATAAGATCAAGCGCGCTTTTCACGTGGACATTTTTCTGAGTTCTGACAAATTTACCACACACGCACCATCACGACCAAGACACAGAGCATCGCCGTCGCCCTCCAAGGGCCCGGGAGAAGCCGCTCCTCCGCCTGAGCACTGCGGAGCGAGTCTGCTTTGCTGCGACTTCATGCGAAACGGCAGGACGGGCCGCGCACAGCACACTCCCGGGCCGGTCTTGCCGACAGGAGCTTCGCACGCACTGCCTCCACCCTCACTATTCTGGGCAGTGGATCTAAGTAGCCTCAGTTTACACATGAGAAAGCTGTGGCTCAGTTTACACACCTGGCCCTAGAGGACACACTATCGCTGAAGCTGAATACACCAGATCTACCTCGAAACCCTGGTTTTCCTGCCGCGTCACGCCTCCTCCTCCCGCGGACAGCGTCCGGCCAAGCCCTGGCTGAGACACCTTCTAAGTCTCAATCCGAAGTTCACGAGGCTGTCTTGTTTAACTGCGTCACACCAGCGTGTCTGCCGAATCGTGGTCTGGGGACGCATCGACATCATTCCCTCCTCACTAGCTTCGAGAGCCCCCCCGGCAGCGGGCAGACGCCAAGCCCGCGGGCCGCGCCCGGCACGCCGCGGCCAACGCGGCGAAGGCGGCCAGCAAGCACGTCCGCGAGCGCCGCACCCACACGGCTCCACCGAGACGCCGGGCACTGACGAAGGAGTTACGTTTTCGGCCCATAAATCTCGACTGATCGCCTAACCAAAGACACCTGGATAGAAAGCTAAGACATAACGTGTCGCTTCCTTGGTTAAAACGTTCCGTGTTTCGACGTGTTACCAAGACTACGTGCCTGGTCCCCAGACTCGCACTCGCTCACTGTCGTGACGGCGGCCACACTGGCTCTTTTATTTAGCTCCTTGAACTCGCTGCTCTCCCCCTTACTTACATTCCTCCCACTACCTGAAAAAAACACTCCCATCTGCCCTGGTAACACTGATGAGTGAAAAATGATCTCTCACTCGCCGGTCCTCAGCAAAGACAGCAGACAGAGAGACACAGAGCATCCTCTCTCTCTTTTTTGGAAACACACATACTATCATCGGTGAAAATCGGGAAAACCACCTAAATCTATGAACCATGAAAAGTGGTCACACTGTAGGAGATCACACACATTTCGGCCCGCGAACGCTGCTAGCGGCAGAGTTCAGAAACGAGCATTCGCAGAGCTGCGTCTCACAGCCCCGCGGGCGCCTTCGTTTCCCCGCGGAGACCGTCTTCGCTGACCGACCTGTAACTCAGCACTCGCGACCTCCGTTCCTGGGTCTGCCCACTCTCATACCTCCTCATCTGGAACCACTCCCTGTGGACTGAAGGAGTCCCCACCCGCACCTGCGGTTCCAGCGACCTGCGGTCAATGGCAGTCTGAAAATACTACATGGAAAACTTCAGAAATAAACAGTTCACGAGTGCTACATTTCACGGTGTTATGAGCAGCAGGAAGAAGTCCTGTCCAGTCCCGCTCTGCCCCACGTGGTGTGGGAATCACCCCTTTGTCCTGAGTGTCCACGCCCGAAAGCCACCCAGGAGCTGGCTATGGGATCAGGTCAGCTGTCTCCACGCTGCGGCGCTGGCCTAGAGTCACCACGGCTCTGCTAAATAACGACCCCACGGCCCAGGAGCAGCGGTGCCAGTGGCTCGGATAAGCTGAAGGGAGGCCGCGAGGCACTTCCTTTAGGTGGAAAGGTGACAGTTCTCCACTTAACGGGGAGAAAAGCAACCCCGTGCTGAGGCTGCCAAGATCTATGGGCGACTGTGAGGGAGGAAGGGGGCTCGTGCTGGTCCTGCCGTCACTTTTCAAACCGGAAAAGCCGGGGCCGTGGGGTGGCGCGGGCTTAGGGATGATGGGGAAGGGGCCGCGTGTGTAGGTGGGCAGCACGAACCGGGACGGGTGTGTGGACAGGGGCCAGTCCTGCCCGGGGTGGCTGGTGTCCGCTGGCTGGACATGCAGGGGCGGAGGGCGGAGGCCCGCATGGCTTCGCTGCGCGCTGCACCCCCGCCCCCCCCCCCCGTGCTCTGCTCTGCCCTGCCCTGCAGCGCTATGTTGTGCGTCAACATCAACTCCCGCTCCTCTCCGAGGTCTATGGGACCCTCTCGTACGTCTGTTCACGAGTGACAGGCGAGTCTCCTCAAATGAGCAGCACGTGCCTGGGGAAGAAGTGCTCTCGGACGAAGACCTCTTCCGGGCAGGGCTGCAGTTTGTGCTCTCTGACGGCCGCTGGGAAGACTTATCTGAGGTTGGCTGGGAACCTAGGAAACAGGAAAAGAGAGAAATCACAGGACAATTTGAGTCTAAGAACCATGGTAAGTCATTCTGTCAGCACCTAATCACTCGGTGGTGGCCACTGCTGTTCCCGGGAATAACACGACCTTTCAGACAGTAGGACAGGCAGGAAGAGGCGATAAGCAGAGGGCAAACCACGCTAGCTGCCGGCGACAGAACCTCGCGGGCCCCAGACACGTCGTTTCCCCCGCTACGCCGACAGAAGGAAAACTGCTTTAGTGAAGAATGAACGGAGCGAAGGAGCCAGGCTGTCTGCAGTGCCACTAGGAGGCATACAGCTGAGGTATTTACTGATAAAAAACACGAACAACATTCTAATCCAATCTGGTCCTAATTACTGATTCTAACTGGTCACATTAAACTGACAAAACTTCCAGTGCTTAGGAATGAATGAGAGCAGGTCGAGCTGAGGGTTTCATTAAATAGAAGCAGAGATCAAAGTTCAAGAGTTGGACCTAAAACCCACGCGTCCTATGTCATCCTCAGAGATTACCTTTATAGTCTGTTTTTCCTCTGTAGCATTTTCCCGAAGAAGCGATTAAGGTACCCACGGAATAGAACGAGCCTCTTGAGAAGCTGTGCACTCAAGGTTCTTTGCTCACACACACAAAAGCTCATGAAAACAAAGAAACTCAATGTCCTTTTAAAAGGTCTCATACTTTTACCAAAACCCCAAATCGATGCAGCATAATGTAACACTTCTCTTACTCAAAAGCATGTCACTCAGGAAAGATTATTTTCCTGATAAATATTCCTGGTTCTGCTACTGGGTTCCTTATGATCTCAGAAGCCAGCTGTTCAGACTACATAATAAATATTCATTTCATGTTTGTCAAAAAACTAGTAGCACTCTCAAATACCTGCTTTTAACTTGAAAAACAGTGGGAACAAAAAGCTGCAGGCACAAAGGTGCAAGAACTCAAATACCTGAAGATGAGATTTTTAAGATCTGCCTCCGAGTGAGAGCTGACTTTGTAATGAAGTGACTAAATTCAGTGAGGGACAATCTGGGCACAGAACTGAACGGAGCGAGGTTTCTGACGCCTCCTCCTCGGAGGGGCAGTGAGCGACGACCCCATTTTCACAACGGGACGCCTGACGCCCACTGCCGTTAAGCACCGTCAGCACCGCTCGGGTGAGCCCGAAGACGCGGCGTCACCATTCCCGACGGAGTAAAAACAAGTTGGGCTCCTGGGAAAATGACGTCACGGCCGGAAATCCTACTTCTGTGATACGGAGCCAGCTAACGGCAGATCTCGCCGGGAAGCAAGCCCGCTTCCCAATGAAAGTTAAAAAGATACAAAGGGATTTCACGGCGGTACAATCAAGCCCCCCAGACTGGTCAGATCAGACTTCCATTGAAGAGCCAGATACCACGGACAAAATACCTAAGAAGTAAAAGCCCAGGCGTCACTGAAGACATAACTCTAAGTATTAATGCTCCAAAACGCAGAAGACCAGGAGAGCACGGTGGCCAGGCGGCGTGAGACCACGCCGAGCTCCAGCGCCACTCCCGGGACAAATGGCGGGGAGCGCTTCCTGTGCCGCCCCGCGGCCACCCACCACCACGTCCTGAGCACGGCGTGTGCGCCCGGGCCCAGGCACTGCAGCGGCGGGGGAGCTGAAGAAACTGCACGACAGTCTCTGCTCGCAGGCGCTTACTGAGGGTCTGTATGTCATCGGGCGTCACATTTCAGGTGGCACTTCCGCTGTCCACGCTTCAGCTCCGTCTTCAGTCTCTGGGCTACCTGGTAACCTTTCCCGAATGTCCTGGTCATCGTCAGGGAGGTCTCGAGGAAGGCTGCGACTGCACCTCTGAGCACCGGGATTCCCTGAGACTCGCCCTGCCCGGCCTCACCCGCCTCAGAGGGACAGAGGGTACGGGCACTTTCTTCTGAATAATTAAGTACTGCAGAAGTAAACAAAATATAAACAGGAATTCCTCGATTCACAAAACTATGGGGGAGACGATGTTTACTTCGCAGCAAGCCCTTCCTGAAGCTCGGGGCCGTTGCCGCCTCCGACAAGCACTGCCAAGCAGCCGGGAGCCTGGGCGCCGGTCTGCAGGGCGAAGCACGAACACAAAGGCAAGGACGAAAGCCCCAGTGGACGACGATGGTGGTAAGAAGCACGTGCCCCCTCCCAAAGGCCTAGACCTGGAAAGGTCAGAGCTTCGCAAAACGCTCCGTGTGGCCCCGTCACACAGCGGCCACGCTGCTTCTCCGCACGCGAGCGGCAGGAGCAGCGGTCCCGGATTAACCGCGCAAGCGGCACCTACGCTGTTGGCACTCGACGTCAACGTGAGTCGTGACACAAGCGTGCTTTTTCTTTGGTTAGAAAAGTCGAGGCCTTCGTGTAAAAAACGAGGCCGATTACTAGTAAGGAGAGAAACTGGAAAGAGAATATCACAGATTGGGATAACGACGGAAATGAAGAATTAAAAATGAACTTGGAGATGCGAGGGAGCCTGGCTTCTGTCTGGAGCGCAGACTCTCTGGGCTGAACCTGGCCATCACTCCACGAGCTTTTACAGATACAGGCAAGTTTTGAGGGAAACCTGTGTCAAATTAGATGAAAACGGAGAAAGATGGTACCTTTGTAGCACATCCATAAGATGAAATCGTGAATAAGAATGCCGGCAATTTGAGAAAATGAAAAAAGAACACACTGGAACTTAAAGGTAAAAAGGAACAGCACTGCATGTCCAGATGCCCGGGTGTGTGCGCAGGGGGCAAAGATGCCAGCGGCGAGAGGGAAGACCCCACAGATGAGAGTGTCCGGGGGGGGGGGGGGGCGTCACAAAGACAACATGGGAACAGAGACTCCCCCTAACTTCGCTGAAGCCCTGAGCAGCCCGGACTAAGAAACGGGAAATTTCCAAACGTAAATTAGCAAAAGAACATGGTGAATGGACAGCTGTTGGATCAAATGTGCATTTCTTCAGCCTAAATCCACTACTAAAAGTTTCATAACGTAGCATGAATTCTGGTCGCACCGTGCTGGGAGTTCAACGCTGAAGACCTAGGCCACCGGGGGAGCGGTCTGAACGAGCAGGCTGTTTGAGGGTTCTCACGCCAGAAGGATCTTTGGGTGAACGAAGGTAAAACAACGTAGGCCAGATTTGGAAGGGAACCATACAACGGTCCATTAGAAGACGGCATCAAAACAAATCATTTAAAACTAATTTCTAACATTCAAATCACTCCTTCCAACCAAAACTAAAGCAAGTTGCACAATTTAACACCAAACTATCAGGAAAGCTCTGGTCGAGATTTCCTGGTTCAAGCTATGGGTCCTGCGCCGGAGTCTGGGGCTCACAGGAGCCCAGGGGCTTCTGCCCAGCAAGGCCAGTGCTGGGGCGGGGAGCTGGGTCCGCGGTTAAAACGGCCGCTTCCAACTGGAGGAAACACACTTCCTGAAGGCGACGCCGTCCCTCTGACTCACCAGCTAACCGTGCTGACTCAGAGCCCATGCTGGCCATTTTTAAGCTGCAAAGTCTGTTTTCCTCCCTCTTAATTGGGCGATTGCTCATAATGCCCAAATCAGCTCACTCACTGCAATGGAATTCTTCTGGAAATTCCCAAAACTGTACTAACCACTACAATCAATTTTCCGATTTCATCCCCACACGTTCACACTTCACTTATGGGCAGAGCCTGCGTGCCGTGCTAGAGAAATTGTAAGAAATTAGAATCTGATTGATGCTGACATTCTTCAATTAAAAAGAAAACAAAACTCAGTATACTTTGGTTCAACCAGTATGCTTTTACAGTGAATACTTTTTTCAAACAAAATTTACCCCTAATTTATTCTTGGGGGACAAAAGAGTTATTATCGATACCAATAATAACGTCCCACTGTCTGCTTATTCTGTGATTTGTGACCTGTATGTGTAAAAATCCTCTGTGCTACTGCTCGCCCCATCTCTGAAATCGGTTCACAGGTCCTGGCATACGCCGCCAGCCGTGAGTTGAAAATCCCAAAACGCAGGCACGAAATACGACGCCAGAAGTCAGAAACGCCTTCTCACGAGGCTGCTGCCACGCCGACCTAACACAGAGACCTAACGAAATAGAATCGGCGAGTAGGGTTGGGTGAAGCCAGAGGCACCGGGCCTCACCTCGCGACGTGTCGTTCCTTACAATGTCACTCGCACATCAGGCTGGTTTCAGACCCCTGGTGTATGGCGGCTAACGTGGAGGACTCTGCCTTTGGATTTGGTTGTCCTGTCTCCTTAATCTCTGATCTGTGACAGTTTCTCAGTCTTTCCTGCTTTTTTAGGCCCTTGATACTTTTGAGGTATACCAGTCAGGTATTTTGTATGACATCCCCCCCCCCCCCCCCGCTTTTTAATGTTTCCTTATGGTGAGACTGGGGTTATGAGCTTTTGGAAAGAATTTCACAGGACTGAAGTTCCCTTCGAAGTGCTATCCCTGAGGGCACATGCTGCCTTCATGACTTCTCACTGGTGACGCTGACCTACTTGGTTACGGTGCTGTACGCAAGGCCTCTTTGCTATACTTACATTTTCCCCTTTCCGTCCTCTGTTCTTCGGAAGTAGGTCACTAGAGCCAGCCCATAACAAACCAGAGGAGAATCAAGCTCCACCTCCGCGAAGGGAAATCCCCGAACGCTGTCAGGACGATGCGTCCCTCTCGTCTGTCTACCCACCTACTTATTTATTTTGGCCTGGACTCACGGATATTCACCTGATTCTTTAGTTTACAATCCAATACTGTCATTTATTTTGTTGCTTACACTGTTCCAGCTTTGGCCAGCGAGAGCTGCTGTAGGCTAGCAATGCCCCGAAGGCAATGGACAACGTGGTAATACATCGCATAGTAAGCAGATTTTGGACATTTCAAGTTATATATGGAACACGTACAAGCGAAGACTGAGAAGTTCAATTTAAAATAACATGAAGCTTAACTGTGCTCTTTTTATACTCGGAGAAGAAAAACTACGTGACACTGAGATAACCAGACTGAGAAGACGCAATGATTTTCTTGACATTATAAGGGTAAAAATAATGAACCAGTCCGGAGCACTACAAGCTTTACAGCTGGAAGGATTTTAAGTGCCTCCCTTTCCTCATTTCCCTTCCACTCCTTAACCCCCGAAATCCAACATTTGCTACTGCACCAACGGCTCTTGGGTCACGAGAGACGGTCTGCCAAAGCGGTGTCTACTTCCAGTCGCCCCTGCCGGCTCTGCACACATGACGCCCCTGACCACGGGCCCTCAGGAAACCGCGTGTCCGCCCTCAGGGCGACCCACCAGCCCTCTCAGGGCTGCGACAGCCGCGTCTGGAACTTTGTGCTCAGGTTTGATTTCCCTCTCGTGCTACTGACCTGTCTCTGTCTGAACGGCGTAAAACCCAAACCCATTTTCCATCTGCGGCCTCCCCTTTTGCACGTGAGCTTCCACGGAATCACGTCACTGTGCCACCAACTGCCCGAGACGGGGCACCGTGAAGACGTCCTAAAACCTCCTTTACTGACCTCTCTTTAATACTTCTTCTGCACACCTCTCTCTAGCGCCACCTTAGTTAAAGCCCCCACATTATTCTGCTGGGACAATTTCCGAACCGGTGCCTCAGATCTTTCTCGAATCCATCTACAGAGTGGTCAACACAAGCTCAGCAGACCATTCCTCTGCTTTAAACCCTTAACCTCCCATTGCCTCCAGAGGAAACTCCAAGTCCTTGGTATCTTAGAGAAACAAGAGGCTTCACAACCCGCTGCTGTCTGTCCTTCCTGCCTCATCCCCTGGGCGCCACACCAGGCGGCTCCCAGTTTCCTAAGGGCGGCATCGGACCCAGAGAAGCTGACTTCCCTGTGGGAAAGTCTTCGACCCTCTATTCCTTGCACACTGAAATCAAAACATCTTCCTAGCCCCTTTTAAGCGAGTCCCTCTCTTCTGCGCTCACCAAAACGCACTGCAAATTTCTCAATTTTAGCAGCTCTCAGTAATTATTTATATACATGTCTCTGTTCTCTGCTGAACTGAAATTACTTAAGGGCAGAAATTACCTTATTCACGTTTGTATTCCTTGTACCTGGCAAACAGTGGACACGATTGCTGAAGTGGACAGCTATCATCGTAAGTTAAGATAAAAAAAAATCAAAGTTTTTCCTAAACAAGTTCTGACTTTCAAAGTGACCCAACAGAGACTGGACCTGTGCCTTTCTGAGCCCCAAAATCGAGCTCGCTTCATCCCATGTCCTGCACCTGGCCCCTCGGGTGACTTTCACAACCATGTGGGTGACACATCCGACCTGTCATCTCACCTCACCTCCACCTCAATTTCCCCACCTGTCGTGAGCGCCTTCTTACAACTCTTACATTAGGGACCGCAAACTAAAGTGTCCCTTGGAGCCAGATTCACTACTTAAAGAGCCGAACTGGGCCCTACGTGACACCCAGCGGCAGGCAGCCTGAGGACCGAGGCAAGCTGGAGGGTGGCTGTCCCAGCTAAAGTCGGAGGGGACAGGGCGCGGCCACCGAGACCCGGCCACCAACGTCACCCGGAACACGTGCACTGTTGTCGGATGTTCCAATTTTTTTTTTTAAAAAAGAGAAGCACAATTCTGAAATCTTATGTGAAATCTCCAGATTTAAAAATTTTAGTAATTTCTTAAACACTGCAGAGATCATCACAAAAGGTCACGTATCAGCCCGAGGCTGGTGGGTTTCAGCCACTGCCTTAGGAGCTGCAGCTCCTCAGAGCCGTCCGAGGCCCTCGCTCGACGTTCTCTCTGTGGGGACGTCACTCGTGGCAGCCGAGTGACAGGCGACTCACGACCAACGGTGTTTTTCACGGGGTTTCTGGAAAGTGCTCGAGCACCACTGATGAACAGGAGAGCGGGATGACGGGCAGCTGTGTTGTTCACGCGTGGCTTCTCAGGGCACACGCGCGCCTCGAAGCTCCCAGAGGGCGGCTGGACGAGACGTGCTAACACGCAGAAACGCAGGGAAACGCCCCGTCCGGCTGCTCGCCGCCGGCACCTGGGTGTTCTAGAGGCACCCCGAAGCTTCACGTGCTAAAAAGCAAACTTGCACGCTCCCCGAGTCTGCTCTTCCCGCCTTCTCTGTGTTTGGGGACAGCGCCACCATCTCTCAGACGTGCAGACACAAGTTCTGCCACCGCCTCCGTCTAAGTAACATCATCTCCTGCCGACTGGTTTCCTGTGACCATTTTTGTCCTCTACGATTCAATGTTCACGTGTGAGCCAGAACGATCTTTTAAAAATGCAGATCTAAAATCAATACTCCTGTGTCTTTTGCTCTTAGTATACAATCTAAAATCTTTAATGTGTGGTTTGGCTTCTTTCTTCCATCCAGCTCGCCCATCGCCTGCCTTCTGCCCTAAGGATCGCACGCTCTCGCGGTTTATTAAATACCTCAGGTCCCTCTCTGTTCGGGATCTGCAAACACGCTTGTCACTTTGTCCTCTGCTTGGGAAGCTAGTGGCTTCTTACCTTTCAAGTTCCAATTGTTTATCCTAAAGCCATAACTAGTAACTCCCATCTAAATAGGTAGCCCTTCCCCTCCCCTTAATTACCCACCCTCGCACTGTCACATGGACCCGATAGTATTTTTCTCCATTAGACGATCATGTATGTGGTCACAACTCTGCTGTTTATCTTTCTTCACTACACTGAAAGTTAATGAGCCCAAATCCCAGATCTTTACCCTCCACTGCGTGCCAGCTTGGAACAGCGCTAGATGCTACCGGTTCTCTGCACCCAGCCCCCTGCTGCGCCCCCTGCGGGCAGCCGCTGGAGGGCCGTTTCCAGGGAAGCCTGGCTGAGCTGGGTCCCCATGTCACATTCTCATGGAATCTGGCCTTTCTCCCTTTTAAAATACACCCGTATTAACAATCGTAATGACATCCAATGTATGACTCTGTTGTTCATTCCCCATCTCTCCCACTATAATAAGCTCCATGAGGCGCCACAGAGTAGAACGCCTGGCAGAGAGTTGATATTCAGACACTGGTACTGATTAAATTATTTGTCAAAAGTTTGTCGAGACGATTCTTAGACTTATTATGGTGATCACTAACTCTGTAAAGTATGTAATGTTGAATCGCCGTTATACACCTGAAACTGACAGTGTTATATGCCAACTATAATTAAAAATAAATTTAAAAAATAAAATCTAAAAAGAGTAATGAGGGAATTACATCCTATTTTCTCCAAGAATATTATAATTACGAATCATAATTTACTAATATAATTATAAATAAATTGCCTGTTTATTAAAAAAATATTAAAAATGTAAAAAAACTTTGTTTAATGAACATAATTAAAGTTTAGGATTTCCCCCCCCCCCTTTATTATATTGTTAAAAACTAAAAAATGCTCAGCTTCTCCACCAAGGTGGCTTTTATTTTTTAAAAGTTTATAAATAATGAAAATCAGGAACAAAAATTCTTATCTTTGAGGGGCTTATCATTTCCTCCAATGCATAGTTTTTAATCTTTAGGGAGAATAAAGTCAATTAACATCTGGGTGATTACTTTGTGCAAATCACTTTAACACTGTAATCTCATTTTCTTCTAATCACCCTACTAATCCCATTCTATAGGAAGGGATATTGAAGGAGCTTGAAGAGTTTACTTGGAGATCAGATGAAACGTATGGACTTTCTCCTGCAAAAATACACACAGGCATACAGACACGAAGTTAACTTACAGCGTCGGAGGTTTTGTGGACTTCCTAGAGTTAATTCGCAAACCTTAGGGTTGAGATCTTTAATAAAAAACTCCTGACTTAGAGATATCTTCTGAGTGGACGGGCAATGCTTCCTCTTTCTTGTTTGTTTTCTGTCCTCTTTTCGATTCTTAAAAGACACTTTTTAGACATTACGAATGCGTCACCTAGATTTGCTCCATGTCATCTCGTACCCAATTGAAGCAGCATTCGTAAAGCCACTTGAAGGCACTCTGCACAATGAAGTCCCTCTGAATTTTCAGTTAAATTTTATGAAGTCAGTAATTTGAATGCTTATATTTTTATTATGAAACATACGGAATGACATTTTCCTGTAACACAGAAGCATTTATAATTATTAGGTTAGTAATAATTATTAATTAGTATATACTAAAAATCCCCACAGCTACTAACAGATAGCAATGAGCCATTTCTTACTAAAGAAACTATGTAATAGCTGTTTTGCATAAGAAAGAGAAAGCATTTTCCCCAATTTCCGAAACATGCTACTTTTTTTTTTTAATATCTCTTCTCAAAATTCGAACTTAATGCCAAGACCTGCCTTAGCTCTCTTCTCACATCTATTGAAAACAAAAACTCTGAAGGCATTTCAAAACACGTACAAAAACGAAGACCAGGAGACCTATGAAAGTTCACATACACGCAGCCAGTGGGCAAAATAGCTGACTTTTCAGACACGGATGACACGAGTGACGGGGCGATGCGACAGCCCTCTTACCTGCCGAGGTGGCTACCGCCCTCTCGCTGGAAGGCAGGGGCTCCTTCCTGTGAGGCCGACTCAGGGAAGTGTCCTGTGCAGAAAACAGTCCGGGGCTGTCGGACACCTTCTTCCGGCCACCGGAGCTGGGGTTCGAGCCTCTGCAGCTGCCTATTGCACTTGTGAAGAGGTTTGTGTGCTCGTCGCTGCTGGCCCGATCGGGGCTGGGCGCGAACCCGCCGAGGGACAGACTCGGGGAACTTTCCGAGCAGTCGATCTGCAGCGGCGTCTGCAGGCCCAAGGCCAGCGGACTGGGCTCCGCCGGCTCCCGGTGGGCCCAGGGCTCCTCTCTGTTCATCAAGCCCTTGGCAGGAGAGAGGTGGGGGCAGGCCATGTGACACCGGTGCTTCTCCTTATGCTTGTACCTTTCCCCGACGGCGTCCTTTCCGAAGCGGTAGCGCTTCAAGGACTCCAGGACGGACCTGGAGGAGCCGGCGTCCACGGGGACCGGGGGCTGCTCCGAGGACCGGTGTTCCCTGTGCTTGTGGCGGTGCCTGTGCTTGTGCTCCACCATCCAGCCGTAGGCCACCTCGGGGGGGACGCTCGGGTAGGCGCTCATGGAGAGAAGGGGCGTCCGGCTGGTCGTGAGAAAGGCCTCCTGCCGAAGCAGCTTATGCTTCTTCTTGTGGTACTTGGCGGGGTTGAGCAGCAGGTGGCCGGCGTGCACGTAGGACGGAGGCGGGAGGGGAGCGCTGAACGACGGGGACGGGGGCGGCGGGTAGAGCGTGGGCGGGTACCTGCCGTAGTAGCCCAGCCCGAGGGGGGCGGCCGTGAGCGGCGAGGGCGAGTAAGGCATGCCGTAGGACGGGTAGAAGCCGGTGCCGGAGAGGGGGAAGCTGAGGCTGTGCACGAAGGGCATCTCGGCCATCGCCTCCCTCATCTTCGGGGGGCGCCCCCTCTTCTTCTTCAAGTCGGGCTTTCGAATGTAGTGCAGAGGGTCTAAGGGGAAAGAAGGGTGTGTGTAGAAGCTGTTGAAGTTGATTCGAAAAATAGTGGGCAGGAGGTCTCGGGGGATGAAATGGTGGCTCCTATGGGTGATTCGAATTTCACTTAGACGACTTATTAATTCCTCCAGGTCTGCAATAAAGCCTGGGTCCTGCCTGTTCCGGAGCTGGGGGTATTTCTTTTTCCGTCTTCGTTTCTGCCGCTTCACCTTGTCGTAGCTGAGGTAATCGTGACTCCTGCGCTTACATTTGTGTTTGTGTTTTTCTTTAAGACTGCTCAGGACCGTCGAGGGCTCGGGGGGAATCAGAGAGACGTGCTCGAAAGAATGCCTCCTCTTTTTCTGCCCACAGAATTTCTCTGCCCTGTCTGAAGTGCTGTTGTTATCTGTCCCGATCCCGCTGTCGCTGGGAATGGTCTCGTCGCTGTGGGACTCGCTGATGGGAGAAGGGGTGGCTTCCTTCAGAGACGTGAGCTCACTCAAGTGCGAAGGAGAATTCGGCAACAGAGTGGGAGGCGACAAGCGCCGCCTCCCCTTGGAGGCCTTCTTCATGGCAAGAGTCTGAATCATGCTGCCTGGCCTGGAGTGTAGATGCAAGTACGGCACTGAGCTGGGTTCCACGAAGCCCGCGTCACTGCTTACGGGGCTCTGGCCGCCGCTGGTCCCAGAGGACTGAGAGCAAATGGGAGACGGAAGGATCTCGGGGCTACTGGCAGACGAAGGCAGCAAAGGGGGAAGGATCTGTCCTAGCGCGGACCCGGCCGCCTGCTGAGCCGTCTGCTCGAGGACAGCGAGGCTGGCGGGGCTCCCAGAGAGAAGGCCGTTTAAGACGGTTTTTGGTTTGCGGCCCCTCCTCTTTCCTATGTAGATGGTCCCTTTCTTGCTGACGTTTATCTGCTGGCCCAGCGTCGAGCCGAACGTGGCGGCAAGGCTTGACACCGTGCTGTGGAGTTTGGATTGCACTTTCCCTTTATTACTTGGTTCTACGGAGCTTGAAAGAATCTGATTCAGCAGCTTCTTTCTCTTTAAAGTCTTCATTTTATTTATTTTGCGGATAATCGTTTTCATCAATTGTCCATTGTTCCTCTTCGTAATCTTTTTATCTGGTTCCATCTCGAGATCACTCATGCTACAGACAGCTGGCCTGTGCCTGTCGTCCAGATCGTCTGGATCCTGAAGTTGGTCCTCGCTCTCAAAGAAATCACTGCCACTTCTCTGGTTGTCACTTTCAGACTCCAGCTTGCTCGGACTTTCGGTGGCAACGAACGGAGCCACTGATAGGACGGGTGGCTTCATCTTGACGGGCGACCTCATTTGCCTCTTAGGTCTGCCTCTCTTTTTTGGAAAAGGAGACACAGACAGACTTTGTTTGAAGGAAGGAATTTCGATTTCCGGCTGTAAAATCGGGGGTTCCTGCTCCTCCTTAGACTGCAGAGAAAACACTTTAGACGCGGGGATTTTTAAGGTCCGTTTGGGTGGGCCCTCCAGCTGCGGCATCTCCTTAGACTTCGGTCTCCCTCTTTTGGGCTTATAAATATCAGACAGAAGGTCACTCGAGACGCACATACTGGAGGACAGCTTGTGCGTGGCGAAGGACTTACGCGACGCTTTCTCGCCGTCAGCCAAGAGAGCCAGGGACGGCGCCGCGGCCGTGCTCAGCTTCGGCAGCCGGCGCTTGAGGAAGGCGCGGTCCATGAAGGACGGCGGGCCAATGCCCTTCAGGAACTTGGCGGGCTCCGAGCTCCCGCCCGGCAGGGGGCCGCACGCGACGTTTTTAAAAAGCTCTGACCTTTCCAGTTCGAGGTCTTTGGGAGACCGGCATGAGCTTCTTGCCACCACTTTGGTCCACCGGGGCTTTCGTCCTTTCCTCTTCTTCAGTGGCTTGGACTGCAGACCGGCGCCCAGGCTCTCGGCTGCTTGGCAGTGCTTGTCGGAGGCGGTGACGGCCCCGAGCTTCAGGAAGGGCTTGCTGCTGAATAAGCTGGTGAAGTTGACGACCGAAGGGGTGACTGCGTGAATACTGGATTCGGAACCCAAACCTGGCTTTTTTCCCAGAGAAGAGCTTATTCGTGGGATGTCTATGTGAGTTGTTTTCGACTCACTTAGCTCTTTATCGAGTCCTTTACATTCGATGTTCATGCCGTGACCCACAGACCTGTGACTGAGGGTCAAGTGGGGACTTTCAGAAACAAATGGGGTCTTTCCGCCGGACTCTGACATTTCTTCCATCAGTTCTGCAGGCGGACTCAGAAGCAACGGGTTCGGAGCCAACTGTGAGGCAGCCTGGGGCGGACTCCTGGCCACGGGGTTCACGGCCACGGCGGGCGACGGCGGCGGGAGGGCGCCGTCTCCCGCCGCGAACGGGGCCTTGGCGGCGGCCGCGTCACCCACGCGGAAGTCCGGGGACGCACCGCGCACGGGCGGTGGCCTCTCGTGCTTCGCGGGCTCGTATGGGCCCCTGTCACCGGGCAAGAAGCTGTCCTGCTGAACACACGTCCCTTCAGTAAACATCTCTTTCTCCAAATTAATGATTTCTTTTCGAACCGAGAACTTATCCAGCACACTTTCCTTACTCTGCCGGAGAACACCCTTCTCGAAAGTTCTGCCGGCAGCGCAGTCCCTCAGGGCTTCAGGCACCTCCTGGCTTTCATGGCCGCCGCCGTGCGAAGCCTTGAGCGGGTCCTGGGCGGGGAGCAGCGCTTCGGCTTTCAGGGCAAGGGCGTCTTTGCCGAGCAGTCCCGCCACGGGACAGCCGACGAGCTTCTTGCTGACGTCCCTGCTGACGAAGCCCAGGGCTGGATGGGCCACCAGCTTCTTCGTGCAGTCCTTGGCCGCTAGGCCCGCGGCAGGGCCCAGCTTCTTGCCCAGGTCCTTGTTGACCAGTCCGACCACCGCGCCGAAGCCCAGCTTCTTGCCGGCATCCTTGCTCACCAGGCCGGGCACGATGCCGATGCCCAGCTTCTTCCCGGGATCCTTGCCCAGCAGGCCCACCGCAGTGACCGTCCCCGGCTTCCTGCCCACGTCCTTACTGACGAACACCGCCGTGGCGCCGGCCCCCAGCTTCTTCACCGAGTCCTTGCTGACCAGCCCCACCGCCGCATTGAACACCGGCTTCTTCCCGGGATCCTTGGCTGCCAGCCCCACGGCTGCGCTGACGGCGGGTTTTTTGATGAAGTCCTTCCGTATCATCCCGGCCACGGAGCCGACGCCTGCCTTCCGGATCAAATCCTTGCTAACCGACCCTGCGGCGCCGGAGCCTAACTTCTTCGGTTTCGTCTTGGAAGACTTGGAGGGAGGACAAGTTGCAATGAGTTGGGCCAACTTTTCCGTTACACTCGTTCCTCCATTAAGCAACGCTCTGTCCTTCAGATCAGGATCCCGGCTGCCGACGAGGGTAGATGATGTCGCGTTCATGTAATCTGTCATTTCTGAGCGGACTGGAGAGAGCTTCTTAGACAAAGGACTGTTTTCGCCCTGTGAATGAAGGTGGAGGCTGTCTGTAGACTGGCATTCAATGGCTGCAACGTCACCGGCTTTCTTGAACAACTTTGAAGGGTCCTAAAATTTGAATAAGAAACAGGTTTCAGAGGAAGTGAGCCTTATACCGATTTAATGTATTATTATGATCGAACAAATTAATTGATCACATGTCCGATGAGACAGGCAATAGTGCTTTTGAAAAAATTTAACTGAGCTAGAACAAATAATCCTAAAATTTATATGGAATCACAAAAAACCATGAACAGCCAAAGTAATCTTGAACAAAGCTGGAGATATTGTAACCTCTGATTTCAAACTTCACTATAAAAGCTATAATCGTCAAAGCAATATGGTTCTGGCATAAAAAGAGACATGTATGCTCAATTAATCTATGACAAAGGAGGCAAGAATATTCAATGGATAAACGACAATAATTCCCATAAGTCCTGTTGGGAAAACTGGATACTTGCAAAAACATGAAATTGGACTACTCTCTTATAGCATATGCAAAAACAAACTCAAAATGGATTAAAGACCTCAAAGAAACCATCGACAAAACAAAAAGACAACCTACTAGAGGGAATGTATTCGCAAATGATATATCTAAGAAGGGCTGATACCCAAAATATATAAGGAACTCGTACCACTCAATAACAACAAAAAAAACGATCCAATCAAAAAATGGGCAGAGCAGAGGAAAAGACGTTTCTCTAAAGAGGGACATACGATGGCCAACTGCACATGAAAAAATGCTCCACAGCACTACCCATCAGGAAACGCAAATCAAAACCACAAGGAGATACCGCCGCACACCAAGCAGATAGTTATTACCAAAAGGTCAACAAATACCACGTGCGGGTGAGGATGTGGCGAAAGGAAATCCTTGTGCACTGTTGGTGCACACACGGGGGCAGCCACTACGGAAAACAGCATGGTGATTCCTCAAAAAATGAAAAACAGATCCGCCATATTACCCAGAAAGTCTACTTCTGAGTATTTATATATATAAAAACACAAACATAAAAATATACATGGACCCCTGTGTTCACTGTACATTATTCACAACAGCCACGATATGGAAGCAAGCTAGGTGTCTATTGATGAATGAATAAAGAAGCTGTGGGACATATATACAACGGAATATTACTCAGCATGAAAAAAATGAATTCTTGTCTTTTACAATAACGTGGATGAACTTGCTGTATTATGCTAAAAGAAGTAACTCAGACAAAGGCAAATATCATATGGTTTCACTTCTATGCCGAACATAAAAAACCCAAATAAATAAAACAAATGAACCAACAGAACAAAACTAAAACAGACTCACAGAAACAGAGATCACACTGATTTTGCCAAAGGGGAGATGGGTGAAAAGGTGAAGCAGATTACATACAGTCAATAGTCCTGTGATACGTTCTCAGGGCGACAGACGGTTGTTACTAAGTGTGGCGATCACATTGTGAGGTACATAAACACCAAATCACCATATTGTACACCTGAAACTAATACAGTATTGTATACCAATTATATTTAAGTAATTTAAAATTAAAATTAAATACGAAATTTTAAAAACTAAAACTGTTACACTAAAGTCAAAGTATGTTAGTTCCTCTGCTGCTGTATGAGAGACTATCGAGGTGTTATTTCGGTTGACTTTCAACCATAGAAATCTATGTTTTTCTGGGTATTTAGAAATATCCCTATTTTTAAAAGGTAGATTAACAGTCTCAGAGTGACTCAAGGTGACTAAATATACATCGGCATTAAAATACGCTGATTTCGAAAGCGAAATATTGTTGGCTACGATGCCCCACGTGCGCCGCCTCCCTCCTTCATCGACTTCAGTCCCGAACAGGCGGCCTCTGACAGGCTCCCCAGGGCTCTTGCAGCAGGCGCTGCCGTCGCCCCCGCTTACGGGCACGTGGGCCCCCGTCACGTGGGCTCCTCTGGAAGAGCGGCGCGGCCCCCTGATCGTCTCCGAGGCTAAGGACGGATCGTGGCTGCCCCCTTAGCTATCTGTTTTGTGTGTGTAAAGGGACACGAAAAAGGCTTTACTGAAATACGAAGACCCGGGAGGATGCGCGCCGCCGCTGCCGCGAAGCTGGGCTCTGCGCCAGCTCGCCTCTTCTCTGCTGCAAAATGACGTGCGCGAGCGGCCCCCAGGGTGACCCGCCAGCGTGAAGGTGTGACAACGAATTCCAGCCAAAGCAGGAGCTGGAGACGCCTGTGGGCCCTCGGAGCTCCCGGCCGAAAGAACTGTCGCCAAGGGCATGGGCGTGGAGGAGCTAAGTTTCCTAAGCTGGTGTAAGCAAGACCACGGTCAGAGATGACACTCGGCCCACGAGGTGCGGGTGAGACGAGAAAATGCGGCCGCTCCCCCCTATTTCACAAGTCTCACATCCTCCGGTGAGAGCTCAGGAGCCTAAACACAGCAAATTTCGTTTAAAAGAAGCACTGGGGCCAGCATCATCCCCACAGCAGAAATGACACCGTTTCACTGGGGTCAGCCTGGTATCTTAGTGGACAAGTCGCGAGTCACCGAGATGTGTCGAATGCTTTCAAAGGCGTTTGACGTCTAAGAATGCTTCCCTAGGGAAGAACCGAATGGGACGGTTCCAATGTCTGGCCCGCCCTGAGAGGAACGGGCGTCCTAAGGGCTGTCGCCAAAGCCGTCCGTTCCCGGGGACCCACGAAGCGGCTACCGGCAGCAGCATCGCCACCAACACCGCCAGTTTCTGAAAAGCAGCAAACTACAGATGGTTCTAAACAGACCTAGAAGCTTTCATATGCACTCCGAGTGAGGGAAAGCATTTATGAGACGTTCAATTACAGAAGCCCATGCGAAAGCGCCATCCTGCGGCTAGGGAAGGAGGCCCTGCTGTCCCCGAGCCACACTGTAAGGATGACAGTTTCGGTGCCGCTGCTGGCATTTCTCTTACACGCACAGAGCTTGACCCAATGTCCATAATCTGACCGAACTATTTTAAAAGCATGTTCTGTGTTGGTCATGAAATGCAAAAACTAAAAAGGCCGCCCTGCCACTCAAGGAGCACGCGCTAGGAAGAGCCAAGTACATGGGTAGTTGCAGTGTGACGCGGCACGGTCGCAGCGACCCCACCGGGAGCGCGCCGGGGACACGGCACAGGAGCCGCGGGCCCTGGCCAAGCCCTGGCCAAGCCCTTCCCTCCCCTCCCGCCTTCCTCTCTCCAGCAAATGTGGAAACCTCTCTCTCTTTGTTTAGGAACTTAACAACCTTAACTTTGTTTTCTAATTTTCCGTTTTATCTCAGATAATGTACCTCTTGAGGCCGAAACAAACAGAAACAATGTCACCAAGAACGCTTAGGAGAAGTTCCCCTTGCTTGATAGTTCCTGCCGGTCACGAGCTCCCTGCCTGTGGCCTGTGATTTCAGGCCCTGCGGGTGACTCTGGCCGCAGTCTTCTGGAGCCCCCCACTCGTGTAGTCGAGGGCGAGGCAGGGGCTGCAGGATAATCGCACTCAGCAAGTCTGCCAAACGAAAAGGTGAGGTTCGGAAACAGGTCCCGCCTTGCTCCGCGGCCCCCACTGGGAAAGTTACCACTGAAACCCGTGGCTGCTGAGACCATCTTCCTGCTTTCGCGTGTATCCTCGGGTGGCAGAATTCTGTGCAGCCTGGCTAAAAATAGCGAAGATATCCTAGTGTATATCTCTACCATCTGTGCGTTTGTGTCAAAATGCTTGTGCACACCTCCCAAACTCTGACTTCCTAATATAGTAGCAGAACTTTGTCTCGTAAGCTTGTGTACTTGACTGTGAGATGTTTTCCAAAAAGGAGGTAAAACATATGTACGTCGGGATGTGACTTTAAGAAATAAAGAGCAGAAAAAGCCCAAATTTAACAGATCAGAACCTATTTTGTTTACAGAGTGAGCTCTGGTTACTATCATTAGTTCACTGGCTATTGTTTTACTTTAATAATTCTTATCATTTCTGACATCTTTGTTGACATTACCTTCTTTTCATAACCTGTAACCTCTCAATTTAGGTAACAGATTTTGGAGAAACTAACGCCTTAAAAACACCACAAATCCGGCATGAGGAGACATCCACGTTTGTACTAAGGGCTCCAACGAAGCCAGCTGAGAGGCAAATCGCCTCCACTTCCCTGGTGGGTCCCCACCCAGTCGTCACAGTCACCTCTCTGAACTGCTGACATCGGGCACTTGCTGTTCCAAGTGCCTCGTTTATATCGAAAGGATCCTGGACCCTCTCAAATTTTCCCACCTTTTAGTTAGAGGGGGCTATCAGACATATGACAAAAAGGCCCTTTTCTTCTTGGAAGAGAATTCTTAATTGCTAGATTCTGAAGCACACACATCTACAGATAACCTTTAAACACACCAATGACACTCGAGAGTCAGCTGAGCTCTGCCAGCTGCGCCCGGAACTCCGCACACCTGGCCCCCTTCCTCCTCTCACAGTCAGATCCCTGCAGCTCAGCCTCCGCCCTGATCTCTAATGCCACCTGCTGTCGGAGCTGTCTGCAAGGAGCTCTACCCAATCTGCCCTGATCTCCCTCCTGCCTGCCTTTCACTCCTGCATGAAGACCAAGGCAGTTCACCATTAACTAAACAGATCTGTAACTTAAAATCCAGGTACTACCTACGTCTTTGCTAAGACTTAACATTAGTTATAAATGACAGGGCTCCTCTTACCACAACTACAAAAATAATCCCAGATTTCTGAACTAGAAAAACTTGCCCCCAATGCAATTTTAACTCTAGAATGTTTCTTCTTTCTAAAATAAAGTCAGATTACAAAACCTTAAAATTTTAAAAACAAAGAATCCTACAAACAAATGAATATAGTCATGCAACTTTTATTTTAAACTTTATAATGTTAAAAACACTATATGATTTAAAAAATTAAAACTCACTTTTTAAGTTATAACAGAGAAGAAACTTCAACCCAAGATTTGTTAAGGAAAAGCAGATAAAGGATGACTCAGAGGCTCCCTAAGTCTTTAAGTACAATTCAAAAGGTGGATGATATAAGTCCCCCAACTTGTCCTCTACTCTTGAGATTGTCTTAGTACTCACCCACGGAAGAGGGATGTCAAATTCCTGTTTTACAGCACAGTGACAAATGTCTGGAAGCTGTGCCAACTGTGCCTTTGCCCTTTACTTACTTTGCCCCCAAAGCCCTTCTCTTTATGACGAATTCTAACAAAGACGTCAACACCCAAGTTTAAATACTACGAGTTCCTCGGGAAGGCTTTCCTTGCATTTACTCTGCTCACTACTTTCTCGCAACGATCCTGTGATTCCATAAATGCTCTGTGTATTTCTACTGTGAAAGTTTTATTACGTCATAATTACTTGTTTAGTAAACGAAACAGGTACTCAAATACTTTATGGAGGCATAAATAAATCAAAAAATACCGTGAGTCTAGATTAGAAGTGATGTTTAAAATTAAGTAATACAAAACTTGATTCTTTGTGAAAAGTATAAAGTAGACTGTGAGTCTTTTGATCAGTTATCGCGAGTAGAATAGATACAATAAAAATACATATTTAGGGCAATGAAAATGTTCTGAAATTAGTGGTGATGGATGCACAACTCTGAATTACATCTTAATAAAAAAATATATACATTTTACCTAAAACTGCACTAATCTAACATAGGGCACAGTTTAAAAACCTCATATACTGTTGCTATTAGCAGGAATGCCAAGGAAAGGAAAGCCAAGACCTAGATAATATCAAACCCATTTTTCCCCCTCAACGTTTCATTTCCAAACGATTGGAATGTGTGTGCAGCGAGATAAAACCTGCAAGGCGAATTAACTATACTGAGCAAGAACTGAGGTCCTACTACTATCTGTATACTTTCCTGCTAAGGAAACTACATTAATCTATCGAGTCTACAATTTAATAAAAATCTCAGGCCAACCAACAGGCCTTCATCAGAATACTTGAATTCATGTGGGTTTTAATAATTCTCCATGAAAATCACCTCACTGAAATTTAAAAATACATCTCTAGTGAAATGTTTCCTACATAATCTATTAAGTTGGTCTAGGCATTTCTTTTCGAAACAGAAAACTCTCTTTAGTGTAGATTTTGTTAATAATTCATTGTGCATGTTACAGCCACTCGACGAGGCCACGTAAACTATTCACTGACGAAAGGTCCGTCCACACAGCGCCACCGTTCGACGTCATCCGACCGATCCTGTCGTCAGGATGCAGAAGCGAGGATACGTCCCCGTCCATTTCTGCTCACACAAGTTTCCGTTTTTAATCACCGGGAATTCCAGGAAACAGGCATTTGGTTATTTTTCATTTGTTACAAAAGTACTTTGTTTCTTTGGGCTCAGCAGCTTACATGCCAGAAAGAAAAGCAGCGCTACCTCTTCTAAGTCAGTGTGTGATAAATAAGTAAACAGTACGATTCCGCCTCTACCCTAAGACGCCGCTACAGAAGAGTATACCATGCCGACGACTCAGAAGATGCCAAAGGCAGCACCTCGCAGAACGCTGAAAGACAGCCAGACCTGAGTTTTTACAGGAAATTTAAAATTTCTTCTTTCTGCTACAGAGAAAGAGACAGAAAAACCTATTACAACATTAAAAAGTAAATGTATTTCTTATAAAATAATCAGGTGACTTCCCATCCAGCCAGACGGCAGGCTAAATAACATGAAGATTCTTCTATTACAAGAAAATAACTCAATTCCGCATAAGATGTAATGTTTCGTGCACTGTTTACCTCATAGGAACTAAGAAAAATATCTAAGGGTACCGAAAGGGAAGGAAACGCGGAGGCCGGCCAGACAGGCGCGGTGCCCACAGGGTAAACGCACCCAGCCAGCCCGGAGGCCTGGGCACCCGGGCAAGGTGTCAGGAACCGCCCTGACTCCTGGCAAAGCAAACTCTGAGCTTCTCAAGGAAACCACTCTCCCATCAGGTTCCAAGTTCAAATGCAGATAAAAGTGAACGCTATGAACTATATAAATGGACAAGTTCTAGCAAAAAATTCTATTTTTACTGAAATACCATTCGGTTTTTGAATTAATCAGCAAGAATGCAAGGGGCACTCTTAAAACGTTGAGTAATGCGAACATTTAGCCCTACCACGTATAAAACATAATTAAAACGATCAGACCGCCAAACGAACAGGGACATCGATGACACAAGACGGGAAGTCAGACTCGCCCCAAGTCCATGCAGAACTTCGTGGGCACTATTAAAAGAGGCAAAACACACGGAAGGGGGGAAACGCGTCCCCGTCACACAGAGTATCTAAAGAACCCTGAAAACTCGGCAGCAAAAACCAACACAACCCAAAACCAGTCATAAGATTTGACTAGAAGTTTCTCCAAAGAAGACATGCTGATGGCCAAACACACAAGAAAAGACGCTCCACATCACGAGCCGCCAGGGAGACAAGCACATGGCAACCGCGGTGACATGCGAGTCCACACCCTTCGGATCGTCTATTAAAACAAACACACACACACACACACACACACACACACGGGTCAGCAAGCGCCGGCGCGGACGCGAGAATGCGGGACCGCCGTGCGCCGCGGCAGCTGCCCCAGTCAGCGCGGCGTCCCTCGCAAGGCCACAGGGACCTCCCGTGGGATCGGCAACTCCACTTTCCAGGACAACGGTCCCAAAGGGCCTGAAAGCAGGATTTCAACAGACATCTGTACACCAACGTCCACACGATTCACACCGATATCCACGGTGGCTGAAAGCCGGAAGCCATCCGAGTGACCACAGGTGACGAGGAAACCAATAAGACGTGGTCCTGACGTACGATGGAAGATGACAGGGCCATAAAAAGGCAGAATACATGCTACACCGTGGATGAACCGTATGCTAAGGGAAATAAGCCAGACGCAAAAAGATGAATACGATTCCACTTAGATGAGGTGACCCCACAGGGACAGAGCGTAGGCCTGAGGTTGCCAGCGGCTGGCGGAGGGGCGACAGACATGCACGGCTCGGTGGTTAGCGTCTGGGGTGATGAAAAGGTTTTGGAAAGAGAGGTGATTGATGGCTGTACAACACTGTGAATGTAATTAATATCATTGAATTTACACTTAAAAATGGTCAAAATGGCAAATTTTGTATTAAATATATTTTACTACAATTAAAAATATGTTTTATACCAAAAACCACTGAATTGTATACTGTAAATGGGTGGACTGAATGGTATGAGAAATATATCTCAATAAAGACATTTAAAAAAACCCAGACACACACGCTGAGTCAGAATCAACGAGAAGGCATCAGGGATCTTTTCCATGCGTCTCGGTGCACACTTGCGAGTATTCCGTAAGGCAGTTTCTTAGAAGTGACACTGAGGTCGAGGACTTGTCCTTTCTAACTGTGACAGACACGAGCCCACTGCTCTCAGAAAGTGCGTCACCAAGTCGCCCCCCACTGCAGCACATGACCGCCTGTGTTCCCTACATCCTTGCAAATACTCAACGTTATGAAATTTTCTGGATTTGCCAAAATGTAATAGAGAAAAGCCTCAAAAATTAAAAATGAACCCGTACACATTAAACTTAGATAGTACAGTATGTCAATTATATCTCAATAAAACTGGAAAAACACATTAAAAAATGAAAACAAAATTAGGACTCTTAAAATCTATAACTAATATAACTTTAAGTAAAAGACATTAAGAGCAGTTACTCCCTAATATTTTCTCAGAGAAATGAACCAAACTGTACACTTTAGTTATCAATGTGCCAGTTCCTAAACTGCGAGTGGAAATGTTTTTTTTTAATGACCCTTTTTTGGGTCACCTTAAAAAATCACCCTAAGTAACAGTCCATGGGTAAATGACTATAAATTTAACAGTATGTCACATAATTTAAGAAAGGGAAAATCTCACTCACAGAACTGAACTTGAACACTGCTTTTAAAAACAACACAAATAGCCATTCGGTACTAACCAAGACGGTGATCTCTTCTGTTTCAGAGGGTCTTGTTTTTGCCTCTGAACACTGCTGAAAGAAATATTATACTAAGAGATAAAGATATGTAACCTGTATTTGTTGTTTTTAGCAGAAATTTTGCTTTAAAAGCAGCACAGACAAAACCTATCTGCTTGTGAAGACCTGGGGTGGGGCATGTTTGGTGTGTTTGGTGAAGCCATGCTCTAAAACAAATGAAACAAAAGCCCGAGCGTGCTCAGACCAGCAGCACTGCCTCGTGGTCCATCTGTCCCTCCCCAGCCACTGACGCTCTTTGGGGAGTCATGAACTCTTTTGAGAAACTGCTGAGAGCTCTGTACAAATAACCACTTAAAGCAGGCACCGGGTCCCACGACATGAGTGAGGCCAGCACGGCCCAGCAGGAGGGAGCAGCCTGCCGGGGTCACCAGCGGTCTGGAACACACCGCGGGAAGACTGCCGAAGACAACCGTCCCGGAGCCTTTTACAATTAGCTGTGCAAACAAACTATGACACTGTTCCAAGTAAAAAGATCGAAATAAAAATATTTTTTCAGTCAACCTCGTGTAAAGTCTTGGGGTCGGCAGAAACGGATGTCATCTTCACTGCAGAGATGAGGAAAACGAGGCTCAGGATTGGCTGATCAACTCGGCCACTTTTTTCCACGAACTGGTACAATACCCCCTTTTCCTGACTCATAATCTAACTCGTTCACAGCTGATTCCGTCGGTAAAGCTCCCCAAGCCACAGGCTGCTTCCATGCGCTGCGGACCGGCGCCTGCCGACGGCCGCTGGGCGCCTCGCCAGCCTGGAGAGCGGAGCCCGCGTGGGCCCGACGTTAAGGAACTGACGGTAAAAATCACGTTACTTCACACGGTCAGGAATACTCCAGAATTAAAGCCAAAACGTTCAGCAGTTCTTCCTGCCTGAACCCCCGTTTGGTGTCGGTGCGCACACATTTAAACCTGTGTGTGGCGCTCACGGTGCCCACAGCCTAGAATGAGGCATTAGAGCGACCAACACTCGAGGTTAACGCAGGATCTAAAACGAACTTAATGTCTCTATTAGGCCAAGTAAAAAGTTAAGATATACTTGGATAGCTGGCAGAAAAGAGGGGACAAATTGCATAAAACAATTCACTTAACAAAAGCTTTCAACACACGTTAGTGACCCGGAGCCTTACGACACAGGTGGTATTATGACCATTACGATCACTTAACACCCTTGAGCCTCAGTTTTTCCTCTATAATGTGTCTACAGTCGCACTGTTAATAAATAGGAAGGCAAGAGTCGAATCTAGCTTTTCCAACTACAAATCCAGCATCCTCTGCACGAAGCCACTGGGAGCAGGAGCCTGGGCGAGCCCCATCTCAGACGCCTGCCATCATTCCGCACGTGCAAACACACGCATGTTATCCTATCACTCACGTCTCCGACAGTCCTCAAATCAGACTAGGCGGAAATAACACATAAAGATTGAAGTTAACCTTCCTGGAATATGTATGCAGGCGAGACAAAAATTAACTGAGAAATCCGAATACCGTCAATGACCACATATTGCTGGGACTTCTACTCACCCGTTTTGAAGGACAATGCTCATTCTTTTCATCTGTCATCTTCCCACCTTTAAGTGCTTTCCTTGGGTGCTTGATAGTTGTTTTTATGGCAGGTCGACACACATAGTTCTCCAAGTTCTTTGGAGGTTTTTTAGTTCTCTTAGCCTGAAGGCCAATTTTCAATTTCAAATTTCCCTCTGAAAAGTTAGTTTCTTTCACTGAAAACTGCTGCTGTGCATCGGTCAGACCATCGTCCCTCCCGGCTTCGACGCTTCTCTCCCGACTCCACTTGCGAGGGCCGTCCGCCGGCTCCGGGCTGCTCTCGAGCTCCACGTCCCGCTTGCTGAGCAGAGTGCCAGCACCGACGGCAGAGGGGCTCTTCCTTGAAAATCCTTCGGACTCAGAACCCAATCCTAACATAGCAGTACTTCTAGGGTCCATCACAAGTGTCGTTATTGCCAAGGAATCCTATGAATATTTTATAGAACTGAGTTCCAGAAAAAACGGGGCTCTCCGAAATGTGCAACCAGCATCTCTTTCTCTGCAGGACAGACCATAACAAAAATTTATCAGCACAGAGGCAACTACTGAGTAACATGAGAAACGGGCATGGGGGCGGGGAGCAAGCGAGTCAGGAAGGGCCCAAGTCACAGTTAAAACAAATCAAAATGGAGTGCGAAGTGAACCTAATTTCATTTAGTTATAATTAATAATTTCGGGATAAGTTAGTTATACTCTACCATAAACAAGCTATAGTGGTAGGGTACAAATCAGTGTTTTAGAAGACTGTTATAACTCAACCAAAAAGCTTCTGCAAACACAAGCCTAAAAATAATCTGGAAATTTTAGCACTCCTCAGTTTCAAAAGAATCATGTTTTGGGCTGATCTGAGTGCTCCAACTTTTTTTTTTAAATAAGAGGTGACCAGGCTCTTTACGTTAGGACTCTTTAGGCTGGAATCACCTCTGCTGTACAATTCAACTATGAACTCATTCACAAATAGTTCTGAGCGCCTATCCTGTGCCAGGCATTACGCAACACCCTGAAAACAGTCTCCAACAAAACAGATCCACAGCCTCAACTTATGAGCCTTAACCAACTACACAAGTGATTCATAACATTGTCATAAAAACTCTGAAGACTAGAAATTTATTTTTTACAAGATCTCCTAATAGCAAATAGTAGTCAGTTGGCATGCTTCAATTCCCCAATCCATAAGATATTTTTAAGCCAGCATGCCAATTTATTATTTTGCAGCAGGCGGTACACCTTACTTGAGACTCTGAGTGATCTACACAGAGAAATCCCCAGGAGACCAGATTACCGTCCAATCGGAAGGCTGACTAGAAAGCACAACGTCAGAACACAACAATTCAGTACTCTCGAGGACTGACAGGCGAGTCTTTCTCTCACGCACACATCCAAAACAAGAGCCACGCGTAGTAGCTGGGGGAAAAAAGAACGTCCTACCCCTTAGAAAGTTCCATTTATGGAGACTATTTTAAACTATGCGCCTTCAGACTTTTCTTTCCAATATAAGATTCTCAGGGACAAAAGACCACGTGACAGAATTGTTTCGATGCCTACGAGGAATGTAACTGAAACGCATCGCGCCGGGAATGGCACCAAGGAGCGGCTGTCGTGGCTACAAGGAGCAGGAGGTCACTCCGCTCTCTTCACTGTCCCCCTCCCCCCACGAGCCCGCCCCTCCCGCTCTGCGCCGCGTGCTTTCTTCCCTGGGCAAGTGCAAAGTTCCCTCTTCTCCACGACAGCGTCGCGACCCTGACACTCGAAAGCCTGAAAACCAAAGGCTTTCTCATGACGCACTAGTGACAGAACCCGATCTCACCGACCTGGATCTATTTTGGTCGTAATTATGATTTCTGTGAATGGTCGTGCGTTTCAATGGTGAAACGGCTGTGCGTGTGAGCAGCGGACGCTGAATGCCACGTGGAAGCAACCGACCTACGTCACACTCCTCAGAGCCACAGCCTTACGGATGAGGAACCGTGGGCCTCTGTCCTCGGCCTGACCCTTCCGGAAAGCCCTCTCCCGGTGTGGGGTCGCAACCTGGACAACCGCTGTATCGTTTGTGCCCCCACATTAATCGGCTACATCCCCAAGTGCACTGTGATTACGATGCAGCTTCGTGTGCGGGGACCTTTTCCTGGCTTGTTCACCGCCACGTCCCCAGCACCTGAACAATGAATATCACATATTTTATTTAGTACCTGATAAGAGTTGAATAAATGAACAGATGGGTGAATTTTAAGGCCCCTATAGCTTCTAACATAATGTTCAACTCGCAGCCGGCTCCTGCCTCAAGCATCACAATGGCCTCCTCACGGCCACCCTGGCTGCATCGCGCCTGCCTTTCCGAGTGCACACACCGTCTCGAAGCTTCCCGCTGGCTTCCTACCTCACCTAGAGCAAAACCGAGGCATTTGGTTGTCTCCCGAGTCCCCCCCTCATCTGGCCCGCGGCTACGTCACCCACGGCCCACCATGCTCCCCCGCCCCGTGAGCGCTGTCCCAGCCCTGTCCCAGGTCCTGACCGTGGCGGACACACTGCGGCCGCAGGGCGCTGCACGGCCTTCGTTTCACCAGGCCCGGGGCTCCGAACGCCTGCCCCCTACCTCGGCTACATCTCCTCGAGCGCATCCCGCTAACGTCCTGCGCGCCGGAGGGCAGAGATTTCTGACTGCTTTATTTACACCTGCGCAATGGAAACGACTGTTCCTTCTGGTAGAAGGCACAGGAGGCGGAATGCTGGTTTTTACTGGACTCTGAACAGAGGACTTGACCCACGGACACCCTAAAGGGCTAACTGTCCCACGCAGTGCCTGGATAAACCACAGGCACACAAGGGTGCAAGAGGAAGCGATTTTTGTCCTAGAACTGATTTGCTCAGGCACAAAATAATCAAACCCCAAGACATTCCTTCAGAAACCTCGACCACGTGGGCCTTCAGAACCGAGTCTCGCCTGCAGCACGCGTAACGCGACAGAGGCAGCGCCAGACCCTGACCCGGGCTGGAACGAAAATGCCCAGCGCCCTCCTTCGGGTCGTCACTGCATCCCAGTGCCTGGCACACAATGAACAGTCAGAAAATTCACGTTGCTCTTGTTTCTGAATCAAATGAGGTGGTTTAGTGGAAAGAGATGGGTTCTACTTTAGAGGAATCCACTGGGCTTTGAAAAATCAAAGAAAATACTGAACCCACTTCTAAACCCACTCTGGTTCCAAGAGTTAAAGTTCTCCACTCCAAAAAAATTTATACAGTAAGAGACATCCCTGTTCACTTTAGAGACAAATCCTTGATTTGGTAAGAGGTAAAAAGAAGTCAAACGCAAAAGCCTGACAGTTAAGTGGGAAAATACAAAAGAATTCACATGTGAGGAAAATAAGACAAAATCAAATTAAGAATTAGAAAAAACATATACGTGTAAGAAGGATGTTTATATACACTTTCGAAAATGTATTTTGTATATTACCTCCTACATGAAATATATATAAGTGAGGTCATTTGCTTTGCTAAATAATAATTTCTTTTCAGGAAATGAAGAAGAGGAATAATAATAGCAAATCTGTATTATGCACTGCTACACGACATACGTCAAGTTCCTTCTACACATTATCTCGTACAATCCTCCAATAACCCTATGCTATATTATCATAATTTTGCAGTTAAGGAAACCAAAGATCTTAAGTATTTTGCTAAACATTACAACATCAGCAAGGAGCAAAATTGGGATCTGAGCCGAATCAATCTGATTTCAGAGTCCATGATCTTAATCTGTTTGGAATTTTCAACGAATTGAGGGGAAATATCCTAATGTGGAGGCGGGGATTTGTTCATTATTGAGAAAAGCAATCATATATTTTTGTATTCGGCTGGATACTTATTATTTTCAAGGCTTGATTAACTAAACTGTGACAGAGTGGGGTGTATTCTAGTAAAAATTTCTGAGTAACTAAAACAACCAGTTATTTCCTTGATCTTAATCTTTGTTAGAAATCACCTTTAACTGTAACAATATACTATTTTGTCCAAGCAGAGTATCCTGAACATAGTTCCATCTTTATTTTGTCGATGATTTCTAAGTACAAAGGCCGGTCTTAGCACTACGAACGCAGGCCCTCAGTGGAGAATGGGCGGGAAGTATGCTGATCCCAACTACGGTCCCCTGAACTCATGCTGCTACGTCACACTCAGCTTCGCGCTTCTGCAGATGATCTCCCTCTACCTGGAATGCCCTAAGCCTTACCGAACACCACGTCTGTCCTCTAAACCCGGCTCTTCCCACGCGTAGGAAAGCATCCTTACCCTTTCCCTTCTCCCCACAGATATAATTCCCTTATCCCCTCTCTACCTGGGAGGGGATAAGGGAATTATCCCTTATCCTGTATATTGTGATGTTTGTTAACATCACACTGTATATTGTGATGTTTGTTAACAAGATGTTGTTCTTACTGGATTCATAAGTCTAAGGCAATAAAAAAAAAAAATCATCTTATTTACCAACGCCTAAGCAGAAATGGGGATGGAGTAAACTTTGGAAAAATGTTGGCTAGTTGAGTGATGAACGAATGAAATGATGAACAAATAAAAGAATGGAGACAGACATGGTAAACGGAATTAAACCCTGCCCTTGTTCTACGTCCAAGTTTTTCCTTAAACGCACACAAACACAAATAAAATTAACTTAAATCTCTGACTCACTGCAGTTTAAAGATGACTTTTTTCTGATACGCATCTGCATAAACTTCAAATTCTCAACCTGTGTTATCATTTAGCTTGATGGGCTCTCTATTTTACTTGACATTTATATCCTCCAACTTTCTTTGAAGACCTTTATACTATATATACTCTCACCCAGTAATTATTATACATGATTGGTTCACTCCCCATTTTCTGAAATGTCAGAGTTGGCAGTTTTTTCTTCCAAGACAATCTTTTAAATTCTCTCCATTCAGCCCCGTTAGGCTTCTTACATTGGTAAATAACTAAACTCTGGAGCTTTCATTTTCAGCAGTGCTGAATTTAAGAAACCTTATAATAAGGAATGTCTCCTCCACATTCTAAATTATGTCATTTACACCAAGAAGCCACTATACAGCTACTTTATAACCAACCACCTGTGGTCTTAGCACAAATAAAACTGAATGAGAAGTATCAAATGTGGAAAAAACAGAGCCATAAAACAAGATTAAGTCAAAGACTCATACTTTATCTACTGTGACATTAAGATGTAACAAAACAAATTAACCAAACTTTCACTAATGATAGAATTCACATTTATCTGAAGCATAACTGTCTTCCTTTTGTGGAAGGAAAGGATACATATCTAAATTCTATTTTACTAGCAACCACTTCAAATATCTATACCCTGATTCATTTCAGTAAGTCAACAGGAATATTTACTTTCTTTTCCAACAATGTTTCCACTCATGATAGCCCTCCTCTGTAACACCGTACATTTAGCAACTTCAGGAATGGTATGGGTTTTCGAATGTCCGCAATTAGAATTTTAACATGCATTTTACTTTCATTAAACAGCAAGCGTTGATTTTAGAACAATTTCAGCGCCTGTTCAACATCACCAGTATCATCTGATTTCTTTGTGGTAACTGGATCCAGCTAGAAAATCGAGAGGAACTAAGAACTGGAAAATGATTTTACCATCTTGTCACTATGACTGAAAAAAAGAAAACAAAAAACTATAAGAGATACATTATTTATCACTTGTCCATTTAAAAAAGCTGATAAGCTTTTCTGGCAAATATAGAAACTGTTGCATTTTTTTTTTTTCAATGCAAACACCTAAAAACAGTGAGGTGAATTTCTTCTTAGTTTGCAGATGCAATCCAACTGACAAGTAGTAGAGATTAGAAGTATTAGGTAGAAGTAGTTTAGTTCCAACCATAATTAGATACTTTAAAAGTCATATAGACCAAACTAGGAAGAAAAAAATTCCCCATTTAAGAGTGAGTGACATGAATGCGTACACCAAAGTGTTTATGGATGAAATGCTGTCTGGGAGATTCGATACGCAAAGGCAGAGAGGCTAGTGGATGCTGATCAACTGGGTGTTGATAAATGCCCGGCCGGCTGAGGGGTGAATACCCGAGAGCTCATTTAACTGTTCTCTTCACCTCTGCATGTTTCCCATTTTCCACATTTAAAAAATGAACACAATAAAATGGAAAGAAAAATATACAATTCTGTTATCAACTTGCATACAACTGAGAGCAAATGACTAAAAACTATGAAAAGTAAAACAATTAATGCTACAAATAAAATTTTATAGTCTTCAAACGTGAAAAAGTTTGATGATCCACAGAGGAAATACAACTCTGAAATAGTAAAAAGTTTGTTAAATTTCTTGTCATCACCGAAGCCATAATTTATCGATTATGTTATGTCAACCGCACTGCCATTAACATCCCCAATTAGGCTGTCGCTAAAAAAGGTGATTTCTAAAACGTGAAATGTAGGCTTGATATTTATTAACTAAGATGACAAATCGTAAGCACGAAAATCTAACCTCTACCTACAAAAGAATATAAATGAGAAAAAAAAACCACAAGTAATTCAGAGGAAAAAAAAAACCACTATAGCACAAAACAAAACAAAAACTCATTTCCCTCTCCTACAGCAGCCAGGCTTAGGACATCTCATGCTCTGAAAACGGCGGCACCAAGAACATCCCACCGTGACTTCAGTAAAGTTGTCTATTACCTTTGAAAGACTCAGACCAACACACACAACTCAAATTGCGACATAAAATCATTTAACTGGAGACCCGTCACCTACACGTGTAGTGAAACTTCACCACTGTGTGGAGGCAGATCATCCGGGGGAGGGCTGAATGTGGCCAATTCCTTACTCACAGGCACAGAAGACTTAGAATAAAGCCTCGAGCCGCACTGCTAACACTGTCAAGATGCAGTGCCTAGCGAGAGAAGCTAAGCTCCATGTTTTAAAATACAACTCAAGAAGAGAACACAGAAATCGCTTTCCATTCTTGATCCTTAGAGATCCTGAGTAATTTTCTGCGATCATTACAAGCATTTTTTTAAGTGTCTCATAAAGAGCGTATCTCCATTTGTATCTACATGCACAGATATATGTACACTACACACATGCATGGAACATATATTTTTAAAAAACCATAAGCTACTATGGTTAAAAATTAAATAAAATGTTAAAATGTTCAAAATTTACATGACGTCCTTACACAGAGGCCATGACAATAAAGAGGAGACAATGAAACCATTTCTAAGATCTGTCCCATTACCTGGCTGAATCCTGTATTCTGTCCAATTAAAATACCTTTCTCAATTTCTTGTTCTTTAAAATATGCAGTAATCATTTTTAATTTCCCATACTAGTTAAATAACTACTGAATTTTACCCCAGAAGTGTTTCCTGGATATCCAAAATGACAGCGAGACTTTTTTACATAAACTCGCTACAGAAATAAATCCAAAACAAGATAAGGAATGCAACCAATTAAAGTTTACTTCCTTTTCACACCAGAGGGTTCCTTCACCCAAAATCCTCAGGTCAATCATTTGATACCAAAGCACATTTTTTAGCTACAGAGTTGCATATAGAGTGTGAGAACTTTATAGCATCCTAAGAATCAGTAACAGCAAAAACTCTGCAATGAAGTCATGAAACCTCAGTTTCTGGGAACGAGCTCCCCTGCTCCTTGTCCTTCTGAAGCTCGACTACACAACTCAGAGCTTCACCTGGATGAGCCCCTCTTTAAGGACAGAGGCCATATACTGTCCATCTTGTGTCCCCTGCACAGAATTAACTCCATAATGTTTGTTGTAACTAAAACAAACTCCAGGAAATGAGCTTCAAAACAGTTTGGTCCCCTCGCAAAACTAGAAAAATTAGTCTAATAGATAATGATAAAGAATAAAACTATAAACATTTGTGCTATGTTATATTCTCTGATTCACAATCAGGTACTAACACTGTGGAAATAAGTTTGCAAAGAATAAAATAAAAATAATAAAAAACATAAACCTTAAAGTTCTCCTTCCTGTCAGCATGTTCAAATACAGTCAGAAAATCTTTCATCTTAAATTCATACTTCATATACCAACTGTGCTTAAATAAAAAAAAATAATTAAAAAAAACTCATATCAACATCTTCACCTCCAACCTATAAAAAAATAAGGCTTTTAAATGAGACCTGAATATAAATTGATTCTCCTCATTACAATTTAAGTTCCTGGAATTGTATGCATAATGCGTGTGATTGTGCTTATGCTAATTTTCTACAATGAGGGTCTTTCATCAGATTCTCAGAAGGGTAAGGGACCCAAAAACACTTGAAGAACCGCTAACCTAGCATATAAGAAACATTTCGTCTTCCAGAGAATTAAAGTCAAGTTGGCTTCATTCAAGTATTCTCCCCTCGTATTCAGAGAAGATCCTTACTATAAAATTAGTCTTTCGAAGAATTCCTTCCGTCAAGCCAAAAAGTTCCAAAATCCACAGGCACATAAAACAATTCCCAGATCCCCAAAACAGTCCACTCGTAAGTGCCAAAAAAAAAAAAAAAAAAAGGCGAATGAAGGCAAACTCTATCACAAACTGGCTGCCCTATTAAGAGTCTTAAATACACTTGTATCCCTCCATATTAAAATGCCTGGAAGATCTAAATTTCTTCCAAACTGAACAGACTTTTTAGGAAGGTTTTCTAGTTCCATTCCGCACTGACTTGTCTGCCTCGCTCGGGTTAACGCGAATCACTGTCACAAGTCACCCCTCAGATGCACCCGGGCTATTCCCCAGGGTCACCCTGCCGAGTCTCACCCCAAGGCAGGGCCGTTTATTGAGCAGTTATTCAATAAATATGGGTTGAATGAAAGAGGGCCCCCCCACACACGGGTTTAAAGTTGAGCCGAGCCCCGCGCGGCTGCCCAGGCGCACCCCTCCCTCAAACACACACGCTCAGGTGTGAGAAACGCTCTGCTTCCTCCATCGACAAGAGATCGCGCTGCCACGGATGCCCACTTCCACTGGCGAACCTGGCAAGGACAAGCTGCCTCCCCACGCACGGCTGACACAGCCGAGCGCCACCAAACACAAGCCAGCAGGTCGCAGGTGCCCCCCGCCCTTCCCATAAACTCACGTCTGCCTGACGAAGTCCTCCTGAGGCCCCGTGGCAGAGCGAACATACTCCTGCACTAGTGGCCGAATGTCTGAGTTGCAGTCCCAACTTGGTCCCCAATTTAAGGTGTGACCTTGGAAAAATTATCTTTCTGCCTCAACTTCCTATTCTGTAAAACGGAAGATAACCTCACAGGTATCTGGGGTCACAAAGAAACTGAAAGCGCGCTCCGCAAAATGCAAAGCCCTTCCCCTGCGACGGCGTCCCTGTGGCGGGGCCGACGGAGCGGGCAGAAGGGCCGCGCGCCGCACACTCCGCTCCAGCGGGAACCGTCTGCCGCGAAGCCCGCGGCCGCCGGGGCCGCCTTCCCGGCGCGCGGCGCGGCGCTGCCGAGCCCGGCGCGCACACGGCCGCCAGCAGGGCCCGTCCCAAGTTTCACGTCAAAAATGAGCAAACTTGGAAGGGGGACTCCGCGCAGCCTCCCGGGGCGCCGTCCGTGCTGGCGCGCGCGCTGCCGTCGCACAGCGGCAGACCCTCTGGCTCCCGGGCCGACCCGGGCCCGGCGCGGCAGGCGCGGCGGCCGGTCCACAGGTGAGCGGCCGCCGCGCGCGCCCCCGGGGCCCCGGCGATGCTCGGGCCGCGGCCGCCGCTCGCACACGGACCTGTCAGGCCCGGCCGGCTCCGCCCCCGCGCCCCCCGCCCGGCCGGCCGCCCGCCTGTCAGGGCCGCCCCGCCGCCCCGCCGGAGGGACTTCCCGGGACGCGCGGGCCCGCGCCCCCTCCCCCTCCCCCACCGCCCGCCGCCCGGCCCGGGGCTGACAGGCGCTCCGGGGCGCCGCGCCGCGCGGCCGCGGAGGGGCCCGGGCCCGCGGGCCGCCGGCGGCGCTACTCACCGAGGCCGAGGCCGCGGCCGCGGGCGCCGAGGGCCGGGAAGCGGGCGAGACGGGCCGCCGCCGCCGCCGGCGCCCCCGCCCCGGGGCCGCCGCGGTCCCCGCCGCCTGGCAAGAGGCGGCCGGCGGCGAGCGGGCGGGCGGGACTGCGCGGGGCGACGGCAGAGGCGCGGGGCCCAGCGGGGGAAGGCGGGGAGGCGGGTCCCGCGGCCGAGACGGGGATCGTCTCCCCCTCCGCAGAGCGAACCCAAAATGGGCGGCGGCGCGGCGGCGGCGGCGGAGGCGGAGGGATCCATAGGAGGGGGGAGGGGAGGGGGATGAGAGGGAGCAGAAGAGGAAAAAAGAGCCGGAACAGAAAGCAGGAGAAAAGGAAGAGAAGACAAGCAAAACAAAGAGATGAAAGACAGAGCAGGAAAGAGGAGGTGGGAGAGAGGAGAAGAGGAGGGCACAGAAAAAAGTAAGAAAGCACGGACGGACAAGAGCAGCAAAGAAGGAAATCGCAAGCGCAGAGTCGAAGGGAGCAAAACAGAGACGAGGCAAAAAAAGAGAAAAATAGGCAAGGGAGGAGGAGCGGGAGAAGGGAAAAGACGCGTACCTACGGCGGCGCGAGCCCGGCCGCTACGCCTACGCCTGGACGCGCGGCCCCCCCCCAAGCCGCCAAAAAACCGCCAGCCGCGGCCGCCGCGCCCCCGGCCGCCCGCCGGCCCCGCCCCGCCGCGCGCCCCCAACAAGGCCCCCGCGGCCGGTTCCACCGCTGCCGCGCCGCGGGGAGCCGCCGGGCCCGACGCCGCCGAGCGGCGCGCGCCCGCCGCAGCGACCCGGCCGCCCCCGCGCCGCGGGCCCGCCCGGGGACGCCTCACCTCGGCGGCCGCCGCGCGGCGCCCGGCCCGGCCCGCCGCGCCCCGCCGCCCGGCGGGACCGCGCCACCGACCGCGCGCGCACGGCCGGGCGCCCCCTGCGCCGCGCGCCGGGTGGAGGCCGCGGCGGCTGCGCGCTGCGCCGCTTCCTGTCGCCCGCGCCGCGCTCGGCCCTCGCTGCCCGCCCGCCGCGCCGCCCGCGTCCGCGCGTCCGGAGCCTGGCGCGCCACCCCCGGCGAGGGCCCCGGCCGGCGCGGCGCCGCGCGCTCCAGGGACGGCGGCGGGACCCCGCAGCGCCAGCAGGTAGGCGGCCCGGCCGCCGCGGCCCTGCCGGGCGTCCTCCCGGCGCGGCGCGGCGGGCTGGGGACCCAGGAGGAGCACGCGCGGCTCCCTCCCTTCCCCTCCCTCCTTCCCCCCCCTTTCCCCCCCCCTTTTTTTTTTTTAAGCCCAGCTTAGATTTCTCGGATTTCACAGCGCCGTCTGCGCGCGACGCGTTTCCGTGCACTGACTAGTCGTCCCTGGCGGACGGAGCGTGCGGTTTGCGCCCCGCGGCGGCGACCACGCTGCTCTCCTTCCCGTCTGGCCTCGGCCTCCCGCGCCTCGGGTGTCCTTCAGAGAGCTGCGGTTCCTTAACGAGAAACGAAACACCGGACCCAGAAATCAGCTCACGCCAAACCTGCCTTCGGGGTTGGTGTGCGAGATCATAATGTTCGTAAAGTGGAACTAGCTCCTGGGCACAGGGAGTGCCGCGTCGTGTGTTATCGGTCGCCGCGCCGCTGATGTTGATAAGCTTTGTGGGCGTAATTGTTAGTGTGTGTCCCGTTCTTCCAAATCGTTAGTGAAATAATGCAAAACTACGCTTATCGGATTTCTGTGGCTACTGATGTTTCTCAAAACGCTGCACTGGACACTTACTCTTTCTCGATGAGTGAGTTCAGGGGAACTATGGACTATTAAAATACACAGGTGATCCCGAAGTTTATGTAGCAGTTTTTAGTTTCACCCAGAGAGTAAAGCAGAGGACACGAGGGACGCGATCCACTCGGGTTGCCCTTTCCTTCATCTGCGGACTTCCAGGGATCAGGGAATAGCTTGAAAATCACTGTACGAGGCCGATCCCCAAGGCCTGGACAGCCTCTAAAGTTCAAGCAGATGCGTAAATTTCCCCCATACGTATTTCAGTATGTGGATCTGGTTTTGTTTGCTTGCTTTGTTTTTTAAGGTAAAGAGGAAATCAGTTTTAATTGCCTCGCTGTATGTTTGCTTTTTCTAACCTTGTCTCAGGTCCCAGCTCTTTCATGGAGCCCATTTAGGTTATGTCGTTGCTTTTCGATTCTGTTAGGTATGCAAGTGTGTTATATTCTTTTATGATCTGGTGCAGAGTGAGTCATGGAAATGTTGACTGTTAGATACTTAGAACGTGAGAAGGGATAGAGCATACCATGCCAGGAGGTCATGTGTTCCTGTCCAATCCTAGGAATAAACAACACTTGGAGATGATCATCTTATACCATTGTACAGATAAGCCTGAGGCTCAGAAGTCCAGTAAGTTTGCCTGCCTCTTAAAAGCCTAAATTGTTTCACTATACCACATTGCCTTCATAGTAAAATTTCTCATTAGCAACAGAACTGCATATAACACAAAGAGAATAACACTTTCTAATGGAATTCCACCACGCCCCTATGTGAAGAAGGTCACTTGTCTCTCTGCCACTGTTCAACTAGCGTTAAGTAACGGCAGCGATTCATGAATGTCAGCTATGTATATGCAAATGAGATGGTACTGTGTTCTTTTATACATGCCCCGGTGCCTACAGGAGACCAAAATATATTAAGTGCTCGATATTTTGAGTGGATTATACTATTGAAGGAATGAATGCTGAAATATTTGAACCAAGGAAGGGATGGAAGACAAAATCATGGTTCCTCCAACAGTGTCCATGTCCTCATCCCCAGACCCTGTGACTGTGCCGTCACATGGCAGGGGGACTTGGGGCTGCAGACGGACTCAAGGTTGCTAATCAGCTCACCTCAAAAGAGGCAGGTTGTTCGGGGCTATCTGGGGGGCCCCCCTGTAATTAAGAAGAGTTCAGCAAAGGTAGAAGAGGCAGACAGAAGAGTCAGTGTCAGAGTGACAAAGACTTGGCCAGTTAGGCTTCGAAGATATCGGGGTAGCCTTTAAAAGCTGAAAAAGTATAAAAACCGAAAAAAACAGATTCTCACTAGCGTCTCCAGGAAGAAGGCTCAGCCTCCTTTCTGCAGACGCTTTTTTGGACTTCTAAACCACACAACTCTGAGATGACAAATGTGTGTTGTTTTACGCCACTTGGTTTGTGGTCACTTGTTACAGTGGCAGGGGGAAGTGGAAAGGGAGCCCCGTGGAGACTCCCGACGGCCCCGCCTTGGGTCGGGTGTGTGCGTTAGTTTAAGCAGAGGTGTGGTGTAACTGAGAGTTTGCTTTCAGCCGAGGGACAGGCTCTCAGCAAAGCCGCCTGAACTCCCAGTGCAGGCTCACTGGTTTCATTGTGCTTCGTTCACTTTGTTGCGTTTTTTTACAAGAGGAAGGCAAGACTCTCCACCAGCAAAAAGATCCGACTTGCTTTCCTGTGATACTTGCTTTGTTACGGTGGTCTGGACCCAGAGCTGCAGCATCTCCGCGGTCCGCCTGCGTTTCTCTGCCGCTTTGCTCCTGGCCTCGTCCTCCAGCTGCAGACAGCTGGCTGGGCTGAGTGATCTTGCTGCCCGCAGACTTCCCCACTGGGACGGGGCAGGTGGACATCATCTCACAGAGCTCCCTCGCCGGGATGTTGTCTAAATGCGACATAGATAAATAGGAAAGGCTCTTCAATGTAAAGTTTTAAAATAATGTTTCAAGTCTTAAAAGGAATTTTCATCTATAAGTTCTTCTACCAATTCTATATTTGGATATTATCATTATCTCCAGTTTAGAAGTGAAACACATAGTGCAAGTAACTTGCTCGAGGTCCTGCAGCTAGTGAGGTTTTAGATCCCGGCGGTGCGATGGAGTCCGTGATTTTAACCGTGCTGCCGTCCTGGCCACTGTGTCCTTGCCTATGAGTTAGAGCTAATAACATTACCGTCATCGTGGGATTGTGGTGTCGCATGAGGCACTCTGCACTCTGCCCGACGTGGGAACAGTGCTCGGCAAGTGTCAGCTGTCGCTGTCGTGCTTGCTTGAGGTTTTGGAGCCCGAGGCGGCTTCCGGGGGTGGCAGTGGCCAGAGGAAAGGGATTGGGAAGCCCGTGCTCCTTACCCGGCCCGGCACCCCGCCCGCCCTGCCAGCACAGCCCGCGGATCTCTCTTCTGGTTAGTGTCGTAAACTGCCCTTGGCCTGGTGAAAGTTCTGCTCCCGGAGAGGGAGGTGGCTGGGACCTGCACTCAAGTCCATGCCCTCGTATTACAGACGGGAAACGGCTCCAGGCGCAAAAAGGCTCAAAACCGTGTCATTTTTTCCTGTAGAGACTGTGATCTGAGAGGTGCCCACGCGAGAAACCAGAGGATCTGTCACACGTTCGAGGTAGGTTTAGATGTGTGGTTGGAAATGGGGACCTACCGTGATGCGATTTGATGCATCAGGGTCTCCTAGAGAGAGAAATGTACAGAGTGACTCACACAGGAATGTTCATGCAGAATGGCTACTTGTAGCTTTAAAAGATTCACTAGGGGTTTTCTCAATTTTTAAAAATGTACTCTTTGCCGGGGTAGTAGCCCAGTGGGATCAGCAGGGAACCCCAAAAAGCCCCGACATCTGAGGCTTACTCCCAGAGACCGATTTACCTGCTGCGAGACACGGTTTGGGCACCAGACGTACCCCGACGCGGCCGCGGTGAGGAGCCCCGGCCGGGCTGCACGCTCCTCAGGAGCTGCCTGTGAAATCGCCACCGAGGGCGTGTTTTTCACATTTACAACTTTCAGAAAATTTTAAGGGACAGGTAACGAGCGTGTGATAGATTTAGAGAGACAGAAGGATCGCCACATGTGGGATCCTGTCCCCGACAGCGGACATGCGCAGAGCAGGTGGGGAAGTCCAGGTCGGGCCTGCAGTCGGGCCGGCGGCAATCACGTCTCAGTCCGGGCGCTTGTGCCGGTCACCGACGAGTTCACCGCAGGGAAGCCCCCGGCTCCCTCTTTGCAAGTGCGTTAGTCTCAACTTTTTAAAAATGAAAACTAAAAAGCCACTATCAGGGATGGTTACCACTTGCAACCACACACCTGTGCGACACGATTTCTAGAGATTTCTAGTACTGCGCTGCAGAATAAACCGAAATTCACTCGATGCTGAAACTGACGTGAAACCGCAACTCTGATTTCCATTTTCACGTGACCTTTTGGTTCTCGTCGGTTAGCTTTAGAACTAAATGTTTAAAATTGTGAATTTATATAATTCATTAACAGAAAATATCAACAAACTGAAATACGGGTCAAAATCAAGTGAATTCTAATAATTCACTTATTCTTCGCTAAGATCAAAATCAACAATAGCAGCACAGATAAAAGATGGCGGCCACCCGGGAAGCGAAGGGTGTGGGACACGATCGCAGCCCCTCAGGCCACGGCCGCGAGCACGCGCAGGCGTCCCCGTCCCCAGGGGGCCGTCGTGCAGTTCTCTCCCTGCCGTGGTGCCGTCTACTCCCCGCCTTGGAGTCCGGGCAGGCCAGCAGTCGGCTGCCGTGGGACGCCCAGGAGCCTGTCAGGTTTCTGAGCCACGTTTGAAGAGGGCGTAAGTTATTCTGGTTCCCTTGGACCTTTTCCACTGCCATGACAAGTCTGGGACACGCAGCTGCAGGATGAGAGACAGTGTGGAGCAGAATCAGTCATCCCAGCTGAGACGGACCTGGGCCGGCCAGCCGGCCTCAGACACACGAGGAAACCCAACAGAGACAACCAGACCCGGGCTCAGAGTCCGAGAACTCACGGGCCTGTCGCTGTAGCCTTGTGAGCAGTGACAGTTGTTTTAGGCCGCTGGGTTTTGGGGAGATTTGTCATGAGCAACAGCTGATACAGTGCTTCAGAGGATGCTGACGATCAGGAAGCATCGATGTATACAGCGCACTGGCCGCAGTGGCTCAGCAGTTCATGTTGTTTTAACGTGGCTCACTAGCAAGTTGTTAAGTCATACCTTTATTGAGATTCACATACCACAAAATTCAGTGTATTTAAAGTGTGCAATTAGGTGAATTTTTCGTATGGGCACAGAGCTGCGTGACCACCACCTCATATTAGAACGCTGTGATCACCCCCAAAAGAACCCAATCGGTGGTCTCCGTCATTCCCCCGCCCAGCCCCCGGCAGCCACTAATCGAATGCCCACCTCGATGGCTTTGCTTGTTGTGGGCATTTCATATGGCTGGACCCACTCTGCACGTGGTCTTCTGTGACTCTGTCCCTTCGTTTGAAGAGCCGTCCCCGGTGCGGCACGTCTTGGGACGCCACGTCTCGTCTTGCTGAGTCGCCACCCGCCGGGCGGCGGCACCGCGTTTCCCGCCAGCAGCCGACGGTCGCGCGGGTGGCGGCCCCGTCCCGGCCATCGCGACTGCTGCTGCTGTGCGTGTGGTTTCATTTCTCGGGTTACGAGCAGGGGTCGCATGCAGGTGACGCACCTGCGGGGCCATTGGGCAGCTCCGCGGTCCGTCCGCGGGACACTGCGGGCGGGGTGCGGAGCGGCCCGCAGCACTCTGTGGGTGCCCGTGTGGGGGGGGGGCGGGGGCCGAGGCGGAGGAGCAGAGTTGCGGTTAAGAACCTGAGCTGGTCAGCAGCGGGCCCTGGGTGCCGGGCACCGGGAGACGGCGTCGGTGGCCGCCAGGACCGCCCCAGGTTCTGCGATTCCTTAGGACTCGTGGCCGTGTCCCAGCACAGCGACCGGGCCATCTGGGGGAGCCCAGGGGCCGGCTTCCAGGGGTCCTTTCCCAGGGGAACCAACCACACAGGACACGCAGTTCCTTCAGCAACGAGTCGTGACAGCCCGTGGGGTACTGCTTTAGAGACTGGGGTCGTAGGAAAGGTGAAACTTATTAGCGAAAATGAAGCGTCACCTGGAGATTTTCACTTACGCCGTCTCTGCTGAACATTGAGAGTTGCATTTACGTGAACATCTTGTGGCTTCCAAGAGATTAGTTTTTAAATTATTTCCAAGATATAAATGACTGTAACACACGATGTAAAAACAAAACAAATTCTCGTGTGTCCGTTTTCCACCAGAAACATCAGTGCCAGTCCGTCTGCCCCGCCCGGCTCGGCCCTCCTCCTCCCCAAGAGGAAGCACCTCCCATTCTCTTACCTTCTTTAAATTTTCCTAAAAATATTCACCAAATAATGAATCAGGTTTTGTAATGTTTTTGAATTTTCTAAGTTACGCCATGCTGTACAGAATAGTTTTCACCCGGTATGAGTTTCGAGGCTCACACAGGCCACGCACGTGGCTGCAGCCTGTCCTTCTGTATGGCATTCCGTCGTGTGATCCGTTTCTCCACACCTCTACCAGGGCATTTGGGCTTTTGACAGGTTTGGATGATTTTTCGCACTCTGCTACGATGAACGTCATTAACGCGTATTTCCCAGCGTGCGCGTCTAAGTGTTCTAGAATAAATGCCAGAGCGACTGGGCCTTAGACCGGTGCGTGTGCAGCTCTACAAGGAGACGCCAACCTCGGTGTCCAAGACAGCGCCGCCTGCACGCCCCCTGCCCCGGCCTCGCGGCACCGGCTCGCGGCAGCCTTGCCCCCTCCCGCCGTGGCGCTGCGAACCGTCTCACTGGCGGATTTAGTTTACATTTCCCTGACTTGTCATGAGAAAGGGAACCTTTTCGTGAGTTTACTAGCCATTTGCATTTTCTGTGAAATGTGTGTTCCTGTCTTCTAACTTTTAAAATCAATTTGTAGGCATTCTCTATATATTCCAGACGCTAATCCGGTGTGCACATACCTTTCCCCAGTTCTGGCTGACCTTCTCCCTTTTTTTTTTTAAGGTGCGGGGACAATGCTGAAAGCAATGACAAGGCTAACCTCCAGGGTCCGTAAGGTGAGTCCTCACTGACCTAAACGCTGTCTTTAGGTGGATTTCTTGTTTTTGGAGGGAAGTATTATACCCAGAATGAAATGTTCTGGAAAACTGCAGCTGGCTAGTGCAGTAATTTATAAGTTTGCCCTCAAAGGAACAATCACAGTTCCATTTCTCTGCCCATACACTTCACTCACAGCCACCTCGACCATCTTAAAATAACAGGTCTCAGTAGACATAGGAGAATTAATGTGTTCTTAAGGGGAAAAAATAAAAATAAAAGGCTTGACTGTAGTTATCTTCGTTAGCTTTTATAAAATTTTCTAGTTAGAGTAATAATCATCTCTTAATGAAGTATTTAGAAGAAAAATATGTTGCCAATTTAGACCTTAAGCATCTGATAGTTGAATAAAATAAAATCACATATGAAACAACTGTTCTGTCGCTTTGCTTCATTCTTCCATTTATTTAGCAAGTATTTCAGTCACTTCCATGCAGCAGGAACTCAGAGTTTGAAGGTGACATGCCTCACTAACAGCTACTGCTTGCTGGGCATTTGTCACGTGACAGGTGCTGGGCCTCACGCTGCTCTAACGCCTGTGACCAGCCCGCGAGGTAGACAGTGTCTGTTCTACAGACGCGGAGATGGAGGATCAGAGCGGCTAAGCTCCTTGCCCAGGGTGGCAGGCTGTGAAGCTGCAGAGCCCGGACTGGGTACCAGGTCCGACTGACGTCACAGCCTGCGGCCGTGACCCCTGCAGAACCCTGGGTGAGTGATGGTTGCAGTGGGTGCTGCCACCGCGCCCAGCAGGAGCACCTGCTCCGGGCGAGCAAGGCCCAGCGGACCCCCCAGCCAAGTCCTGCAAGAGGAGAACTGGGCCAGGGGGGCCTGGTCGCGTCCATCGGATCGTTGAGTGACTAGGTGTCCCAGAAGAGCAGCCGTCCTGCCGCAGGAGTCACCTTGCCGGGGGTTCCTGAGAAACCGAGGAACGTAAAAACCCAGCTGTAAAACGAAAGCAGAAGCCAGGCCCGACAGAGGGATGGATTCCAGCTTTGGCCGACGACATGAAAAGGCAGAAATGTCTTCTTTAACAGCCGACCAGGAAGCCGCGTGCACCCGCAGCCACGTCAGCGAGAAGAGTTGTGCGCCAGGCGGGCTGGTCAGTACCTGTCGGGGGCTGCGTGATGCTCAGGCTGGAGCTGTGCAGACGCAGCTGGCACGTGCTGCTTTCCCTGGACGCGAGGCTCGCTGGGCCGTGCCAGACAGCGCCGTAAGGAGCGCGGGATCCATTTTGCTAGATCTTAATTTGCTGCAAAAAGCAGTTAACAAAAAAGCCGTAGGATTCTTACAGAAATAGCGCCACCTTGTGGCCCGTGAATACCTTTGCCGTTCCACTTGACTGCTATTTTGTTCCAGAGATGGAGCTTTCTAATAGAATTGAGAAAATCGAGCTGTGTCGGTGTCGGGGTGTGTCCAATCACCGTGCGAGGAAACGGCACTGGGTTCCCACTGGCTTACCACAGCAGGGGCCGCGTACGGCCGTGGCGTGCACCGTGGCCTGCGCGCGGTCTTGTTCTGGCTGCTGCCGCACTTCCAGAGTGGTTTGCCAGCACGTGAGGGAGGGGCGGACTCAGGGACGAGGGCTCGTCTCAGCATGTAAATCTTAAGGCTGCCACAGAGGCGAAGAAAAGAGAATTTGGATCCACTCTCAGCTGGCTCTGACTAGAAAACGACATGAGTTACTTCCACTTAACAGCTCATTATCCAGAAATAATCCAGTCGCCCCAGCCTGCCTTCAGGGCGGCGGATGGACCCTGCTGTCCGTTTGCAGCCCGTGGCTCTGGGGTGACCCGCGCGTGGCAGCCCTGAGCTGTGCGCACAGTGCGCTGGCTCGAGTGCGGAGCCGTGCATGCCCCTGGGTGCTGGACGCGCTCCCCACTACGCATCCCTGATGAAGGGCCGCCCGTGCCAGGCACGAGCGTGGACTCTGCGTGGTGTGTTCGGTGCTTCAAGAAGGAAATGCGAAGGTGAAGACAGTCTGATCTCTTCCTGGTGCGTGTGGCCGGGAATGGGGGACAGGCCTGGGCCTGAGATGTCGTGACATGAAAAGAACAGAGATTCTGGAGTCAGACAGGCTTGGATCTGAATTCCAGCTCCGCCATCTACCAACTCCGTGACCTCAGGCAAATGACTTGATTTCCCTGGTCCGTGGTTTCGCCCTCATTAAACAGCCATGGCGATGTTCTCCTACCTGTCTCCAAGAGTCTCGGCTCAAAAGTAACATGCAGAAAACACCGTACTGCCAAGCACGTGATAGGTACCCAGTCAGCAAAAGCCACGAATGCAGTTCAAGGCCGAGTGAAAGCCCCATGCGAGACAATGTGCCGTCCTCAGAGAGGGGCTGGAGGGGCCTGGCGAGCTGGCAGCAAGGACCTGACGTTCGAGATGCGCCTTAGAGGAGTACGAGTCGAATGGGGCGAGAGGGAAGCTGGGGAAGGAGGAGGACGAGGCAGAGACAGGGAAACAGGTGCAGGACGAGACCGGGAGGCGGACGTCGGGCCTTGGTCCCCGTGCTCGGGGCCGGGGGGCTGGTTCCCACAGCAGGAAACCACGTTTTTGATTAAACGATGGTTACACCTATTATTTGGGAGGACAAATCTTTTGGACTATGGAAGGTAAAGAGGCCAGTTAGAAAGTCGTTATGGACTTTAAGGTCTTGATAAATGGCCGTCAGCGTTCAGAGGGGTAGTACCAAAATAATACACGTTCTTCTGCACTCGCGAGGCTGCTCGGTGAGGCTGCGCGTCGCCGCCGCCGGCTTCCCGTTACCTGCCGATGCCTGGAGCCTCCCTCATCGCGGCGGCTCCCACGTCCCCGTCCTGCTTCTACTGACTTCTGTCCTGCTCTTCCCCTCGGAACCGGCCTCGTTTCACTTCTGCACAAGGCCTGCTATCCGCAAGCTCAGTTTGGGGCTCCTCCAGTTCGCATTTTGTCAGATTTGCCTCCTGAATCATCCCCCCCACCACCTGGGGCCAGAGCGTCCCACGTGCAGCGGCCCGAACTGCCCGCAGCGCGGTTTATTGACGCCTTCCACACTCCCTCGCTCTCAGCAACAGAGGCTCTTCATTCGCGGGCCCGGCTAGCGGGGACATTGTGGCGGGGGTGGGACTGTACCCGTGGAGGGGGAACATGGCACTAACCCCTAACCGAAGCGACCGCGATCCCCGGGCAGCCGAGCAGTGTGTGTGAGTGACATTCTCCCTGCTGCAGACACGGCTCAAACCCTCAGCGCTGTGTCAAGCGTAAAAGGCCCCATAACAGTGCAGCACGGAAACGGCTTCTTTTGTAGGTGGACCCTGGGCGCTTCTTGTGCACGGAGACCAAGGCGGCCCAGAGCCTCGCTGCCAGCCAGGGCGGCCAGGTCCCAGCGGAGCGGCCCCGAGCGCTGCCCCGCACCAGCGAGAACGACCCGGTGAGTCCCTGACGCGTGCGTGCGGATCCTTCCTCGGGGCTTAGAATTCGCGTTGCCGTCATTGTACATATCGGGGACCCTAACACCCAGAGAGCTAAGAGACGTCTGTGCGCTCGGGCGGCGCACCCGACAGCGTTCTGAGGCCGTCTTCCCCGCCTGCCGGGGACCACGGTGACGTCGGGCACTCGGGCAGGCCGGGCCTCCCGCGCTCGGATTTCATCCCTGCCACTGAGCTCGCCTCGCACTGAGGAGTTCGTCGGGCACACAGTAGGTGCGCAGTAAATACGAAGTTATTACCGATCTTACTGTGTCATAGTCGGGAACTTCCCCTTAAAGGGCTCATGAGCCAAAGTGGTCTCTGTCACCGCTGCTTAGCTCTGTTGTGAACAGGTGGGTGTGGCTGTGTGCCAATAAAACTTTTAGAAGTACAGTAGTCAGCCATAGTTAACAAACCCCGGTGTGGCGCGCCCTAAAGAAATCACCCTGCCCGCGGTCACGGCAGGGCAGGGACGGACCCAGTCTTCCTAACGACCGACCCGGAGCTGTCGCCACCCTCCCCGGGCTCCCTGGTCCGGCTGGCTGGGGAGAGGCCCGTGCTTCGGTGTGAAGGAACCGGAGCTTTTTCCTCGCTTTGTCACAGTCCCGCCCCCCGAGTCTCCCTGTCTTGACATTCGCCACCGAGGGGGGCGGGGGGAGGATAGGGTCCCCCAGCACCATCTTGGCGCAGTGCTGTGTACGCCCCTGCTGGTCACCTACTTTCACAAGCACAAGACGAAACAGAATAAGTGAATTAAGCCCTCTAAGTGTCTTCCATGTCCCTGTAATTGTAGTCCCTTTCTCTGCCAATTCCTCTGGAGTTTCTATGGAAACAGCAGTGTGCAGATGATCTGGTCACGTGACTGGAGCATCTCTATGCACAGCGCAGAAGAATCCAGATGGCAGGACTCATCCCTGCTACCTCCGTATCTCGGGTTTACGTTGCTGAGCAACTGGCTTTGTCATTAGGGCCAGCGCCAGCTCTGCATAGACACTGTGGGCCGGGGGACAAGCACCAGGCTTTTCTGGTCTAAGGAAGGAACGGGACCTCTTCCGGCGCTCAGCGTGGCCCAGGGGCCCTTTCCGCCAGTCGCGCGCCCGTCACACCTGTGTGCCCTTCCCTCCCCCAGGCCAGGCACGAGGAGCAGCACGAGGGCCAGCACTACCGCGTCCCCCTCCAGGACCTGGAGACGGTGTTCTCCCACGGCCTGCCGCCTCGGTTTCTGAAGCAGGTGCTCGAGCGGGCGGGGCCGGCGGGGGCGGGGGCTAAACAGAACTCTAAACGATGAAATTCGAATCTGAAAACAGGCAGGTCCAGCTCCGGATTGTCTTGAGACTGGCGCAGGTACCGGCTTCCTGCAGGCGGTGCTGTGCTCGTCTGCGCAGAACCCCTGGCGACCCTCTGGAGCCAGGCAGATCAGCCCTAAGTAGCAAACACACCCTGCCGCTTCCCTCATTGCCCGGCAAATTTCCAGAAACTCTGGTGTTCGGATAGTTGTTAAAGACAAACGTAATGTTATCCTTAGGAAAGTATCATGGAAGTAGTGAATATGCTCTAAAAAAAATCGTTACAAAGAAAATTGGGATATACTGCTGAGCCAAAGTAAGATGTTTGGATTAGATGCTTCACTGTTCTTCAGTCTCATGGATTTTCAGAAACTGTAGTGTCGTGGTCGTGACCCCAGCCTAGAGAGTCACTCGGCCGGCTGTACAGCCGTTGGGAGGACTCACAGCTGACCACCAGCATAGCTCAGCGGCACGACTGGCCCTTCCGACTAACCCCTGCTGCGTCATCCTCGGCCTGAGCAGGGATTCCTTCCTAACGAGATACCGAACTTGACCGGAGGCGACGCTCAGCGTCGGGCCAGAGGCTGCCGTTGCTTCAGTGTGCTTTATTTCAGGAAATGAGATGCGGCCCCAGTAAGGGGACTCAGCTAGACCGCAGCCAGCCCGTCATCTCAAACTCTGTTTCGTGGGAGATAGGACATAACCCGAGGCGTCACCTCCAGTGTCACTTTAAACGGGCCGAGGACCTTCGCAGCAGGGCTGCGCGGGCCTCCGCGGAGCGTTTCGAGTTGCGGGCAGGGTGGCTGCACGGCCGGGGCCGAGGGGCCCGCCCCGCGCCGCCCTCTGGCGACCGCCGCGTGCAGGCCGGCACCCTCGCCGGCGTGCGTGCGTGCGGTGCTGTCGCGTTGCCCAACGGGGCCTTTTTTTAGATGCCTGTACCATGTTTTCAGAGGTTTCGCTTTGCGTTAGGGTATGCTTTCCTGTCGAGTTCCTCTCTAATCTGTCGTTTGCTTAGGATGTCTTTTAAAACAACCGGTGTTTTCCTCGTGGTCTAGTGTAACTGCGGGCGGCGTCTGTGAGGCATTTCCCTGTCGCTAGACGTTATCAAACGCTCCGCTTGCAACTCGCTTTCCCACAGCGGTGCCCCCCGCACGCCCCCACCGAGGCGCTCCTGGACTCCGTGTGCCAGCCCTCTGGTGTGCCGGCGGGGCCAGGTGTGGCCTCAGCTGCCGCGGACACGGTTCTAGAGCCCACGTGGCCACGGTAATAGGAATTAGCTAAGACTGAATGTGACGGCGTCAACGCTCACTCGCGGCTTCCGAAACGCCCGGGGCTGGGCCCGGCATCTGGCATGCTCTTGCCGTTGGCGTCGGTCCTGAGCGGCGCTCACGGTCTGCGTCCTGGACGGATCTCCGCTGCCCGGTGTGTCGTGCTTCGTTAACGGACACAGTCAAAAGCGGCCTCTTCTGTTCCTCGGTGTGAGAGACTGTGTTTCGGTTTTTAGCTAAGTTATATGGATATATTTCCAAATCACCAACCCAGCCTTTCCTAACCGCACGCGTGAAGATGACGCGATTTGGCGCTCTGGGTGCCCCCTTGGGCTCGCGTGGGCACCAGGGGCAGCCGAGTCCCGCGGCCCCTCGATCCGCTCCTTCCCACTCCGCTAGGTGAAGACGTTCAACGAAGCCTGCCTGATGGTGCGGAAGCCGGGCCTGGAGCTGCTGCGCCACCTCAGAAACACCGACTTCGCCCGCCCCGCTGTGCGGTACCTCCTCTGTATCCTTCCTGCTGCCGGCCTGCCCGGGGCCGGGGCTCCCCCGGCCCCGACCCGGTGCTCCCCCGGCCCCGGGCCAGGGCTCCCCTCCATGTGGGGCAAGGGGAGGTGCGGAAGAGGCCCTCCTGGCAACGTTTTCTTTAACGAGCCCCTGAGACGGGGAGAAGGGGACGGGGAAGACGCTCAGTCTCTGCCACAGCCTCCACTTCTGTGCGACGCAGGGCTGGCTGACACTGCACGTCCCGGATGGTGAGGACGGCCCCGCCTCACCGGGGCGGGGGGCGGTGGCCCGTGCCATGGCAGCGCGGCGGCTGAGGCAGCGGCCACTGGCCGGGGGGGGGGGGGGGGGGGCGGGCAGCACCCAGGGCGTAAACTCCCGCCCTGGGCCAGCCATCCCGAGGGCCCGGAGCCCCGGCACGGTGCGGGGGGCGGGTTCCAGAGCCGCCAGCGAGGCTCCCGCACGCGTAAACTCTCGTGCTCTGCTGTACCCCTCGCGTGCGGCCCGTCTCTGACCGTCCCCGACGCAGCCAGGAAGCCCAGGCGGCCCCAGCACGCTTCGCACGGCGTCGGGGAGGGCCCGACGGAGCGCGGCCCTCGGGAGCGGGAAGCTCCCCACCACTGCGGAGGCGCAGCGTGTGTGGCGCTGAACAGTCTGTTTCCTTGTGCCTGTTTCAGCTCATCTTTGGGTGAAAAACTGCCGGGAGCTCCTGCAGTCCACCTACAACAGAGCGCGCTTCGACCAGCCGCTAGAGGCGTCCAGCTGGCTGAAGAACTTCAAGACTGCAAACAGGCGCTTCTTGAGCCAGGTGACTGGACCGCCAGCGTCGGCTGCTCCCTGTCTGTAGACGGGTTGTATCCACTGTGCCCGAGTCCCGGCGACCGTGGGAGACTGATGTCGCTCAGGTCCCCGCACCCCTCTGCTTTCACGTACTTTGCACACGTGAGCTCACAACCCGGAACTCGCTTCTCCGCGTGAAACTTGCCATCTTGTAAAGTCCGGGTTGACTCACTGCCTCTCCCAAGGTCACAGCCTCAGCCCCTCTAAAGCTCATTTTCGACTACGTAATTTCCTCCAGGTCATTGTTTGAAGCAGGAATGTACGGGTGACTTACTCTTTGGTGATTCTTGAACATGATCTCTAAGCCAGGGGTTCTCACCTGTATTTGGGTATAAATCCAAATCACCAAGGTGCCGAGGCCTCATCCCGGACCTTTTTCATGAGGACCATATACTTGCAGCCCCAGGCGGAAAGGGGCCCCAGAGCGTTCGCTTCCATGCTGAGATCGCTTACAGACCAGAAAACACACTGCGCCTGGTGCCGCCCAGCCTTGGCCTCCTCCCTTCTCGGCGAGGGACGGACTCATCCTTCGGCTACGTAGCCATCCTTGGTTTTTATTTCCTTTGTTTTTAGATAAAAACCCAAGAGAAGTACGTCTGGAATAAGCGGGAGAGCACGGAGAAGGGCCGCCCGCTGGGGGAGGTGGTCGAACAGGTAGGAGAGACAACGCTGCCGGCGTCGGCCTCGGCCGGGGCCTGCCCCGCGTGGTGCCCCGGGCCGCGGGCCACAGCTGCCTCCCTGCCGCAGGGCACCACGCGGGCCAGGAACGCCACAGACGCCGTGGGCGTCGTGCTCAAGGAGCTGAGGCAGCAGAGCACGGCCGGGGCCTTCCGCCTCCTGGTGGCAGTGGACGGCGTCAACGCGCTCTGGGGCAGGACCACGCTGGCGAAGGAGGACAGGAGCCCGGTAGGAGAGCCGCGCCGCCCGCCCCGGGTCTGGGTCCGGAGCGGTCGCAGCGGCTGGGCCGTGGTGGACCCGCGATCGGCTTCCTTGCCCAGGACTGTCTGCGTGCGGGTGGGCAGTGAACACAGCTTCCGAAGGGGCCGGTGCCAGGTCCCGCCACCCGCTGGCAGCGAAGGCGGAGGGCAGGGCGGCAGGAGCCGCTGCGTGAGCGCTGCCTGCCTGTCTCTCCAGAACGGGGCTCTGCTCCCAGGGACGATCAGCGGCCCAGGGGCGGGGGAGCGTGGCTGGGGCCGCTCGTGGAGGCCCGGGGAGGGCGTGGCTGGGGCCGCTCGTGGCTCGGGTCCGGGAGCATGCCGGCTCAGGCCGGGGCTCACATCGCAGCGAGGGCTTTTCAGTTGCCGTCAGTACCGTTGTCTCAGAAGCAAAGCAAGTAACGGTCCCCTCCCTTCCTCCCGCCCCGGCCGTGCAGATCGCCCCGGGGGAGCTGGCGCTGGTCTGCAGCCTGCGGAAGATGGTGCGGAATGACTGGGTGAGCACGGTGCCCGTGCGGTGGCCCCGGCCGTGGCTCAGGAAAGGCCACGTGGTCATCGTGCGGACCCCTGGTCTGGACGCCTCCGGGCGAGGGCTCTCGGGTCTGAGTCGAGTAACCACGCCCAAACCCATGCGGTTGGTGGGTTGGTGTCTGCTCTCCCGCCTGACCCGAGCGCCCTTGCGCTAAACCAGCCTGTTCCACTGTCGCTGTAGCTCTGCACTTGTGCAGAGTGTTTTATCTTCTTATCAACTTGGGGAAAGATCTGGACGGATTAAGATCACACAGCTCTTTGCTGTCAGAGCGAGGCCCACGCTGGCCGCGGGGCAGGGGTCCCCGGGCCGTGTCCCCGGGCGGGGTGGGCGCCATTGCCCAGCCTCCTCTGACCGGCTGCTTCTCCTTGCAGAGCGGAGGCGCCATCGTGCTGACCCTGAGCCAGACCGGGTCCGTCTTCAAGCCCCGGAAAGCCCATCTGCCCCAGGAGCTGCTGGGAGAGGTCAGGCCCCGGAGAGGCTCCCGAGTGCAGCCGAAGACACGGCTCATTGCTTTTGGGTTTTGGGGTTTTTTTTTGACATCGTTTCAGACTTGGAGCAAAACCACATTCCTGTGTAGTTTCACCCAGGTTCCTAAAACGTTAACACTTTACCATATTTGCCTTACTCTTCCTCTGTCTCTTCATCTTTTTTTTTCTGAATAACGTGACACTAACCTGAGACATGTCTGTTCATTTCTAAATCTCATGAACTTCCTAAAATCAAAGCTAATCTAATACGTGACCACAGCGGTTATCAAAACCAGGAAGTCGACATCGGTGTGATACTGGCACCCAGCCGGGACTCATTCTGATTTCGCCAGTTGCCCCAACATCCTTCATGGAATCGAAAGCCCCGGGTAACGTGCCGCACTCAGCTGCCCTGGCTGCTCAGCGCCCTGTAGCCTGGGACAGGTCCGCAGGCCGTGTCTTTACATCCTTGACGTTTATAGTTCTGTTTCTGAGGAACACGTGCCAGTCGTGTTGGGGGTTTCTTGGGCTGTGTGAGGCTCAGGTGGCCCTCGTTTCCCCTGCTGCTGACCCCAAAGCACAAGTGTGGTGACGCTGGCCCTTCGGCCCCGACATGCGCTTCCCGTACGTGTCTGGGAAGGCAGAGTGCACGGCGCTCGGTGCTGCCCGAGGCCCCGGGGTCCCCCGGGGAAGGGGGCTGCGACACCGTGTGATTCGCTTGTTTTGGTTTATGTTCCCTTCAGAGGGTCCTTTCCACACCCCGCTTCACTTGTTTTCTGTTTTGAATATATGAACTGTCACAACTGTCGACTGAAGTCAGACCTGTGAGAATTAAAGTAGATGCCTAGGTGTGCTCAGGTACACGTGCAGACAAGTGGCCCTCAGGCACGATCGGCTTCCGCCACCCCAGCTGGGGCCGTGGCCCACGGAAAGCCCTGAGCAGGGCGGGACACACGAGGACAGGAGCAGAGGACTGGGACGAGCCCCGCGCGCATCTCCCCCACGCTGACCCCCCTGCCCACCTGCCACGTGGCGACCCCCGTCTGCGTCCTTCTCCCCCCCAGGAAGGATTCGATGCCCTGGACCCCTTCGTGCCCATCCTGGTCCCCAGCTACAACCCGAAGGAGTTCGAGAGCTGCATCCAGTACTACCTGGAGAACGACTGGCTGCAGCACGAGAAAGGTGGGTGAGCGGCGCGCCCCACTGCCCCCGACGCCCTCGAACTTCACCTCCTTCCCCTTCACGCGACTCCTTTCTGACTGGAGGACGCGGGCGGGCGGGCGGGCGGGGTGCCAGCACAGGACGCTGGGGCGGAGGGCAGACCCAGCCGCACTCCCCTTCTCGCATTGTCCTTTTTTCTTTTTGCGCATTGTTGCACTTACTCACCATTCAGCAACTCCCAGGGAGACTCGCGCTGGGACAGCCCAGCACCAGACCCACCCCCGCTGCGCCCGCCCTTTGTCCGCTGGTGTGCTCGGCACTCCCGCGGTGGGGGGTGGGGGGTGGGGGTGGGTGAAGGCTTTGCCCTCACGGGGCAGCTGCAGGCGGCAGGGCCCTCCAGGGACCTGAGGGGAGGGCGAGGGGTTAGGAAGCACAGTGTCTGCAGGGAGGTCTGACGGTCCTAAAGCCCAGAAGAGACTCCTGGGATGGGGGAGGCAGATGCTGCGGGGCCGGGCCGGGGCGGAGTTGAGACCGAAGGGGGCGGGCGCGTAGGGAGTGCAGCAGTTCAGAGGCGAGGTCCCTGGCTGGCGCTGGCGTGCTGTGCCTGGCGTGCTGTGCCTGGCGTGCTGTGCCGTGCAGGCTGCACGGCCTGCTGGGGGCCCGGACCCGGGCCCCAGCAAGTGGCCGTCCGCACCTCACCCCTGCAGCACGCACAGAGGCGGGCCGGCGGGAGCTGCTGTTCCTGAGCCACGCGAATCCGGGGCAGCTGGAGCGGCTCTGCGCCCACCTCTGAGCCCACCACGCGCCAACGGCGGGGAGCACGTCGAGGGACCGGCCAGGACGGCCGCACAGGACACACAGGGAGCTTGGCCCGGGGCGGCGGGCGGCTCCTGCCGTCACCGGAGTGGGTTCCTGGAGAAGTGACTGGAATGGCCATGAGAAGCGCCGTCGGGCCTGCGGCTGACACTGGCTCATTAAACGTGGTCTCCACAGTGACCAGTCGTCCTTCTCTTCCTTAAACCTGCGTCCGTCTGGCTCACGGGGTGGGAAGAGCCTTCGCGGTGCCCAGAGACCTGAAGACGCCCACGGGAATTCCCAGCCTGGGCCGGGGTCCTGCCCGAGGCCGGCGGCCCCCGCCAGCACACACTGGCACCGCCCAGCCTGTCCCCATGCCCATGGGGAGCACCGGCCGCCCCGACTCCGCTCAGCTGCGGTCAGGTGCAGCTCCCAGCAGACCCAGGCTGGCCCGGACCCGCCGCCACGGGTGCTGTCCAGGCCCCTCAGCCTGTTCCCTTCTCCAGGGTCCCCTCAGCTGATAGTGACAGAAATGCCACACTGTCTGGGGCTTTTTAAGTCACGCACCACGTCGGAGGTGCCCCTTGAGCGGCAGGAAGCTCCCATTTAAATGCGGGTTTTATGACACCCAGTGGAAGTCCCCGGAGGGACACGGTCTGGGAACGCAGGCAAGCTTGCGGAGCACAGCCCGGCCCTCGGCGGGTGTCAGGCAGTGGCTTCACGTGCCTTCGTTCTGATGATTTTTGCCACGTGTGTGTCAGAAAGTTCATACAAAAACATCATGGAAAATCGTATTTTCCCTCTAGAGAAAAGTTCTGCTACCACATTGTAGAGACAAGAGTCTACGTGTTTTTCTAGACACAAAAGAGCACTTGCCATTGCCACCTGCAGGTGCCCCTCGGTCCCTGCAGGACAAGCTCCACGGATGCTCGAGCCTCACGTAGAGGCGTCGGTCGGCACGTGGCCCCCGCGCACCCTCGCGCACGCCTGAGACCACCTCCAGGTCGTGACGCCTGGTAGGGTGTGAATGCCGTGTGAACCGCTGTCACGAGGCTCCGGGAACGACGGGGACCGGCAGCACGTGTCAGCAGACAGCCGCCGCGGGCCTAACTCCGTGGCCTCCTCCCCCAAACGCCCCTGTCCAAGGTGGGCCGCGTCCACGCGTGCAGCGGCCACGCGCTCAGGGCCAGCTGCGCCTTGGCCTGCTCAAAAGAGTAACGTAAAAAAAAAGGAACTGGGCAGCACACGGGCCCGCCCAGTGCCGCGAGCTCGGGGGCCGCAGCCGCACCCTGACCACAGCAGGCGGGGGGCGGGGGGGCCTGCAGTCAAGTCGCCAGCGACCTGCAAACGGCACCACAGTCGGTTCCAATGACGATGGCGCCCCAACCCCAGAGACTCCAGTGCTACTGCCCCCGCGCCCCAGAGGGGGCCGGGCTGGTCCCCGCTGCAAACGACGCGGGGGGCTGGGACCGGCTTCCACCTTCAAGGGGCTGAGCTCGTGACCACGACGCCTCATTCTGACGCACATGGCACAGTCGGCCGTGTGGATGCCGGGCCCACAGTCCTTCCTGGGGAGCAACCACATTACCTCTGTACGGATCCTCACTTTCTCCCCAAATACTCGATCGCAACCCGCCCCACTGAGCCCTCTTGCTTCGCCAGCTCCTTCTGCAGACCTGACCCTCGTGCCCCAATCCTCGGGCCTGGGGCATGGCTGGGGTCCTGCCGCCTCATCGCCAGTGCACCGGATTCGGTCTAGGGTGGAAAGTAAGGAGTACAAGCGGCCCTGTTTTTTGCAGATGACTAGACCTTAGACAGAAAACCGTAAGAGCTCTTCGACTATCCGCCAGAACTCAAAACAGTGGGAGGTTAACGTACGGAAACAGCTGTGCTTCCCTGGACTAGTGATGAGGCGACGGGAACCGAGAAAGCGACTCTTCAAAACGGCAGGAAACGGCTCTGAGCAACCTAAACAGAAGGACAAGGCGCACACCAGCGCTGTCACACGCCACCGAGGGGGTTAAAGACGGGCCACGGCTCGCGCCGGGAGGCCCGAGGTGCGAAGACGTCAGTCCTCCCCACTTGGTCCGTGAACTCAGCCGGTACCCAGCTTTCAGCAGGCATGCTCGTAGATACTGACAACTCACCTTGCAGATTGTATGGAAATAAAACCTGGAGGAGCCACGATGACTTTTTAAATAAGTCAATTGGGAGGAGTTATCTTCCATCTTTCAAAACGTGGCATAAAGCTACGTTAATTAAGACAGTGTAGTGCCGACACTGGAGAGACGTGACGTCCGTGGAACAAAAGTGAGTCCAGAGATGAATCCTTAGATTTACGGTCAATTGACTTTCTACAAAGATTCTTAATGGAGAAAAAATAATTTTCAACAAACTATAGTGGGAAAATCAGGTATGTACCTGCAAAAAAATGAATTTTGATCCTTACTGCATATCACTAAAATGGATCATAAGAACTAAATGTAAGATGTAAACTATAAAATATTTAAAAGCAAACATAAGAACCTAATGCAATATCTGTATGCCTTACTGTTAAGTTATACACCTGAAACTTACTGGATTTCACTAATTAATGTCACAAAAAATAAATTTAAAAAAAATAAAAAATAAAAATAAAAGTAAACATAAGAGAAAATCTTCATAACCTTGAATTAGGCAAAGATTTCTTATCTCTGATACCAAAGATAGGATCCCTACAAGAAAAATCTGATGGGCTGGACTTCAGCAAAATTTAAAACTTTCATTCTTCAAAAGATACCATTAAGAAAATGAAAATGAAAAGCGAGAGACTGGGAGAAAATATCTGTAAATCATGTCTGATAAAGGACTTGTATCCAGATATATAAATAACTCACATTAATCATGAGGTAAACAATTTGAATAGACATTTCTCTAAAGAAGACATCAATGGCCGGCGAGATGACGAAAAGATGCTCAGCATCACTAGTGATCAGGGAAATGCAAATCGAAACCACAGGAAGACACCTACTAGAACGGGCTATAAATCAAGAAGCCGGTAACAATTGTTGGGGAGGATGTGGAGAGATAGGAACCTTCAGATATTGCTGGTGCACAGATAAAATGGAAATATGAAATTTCCAAAATGTTTCCACACTGGAAAAGCCTGGCAGTTCTCGATGTTAAACACAGAGTTTTCACATGACCCACCGAGGCCACCCACAGGTATCCACACCCTAGAGAGATGAACTCATGTCCACACAAGGACTCATTTTTAAGCAGCGTGAGACTGTGCAGATCAGCATTATTCGTAACAGCAGAAAAGTGGGAAATAATCCAAATGCCCATCAACTCATTGATGGAGAACTACAGAGGAACCAGATACTAGCACATACTGCCACAAGGGGAACCTCAAGACCTTATGCTGCGACTCCGGACACGAAGGGCCACATGTATGATTTTGGGAACCGTCCACAAATGGCCAATCTATACAGGCAAAAGCAGATCAGTTAGTGGTCGCCTGGTGTCAGGGGCAGGGACTTAACTATTCACACGAGCCATCTTGGGAGGGTGATGCAAACGTTTTAAAGCTGAACTGCAGTGAGGGCACACCTCCAGATTTACACTTAAAGTGGATGCAAATGATGCCTCAGTGCGGAGACTGCAGTCGGATCCCCTCTCCCCTGCTCTCCTCGGGGTGCGGGGTTCGCACCTCATCACGCTCAGCGGCTCTCGCTGCAGGTCTCTTCCTCCCCACACGGCCTCGCAGGCTTCCCCCAGCTCCCGGCACACGCCGTCTCCACGAGACAAACTTACAAGGGAAGCGAAAATGAAAAGGTGGCTGCGCGAACGCCAGAAGAAAGCCGTTGCGTGAGGACGCCGACACAAACGTAAGCGGCATGCCGTCTGACAGGAGAGCCTAAGGAAACAAAAACTGCCAGACCCACCGGGAGATCGAAGCGGCCAGAGGGAGTTAGTGCCTCCGTGACCAACGGGGACGGAAGAAGCAGAACACTTGAGGAACACGATCGACAAGCTTGTCCTAATGAACATGTGCTTTTAAACCCCCAGACTTCTGAATATACATTCCTTTTAAGCACACATGCAACCCGTTCAAAAATTTACTATTGCTATACCATAAAAGAAGTCAACGAATTTCAAGGAATTTAATTCATATAAACCATCCTCTCTGATCCCAATGCAATTTAAGATAGAAATTAATAACAAGAGGATACACAGAAAATCCCCAAGTGTTCGGAAATTAAATACATTTCTAATGTGCCCATGAGTCAGAGGGAAAAAAAAATCAGAACAGAAATGAGAATGTGATTCAAACTAATTGAATCTTTTACCTTTAAAAGAAGCAGTATCAGACATTATAAAGGATATCACTACAGATCTTGCAGACATTAAAAAGATTAAATGGGTATATTATGAACAATTTGATGGCAATAACGAAATTTGAAAATGAAATGGACAAGTTCCTAGAAAATTTACAACTCATCAAAATTGACACAAGAATAATTTAAATAGTCCTATAACTATGATAGAGTTCAAAATCGAAAACTTTCTACAAAGAATATCAGGCCCATATGACTTTACCAGTAAACTCTACCAAACGTTTAAATAGGAAAAAATGCCAATGTCATACAAACTCCCATAGAAAATAGAAAAAAGGAGAGAGAGTTACCAACTTGTTTTTTGAAGCCAATCATATTAAAACCTAATAAGGAAGGACATTAAAGGAAATTACAGCCCAATCTCATTAATAAACATGGATGCAAAAAATCCCAAACAAAATGTGTGAATCAGACCCAACATTTTTTTAAATTAAGTTTATTGGGGTAACGTTGGTTAATACGATTACACAATTTTCAGGTGTACGTTATAATTTGACATCTATATTCTATTGTGTGTTTACCACCCAAAGGCCAGCTTCCTTCAGCGACCATATATTGATCCCCTTTACCGACTTCATCCCCCCGCAATCCCCTCCTATTTGACCCCCTTTAACCATCTGCCTACCGCCTCCTCCCCCACCTCCTACCCTCTGGTAACCATTACCAGAGTAATGTCTGGTAAAGTCTATTGTCCATGTCCATGAGTTTCTGTCCTATTTGTTGCTTTTAGGATTATATCCCACCTATAAGGGATAGCATGTGATTTTCAACTTTTTCGGTCTGGCTTATTTCGCTTAGCGTAATTAATACAACATAAATGAGTCAAGGTTTACTCCGGGAATGCAAGATAGCCATTTTAGATTCCAAGGATCACGCATTTAAGCTGAAATACCTCTTTAGAGTCATTTTATCTTCAGTAGACCCTCTGAAGTTTTTTTGTTTAGTCTTTTGACATTTTTGAAAATGCCAAGCCAGTTGTTTTATACTGTGGACCCGGAGATTTAAGAAATTTTAAAAACATGGTGTTAAAGACTGAAATTGGAACAGACCAAGACAGATCAAGAGCCCAGAACAGGAAGGACTGGACTCGGCTGGCGAAAAGGGCCGACCAGAAGTGGGGGCCATCAAATTGTTCATAATGTATTAGTAATATTTGAAAATATCAATAAATGTGACTATATATATTTTAAAACTTTGTTCTTCAAAAGGCCCCATTTAAGAAAATGAAAAGGCAACCATTTTCAGTGGGAGAAGATATTTTCAACACATGTAACTTGACAAAGGGCTTGTATCCTGAATAAAGTACTCACTCCGACAAAACAGTAAGAGACAACCCACGAGAGATACTCGAACATGCACTTCACAAAAATGGACATCCAAATGGCTGATACGCGCATCGCAAAGTGCTGTCAATCTCTTTACTGATCATGAAAATTAAAACCAGTGATGAGAACTACAACGTTTAAGTGTCAACAAGATTTTGGAGCATCAACTGAAAACTCCCCGACGCTGGTGTCGTGGAACTGTAAATTGGCTAAGAAATTCAGGCAACAGCTTGGTGTTATTCACCAGGTCGGAGCACACTCATCCCTGACCCAACAATTACACTCCTGGGGGCGTGCCCAACAGAAATGTGTGCACGGGCACACGCACGAGAACGTTAATCGTAGCACCTGACAGCCAAAAACGGGAAACGACGCCCAAGTCCGTTACCAGCAGATCGTCCGGGGCATAGTCACACGACCGACTATTCTGAAACGGTGAAAATGAACTGCAAAGACTTGAAGAACTGGGAAGAACTTCGCAGACGACCGCGAGCAAAAGGCGGGCGCAAAAGACACGCCCGACTTATCTACGTGACAGACACTTAAGCCAGTCCACGGGGCTGGAAGCCAGGAAGGCTGTGCCCTTCGCGGCGGGCGGAGCGGGCGCGAGAGGCCTGTGGACTTTTCCGGCTGGGCTTCACCTCTGCCCGAAGCGCGGTCGCTCGGCGGAAGCACCGCGCGGGAGAGGAGACGGCAGCCGCAAGCGCAGCGAGCGGGGAGCCTCCCGCGGACGCCGGACACGCGCCGACGGCGGCGCGCACGCTCGGCGCCGGCGACTTCCGCCGGCGGCCCCGCCCCTCGACGGCCGCGGGGGCCGGGCCCAACGAATCGTTCGTCCCCGGACCGACGTGCCCGTGGGCCAATGGGGCGCGGAGGACGAGGCCCCGCCCCCGGGCCCGCCCAGCCAATCGCCGGGGCGCAGCGCGGGCGGCGGCGGCCGCGCGAGCCTGCGGAGCCGCGGCATGGCGGGCGGGGCCCGGGAGGTGCTCACGCTGCAGTTGGGACACTTTGCGGGCTTCGTGGGAGCGCACTGGTGGAACCAGCAGGTGAGGTCCCCGGGCGGCGGCCCCCACGGAGCCCTCGGGGTTCCCAGCCCCCACTTCCAGCCGGCCCTGGTCGCCGGCCGAGTCTAGTCCTTCCTGCGCGCCCGCCTCCCCAGGATGCTGCGCTGCGCGAAGCGGCCGACGCCAAAGAGACGCCCGGGGAGCTGTGCCCCGACGTCCTGTACCGGGCCGGCCGGACGCTGCACGGCCAGGAGACCTACACGCCGAGGCTCATCCTCATGGACCTGAAGGGTGAGGCGGTGGCGGGGTGAGCCACTTTCCCCTTCGCGGGCGGGTCTCTAGCATCCATTCCTTCAAGACCCGCCGAACACGCGAGGAGTCCAGGGAGCCCCAACAACACGCCAGCACCCGAGGGACGCAGAAAGGCCAGTTCTGTTCCGTTCGAGAGCCATCTCTAGAATGGGCTGCTAGTCCCCGGAGACAGCAGTCTGTATCGACTGTGGCTCTCCTGTAAGGCCGCCGGTGTGGCCTGTGCCCCAGGTCCCACAGCTTAGGAAAGGATGGAATCTAGATTCCCTTCGGCGAGCGTTTCTTTGCAACTCACGTATGCGCAAGGAGACGTGGAAGCACCAAGTGCGGGAGGGATGGTGGCAGCAGGCTGTCCAGTGATCAGAGGATTAGCTGAAGGGGGGCTGGGCTGTCACCCAACACTGCCTGTTGTTTTGCGCAGGTAGCCTGAACTCCCTAAAACAAGAAGGTGGACTCTACAGGGACAAACAGCTGGACGCAGCAATCGCGTGGTATTTGTGGTGTTGGGGGGAAAGTACACGGGAAGCTGGCGAACTCCGGGCAACCGTGGCTATGATCTCCAATTTCCTTCAGGCAGGGGAAGCTCACCACACACAAAGAGGAACCCCATCCCACCACGAACCCTTATCTCCAGGACCTGCTGAGTGCAGAGGTGAGGGCGTCTGCCCTGAGCCTTCAAACCCAGCACTCCCACCAGAGCCCTCACCAGGCGCGAGGGGTAGAGGGTTTGAATCTCACAGCCTGGGACTGGTTTCTGCGGAGAAAGCACCCTCCTTCCTGAAGGCCTGCGACATGCACAGAAGACAGGCTGCAGGGCGTGGCCAGAAAAATCAGGGAGGGTAAACCAGGTTTGCCTTTTGACTGCCTGGAACTAAGCGGAGACTTTCCTCTTGGCTCCCAGGGGGCGCCGAGTAGAGATGGCATCTGGAGGACCAGATCCGTCCCCAATGGCAAAGGTGAGACTTGCCCAGGTGCTGGCAGGGTGAGGCGTGGGCGCAGCAGGGCCATGGGGAAGGGTGCGTCTCCTGCACTTTTTCTCCAGGTCCCGCTCCACTCACCACCGCTACGAGTCCGAAGCCACTTATGCCCACAGAGAGCAGCATCCGGGTCTGGTCAGACTTCCTCAGGGTCTCCCTCCACCCCCGGAGCGTCTGCATGATCCAGAAGTATAATCATGACGGGTATGGGGGACCATGACCATGAGACAAGAAACGGGGTCCACGGCGACGTTGGACGAGGCTCCCCGACGACAGGATCTCTTAGGGGGAGGGGTGGGGAGGAAACGGGGGTCATCCAAGTCTGGGTTTGTGTTTCCGCGTGGCAGCGAAGCTTGTCGCCTGGAGGCATTTGGCCAGGGGGAACGTGTCCTGCAGGAGCCCGGGTACCTGGAGGAGCTGGAGGACAGGCTGCACTTCTTCGTGGAGGAGTGCGACTACCTGCAGGTGGCTGTGCGGTGTGGGGCCCCGGGCTGGATGCGCCCGTCCCTCTCGCTCACAGTCCACCTCCCTCCAGGGCTTCCAGGTCCTGTGTGACTTGCATGACGGCTTCTCTGGGGTCGGCGCCAAGGCTGCAGAATTGCTGCAGGACGAGTACTCGGGGCGCGGGATCATTGCCTGGGGCCTGCTCCCGGGCCCCTATGCTCTCGGGGTGAGAACCTGGGGGAGAAACATCATGGCGTGGGGAGGGAGGCATGAGGGGCGAGACCCCAGGGGGGCGGCCGCTGAGGACAGACTCTGCTCTCCACAGGAGCCGCGGAGGAACATCTTCCGCCTGCTGAACACCGCCTTCGGCCTGGCACGCCTGTCCGCGCACAGCTCCCTGGTCTGCCCCTTGTCCCTGGGCGGGAGCCTGGGGCTGCGACCCGAGCCGCCCGTCCGCTTCCCTCAGCTGCACTACGACGTACGTCGGGCCCCGCACGCGCGAGGCAGCCTCATCTGGGTTCTACCCGCAGCCTCGGCCTGAGCTCAGCCACGACGTGGCCTCTTAGGTCACACTGTCCCATGCCCGTCCAGCCTGGGCCAAACACATCCCTGCTTTGTCCCAAGGCCCCCATTCTGCCTCCACGCTCTCCCAGACCCGAAAGGCCAAGCGCCCTTCCCCGTGTCCCCTTTGCAGGCCGCCCTGCCCTTCCACTGCAGTGCCATCTTGGCTACGGCCCTGGACACGGTCACTGCCCCTTATCGCCTCCACTCCTCGCCAGTGTCCATGGTTCACCTGGCTGAGATGCTCAACTACTCTGGGAAAAAGGTACGAGGCTCTGTAGAGAGGGGTCGCGACTTGGAAGAAGCTCCAACTTGACCTTGTCCTTACCTTTAGGTGGTGACAGCAGGAGCCACCATCCCCTTCCCCTTGGTTCCGAGCCAGTCCCTTCCCGATACCCTGGTGCAGCTCGGGGGGGCCACCCCGTGGACCCCACTGTCTGCATGTGGGGACCCATCGGGAACACACTGCTTCGCCCAGTCGGTGGTGCTACGGGGTCTGGACAGAGCGTGCCACACCAGGTGAGGACCGGGGTCCTTAGGGGCCTGCCCAGCGTCTGCTTCGGGCCCCCTTCTCCCTCAGCCCTCTGGACAGTCTCGTGCACTGCCCCCTCCCTCTGCCTCGCCTTGGAGGAAAAGAGCGTCTGAGTCTGCGGGCGGCCCGAGAACGCAGTACTCAGCTGTCCTCCGTGCCGCCCCAGACTGAGTGGCTCCAGCTTTGTCCCAGCAGCCAGCACGCCCCGGGGAGGCCGCTGCCCTCCCCACTCCACGCCTGCAGCACTGGGGAGGAGGTCTTGGCCCTGTACTTACAGCAGCAGCAGCCCAGGGCCAGAAGGTCAGTGTGACGCTCGTGCCTGCTTGCCCCAGACCCTGGCCTCCCTGCCCTTGTCTCACGGCTGTTCTCTGGCCCTCAGTTCTGCCCATCTGCTGCTGGCTCCTTGCAAGGTGGCACCTCCTTACCCCCGCCTCTTCTCACGCCTCCGCCAGCAGGGCCTGGTTCCGGACGCTGCCCCAACGGGGCCAGGTACGTAGGAGGCAAAGATGACCAAGACTCCAAGCCCAGGGCAGGGAGCTCTGACTCCATTCTCTCCTGACTAAAAGTTCCTAAAGTTCACAGTCCAATGTGGTTCCCGAGAAGGGTCTCCCCTGGAGCACGGGCAAAGTAAGGGGACAGCACACACGATTTATTGACCTTACTTTACACCAAGTCTCCCAAAGGCCCAGCCTTCCCTGCCTGCCTCAGCCCCAGGCTGGAGACCGACCCAGTTACAGGTGACCCCCCCCTCCGCCCCGCAGCGGTGGACAGCATCCCGGTGCTCGGCGCCCTCTGCTCATCGTCCTCCTGGAACCGGACGCTTGGGGACTTGGCCCAGGAGCTGAGCACACTGGACCTGCGGCGCTGGGCCAGCTTCCTGGATGCGGGAGTGGAGCGGGACGACTTCCAGGAGCTGCTGCAGGAGCTCCACGGCCTGGCCCAGTGCTACCGTGCTGGGGATGGCCTCGAGGCCTGAGGTCCCAGGAACAGAGCGCTGACAATAAAAGTGCCGGAGTGGGAGCTCTGTGTGGGGGCTGCGTGCGCACGCGCCGTGTGCGGAAATGGCTGAGACGACAGGAAGCGAACGTGCGCCGTTGGGCCAACGGGGCGGGGTGGCCATGGCGCCGAGCCCGTCTCCCCCAAGCCCCTCAGCACTATTTACAAAGCAGACTCCAAGGTCTTCAAAACAGACCCCGCGTAGCGCCTGCTTTTGTCCTGGTCCCCGGCCCGGCGGCTGCAGCCCCACATGCTGAGCCGGGGCGTGCTCACGCAACGGCCGCACCCTGGCCATCTTCAGGCTGCCCGCGGGGTCTGGCCCTGGGCAGACGACGCCCACACGCCCCGAGTCTCACTCGTCCAGCTCCTCCTCAGACAGCAGGTCCCCGCGGTCGGAGAGCTGGTCTGCGTTGCTGGTGCTGGCTGCGTCGTCCTCGTCCTCAGAGCTGGCCTCGCAGGCAGTGTGGAAGAGCTGCATGAGTTCTCGGAAACGGTGCGCCACCTAGGGCAGAGGAAGGCTGTGGCCCTGTCCCCGAGCTAGTGACACTGCACACCAAGCACATGCCGAGCTGAATGAGCTCGTCACAGCCAGTGAGGCTGTGAGGGCCACAGCCCTGACACACGAGACCCTCAGGCTGGGGCCGATGGCGTGGTCCCAGCCACGCTCCCAACACCAAAGCGGACCAGGGATCGGGGGCCTCTGTTCCACCCAGAGCCCAGCGCCCGCTTCCCGGGCCGCCTCATCCACCTGGCCAGTCAGGCCCTTCCTCGGGGGCACCGTGCCTTCTTGGTGGCCTGCTGCACCTTGTCCGTGGCACCCCGAAGTCTGACATTTGGCAGACCCGCCCCCACTTACCTCGGCCGGCGTCTTGTTTCCCAGCTGCTGGGAGATGACGCGGAAGGTCTGTGGCTGGGCCCCTTGCTCCTGGCACACGGTCAGAATCACGCGGTCGGCCTCCCTGTAAGCCAGGTGCCGCGATGAGTCCCAAACTAGTGACTGGTGCCCCCCACCCGCCCCCGCCCCTACTCACCTTGTCCACAGCACCACCTTCTCCCCAGTGGAGCTGACCTTGCTGTTGTTGGCACATACTGTGACTTCGGCGGCCTTGGGCGGCTGCTCGCCCTCTACACCCCTGCCCTGCAGTCCACTGTCTTTAGCCAGAAACCCCCGAGGGGCTCTGGGAAACATCTCTGTAGTGTCACTTCCCGACTGAGAAGACTCGTGGGCAATGGCCTCCTCGCCTGAGGTCTGCGCCCTGGCCCTGCCCACAGGCAGCCAGCCCTCGTGACACTCTGGCTTCCCGGACACTTGCCTTCTTCCAAAGTCTCGGGTCCCTGGGGGAACAGGACTCGGGAAGGGAGCGGGGGAACCCACAGCTCCAGGCCGTCCCTCAGTTTCTGAAGTGCCCCAGATAGGCATGGACGCCTCTGACTCGTCTGCCGCACTGAGGCCCAGCCCCACACCCTGCAGCCTGGAGGACACATCCGGGCAGGAGGGTGCCTTAGGCCCAGGCTGGTCGGCTGTGGTGTCTGGTGCAGCTCCAGCATCGGGGGGACACTGAAGAGTCTCTGGTGAGGAAGAGGGTGGGCCATCCGGGAGGAGCTGCTGGTCCGTGAGAGTCGCTTCCTGAGGGGACAGTGAAGTGCTCCCCATGGCCAACCCTGTGCAGGAGGAAAACAAGGCTTTGAGGTCCGTGTGGGACCGGGAAGCCAGGGCACATGGCTCACCGTGGGGTCGCTGCAGCGTCACCCCTTGCTGTGGAACGAGTTCCGAGTGGGAGGGCAAGGTGGCTGGGGCCCAGAGCCCTCCTGTGGAGGCAAAGGCCGGCGGCCGTCTGGGCAGCCGAGTCTCCAGGATGCAGTGCGCCAGCGGCCGGCACACTGAGGACCCGGAGTGGGGTGCAGGAGCGCGACAGCTGGCTCCACTGCGTCCCCACGTCCACGAGGCACGAGGCCACAGGGCCACGGGGCCACACTACACGGGTGCGGACGTCCTAGGGGTCATCAGGACAGTGCGGTCTGTCCCTAGAGAGGTCACTCCTAATCCAAGTTCAGACAGTCGAAGCCAGAGCCAGGCAGACACAGGCAACAGGGCTAGCGGATCGCTCACCTGGGGCTGGCGCGTCTCCCCTTCGGGCACTGCGGCCGGGCCTGCCCGGGGGCGCCTCCGCAGCGTCTCGCCCCTCCGGGGCTTCCTCCTCCGTCCCGTCCTTGCCCGGCCTGGCTTCCTTGGCACCAGGCGGAGGAGGGCTGGCCTCTCGGTGGGGGCTGCCACTCCCCGACTCATGGGGCTCCTTGCTCTTGTAGGACTTGCTGTCACAGACCTGCAGGGATGGCCTTCTGGGTCACGTGTCCTGACCTCCATGGTCTTAGGGGCCGACCAAAGGAGGAGGCCTTGCCAGACGCTCGCCCGGTCCCGGGACCGCGAGCGCCCGGAGCCGGAGGCAGCCCCGGACCGCTGTGGCACCCCTGCTACCGGCCAGCGCAGCTCGACGGAGCCGGCTCACAGCACAGCGTTTTCCTGGCCAAGGTTTATTTCATTTATAAAAACTAAGAGGGAAATATTTGAACTGATTGATTTCTTTCCAACTGCAAAAGCTGCACACACGGTTCTCTTTAAAAAGCACAGCCCGAGGCGCATCCCGAGAGCCCGTGCCCTGCATGTGCGCGCCCGCCTGCGGCCCACGGGGCTGGCTCGGCGGGGCTCCCGGCGCCAGCCCCCCCCCCCCTCACCTTGCTGCTGCAGTGGCTACAGTTTCTCCGTTTGCTCTTCTTCAGCTTGGAGTCGGGGCCTCCTTCGTGGCAGGAACAGGCACAGTCCTTGGCCCCGTCTGGCCACTCCGCCTCCTAGGAGATGCCTGGGCTTGCTCAGCGGCCACGCACTCCTGGTGCCGGGACGGGAAGCTCAGCCCGCCCGGCCCAGGCCCCCACGCCCTGCTCTGCACGCTGCCTGAGCGCTCCAGGCCGGACCCAGGCGCACAGCAACCCCCGTAACCGGGTCTACCTTATCGTGACTCTGGACCCCAATCTCCTTTCTCCTTTTGCTCTTCGAGGCTGTGGGTGTCTTGGGAGCTTCCTCCTCCTCTTCCACATCAGGCAGTGCCACTTCTTCAAAGCCATCGAACTGGGGAGAAGGCGGCGCCGCTCGGCACGGACTCTGGGCAGGCCCCCACTGCAAGCCCCCCGCCCCCGCGGCCTCTGGCCCTACCTCATACTCCTTCTCCTCGGTCCAATTGATCTCTTCAAAGTCACCCATGCGGCTGGCTGCTGGGCGCAGGTGGTCAAAAAAGACGGAGAACTCGTCCTGCAGGTGGTGGTGGCCCTTGAGGAGATGCCACATCTGAGTCTTAAGCTGGGAAGAGTTGCAGACGGACAGATGAAGTCAACAGGGCCTCTGGAGGCTGCGTTCAAAGTCAGCACCCTCTACTTTCGAGATGCCCTGGTCTGCGGGAGCTGCGCGGACACCCGAGAGCTGAGAATCCTGGACCTCCCTCTGCCCGGCGCCCGGCTACGTGGGAGGATGCTCCCCGCAGGCCGCGTTCCCATGCCGGCGCGCCCTGCCCCACGGGCTCCCAGCCCATCGCCTCCTTCCTGGAACTTCCCCCCACAGGGCACTGATGGCACCCCTGAGCCTGCGAGGACCGGTCACCGCCCCACCCCAGGAAGTCCACAGTGCCCCAGAAGCCAGAGGCTGCAGACTAGATCAGAGCGGGAGGCAGGGAGCGCCTACGCCCCGACGACGGACGCGCGCGGGCCGGGGGGCACCTCAGTGGCCTCCTGTGGCGGGCAGTCCGCACAGCTCTGCAGCACCCTGATGATCTTCTGGTGATGGGAGGGGTTTTCTGCAAAGCAAATTTCCAGCTGCCGGAGAAACTTGCGACTCTTCTCGAAAGCCTGCTGCTCCTCAAACTAGCAAAGCAGAGAGGTGGCGGGGGGAGGCGTCACCTACACAGCTGGAGCAGGGCTCAGGGCTCCAGGGCAAGGACCAGGGACATGGGCGGGGCACGGGGGGCCCTGGCTCACAGCTCCATGGTCCTTCCTGAGGCCCGAGCCTCCATCCTTGGTCACAGGCGTCTAGTGACACATAACTAAGACGTGAATGCAAGACTCAAAAGATGCACATGTTGCGACTTGTTTACTGTTTCCTGGACTGTGACATCAGATACTCAAATCCATGTGGCGTCCCACAGTTTACAAGGACTTTCACACATACCCTCATCCAATCCTCGTGACAAAACACATCATCGCCCACGGCCACGTAGCTGCCTAGAGACCCTCGCAGTGATTTCACTATACAGGACTGTGTACTGTAGTTTACTGTTTACATTTTATAATTTTTGTAATACATATATTTACAACGTACGTATGTTGCTGTTCATCATCTAACTCTCCCCACAAGGAAACTGAGACCGTCCACTCCGTGAGGACCAGAGTTGTAGCCTTTCCTGATCACTGCACTCCTGCACCTGGGGCTCCGCCTGACACACGGCAGACACTCACGACGCCTGCTGCACACCAGCGACGAGAGCGAAGGGCGCGCGGCTTAACGGTCCTTCGCCGGCCACTGGAGGCGAACCCCACTCCACACGTAAAGAAAACGGGGCACGGGCTGGGAAGTTCTTGTCACCTCGGGCTAGGAGAAGGCGACCGACTGGACACCTCTGGGGTACTGGACCGGGTTCATCGCCCGCACGTGACCCATGTCGCTGAATCCCAGCGTCTTTGCCCGCCGACTCACCAAGCCGCAGGCCAGAGCCTGCTCGGGCAGCAAGAAGGCGGCGAAGTCCTTCAGCAGCTGCGGCCAGTCCCGGAGCAGGAGCCGCAGGCTTCCGTACAGCTCCACAGCCGTCTGCCTCTGCGGGCCCGACTCGAACCCGTGGATGACCTGAAGGAAGTCCTCGTACCTGCCAGGGACATGCTGCAGGGCTTCTCGCACCTGCAGACAGACCACGGTCACTGGTGCCCGCTCCGCGCCCAGAGACGCCCCGGCACAGGAAGAAGGACGTGCTGTCAGAGGCCTGGAGGCCATGCCTGCGACGGGTCCCCAGAGCGCTGGGGACGGACAGAACCACAAGCAACGCACAGGCAGCTCCTTTTCCGGCAGTGGGCGACTAAAGCCCTCCACGTCCTGGGGACCACGGCCCTGCCCGCGAGCCAGGAGGGCTGTTCTCCAGCCCGCAGCCCACACCCGCCTCCCGACGCCAGCACCGCGGACGGTGAGCAGTGTGCTGCCTGCTCTCCGGCCGGCATGGTGCTGAGGGCAAACGACACGGCGGCCAGGAGACAAGCAGAAGCCATGACTGTCCCTGCTCGTGCTCCAACTTGCTGGGGGAGAGGGGTAAAGGAACCAGGTGGTCGGCAGAATAACAGCTACCCCGGGAGCTGCCAGGGACAGGCTGCCTCGTGTCTCCGGAGACGCGCCGCTTCCCCGAGAGCCACGCTGGCCAGCGTCTCCGGGTCGATACAGGCCCTAACGGGCCTGCCCAGCGACGGAAGCCAGGCCACCCATGACGGCCGCGGCATCCCAATTCCTGGACGGCAGAGGGTGATGCAGAGGCACTAGCAGTGAGCCTGCCTGCGGCTGAATCCCGTCGCCATGGGGCTCCCCAGCAGCCCCGGAGAGCAAAGGCAGGGGCGTGGAGCTCCTATGCGGCCGGCAGGCAGGCCGCACTGGACGGGGGACGCACGGGGCACGGGCCTACCCTGCTCAGGTACGCCTGCGCGAAGGCCAGGTCCTTCTGCGCCCGGAGCGGGTCCCGCTCCAGGATGTGCTCGTCGTACAGCAGCAGCAGCTTGGACGCGTCCTTGCTGGCCCGGGCTCGGCTGCCCCGCCGGCTGCGGGCGCGGTGCGAGCTCCGGCCCCTCCCAGCGGCTTTGGTGCCCTCTGCTCAGCACATGGGGGACAAAGAAAGAGGCCGTTCCAGCCCTGTGACCCCGCCTCGCCCCAAGCCTGCAGGCGGTGGCCCCACCAAGGCAGAGCGCTGCTGGGGAGGAGCTGGCTGCGGCCCAGCTGTGTGTCGGGTCCGCAGTCCCAGAGTGTGCGCCCTAAACTGGGCTCCCCGGGGGCGATGGCACTGAGGGACCCGCAGTGCCTATGAAGTGAGCATAGCCGCTGGGCACCATGCCCGCGGGTGGTCACGGGCCAGTGCACAGCTTGGAGGGGCCTCACACTCCTAGCAGATGAGAAGAACCCACTCACACGTCGGAGCGCCCCTTCCCTGCGAAGGCGCCAACTTAAACCTCTGCTCTGGGGAAGGCCACTGCGGGGCACCCAGGGGACTTCTTCCGGGAACACGCCACCTGGCTTTAAAGCTCGCCTCTCTGTGCGTATCCTCTGGGCAACGGGGCCGACCGGGACCTGGCCCGGACATGCTGCAAACCCACCTGCTGGCGTCCTGCTGGTCTCCGCTTCCGGGGCAGCCTCCGGCGAGGCGAAGGGGGTGGGGGGCTTCTCGGCGAGGCCCCCCACGGCTCCACCTGCCGCCCCGCCCTCCTTCTGCAGGCTGTCCACGCCATCCGCTTCCTCCTCCTCCTCCTCCTCGGGCTCCGAGTTGTCTTCCTGGGAGTTCTCCTCCTCGGACTCGCCCTCCTGGCTCACGCGCCGCTCGGACGCCAGCCAAGTCAGCTTCTCCATCGTTTCCTGCAGGCCCCGAGAGTGCGCACGGGAGCTGGCGAGGGCTCGCCGAACCCGCCCGCTCTACTGGGAGGAGCTGACGCTAACCAACTGGGGGTCCCCCCAACTGTCAGAGCCCGGCTCCCCGCACCACGGAGTCATAGGGATTGCTGCCGGACAGCAGTGCCCCGGGGAGGCATGCTCCGACGGGCCCCCTCCATCCTGGGCACGCTGCCCACACTATCTATTTTTTAGGCACTTACAGTGTGCTCAGGTGATTCAATTTATCGTTTAAACGAATTTAAGTCAAATATGTTCCGTAAAATTTCTCCTCTTCCCTCTCCTCTCACCTCAAACCCGAACTGTGTCCCATAACGCATTCAAAAGTCGAAAACGATTTTAGGACTACCTCCGGAGCAGCGAGCAAGCAGGCGGCCTGCCCATAACCTGCGCGTGTCCCTGAGCCCACGATCGTCCGAGGACGCCCAACACGCACCTGCAGCTCCGGGACCGAGAGCACAGACTCCTCGGAAGCTGAGGACATCTCGTCCTCCTCGTCCTGGGTGAGGTCGTCAAAGTCCTCCTCTTCCTCTTCCTCTGGCCCATCCTTCTCTCCCCCGGCATCGGGCCCAGCTGTGGTCCCCACTGACTGACCATCAGTGCTGGGTACATCTTCGGGCCTCCCTGTGGGACTGGTGAGCACCCCATCGGGGTCGGTGGAGGAGGGAGCGTTCCTTGGAGACTCTCTGCTCCCGTCTCCTGAGTCCCCTGCTGTGGGAGCCCCTTGAGAAGTTGCGGGGCTTTTAGCTGGCCGACCCTTCTCCTCCCTGTGTGAAGTCTGTTTCTTCGCCTCTGTAGCACCGCCCGGTGCCTCGCTTGGGAAGCCAGCGTCCAAGTCCACGGAATGTTCTTCTTTGATTCCACCACAGATGGCCGGCTCCGGGGAGCCGCTGGAGACTTCCTCCCCAGGGTCCTTAGGCTCCATCTTGACCACTTTCTCCATGTCCCCAGGAAGAGAGTCCAGAGACGGCTGGAAGCCCTGGGCCAGTGGCTCCACAACCTGCCCGCCCCCCTCTGTCTTCACGACCGTCCAGACGTAGGCACCACTGCCCGACAGGTCTTCCCGGCACACTCTGTCTGCAGCTGCGGGCCCCGGGCTGCACTCCTTCTTGGGGCAGACAGTAGCGCAGAGAGGAGACAGTTCTCGGGGTTCCGACTTGGGTACCAGACCTTGAAAGGCACTTTCCCCTTCTCCCAAAGAACAGCCAGCGTCCAAAACCACTGGGGCCTTGTCTGCAGGGGAAGGCCGCACAGGAGGCTCCACGGAGCCACCAGAAACAACTAACGGCGGGGTGGGCGAGCCCGCCAGGGGCTGGTTCAAGGGGCAGGGGAAGGGGGCGGGGCTCACCAAGAGCGCGGTGATGGGGATGGTCTGGGGACTCTGGGCCACAGTCGCGTTGACAGGCTGGATCACGTTGCAGCCACTGCCAAGGCTCACGACCTTCACAGTGGTGGCGGGGACCGTGAAGATGACAGGTGCAGAGTTGATGAGGGGAACAGACTTCAGACAGAGAGAGGCCTTGACCCCCTTTCTCTTGGGGCCTCTACGTTTCACATAGGGCTTTCGAAACTTCGAAGTGGCAAGCGAGGGCAGCATTACCTTGGGCGTGGGAGCAGAGAGCAGGGTCTGGGGCTCGGGCAGAGGGAAGCTGCTCCTGGCCTCAGGGGGCATCGCAGGCAGAGCCGCTGGAGACTCAAAACTATCACCCCCGGTAACCCCCAGTGGAGGACCACCTGGCACCGCCTGCAAGACGGCGGCCGGCTGGATGGCGGGAGGGACGCGGACCATCGTTTTGCCCGGCGGGGCCTCCGCCTGCGTGGCCCGGGTGGGCGGTCTCCCGGAGCTGGAGCTGGGCTGCGCCGCGGGGCTGGGCCTGATCAGGAGCGGCTTCAGGGCGGACGAGCGCGGCTGCCTCCAGCCCCTCCTGGAGAAACAGTTGGCCACCGGCTTCAGCCTCAGCACCACGGCCTTCGGCAACAGCAGCGGGTACCGGGTCTCGCCCCCTGGCCCTGAGCCGCCCTTCCCCAGGTCTGGGTCCGGCTTGATCTCGGCGGTGCCAGTCACGGGTCCTGGCTCTCGCGCACTGCTGGCCATGCGCTGCAGCTCCTCCTGGATGGATGGCAGGCTGGCCTGTTGGGAACAAGGACACTCCGATCCAGCGCACGTCGGCTTGGGAATGGAGAAAACGGGGGTTTCTACATGTGGGTGGCCTTTCTCAGGTCACCTTTCCAAGGATGATTCTGCAGGACAGCACCCGACTGCACCCCCCAGACCCTGAGTTTCCCGCAGGACGCGCTCCTCCCACCCCTGCGGAGAGGCTGCGGAGTGCGGGACGTGGGGTGAGCGCGGACGGGCGGTCCCCGTGCCGCAGGCTCCGCGCCGGAGGTGGGAAGCGGCCCTGACGCCCGCGCGCGTCCGCCGCGGAGCGGGCCTACCTTCAGCCAGAAGGGAAGCCGGTGCTCCTCCCGCTCCACCGGCGGCCTCCACTGGTGCGGCTGGATCTCGTCGCAGCACCTCCCCAGGACGGGCAGCTGCTTGGTCTTCTTATAAAACTGGGCGTGAAGACGCACAGCCTGAGCCACACTCCCTGCGGCGACACTGCCCGCGGGCAGGCGGGGCCTGGGGTGGCAGCGGCTCGAGACAGAGTCCCGCAGGACAAAAACGACAGAACACCCAAAACGTCTGAACACACTGATGAGAGATTTCCAAAACTGAAGTCGGCTTCAGTGTTGAACTGGCAATAAACACGCACTAAAGCTGGCCCCACCCACCCGCTAACATGCGCTTCTGAACCCCGGGGGGGGCGGCGTTCAGCAAGCAAAGCAAAGCGGTCACGAGCCACCACGCAGCTCGGCCCGCACACCGCCTGACCGGAGCTGTGACGTGACCGCAGCGAGGAAGCCGGCAGGCAGGAGGCCCTCGCGTTTGCGGGCAGCCTACGGGAGCGCGGAGAACGCTAAGACTTCACCTTCCACAGTTTAAGTTCTATCAATGAGGCCTCATCCTCACAGAGCAGGAAGCAGCGACTGTGAGCATGCCGCCTAGAAGGGGGCACGCGCGCCACCCCCCGGAAGCCCTGCTCGGCAGGAGAGAGGGACACACACTTTCTTCGTGGCCAGCCTCACGAACCACTGAGCTCTGCAAAGCGCTGAGGCCGTCTGCCTCCGTAAGACATCTACCCTGTCGTTCTGACATAAATCTCTACGCGAGGAGAGTTGAGGACGAAGCCGCAAGTGTGCGCTGTCCCCCCGCCGCCTCACGGCCAGCGCGAGAGAGACAGGTGGCCAGAGGGACGCTCTAAGGCGTCATCTCCCATGCGGCGGGGAGACCGCCCACGACGGCGGCGGCAGACGCTGCGGAGGAAGAGGGCAGGCCGGCGCCCCCGGGAAGGCGAGAGGACGGCGGACCCCTCGTCGGCGGGACCGGGATGCGCAGGGCGCGCAGCTCACGGGCGGGGTGCGGGGCGCTGACCTTGAAGATGTTGTCGGGGGCGCGGTGCATGCTGCGGTTCTTGATGCGCACGGTCAGCTGGTGGGCGGTCTTACAGGGCAGGAGGTACTTGCTGATCAGCGGCTTGGGGAACTCGGTCCCTTCGAAGTGCTTCAGTCCCAAAACCAGCAGACTGAGAAAGGAGGGGCGGTGCATGTCACTCCGCGGGCCAGTCTTCCAAAGAGCCCCCCCAGACTCGCCCCCACTCTCCCCCACTGCTCCCCACCGGATCCCCGGCACACCGGGGGCTACGTGACAGGAAGTCGGACACTCGCTGGGTGCTAACGAGCACCATGAACAAGTTCGTGATCGGGTGGGAGAGTGCAAACAAAGCGTAACTCACTCATAAACGTCAGGCCGCGTGAGCTTTACACCAACACACACCAGCTCAAGAGGAGGTGGTGGGTCTCATGAACCTGGGCACCGTGTTAGGCATGACACCAGCACCGACCCGCCCTCCCGCCGCGACACGTTCCATGCCAGCCACCTCCACACGTCCTATCGACGGCAGGGAGCAATACACATCGAGAGCCGTAAAAATGACCGTAACCTCCACAAGTCATCTCACTCAGGGGGATGTCCCCAAAGAGAGAAACTCAAAGACTTCCAAAAGCTCTGTGTACAAAGACCCTGGGTGAAGCCTACAAAACCGGGGGAGGGAGTGGCAAATAAAAGGACTATCATGATATGGCCTTAAAAGACAATATAGTCTACGGCCATGCTGCCCTGAACGTGCCCGATCCCATCTGATCTCGGAAGCTAAGCAGGGTCGGGCCTGGTTAGTACTTGGATGGGAGACCATCTAGGAAGACCAGGTGCTGCAGGCATTAAAAAGAAAGAAAAAAAAGACAATATGTATAGAAACAAACAAACAAAAAAATGTTACAGCAATTTAGAGAAGGTAGGCTTAAAAAAGCAAAACAAAATTACACTTAAATTGCCAATAATTACATAAGAAATTCAGAGAAAAGTCACTGGAAAATTTCCTCTAATAGTACATATTATGAGACTGGTTTTTACAACATATCAAAGAAAAAAACAACGAAAAATCTTAAAATGTTGCTGAATTGTGCACGTTATTCCCAAAAAGAACCGTATCCGGCACTGAGAAAAGTGCGGGCTGCAGAGCCGCCCGCCCACCGCGGAGGCCGTTCTGCGCGTCCTGTGTGTCCCCATCTCGGGACGCACGCCCGTGCCCCCTAAGCTAGCGCAGGGGAAGGACGCGGTCTCCTCCTCGGGCTCCTCTGTGCCCCTCCTCGCAGCACGCCCTTACTTGTCCTCAGCCTTGGTGAACGAATTCTTATCTTGGGGGTTCTTTGCCTTCAGGGAACACACTGGAAGTAGCTCCGGATACATGAAAACCTTGCTCGTGGCCAGAATCCACGCCACTTGCTTTGGCAAACAGGGATATTTACAGGCTGTGAGGGAAAAAAATCTGCGATAAATGGAATTTAGAACAAAGAGGCCTTCACAGAAGCTTCCGGGTGCATTTCTGCATTTAGATAGAGCAGCCCCCACCTACCCTGATGTCCTCCCACCTGGAAGCTGTCACGACTTTCTCAGCTTGACATACACCTGCAGGCTGTCTCGTTCAATGTTGTGAAAAGCGTGGAACGTGTAACGCGCTGATCAACATGCACACCTACAAAGTGCCTAGTCGTAACCGGCGCACAGTGTGTGCTCAAAGGGTTTTACCTCCTTCCTACCTCCTTAAATCCCTGAAAGACAAGTGACCTTGGACAACGCTTCTTTCTTCCAGGATGAGACCCCAACTTCTTTAACCTCCCTCAAAATCCTGGCATTCCAAATTTTATCTGACTTGATTCCTGCTTAACTTTCATTCAGTTCTCCCAGATCCCTCCTGAGCCTGGGAGGGAAAGACCCTGAAAGGAAGGGGACAACTCGGTCCCCTTCATCCCCATCGTCCTGGCTGGGCCCCGCGGTTCCAGGCCCTTCGGCCTTCCCGGAGAGAAGCACAGCTACAGCCACTGCCCCTTCCCCCGGTGTTACTTTAACACCCCCAGGACACACGGGGCACGGCGTGCACAAGTTACTGCTGCAGTTTGGTGGCAAACGAAGTTCAGGGCCGGTGGGCAGTGACTGCAATGGGCTGAGGCCCGTGTCTGGGACCAAACACACGTAAGTTCAGCTGCACTCGATGCAACTCTGAGTCAGGGACTGAAATCAGATCTGAGGACAAAGCAAGCCCAGAGCAAGCCCCAACCAACCTGCTGCACCAGGACACAAATCGGAAGCAAGAATTTTCTCAAAAATACTGAACCAATGCAAGGCAGAAACCAAACCTGCAAATCTCTTTAAAATACTGAATGCAGCAAATGGACATCTCTAATTTGTGTCCCAAATCAACGTTCATCAAAATGGAAATAGCACTACAATCGTTTTCGGGAAATAAAACGATCCTAACGAGGAGAGTAGAAACCTAACACAACTCAACGTCAGCGCTTGGCTTCCACCCTTCCCAGACCCTGGTCTGTCTTGATCCTGCCCCCAACGCTCGCCCTGTCTACCCAAGGCCACTCGCCAGCACGGAGTCCTGCCTCGCTAGCCCTCACCCCCTTGTCCTGTCCACTGCCTCCATCCCTGACTTAAGCCCAAATGGTATCATGCAATTCTAACTCAGGTAATGAGTACAAAGGGAAAATAAAAGAGGGAAGGAAGAAATTACAAACATCCTGTCTCCTCCATCCCTGGCAAACTGTCCATGGGCTAAGACCACCCCCTCCCCCCAATTCCAGGCAATGGCTCGGAGTGGACACGTGTCCCCTACCAGTCTTGACGGCTTTACGGGGGCTCCAGTCAACGGTGACGTGCGTGTTGAAGTCTTCGATGAGCTGCACGGCTCCCATGAGGTTACAGGGTTGGAACAAGGTCTGAAACTTGGGGTTGAGCGGATGGTGAAGGGTGATGGAGCTCTGCGCAAAGGTTCCCAGCTCCTCCTGGCAACCAGACGTGAAGGAGAGCAAGTTCCAGACCGTGACACCAAACCTGCCCTCAGCCTCTGAGGGAAACTGTCCTTCCTACTGCCGGACCAAAACGGGGGCTCGCACTGAAGTCTCACACCTAACTTCGCCCCCCACCGCCCCCCGGCCTGTTCTGCCGAGTCCTCGGCGGTTGTGAAACGGCCCTTCTGCGCTTGTTGTGCGCTCGGCCCGAGTGTCCCGAGCCTGCGGGACTTCAGTCTTGCCCCAGCTCAATCTAAGTCTCCCAGGAGTGAGAACCATTACTTTTTAAAACTGTTTTGTGGTTTCTCAAATAAACTTAGAACGAAGTCGTTCTCATGACCCTCCGAGCACAGTAAGAGGGGAGTCGGCCCTGCTGACTGCCGAGGAGGCCTGGTGACCGGCCAGCGAGCTACTCATACTCAGACCCTGAAGACACTTACCTGGGAGGTGAGGGCTGCCATCGTCACCTGCCCCGAAGCTCGGGGGCAATCTTCATGGGGTTTAACACTTTTAAATTAAAAACCCTTCCTCCAAAATACTTCCAAATGTCATGAGCAAAGTTATTCTTACCCATAAATCACTAACACTGATACTGAGCCCCATGAATGGACAACGAATCAAGAAAAAGAACAAAAGTGCCAAAAACCACGTGAAGGTGATCTAAGGATGAGGAAGAGGACCCAGTGAAAAAGGCAGAGGAATGTGTCTGGGGACAGTGAGGCGGCCCGCCCTCGCAGGGAACTCAGCTTGTCCCCAGCAAACGTGGGGAGCCACGCGGACGGCCACTGGGGCATGCGGGAGAGAGGAGTAAGTGCGGCCTCGCGGGTGGGCAGCTGTGCGGTGACCTGCCAAGCTGACCGCACACGCTGGCCTTCGGGGGCGGGGCGGGTCCTGGGACGCTTACGAGAAATATCCTGGTGGTGCTGGCCTCCGAGTTCAGACTGGGGTTGAAGGTGGACAGAAGGTGAATTTGTGTCAAGAGCTGAACATGCTGGGGAGTGAGAAAAACAACAGGGACATGTACGTGGTGGCATCGCGGGGACCCCGGTCTCACCCGGCAGGACGTGCGCCACGCGCTCACTCGTGCTCCGCTGTCGGGGGGACGAGCGGCACGGCGTCTCGGTACGAATTCCCAGACACGCTCCCCTTGAGCCGAATGCTAGAACCAGGGGCGGCTTAACCTCCGGCCGCAGAAACAGACGAGACGGAAGGACGACCCTGGCGGAGAGGCTGTTAAGCCCAGAGGGGTCACCGCGGCGTCTCTGCGGACCATCGGGGTCCCCGCGTGCATCCTGCCCGAGCCACAGGCACTCACGGCCACGGCGAGGCCCTCGCCACTGTGAAGGCCCCATGGCCCCACGGCGTCAGCGGGACCAGACGCCTGGCTCTGCCCGGCGCCAAGCGGCTGGCTTCGGGCTGCAGCGTCGGGCCGCGGACGACCCAGCATGGCCTCACCTGCTGCATCTGCTGCTGCAGCCGCCTCCTCTGCGCCGGGTCCAGAACCAGAGTCTGCTGGGCCTTCTCGCCCTGCGGCTTCGCCCTCTCGACCTCCTGCTGCTGTCTGGCCGAAGGCCTCTTCATCTTGAGCTGTTCCAGCAGCTCCTTCATCGTGCGATGCTGCTCATTGAGCAAGTTGGCCAGCGGTTCTTCAAACCTACCCCCCACAGGGAGACGGCTGAACTCGGACCCGACTCCGCCCAATGGAGGGCTGAGGCTCTGCGCAATCTCCGTCTATGCTGAGCACCAACGAAGGGGAAGTTAAACAAAACTCGACAGTAGAGAAGCAGCTGGATAACAGCTGTCGTGGGGCTGACGGACGCACGTCCTCCTGCATCACGCCGACGCCCACGCTGCCCAGGGCCTGGCCTCTGGGCCACACGGCACCTTCCCCGAGTGCGCGCTGCGTCTCTCGCAGACCTGTGCCTCCCACCCCAGGTCCAGCTCCTCCCGCCCTCTGCTCCCACCCGGCCAGGCTGCCCTGCCCGCCTTTCTGGAGAAGGCGAGGCGTCCAGCAAGCAGCAGGCAGGGACACACTGGAACGCTGTGGTCTGAATGAGCGGCGACCAGCTGACTCCAGGGTCACGCTACTGCCCTCCACGAGGCGACCTCCTCGTAAGCCGTCTGAATCCCTCCTCCGAGATCTCTCTCTAACTCTGCCTCCCCGCCCCACGTGAGCTCTGGGTCCAGAGCTGAAGCGGGAGTCCGAACACGCAGCTCGCTGGGTCTGCGGCCGAGGCAGAACGAGACCCTGGGGCGAGCGCGCGCTGACACCCACGCCAGCGCCTGCTCAGGCAGCTCCGGCCGGCAGGCCAGCGTGTTTCAGGAAATCCACCATGTCGTGGCCACGGCGACACGGCAGTAACTGTTTTCCATAGCCTCGGGGAATAAAGATGACGCTTCCCCTTACAGCATCTTCTGCGAGCGTGGGCAGATGATGCAGGCAAAAACCTAAGGATGGGGCTGCCCCCTGCACGGGCTCCGCCGAGAACCAGCAGACGCGCCTGCCCGCAGCGCCAACGCTGGAACGGAGGGACGGGCATGAAAAATCAGCCCGCACCCGACTGGGACGTGCGTCTGGGACAGCTGCGGGGACCACGGGGAACCCGCTCTCCCCACGGTGTTTTATTTAGTCAGGGACTAAAGCACGGTGCACTTCCGGCTGAAAGAGCAGCAGCAGCAGCCCAAGCAGATGGACTAACACCAGAAGGCGTGAATCCGAACGAGGGTTTTAACCGAGTTACGTTACCCCCAAATTTTAAAACTTCGAGCACGGAGTCGGTCAGTGGACCTGAAGCAGGTCCACAGGTCAGACCCCAGCAGGAGGCTTCCACCTGCAGCACCAGCCTTTTGCTCTGAATCGTGGCTTGAATTAGTGGGTCAAACGGACTCTCAGAAACCCTGGAAAGGTTCTAAAAAAAAGCAAATATGTGAGGTGACAAAAGTGTCATCTCACTCAGTGGGGGGGGGGGTCCTTTGACTACGTATATTCGTATCAAATAATCGTGTTGTCCGCTTTCAATATCCTATAGCTCTGTCAATCGAACCTCAATAAAGCTGCACAACAAAAAAATCGTGAGTTTTTTTTGTTGTACTTATATCATGGCATCTCCTGTAACAGGGCATGGCCGATACTTCTGGCTCTCACACTGCTCGCTGAACTCGAGCGCCTGACGGGCCAGCCTGCAGGGCCCCAAGCTCTCCCGTGAAAACGCAGGACTCAGTAGAGGGTGGGGCTCCCTTAGCTTTGCTTTGTTCCAGCCATGGCATAATGCACACCCTGAACTCCGCTGCTACTCAGAAGGGCCGACAGTAACGTACAGACGAATTAAGCAAAACACACCACAAAAACGGGGCAAAGTGAAGCCTCCGCTTGGTGGGAGAGCGAGAAGGGCCAAGCTCACGCTCCCGGCCGTCACGGCAGGTGCTTCGTGGTTTGCTCCACGAACGCCCAGGTGACTAACCGACTTTCATTAACGTGGACTCGATGGTGACGGCAAACAAGACGGACACGCCGGGCGTGACGCCCGGGCTGTGCCTGTGGCTGGCCACACGGAGCCCTACGCCTCCCCGGCACCACTCGCCTGGAGAAGCCGCACGGATGCCAGCTGCTGCTTTGCCTCCCTTCCCAAACAGACGCAGCTTGGTCTATAGCTGCTCCGCCCCATGATGAGGAGACTCGCCCAGGTGACGCCACGCGCCCCACAGGGCTCTGCGCCCCGGAACAGAAACGGCAGGAAGGGCGGATGGGAAATCCACCAACACATCTGAAAACCTGCTCAGACGCCCTCTCTCCTCCACCCTAGGTTTCCAGGTGTCTAGCGAGCCTACCGCAGGGCCTGGGGGGTGTTGAAGGTGGGCCGGGGCTCGGCCGCACGCCCCTCCTCCTCCGGGCCGTCCTCTTCCATGTTGGAGAAGCCCATCTCATCCTGGAACTGGGGGGAAGGAAAGGAGGACTGTCCTGGGACGGCACTGGCACCATCAGGAGGGGCAGTGGGAGCACGGCTTCAGGACGCCGAAGACTCCAGCACGAGGAGCTGCAGCGCGGCAGGCCCCAGGGCCCCGCGACGGGCAGGCGGACGTCAGCGCCCGGGGACATGCCTGCGCGGCCAGCTGTCAGCGGCAAGGACAGAGCCCACGCGGCTCGCGATGACCGTAAACACGTTTCAAGAGACAAACACGTGAGTAAGGTCACTGTGCTCGGAAGAACCTAAAACTAGTCTGCCAGCTTCAAGGGTGCACCGAACGACACCTGGGGGCCATGCACAGTTTGCAAGGAAATCTTCACCAAGAATAACCGAAATACGAGTAAGCGAAGGTTGTCAGCAAAACTCTGCTGCCTCTCTGTTCTCCCCTGGGAGGGCTGAACGGGGTGCTGGGTCACACCGCCCTCTGCAGGCAGGGCCGGGGGCCGAAGGACAGAGCCTGCTGGACAACCCGCGCCACCATCCCGACCTCTCACTCGAAGAGCATTACTTACAGTTTCAAACAGCTCTTCCATCAGTCCGTTCACTTCTTTTTCTGCAAAAAAAGCCACACGGTATGTTATTGGCACAAGTTGGTTTCATTTTTCAATACAGGGGAATTCCAAGGAGACAATGCACGTCGTCTCCGGCAAAGCGTTTGCCGACACCCTCACGCCTGTCTCTCCTTCGCTCGCAGGACACGCTCACCGAACACCGCCCGGCCCCGGCCCGCGTGCCTGGGGCACGTGGTGGCGCCGCACGGCCGGGCCTCCCGAAGCCGCATCCCGGCGGGAGATGCGCATCAGACGTCAGCAAGATGAGCTCACAGCGCCACGAGTGCGTCGTCTGCTGAACGGAGTCGAGAGAGAGGTCTCGAGCCTGTCGTGGGACCCTGTCATTGCACCCAAACTGCTCAGCAACCCTGTCAATGACCCAGAAGGCCTGGGAAACACACCTGTCAAACCTGTAAATGCCTGGAAGCTGGAAGAGAGTCCAGACCAACTGACGACGGACTCAAAACCCCATTTTCTCAAACTGTTTAGATGGCTCACCACAGAGACAAATTTAAAGTCTTACATTTAGGGTTTAAAATTTCAGTTTCTTAAGTGTACATAAAGGTGACATGGCTCCAAATCAATGCATCTGAAAAAGATCTGAATGTTTTGGTTGACTGAAGTTCATTTGGTTGACAAAGTTGCTCCAAAACAGTGCTCACAGGCGGGAAGGCAAGCGTGTGGGTGACCAGAGCAGGCCCCAGGCCACGTCGACGGGCGAGGACCATCTCTGCACAGGCCCTTCAAGAGGCATTAAAAAGCGAGAATCCAAATGCCGGTGAGGACAAGGAGCAACCGGAACTCCCGTGAGAAGGACATGGACAGCCGCTTCGGTACGAGGCCTGGGGACTTCTGACACAACTAAGCGGACATTCACCCTCTGACCAGCGGTTCCTCCCCTGGACACCTGACCCAAGAGAAATAAAACATCTGCCCACAAAGGCCTAACCAGAAAGGTTCACGGCCGCTTTACTCAAAATAGCCCCGAGTCAAGAAGTGACCAGACATCCCACACCTGTAGATAGATAAAAAATAAACAAACTGGTATATTTGTGCAACAGAATCCTACTCAGCAGTAAAAAGGAACAATCTAATGATATGTGCAGTGTAGATGTCAAAAATAGTATGCTGAATGAAAAAGCCTTAAACAACAGCACGTACTGTGCGACTCCAGTTACACGAAGTCACGAAACAGGCGAATCTCATCTGTGACGGGAAAAAACCGGAACAGTGGCTCCCTCCGGGGGGATGGCACGGGGGCTGACTTTGAAGGGGCACAGGAAAACTTTGTGGGGTGACGATTCTATATCCTGACAGGGGTTTGGGTTACACAGGTGTAAGCATGTCGAAACTCACGGGGTGGCACATTTAAGATTTGTGTAATACAACTGTGTATAACTCTACTTTAACAGAGAAATTATAAACAAACACTGAGCTCTAATTCACGACATGCAGACTTAAATGTTTAGGAGCAAAATGTACTGATATCTATAACTCACTCTGAAATGCATTAAAAAAAATCGTGGGTTTATAGAGAGGCAGACACGTAACTGAATGACAAAGTGAAAGTATTAAAAGTTGCTTCAGAAGCAGGTGGTGAGTATGTGGACGGCTTTCAACTTTTCTATATGTCTAAAAAGTTTTATAATAAAAAGTAATGAGAAAGAAATTTTAAAAAATAACAGACTAGAACCCGAAGAAAGATAAGATGGGCGGCGGGAGGCCTGGAAGCCACGGCATTCGGGGAGCTGGAGGTACGGGGTGCGTCCGGCCTGGCCTCTCCTTCAGAACTAAGACGAGACCTCCCACCCGCATCCCCCCCTCCCCCCACTCTAACTCCACACAGACGCGAGTGTGCCGCCAGTGCACCTTCCGCACAGCCCCGGGCGCCACCTGCCACTCTGCACCGGAGCTTTTCCCGTTCGTCCCCCCGACTGAGCTGATGTCCCCGGGGCAGAGGCCCTGTCTCACTCTGGTTTCCTGAAAACAAGCCCCGGAGCCTGGCTCAGTCCGTGACTATGGGCTGTACGGATGCCTGACTGACGGGCCTCTCGAATACGCGCCTGAATTCAGAGAATTACTGAATTAAATCAGTAGAGGGAGCTTAAATGTCGTCGCCTGAAAGGGCTACACGCTTCGCCCTAAAAATTCCACAAAGGAAACAGGCAGCCGAGCAGATGCGACTCACTGGTGATCCTGACGGCCCGGTCGGTGCGGAAGTCCTCCGTGTCCGGCTCGTCGCGGTCCTCCAGGAAGTTATACTCTGGGTCGTCGTCGTCATCTGCCTCGTCTAGGAGGAAAAACGTCTCAGACACTAGGAGGAAAAACGTCCCGCCTCTGAACTCTCATCTCTGGCAAAAATTTAAGATGCTTGGCACTACCAGATCTGTTTCAATGAAGCACATTTATTCTCCAGGTTTTAGATAAGTTCTTTTTTCCTCTGCAAAGATCATTCCCCACAGCTGGCTCATCTCGCCTGTTCTCTCCAATAAGCCAGGTTCCTTCCTTCAAACAAGAGTTAAATCTCTCAAAATGCAGCAAAAGCCAGAAAACTGAACCTGTCATTTATTTACCTCAGTAAACCCACTTGGAGCAGCGCACTTTATGAAAAGACCTTTGTAAAACTGTTTTCACGAGGGCGCTGACGGTGAAGACAGGAGCGACCCCCGCCCCCGCTATCGGGGAACAAGTAATGCCGCCTCACGTGACGTCGTGGACGCACACAGAACACATGCACGTGACCAAGGGTGACGAGCATCACTTATCCTCACCACCACCGGCCTGCCGTGCCCACCCAGACCGTGCGCGCCCTCGTTCGTCTTAAAGCATCGTTCCTGTCAACACCTATCTTAGTGGGTAGCTGGTCTCAGGACACAGGAAGACAGGTGTGCTTGCAAGGTATCTGTAGTCAGATCTGACAGGATGTGATCTGATCCAGAAATGGGAGCAATGACCTTGGCATTGAGACAGACAGCAGACGACTCTGCTCACATAAAAATGCAAGGAAGACCGTGACCTTGGCTCAGTTATATAAATTCCTTTAAAACATGTGACTCTTCTACAACACAAAACAAAAATACTCTGGTCAACCCCACTGAGGAAAGTCAGGACACTGAGCCTCTGTCTGGCTGATACCCCTCCCCCCCACCATGGGAACGCTGTGGCTTCTCCCGAGTGGCTGCCCACCCCAGCTGCTCTCCTCCACAAGGAGCTGCCAGTCACGGGCCCACGCTACACCGAGAGCGGCCATGGAATCAGACCGAGCCAGTCTGATCACTGGAGCCTGCAGGAGAGAGGCCTGATGAGGGGACAAGGCGAGAAGTGAACAGTGTGCTTACGAGCCCGGCCCTGCCCTTCCAGAGGAAAGCAGCCTGGAGAATGGAGCTGACTGCCCGAAGCAGAAGAGACGCCGGCCGCGGAGAGGGAAGCAGGGCCCCGGCAGGGCCTCGGCCCGCGGCAGGTGTCCCTGCCCTCCGTGGAGCCGGGCTCCCTCTGACTCCTGCCAGCGGGGGCTGGGATTCCTTCGTCGTGTCACAAAGGACCTCGGCTAGCACAGCAGTGTGAGTGAGTTGGGGCGCGCTCACGGACGCTGTACCAAACTGTGTGCACCGTGTGTTTCGGAGAAGGATGCTGAGCATTCGAGAGATTCCCAAAAAGGTTCTTGACCAAAACGAAGGGGAATTTAACTGCTGATTTAAAGTAAATTGTTGGTCAAGTACAAAATTAAATTCGATTAACCAAAAACACCCCTTCTTCGGGCAGCTGATAAAACCATCACCACAGAGGCAGCGGGCAGGACAGACAGGGAACGCCCGCGCGGTGGCCAACCTTCGTCCCCCACGTCGTCGCTCATGAGCCCCCCGAGCCACAGCTTCCAGTCCTCGTCATCCGCGGTGTTGGGGTCGTACATGTCCGGGGTGATGTCCGGGGCCTGGAGCTCCGCCTCCAGCTGCCCCAGCGGGACGTCCTTCAGGGGCATCTTAGAGCGCGTTCGGAATGCAATGAGACTGTCGTCCATGGGCTGGCCGCGGGGGAGAAAAGCATGTCAGCAGAGGCCCAGCGCGTGCGGACCCCACGCCGCCGCAGAGCCTGTGCGTCTCTCTCCCTGGCTCACGCCACAGGCCCTGCGTCTGAGCGCTATGAGCGTACTGTGCTCTCCCTGGGACACTTTAAGGACAGCGACATCGGTTTTTATTTACTTATGTATTTTTGCAGCATCAGTTTTAAATCCAGTTATTTCAGGAACATTTATGACAGCTTTATTAAGGTATCATTTACATGCCAAAACTCACTCTCTTAAAATGTGAAACTGAGTGGAACTACTGTACTCAGAGCCGTGTGAGTTCTCATCGGCAGCGCCTCCCATCCGTCCTCCACCCACTTCTGAATTGGGTTGTGTTTTTATTATTAAGTCACGAGTTCATCGTGCAATATGGACACAAGTCCCGTATCAGACACGGGCCTTGCGATCCTGCCCCCCATTCCGCGGGCTGTCTTCGCTCTGTCTTCGCTCGATGGCATACTTCCAAGAACAAAGGGACACCTTCTAAGTTTTGATCAGCCCAATGTGCCTATTTTTTGTGTGTCGCTTGTGCTTCTGGCGTTGTAGCTAAGAAACCACTGCCTGATCAGAGGTCAAGGGATTCACGCCTATGTTTTAAGAGTTTTATACTTTCAACTCTCACATGTGGGTCGATGACATATTTCGAGTTAACTTTTGCATGTGGTGCGAGGCAGGGGTCCAACGTAATGCTTTCGCATGCGGATCTCCAGCTGCCTCAGCGCCGTTTTAAAAAGTCTATTCCTGCTTCATAACTGGTTCCAGGACGCTTGTCGAAAATCAGCTGACCGTACGTGCCGGGGTTTGTTTCTGGGCTCCGAATCCTGTGTTACCGATCTGTGCCTATTCTTACGCCAGCACCACAATCTCGATTATTTTAACTTTTAGTACCATCTGAAATCAGGAAGTACAGACTTCCAGCACTGTTTTTTTTTTTAAGATCGGTTTGTCTACTGTGGGTCCCTTGCATTTCCATGTGAATTTTAGGATGAACTTGGCAATTTTTGCAACGAGAAGAGCAAAAAAAAAAAAAAAAAAAACAATCTGGAAAGCGGCCAGGGCTGGGACAGGACTGGGCTGAACCCACAGATGGGTTCCCACAGGCCCCACCACTGCCTGAGCTCCCAACAGACCTGCCCCTCCCTCTCCTCCACCCACCCCGCCCTAATCCCAGAGAAAGTCTCACCATGGCTCAGAAGCCATCACGAAAGCTCTCCTGAGCATTGAAACGAGGCCCAGATGCTGCGTCAGGGTTCCCAGGCCCCTCGTGGCCCAGCCCGCTGACACCGCACCCCCGCCGCCCCCCGCCCCAGCCCCGACAATCTCTAGTTTTTGTCCCCTGACCATGTCACAACTGCTCCCACCCTGGAAACACGGCTCGTGCCACCTACTCTCCACGGGACGCCTTCTCCCAGATTTTCTAGATGCCAGGCCCCTTCTCATTCAGAACTCGACTCACACGTCGCCCACTCTGGGAGGCCCTTCTCAACCGTCCTGCGCAAAGTGCTCTCACGGACACGACTCCACTTCCTGGTTCCCACTGAGCTCGTGGCACCGGCCCCACTCACAGTCCCGTGTCACCGTCTCTCTCTCTGACCGACCGCGGGCGCCACGGCCGCTGCCTCGCACTGCTGCTTCCCAACGCCAGAATGTTCGGCGCGTGTGGGAATCGACGGCTGCATAAGCCACCACCCTGGCACGGTGGCGCGCTCGCGCCAGAGAAGACTACGTCAAGTGACCTCTGATGGAGCTGCTCGTTCAATGCTCTGTTTCCCAATTTCAGGGCGGACGTGTTTTTCGTTGACCTACAAGACGTGGGAGAAGAACCTGAACCGTACAGAGAACTGGCAAAATGACGGCGCTGAGAACGTCACCGCCTGACGACGACCAGAGTGATGGTCAAGATGTTCCGCTCAAGAACAGCAACAGGGCCAAAGCCAGTGAGCAGAGAGAGGCTTGGGCTCAAAACACATCCCGAGAAACATACGAAGTAATGTCAAAATGGAAAAGTGAAAATATTACAGTGAGGAAATCAAACAGACGCCACCTTAACTCTGCGATCAGAATTGACAAGCAGGTGCCGCGCACCTCCTGACCGGACCCACGGAAAAGGACACGTCGCCGCTACGCTGCTTGTGCCACGAGCGCATGACCCCAACCTCGCTGCGAGGAAATTCCAAAACTGAGGGACACTGTGAAATAACTCGTCTATAAGGTTTAAGATTTCCAAGGCTATGAGAAACAAAGATTGAGCAACTGTTCTAATTTAAAAGAGACTAAGAGACAAGATCGCTCATACAACGTGTGATCCTGGACTGGATCCTGGATTGGGAAAATTTTTTTTACTTTGCCATTAAGGATGTTATTGGGACAACTGGTAAAATCTAAATCAGGGCCGTACCAGACAAGATGCTGTCACTGCACCCTTATCCTGAGCTGTGTCCCCACTGTCAGGGTGCGCAAAGGGCAAAGGTTTGTGCAGAGAGAGAAAGGGGGGAAATAAGGTGACAGGGGTGAAAAGTCACTATGTGGGGGAGTCCGGCTGAGGGCTGCTCGCACGTCCCACGTTTAAAAGGCTCTGTCGCACAAGAGCCGCCATCCTCACAGCAAAACAGCACGAACCAAACGGAGCACCAGAGACCTACAACTTCACGATTCTTCCTCATTGTCGGCACTCGGTTCCTTCCCCTCCCGCTTCCCGACCTGAGCAATGGCCAGACGGCTCCGCCTGGCGCTCTCAGCGACAGAGCCACTGCTCACCTGGAAGGACTCCACGCACACAGGACTGGAGGCCAGCTCCTCGTCCACCGCGTGCAGCTTCTCCATGAAGGCGCTGTCCCTGGTCTGCCGGGGCTTCGGCGGTGGCGGGGGCCCCATGGGCACGACCTCAGCACTGATGTGCCTGACGGCCGGGGGGGCCACCTTCTCAGCCTGATTGAAAGAGGCAAATGTGTTAAAACATAAAAGAGGGAGAGAAGGATTTTTTTTTAAAAAAGGCAGGGAGAGGCACATCACACGCTAGTGACCTTCCTCTTCCCATCTAGAGAGGGAAATGAAACAAAGGCGCATCACATATACTAATGTAATCGGGTTTCACCCTCTTTCCAACGAAGCCAACAGGATGCTACTCAGGGTACCAAAAATGAGGAACCTAAGAAAAGTGGCTTTAGGACAATACAAGAAAACAGGGGAAAAAAGAGACAGGTGGAAGAAGAGAGACCCCACTAGTCACTCGTACTCGGCCCCTCCACGAGAACTCGGAAAAGCTCTCTCCCTGCGCTAAGCTTACGCTTCTCTTAAATGCTCGTGGACTTGGGAGACTTGAACAGCAAACGGCCCTCAGCGGTCGGGAACACCAGGTGTCACATTTGGTGGCCACTCAGGGTCGCCACGGCAAATAACTCACTCGTGCAGCTACAACTTATCTCTCCTGTGCGAAGCAGTCACCTCTGACAACATGCCACTCTCCTCGTCGGTTTCGGCCATCTCAGAAGACTGCCTCAGTCTGGATTTCTTCGCCCCGCGTGGAGACGAAGCAGTGCTTTCCACATCGCTTTCCAGTAAACTCTACAAAACGAATCCAATTCGCTTTTAAACGTATGCCTCTACCCCATGCCACCGGGTCTGAAGCGTCTCAAGAGAATGAATCACAAAATCTCACTCACTCGATGACTCACTCAGAGCAAGAGAAAATACAATTTAAATAGCAGCTTAATATTCTGAACAGCACTGCAAACTTTACAAAACTGTAAGGCATTCATTTAAAATCCTTTCCAAACAAGTCGAAAAATACATTAAGAAATAGAATTATTACACGGCAATGAAAATGAACTATGGCTACAAGCAACAGTAGAGATGAATCTCAAACGATTAATACTGAACAAAAAGAAAAGTCAGACACAAAAGAATACATACACTATAGGTCCCTTCACATAAGGTTGAAAAACAGTAAGAAACTGAACTCTATAGAGTGTAGAGCTGCATATTTAGGTGATATAACTATAAAGAAAAACAAGGAAGTAATTGCCAAAAGTCAGGACAGGGGTTATCCTTAAGGAGAGAGAAATCATTTTGAGTAGGAAGGGCAAATAAGGGGTGTCCTGGCAGTGCTGTGTTTAATTATTTTGGAAGGAAGCTTCATGCAGGTGAGCTTTATAATTCAGCTGTGCATTTTTTTTTTTATGCACAGTCTGCACGTCATAGGCATGTTATGTTTCACCAGAGAAGATGTGAAAAAACTAAGGTGGTGTGAAAACAAAGCACCTCACGGTCTTGGGTTTATGCAAAGAAATGCGTAGAAGGAAGAACTGTGTCTTGCTCCTCGATAGAACAGATGACGGTGTGCACTAAGGAAGCGGAACACACTCCGCCTTATTGAGCCGAACTTTCCCCGTCTTACCCACCAACACTCACGAGGGTCCCCACTGACCTCTTCAGCGGTCTCGTCTTCTTCCTCATCGTCTGGCTGGTACTCTTCATCTGAGGAGTCATCTTCTTCAAGGTGGATGTCCACAAACTGAGGAGGCTACACGGAGACAATTAAAGAAAGAAATGAATAGGAAACATAAACCGGATGGATTTGGAAAGTAAGGGGGGAAAGGCAGAGCCAGAGCAGGGGAAAAATCCTAAGGGCACAATGAGCTACAGCAAGTAAGAAGCAGGGGTTGACGAGATTCCCGGCCAGAGAGGCAAATCTAAGAGTAACAGGACGGAAAAACCAAAGCTTAAATTTTAAAAGCTAAAAGGCCCAAAAAATGCTAACAAATAGAAAGGAAGTACTTAGGTTCCAAAACTGATGAAGTTCTGGAAAAGAATAAGAATTACCTCTTGTAAATTTACCTTAACTTCATTGGCCTTCTTAATTGGTGAAATATTCCATGTTGGAATTACCTACCAACAAAGAATATAAATAATTAAGCTCCCTTAGCTGAAACGGACTTTTTCCTTTTTAATCTCTCTTTACACCATAAAGAGCCATCCACCTAGCTTGGGGCTGCAGTGAGCTAGGGGTGCTGACCGTCCCTGAGGTAAACTCTCCAATACCTGTCGCAGCCTGACGGAGGAGAAGGAGAGAAGAGCCTGTCTCCATCGCTAGAGCTCCTGACGTGAACCTCGTAAGGCTCAGTGTCATTTAACAATAAAGAAGGTATCTGTCCTGCACAGCTTGGGTTCACGCGGAATAACGAATGTGAAAACTGTAAACTAAAACAGCAAACGTACAATGCTGTAAGTAACAGCAGCCTTCTGACATCAGTATTTCATTAGTCAGTCACGTAAATCCACCATGAGCATGCCTCCAAAATGCCAGCCACGAGACATTCTCAGGAAAGGATTCAGGGGGAAGCGTCCAGCTGTCTACAGCTTATTTTCAAGTAGTACAGGAAAAAACAATGACGGATGTAGAGAGACGTAAAGCAAACATGGCAGAATTTCGCAACTGTTAAATCTAGATGGAATCTAGAGTCGACAAAGTTCTTTCAACAATTTGTATGTTTAAAACAATAGAGTTAGGGAGGAAACGATTTTTAAAGATTTTTTTTTTTAACGCCTAAGGCACCTGGTATTCCCGGGCGGTCTCCCATCCAAGTACTAACCAGGCCCAACCCTGCTTAGCTTCCGAGATCAGAAGGGATCGGGCATGTTCAGGGTGGCGTGGCCGTAAAGATATTTTAAAGTTCCTAACTTTAAACTGCAAACAAATGTCGCTGGAGTGCATAATTTCTTGAACATTTGTGACTCAATCTAAATCATCTGATGAACAAAACACCTCAAGGCCAGGAGGCTGTGTGTCTAGGAGAGCATCAGGCTCTCCATGTGTCCTCGCCCGCCTGCGCCTGCCCCCCCCCCCCCCGCTGACTGGTCGCCTGGCCGGGGCCCACCCCGGGAGGGTAAAGGGGAGGGCAGGATTCGGGGCCCTTCCCCGCCCACATCCACTCCAAAGCGGCTGCCCCGCTGCCAAAGCCAGTAGGCCGGTGGCGGGGCTGGAGTCCGGCCTGCTGAGCATTACAAAGCCAGACCTGGACTCTGCCCTTGCTCTCCACACACACCGTGCTCTCGGGAGGTCTGGCTTCTCCTCGCCTACATTCGTGATCAGCAGACATCATCCAGTGCCTGACGGGGTCTCCTCCGTCTTTTTTCCAAATTAAGTATGGAATTTAAGTTAATCCACGCTCTAAGTCAGACAGACTTCCTGTAACTCTGTCTCAGTGACGGCTGCTCATCACCACCACCACGTTCATTTGCATACTTCCCGCGGAACAATGACGTTTCACGTTACGTAGTCCATTAAACAAAAAATACATAACATGCTGTCGAAAAAAGCCCACGCATCCACAGGCTGTGTGGAGAGGGGGCCTAACTCTAATCCGCACTAGTTAAACGGGGGCAGCAGGGCCGCGTCGGGTGGACTTTTGAAAGGCAGACAAGCCAGGCCCATTCGGAAGACAGCATCGGACGGGTGAAGGAGCACAAAGCCTTGTCCCATAAAGTCCAATCGAAAGCCAGGGGAGGTTTAGCAGGAACGTTACAACAACACACAGCAGTTTCCTCGGCAAGAGGAAAGGACCCCTGGAAGACGGACGGCCTTATTTCTTCTGTAAGTCTGCAAGGAACAGAACTGGGGAGATAGACAAAAACCACACAGGGCATTCTGGGCCCATGCTCCCCACTGTCAGAGGCAGGACAGGCTCCCTCGGCCCACCGCCTGCCTTGCCATGGAAGGGGCACACAGAGCGGACCAGCGCTCGTTAGGCAGGGCTCCCCACAGTGTTTCTGGCTGTGTGGGTCCCTGGGCCCGCCCATGCGTCCAGGTTCCTAGGTCCGAGGCAGCCTGAAAACACGCACTTTGAAAAACATGACTGTCACCCTGCCCCCCCCACCTCATGACATGGAGAAAACCTGACCTCCCACGGCTCGCCACCACTCTGAAGGGCTGTCTACCTAGTATCCCCAAAAATGCAACACTTCCAGACCAGCTGAAATGAAAACGAACACTGATGATTTCGCACAACTTGTCTCCACTTGTCTTTTACAGATCTTGGAGGAGGCAAACCCAGACAATAAATCTTCCCTCTATTTTTTTCCTACAAATTACCCGAAATTAGATCTTATTCACCAAGCTAAACAAATAAAGAACAAACAGAACACCCACCACGCCTTTCTCCACCACCTCCTTCAGCTTGGAGCGCGTCATTTTCGGCTCCTGAGGAGGGCAAAGGAGAAGAGTCAGTGAAAACCATCGAGTGACTCTCGGGGTGTGAGATGCTAACTTGGTCCCCAACCGTCAAACTAGTCACAGACTCCCAAGTGGCCCCCTCCACACAGCCAGCTCACAGGTGGCCCGCCCACGACACAAGCACAGGCGACTACTCACAAACATCGGCATGTCCTCCGTCTCGCTGATGGCTGCCTTCATCATCGCCACCACGTGTTCGTTTGTGATTACTTCCTGGAGAAAGATGAAAGTTCGCTTTACGCAACGAAGATGCGTCACCTAGGTAACAGTCATCTCTGTAATTCTGCTAGGCAAACGGCCTCCGGCCAGGGCCCTGAGAGCAACGGGAAGCGAAGAGGCACCTCTGGGCAGAGGCGCGTGGCTTCGAACCAAGCGCCAGCGCGAGGGCGCGCCTCATCGCTGCTCTGGGGAACAGGAATGGCTTCCGCAAAAAGAGGTTCTGAGGTAACCACATGCTTAAGAGAAACAGTAGTAAACGACAAAAGCTCTGTAAACAGCGTGTTGCTGCGCATCGAAGAGAGTATTTGCGCGTGTGTATTTCCCTTAACCTGCAGAAGAGCAAATCCAGTGTCAATAGTGTCATCTTGAATCTGCTAAACAACACAACCGACCACCAAATCAGTGACAGGAGCCAGGGGTCCAAGTCACCTTCCGATTAAGTTGTCCTCGAATGTGTGCCCGGAGCTCACCAGTGCTGAGTGCAGAACGAAAGCGACCTCGGAACGCTCCGCGCTCTGCCACAGGCAGCTCGGGACCGGTGATGCCCGCGGCGGGGTCAGGCGCCGCGGGGTGTGGCCGCGCCTCCCACGCGCCCCCCGCCCCGCCGCGAGGCCCACTCACGTGCAGGATGTTCCGCACGTTGACGGCCGTCAGGTTGTGCTGCTTGGCGCCATCCTCCAAGGTGCGGTCGAGCATGTCGTCCAGCTTCAGGTCATCAGCCAAAGTCCCGTCTCCCTGACCCCTCCCGTCGCGTTTCCTCTTGGTCCCCTTTTTCTTTTTTTGCCTTTTCTCACTTTCTTCTTTGTCTTGCTCTTCTGCAAATACACCAAGAACGTCACCAGAATCTCTAAAACTGCTCCCAGAACGTGACCCCAAAACCCAACACAGTGAAAGACAAATGAGCCACCAGCTGTCCGGCCCTGGAGGGCCAGGTGGACCCGGTGGCGGTGGTGCTGGCTGGGGAGCTGCCGCGGGGGTGAGACCCCCGCTCGTCACGCGCCCCATGACGGGCAGACGGTCCCCTAGGAGGGCACCTGCGGCGACCCACTCACCTTCACAACCACCATAGGAGGCAGGGACTACGCTTCTTCCCATTGGACGGATGGAGAACCCGAGGCAGAGAGAGAGGAAAGCTCCCCGCACGCCATAACGGCAGAGCTGAGGCCGCGCCTGCCGGCTCCAGCGCCGCGGCCTCCTCCCCAGGGACCAGCCCAACAGCACGGCTGGCTCACCTGGGCACGAGTCTCACTCTTTTCTTTTGTAAAGTACAGACATTTGCCTGCAGCAAGGAGGACAACTGAACGCCTTCCCCGAGCTCAGAAGCAAGACGCGACGTCACTGCCCCTGCTAGAACCTGCCCGCCACCGACGTCTAGTGTTTGCGACACGAACGCGAGCTCCGAGGTGCTCACTTCGAAAGCATGTGTTAAGCTGAATAAAGAAGTCTTTATTCACTTGTCTGCAGGTGCTAAGTTCCCAATAAAAAGTACAGAAGTTAAAAAACATTTTAAGGCCTAACCAATTCCACCCATCGAAAATCAGGTGCGTGTGCTCCCGAGGGCTGTGTGCGGGGACGCCCCGGGAAGCACCGCACGCCCCCCGCAGCCAAGTGGACGAAGCAAACGCCGACCACTCAAACGGCAGGGCGCCACGCGGGACGGAAGTCAACCGCCTCCGGGCGCGTGCACCGACGTGGAACGACTCCACAGACACGCTGCGGCATGGGAAAGGCAGTCACAGCCGGATGGGCCAACCTGGTTGCCGTGGGTAGGGTGGCGGTCACAGCTGACACAGAGGACTTTCGGCCACTAACGTACCGTTTCCTGACCCCCCCGCTGCTTGCACGGGTGTAGTCCATGTCTGAGAACTCAGCGACCTTGGGTGTCTCAGGACAGACGCAGCTGTCGGCGTACTGTACTGCTGCAGAGGGTTAACTTTATAAAGGAAAGAAAAAGGAAGCCTACCCATCGGAATGAAGAGTCCACCATCCTCGCCCTCTTCCTCAGCCTGGCGCGCGCACGTCCGGAGCGGCTTCTCCGGAGCTGGGGCGCGGACGTCGGGCTGGGCTGGTGGCCCGGGTGGCGCTCCCCTCGCAGGCTGGCCGTCCTGCAGCCACGGCAACGGCCCTGCAGAAGGCGCCCAAGGCCTGCCTGGAAGGACACGGGTGCCACTTCACACCTCGGTTCTCAGCCGCACTGCGAAGCGGCCCGGCCCCGGCACAAGCCCCTGGGTGAGGTCACTGCGTCGGGGGTGGCGTTGGGCGCCAGCACAGCTCTCCGGTAAGGGCAGTGTCTGAAGGACACTCACTCACCTGTGCTGTCAGGGACCTGACGCAGGTAACTGCTAAGGTTTTTCCAGTTCTGATACCCTGTGAGCTACACATTTTTTTCCCTATGGAAAATGAGATTCACAACTGTAGGGTGGGTGGCTGTAGTCCCGATAACAAAGGGACAATTTATATAGACAATCATTATCATCGCACTTAATCAACTGTCAATGTTATGTATTATAAAACGTCCTGAACTTTCTGATGCTGTAATTCAATTTTGTAACGCAGTAAAATGAAAATCGCCATAAATACAGTTTTACAGTTCGTTAGACACCTTGCCCCTTTCTCCCCTCAACTCTGAATGAGTGCTACCTCTTTTGGGGGGAGGACACTGAAAAGGCAAAAAAAATCCGTGCAGCCTCAAAAGTGAACATGAAAATCGCCGCGGGAAGATGCCCAGGCTCGTGCACGCCGGACGCCCCTGGCACGTACGTGAGAAGCAGGTAAACGGCGACTGCTTCCGCGAAGAGGATGGGAGGAGCGAGGACCGACGGAAAGGCCGCCTAGCTTTCCACTGTGGGCTTCCTGTTCTTATGCATTTTTTCCAGGTTTCTTTATTAGTTGGAAAAATATTTGTTTTCGAAAAGAAGTCAAGTTATTTGTCACTGAGCTCCATTCACACTTTTTTACACTATCTCATCAATATTAGCGGTTCCAGCCGGCACGATTATGGTTCGAAACTGGAGGATCCTCCCCTCCAACGAAGAAAAAAGCCTTTATTTAAAAGACTTTGTTTAAAAACATGCACCGATCCTTAATGGCATTTACTTTCCACGTCCCTTCCTTTACTTCTGGAGCCGTGATTCCTTCATGATGTCAAAACACCTAGAGGCTTGGACTTTCCGGAGACAGTGTGACAAGGGTCTGTCAAGTCGAGAGCCCCCCAGCCGGTTTCTTGTAAGAGGGAACGCCAAGCAATACACGGCACGGCGTCCTCATCTAACCGACAGTCTGCGGTCACCTTCAGACTTAATGCTGTCTAACATTTTAAAAACTGAACTGACATAAATGACTTTTAAATAAACATACCGGAATCTTCACATCTACGGGAAATCCGGAAGCTCACCTTGGCAGGCAGAGCCTCCCTCCATACTTTTTTTTTTTAGCTCCCTGACACGGACCTGGCACCACTCTGCACTGTCCCCACACCAAGCCCCCAGAGAAAATGCCGCTCCCTCTGCAGCCTGTGTTCCCTGACCGCATCACGCTGCTTCTCAGCGGAACGCCCTCTGAAAGAACCCCCCTGGGGCCCGCCCAGTCTCTTTCGCTGTCCACATGCACAGTGCTGAAAGACCGTGGAAAGGGACCACGAGACGGGTAAGAGACAGAGCAGGAAACGCCTCATTCAGAGCATGTGTGTGATCCGTTTAAATTGATAACGTGAAAATAATTAGCTGAGACTTGTACAGACCAAGTAACTATAAGCTGAAATCAGCCTACTGTAATCGTTTTTTAGAAGTCAAAGAAAGAAAAAGCTAAGCAGAAATTAGGTATATAAATCAATTTTAAGAGAACCATTAACATTCTATTAGAATAAACACTAATGCAGCGCAGTTTATCACGAGCACCTGCAATAACCTAGAAACGAAATACGACAGTGTATCAACTGCAAAAGAATGCTGATACTTCAAAATAACCAGTGTTTTTCCTACATAATCATAATCAGAAAACTAAAACGTTACTTAAAAGCAAACAAAACAAAAAGAATATACATTAAATTTTAATAATTACTTTGAGTAGCAAGATTATTGGCAATTTTTATTTTCTTTAAACTTTTCAATATTTCACAAAACGCCCATATATGAATTTTCGATCTTTCTTTCTTCCTATTTTGTATGTTACATTTCTCGTGAGCAAAAAAATTCTATATAAACATATTTCCTTTACTGGTATTACTTGTATATAAAATCAATTAAAGTGCAAGGTGGTAGAATCGATTTTCAATTACCTAGCTTAATAAAGCACAGTGGTATTACAGATAATCCTAAATGATGTTTATTTATAGTTATCTACACTTGATATCTGTAAAATGACCATTAAAAATATCTCTATACAACTAAACAACAAAACACCAATCTGACTGAAAGATGAGCAGAGAACCTGAAGAGACCCTTTTCCAAGGAAGACACACAAACAGCCAACAGACATTTGAAAAGATACTCAACGTCACTAGCCATTCGAGGAAATGCAAATCCAAACCACTGTGAGATGCCACCACATACAGGTTAGAATGGCTGCCAACAACAGGACAGTGACAAGTGCAGGAGAGGTGGGGGGGGGGAAGGTCCCCCATACACTTCTGGCGGGAATGTAAGTTGGTGCAGCCACTACGGAAAACAGCATGGCGGTTCCTCAAAAAGTTAAGACTAGAGTTACCACATGACCCAGCAATCCTTCTTCTCAGTGTCTCCCCAAAAAATTTGAGAACATTTATTCATAAAGATACACGTACACCCATGCCCACTGAGGCATTATTCATGGCGGCCAAGACATGGAAACACCCCAAGTGTCCTTCGATAGATAAAGATGTGCTGCATATACAATGGACTACAAGTCAGCCACAAAAAAGGTGAAATATTGCCACTTGCAAGAACATGGACGGATCCTATCAGTGAAATCTTGCTACATGAAATAAGTCAGATGGAAAAGGACAAGAAGCACATGATCTCACTCACATGTGGGATACAAGACAGAGAGCAACAAACAAACAAACAAAACACACCAACAAAAAGGCAAACTCACAGACGCGGACAGCAGAATGGCTACGGGTGGGGGGAGGGGTGGGGGGGGTGACGAGGGTGAAGAGGGTCCAGCGCATGGTGATGGGAGGAGGCTAGACTTCGGGCGGTAAGAGCAGACAGATGTCATGTTATAGAGTTGTGCACCTGAAACGTGTATGTTATTAACCAATGTTACACCAGTAAGTTTGATTTTTTAAAAAAATCTCTTGATTCCGCTCGAGAGCTGAGTAAACCCTGAACCCCTACTTAATTATCCATTTCCTCTCCAGCACTTTAATCTCGGCTCACCTTCCTCCTGCACCTCTTCATTAGGTTCTCCTGGAAAGGGCTCCTTTGTGCCGGGAAAGTCGCTTCTGTCTTCTTGGGGACCCGACCGGGGCCTGAGCATCATCTTCTTCCCTCTCTTTGCACCAGAGGCCTGGAGGTCCTCTTTGCCAGTGTGCGTGTCACGGGGCCGGGAGGACTCCGGGGAAGCCAGGGCACTGCCCTTAGGGACGGCCACGCCGACGGCTTCTGGCGCTGGTGCCCCTGCATCCTGGGTGAGCAACCCAGAGCTCAAGGACAGCGCCTCCACGCCGCGCAGATGCGCTGCGTCCTGCGCAGATGCCGCTTCGAGACCCTGGGGCAGCGACAAAGACCCCAGGCCTCCGGCCTGCTCAGATCCTGGGGTATCAGCCGACTCCAGGTCCAGGTCCCCCTCCTCCTGGATGCCCTGATGCTGTGGGGACTCGGTCACTGCGGTTCTTCTCTTCTTACTGGGCACCATTTTAAAAGTCTTACTTTTGTTCCATCCTGAAAGGACAGAAGCAAGTTCTCATCACCTTCATATTAATCACGATAATCATATTCCCTCAAGCATCTTCCCACTCACGTTCAATCACAAACACAGTACTTCACGCCAAATGCACAGTGCTCCCTGAGGTGGGAGTGCAGAGGAGGTGGTTAGGGCGCCTGATCGAAATCCTCCCTCCATCACTGATTAGTAAGCCGCCTTGGCTGAGTGACTTAACCCCTCTAAACTTCACTTTCAACTGTAAAAAATAATTACTCTTACCTCACAGTTATTACAAGAATCACACAGTAAGTGATTAGCGTTAATTACCATCAAGAGGGTAAACCAGCATGATGCTGAGCAAACTGTAAGGCAAACTGGACTTGTTTCCCAAGCCAGCTTCTCTCCAGCTTTATGACCTTGTGTAAGTTACTTAACCTGAATCTGTTTCCTCGACTATAAAAATGAAGTAAAAATAGCACCCACACCATTAGAGAGTAACTTATTAGATCGATACATGTTTTCTATTGTTGTTTTCATAAACGGAAACAATCCAAAAGCAAAGCCTGGTTGTTTAAACAGGCTGGGCTAATTAACGGAAATTTTGTGTCCAAAGCAAGAGCTTCCTACTGTTCTCTATACTATGTTACCTCTGGTGTCTTGGCTTCAATTCCAGTGACCACATTTTCAAAGCAACACTAACCTAAACTGGAGAGCATCTTTTATGTTCTTATAGTGCCTACTTGCAAACCTCTTTGACGGTACTTACCACTTTTGTGATTGCCTCTTCCGTCTCCTTGCCACCCCCGCCCCTCAAACTATGTGCTTTTTCGGGAAAACGCCTCTTTCGGCTAGTACCTAGCACTCCGCAGCATGTGCCTTACTGTACTCAGCGAACGTTCCCTGAATAAATGAATGAATGGAAGTTGGCATGAACTTCCTAGTCTGTGCTTATTCTATGCAGCATCTGGACCAAGAGTTAAGCATTATATGAAGACTGACTGCAGCTTTCTACCTCAAAAAACTTTATTCGGTACAATAAGTCCCAGAGTAGAATAAGATGCCTTGTGTTGCAATGAGTTCTCTGTCAGTGGCAATGCTCAAAGTCTGAATGTCCGCCTATCCGGGCACTAGATGGAAGCTTGGAGCAGAGGATTGCAAAATAAAGTTCCTCCGAACTCTTAAGAGTCGGAACTACAAGGTTAGTTTTAAACCTCCCTGACTCTGTTTCCCCAGGACAGTAGCACAGGTCTTCCCCTCAGCCACCCGCCTCACCCCCCCCCCACCATCCGATGCCCTCATCTTGGTAATTAAAGCTCGAACACAGGTAAGGACTCCGCCGATCCCTGTAACGAAGGGTGGCGAGTGGGTCGAGTGCAGTGGGGGTAGCTGAAGCGAGTCCTGTATTCCACACGTGAATTACTGAGGTCCAGGAAAGGAAGAAAAAGAAAGAAAAGTACAAGGACCGGCTCCAGGCTCTGAAAACCCAGCAGCGGCGCCCCCGCCCCCTGCGGGAACTGGAGTCGACCAAGAGGGGGAACCCGCCCGCGCGGGCCCTCCAGGAAAGGCATTTCAAAAGCGGTCCCGAGGCGGGTTTCACCTCGGCAGCCCGCGCCCCTCGCCTCCGCCGCGCACCCCGCGCCAGCCCTGGGCCCCGCCGCCCCGCTCGCGCCGCCCCCGCCCGGCCCGCGGCGCACGGCCCCGCGCCCTCACCAGCCGGCCGGGGCCCGCGGAAACTCGGCGTCGCGGCCGCCGGAAGTCAGGCAGCGGCAGCGACTTACGTGCGCGACCCCGAGACGCGGCGCGCGGCGTCGGGCGTCAAGGGGCGCGCGCAAGGCCCCGGGCGCCATGCTAGTCTCGGGCAAAGTGAAGCCGTCCAGATGGCGCGTCAGTTGTGGGCAAGAGAATTTAAAGGCAAATACCTCGCTTTCTCGGTCTAGGGAGCTTATCGTACTGAAAGCCAAGCTGAGGGGTCGAGATTCAGACAACTAACCCTTCTCGCCACGAGACATTTGGAATACGCGACCAAAGACATGGAGTTTCCCCAATAAAGCTGTCATGGACTCAATATAGTAACCACTCCTATCTGCATAATACTCTGCATTTTACGAAACGCTTCCACTTACGTTATCGTGGGTGATTTGATCTTCACAATAAACCCTACGGTACAGAGGATATTACTCTACCTTCCAATTTGCACAAGACAAATCTCCGGCTCAGCTGTGCAGGTGATTCCACAAAGATACCCAGCTATCCAGGGGAACAGGGGATGCTGGCTCTGGGTGCTAATGCATTTATCCAGTGCCTAAGAAGGTACCTGGGGCATAGGCTATGTTCAATAATTCAACACCTGCGTTTTGAACGAATGAATGACTCCTAACACCATGTGCTCTCTACTTTTCTAGAAGGACAGAATGTCAAAGCTGGAAAAACACATTCGGCTCTCTCATCTTACAGAGGAACCGCCAACAAATATTTGTGCACTTAAATAATCTATTCGCCCTGATCCTGTCTGTAAACAGAATCCGGCAGGCTGATGGAAGTATCCAGTCCAAACGAAGTGTGAGATTGATGTAATCACGGACATACCCGCCAGTAGTCTGACTCTAACCTGAATCACCCTAACTCTCCCAAATGCCAAGGAAGTCTCCAGCAGCTGGGCGTTCCATCTGTGTCCTGCTTTTGAACCTACAGAGTATGTTGATCCGCTGATTTGCTCCCCCTCCCTCTCTCTCCTCTCTCTCCCTTCCTTCTTCCCTCCTTCCCTCCTAAGCAGCCCTTAGCACTTGAAACTTCTAGAGGAGAAATATCCGACATGGATTAACTTGGGCACTCTTCATTAGTCTTTTCATAAAAACAACTTTAATTTACATTCCACAAAATTCGTCCGTTTTATTTGTACAATTAAAATTAAGTAAATTTTCAGAGTCGTGCAGCTAACTATAGCAAGGTTCGATTAGAGTTTCTTAAGTTTAAGAAAGTTTCTACAACCTTTAGTAGTCTCAGAAATGCGTAACGATTATGGTAATTGATACTGAGATGCAGGCAGTATAGAATTTTGTTTCTCCAAAATCCTGGGCTCCCTCTCACCCAGAAGATTCCGTTGCTATATTAAGCCCAGGAAACCGGAATCACAGGATCTATAGGATATGAAAATGTACCTACACACTTCTTACTCAAGGCTCGGGGTTTTCTCCTTAACAGACCCACAGCCCGACAGTGGGCGGGGTCTCATTCTTAGGAGGTCTTGGCGATGGGAGGGGTCACCTCCCGAAGATCTTCCGGAAAGGGGCGGGCCCTGCCTTCCGGAACTTTTCGGACGGAGGCGGAGTCTTCTGCCGAGGGCCGTTCGGAAGAAGGCGGGGCCTACTTCGCATCAGGACCAGTCTGGCTGCACCTGCATCCTTAGCTCAGAGCATCCCTGGAGCATCTTAAGAGGCGACCGCAGCTGGCAACCGGGAATCAGACTGTCGCAGGAGGCGTCCGCCAGATACCTTCCCCCTCCCCTGACCTAGCGCTCTACAGCGGCGGCCTCGGTACTGACCCGGGATTCCCAGGGCTGTCCGACCACCGCAAAAGCATTTATAGCAATAGCCTCTGATTACGACATGGCCGAGATCACCAATATCCGACCTAGCTTTGGTAAGTACAGTCGGGCAAACTAAGCCTGGGGTAGTCTAAACCGTTGCAAAGTCAGGGATGGGGGCGCCCAGCGGCTGGACAGGGGATGCAGCCCAGACCAGGGCCTTCAAGGGTCAGCCCCGCTAGATGGGGCCTGTGGTGGCGGGGAGCGGGCAACGGACAGCGCCTGAACTTGAGCTACGGGCCGCAGGGGCTGGGAAGGCCCGAGGCACACGGAGGGCGAGAGGTGCAGGATGCTAGCACCTCGCAGAGGTGAGAAGCAGCCCGCGAGCTTGCGGAGGACGTGCACCCCTCCTTCTGGGGGCGGAGGAGAGGTGGGGTAGGCCGAGCCCTCCCCCGTGGGGCGCGCAGGGCGGTGCCCCCTCCTCCCCCTCCTGGTCCCCGGGGCTGCGGGGGAGGGAGGTGGCAAGGGGGATGGGGCAGCAAGATGGCAGCTCGGAGACTGTGGGCTGCGTGGCTGGCGGCCAGGGGAGGCGCCCGGCCTCCGGGGAGAGGGGTGCGGGGGCGGGGAGCCCGGAGCAAGCCACTCCTCGAGCCGGTCAGCTGGGCGCCGAGCTGCGAGCCGGCGCGGGCGCCGCCGCTCCTATTCTGCACCGTAATGGTCGGGTCCCTCCGGTGCTACCAAATGGCGCTCGGTGCCGCCGGGCCGCGGGATGACGTGATGTCTATTTCTGGGCCTCCTGGCAGCGCCCGGGCGCTTCCTCCCGGGCCTTTGTTCCCTGCTCGCCTGGGCTGGCTTTTCGAACAGGGGGACTCACCCGCGCTGGCGCTGGCGGGGCCCGCGCCGGCCCGAGGGGGAGGGGCGGGAGAGGCCGAGCCCGGGGAGGCCGCTTTGTGTACCAGGGAAAGCATTACGTCACCGCGGCGCGGCCGGTCCCCGACCCTGCCCTGGGGGCCCCGAGCTCAGACGCGGTCCCTGGAGCAGAGAGGAGTGAAAAATAGGGAAGAAAGCCAGAAAGCAAAGCTCGAGAAGCAAGTTTTTTCCTCTCTGGGGATCTCTCCAAAATATGCTAGGGTAACAAACTTCCTGCGCCTTGCTTTCCCGGTACAAACACAAGAAAGCGTTGCCCTGCGCCGCCGCAGTTTGGGTGCTGGAAGCCAGCCAGGGGTGCTGTGGGCCCAGGGTTCCCTCCCAGACCCAGAGAGACTAACCCTCGGACACCCAGCGTTCAGGGCGAGGCCGCAGCCCCACCAGGAAATGCTTTTCCCACTCCCCAGTAAGAGGTCCGCGAGCAGAGCTCAGTGTCCCCCGTTACCTCAAAAGCAGGAGGAGTCGTGGCATCAGGGAGAGCTCCCAGGGAACAGCGGCACCCCCCCCCACCGGCGCTGCTCCCGCCGATGCTCCCGCCGACCCCCAAGGCTGCCTCTCACCCCGGCATCGCCGTTCCCCAAGCACTAAATTTCCAAAACAGACATGGCTGTCGAGGTCGCACGAGCACCCCGCGGCCCTCTCTCCGCTCCTTCCTTCTCCTCTCACGCCGACTTTCCAGCGAACTCCCTCTGGCGTTCCACGTTCCTCGCGGGGCGCGATGGTGTGGCGTGTGACGGAGGAATCTCCTTTAGAGGAAATGCTGGCGGAGGAGGAGAAAGAAATTATACGAGCCTCTTACGCACCGCGTCTTAGTATTTAATCCTCACGAGTCGCCTCTGGTGTGGGTATGATTAGTGTGCGTGTGTTTGCCAGATGAGGAAACTGAGGCTCATGAACGTAAGTTAAATAAAAGTCAAAGCAACTGGTGAGGGCAGTGCTAGGATTTAAACCAACGTCCGGGCGATGTCACAGGTCAGTCTCATTTCGCCCACCGCCCTGGCCCACCCGGCAGGGTCAGCCTGCTTTAGCCCAGGAAGCGGCAGGAAGCGGGTCCGGTCAAGGCCGACATGGCCGCAGCCCAGAGGCGTCTCCTGGGTCTTTCGACCCCTACGGAGGGTCTCCTACTTAGAGAACCACCACTTCTGACTTGTTCGTGCCTCACAGGGTACTTCATTTCAACTGCCGTAGCCCTTGGGAGACACACCGAGCCAACCCTTAATTACCCGTGACCCCGGAGGACAAAAGGAGCGAGCGGCAGGGGTCCCCGCGATTTACAACCCCTTTAAAACACTCGCTTTGGCCATGAGTTCCAACTTCCTTTTCCCACCACGCTTTTGACTAATGCAGGACAGAGGGTCCTGACTTTCAAAATCCTGATGTTTCTGGTTCACTGCCCTGAGCGTGGGGGCGAGAGGCCGGGGGGGGGCGGGGGGTTAACGAACGCTCGAATGCCGAAGAAAGTAGGGCAGAGGTGGGAAACAAAGCCGGCGAGCGAGTCCTTCCCTGTCCTGAAACGGGAGACCCCTTGTCTTCTCCTCCCCACACCACCTCCACTTTCCATCGGTAAAAGTCGAGGCTTGGGAAGCAGCCCTGGCTTCCCTCGGGATCCGAGTAGATTCATGGCAGAGCCGAAAGGATCCCTCGGATGTCCGCCAGTGCGGGCCTTCCGATCTCCCTTCCAAATCATTCTCGACGACAGACCTGTCTTGGTAGTTGCCTGCTCTCCACTTCTCGTGGAGACCATCGTGGTCAGTGGAAAGCCGTTTCTTCAGCTTGTGTTCTGGTGGAAACCAGTGGAAACCAATCATTGTTCACGTGGACCTTTAATGAGCTCGTGTGAAAAGCAGGGGACTCAGGGACTCGGAGACGCACGGGATGCTACTCTGCTTGCTCTCAAGGAGCTGAGCGCCAAGGCCGCCCCCGCTTCGTGAAAGCTCTCCCGAATGACTCTCTTTCCGCTAACGCTCTGAGAACAAACGCTGTTATCATTCAGTGTGGCCATGGACATGGTCACCTTGGTAACTCTTTGTCTATATTATCTTGACTGCTGGGTGACTTACGCTCGTTCTTGTCCGTCGAGGTCTCCCATTGCTTGCCGGTAGGTTTTGCAGACCAAACAGAACTTTACGTTCATCACTGGTACACCTGGCCATGTCGACCTCGTCCTCTTTTTTCCGGTCCGTGGAGGCTGTTCTGAGTCCACTGACTCATTGGTTCACGGAGCCCTGGCAACATGCCACGCGGCTCCAGGACTAGGGCAGTGAACAAAGCGGACAGTCACCGCTCTTGCTAAGTGTATCTGGTGAGGAAAAACAGACAAATAGGTACATGTCAGGAATAACACGCGCTGAGAAGAAAAATAAAGCAGGCTGCTGGGGCGGCGGGAACGCACTTCTCTGATAAGGGGACCGGCGGCGGACAGAGGCCTGCAGGGAGCCAGACGGACACCTGGAGAAAGGAAGTGCCAGGAAGAATCTGGAACACGCTGGAATCACGTTGCTTTCCTTATTTCTCCCTGCCCTTCCCAAGTCTTCCCCTGAAAAAGTAAGGTGGGAAATGAGGGACCGTATCTAGACAAATTGGCTTCGGGTAATTCAAGAGGGGGTAGAAATAAACCCAGACCCAATTATGCAAGTCAGGGGCCCAACTCGAGTGAGAGGAGGAGGCGAGACCAGACAAAGGGGAGGAGCCCGCCTGCTTCTCTTCAGGTTCTTGTTCATTCGACAAACATCGATTAAGTACCTGCTGTGTGTTTTTAGTGCTGGGGATACAGAAATGAACAAAACACATTCCAGTGAAGACAGACAATAATAACTAGTAAAACGACGTAGGGGTGTGTGTGTGTGTGTGTGTGTGTGTGTGTGTGCGTGTGCGCGTGTGCGTGCGTCCACACGTATTCCCGAGCCTGTCTGTGAGAGGGAGAGGGGCACGTGGGGAGATCGAGCACTCGGGGGTGGAAGAGATCGCACGCTTGCTTTGTACTTATTTACTTACTTTTTAGGTTGCGCGTTTAAATAGGGAGGTCAGGGGAGGTCTCGCTAACAAGGTGACGTCTGAGCAAAGACCTGACATCTTCCATGGCCTGTGCCGTTCCATTGAAAATCCTTCCATTTTAAATACCTGGGAGCCGCAATTCGGAACGTATTTTAAAAGTACTTGGCCCGGAGTTCTTTCTACCACCCACGGCTTCCACCACCCCTGGGTGCCCTGCTAAAACCACCCAGAGTCACAGCCACGTCCTTCCGCCCTGCCTGCCGGCCAGCCTGCAAACCCCGCGCTGGACGCGGGGGAAGAGCCTGCCGAGACCGGACAGGCTCGTGCCCCTGTCTAACGGTTGAGGTGCAGGGCGCCCGTGTCCAAAGGTGACGTGGTAGCACTCGCAGAGCGGGCCGAGTCCTCGGTGCCCGGGGCCGGCCGAGCAAAGGCCGGGAGTCAGGTGGGGCGTGTCGGGCGGCTTCTGGAGAAGGTGGGCATTTCGCCCAGGCCCAGTGGAGGGGGCGCCATGGACAGCCGCAATAGCGTGGGCGAGGGGTCCCCAAGAGAGGGCGGAAGTCAGGCTGTGGGGGCGGGGGTGGGGGTGGGGGCGCTCAGCGGGGGTGCTGGGGCGGGCCGAGGCTCGCCCGCCCTGATGCCTCTCTGGCCTCCGCCCTCAGATGTGTCCCCAGTGGTGGCCGGCCTGGTCGGGGCCTCCGTGCTGGTGGTGTGTGTCTCGGTGACCGTCTTCGTCTGGACGTGCTGTCACCAGCAGGCTGAGAAGAAGCACAAGACCCCGCCCTACAAGTTCATTCACATGCTCAAAGGCGTCAGCATATACCCAGAGGCCCTCAGCAGCGGAAAGAAAATCATCAAGGTGCAGAGAGACAAAGACGGCCCGGGGAGGGGAGGCGGGCGTGGGAACTCGCAGGCGGGGGCCGCCGAGGCCGGCCTGCTGGGCCGAGACAGGGGTCCCGCGGCCCCGGGCTCCGGGTCTTGCATGGACCAGCTGCCCATCAGAGCGGACGATGGGGAGGAGCCGAGGAGCCCCGTGCCCAGCCTGACCCCTGGGGAGAGCAAAACCACGTCTCCGTCGTCCCCGGAGGAGGACGTCACCCTGGGGTCCCTCACCTTCTCCGTGGACTATAACTTCCCCAAGAAGGCCCTGGTGGTGACCATCCAGGAGGCCCACGGGCTGCCGGTGATGGACGACCAGACCCAGGGCTCCGACCCCTACATCAAGATGACCATCCTGCCCGACAAGCGGCACCGGGTGAAGACCAGGGTGCTGCGGAAGACGCTGGACCCCGTGTTCGACGAGACCTTCACCTTTTACGGCGTCCCGTACAGCCAGCTGCAGGACCTGGTGCTGCACTTCCTGGTCCTCAGCTTCGACCGCTTCTCGCGGGACGACGTCATCGGGGAGGTCATGGTGCCCTTGGCCGGCGTGGACCCCAGCACGGGCAAGGTGCAGCTGACCAGGGACATCGTCAAAAGGAACATCCAGGTGAGGGGGCGCGCGTGCTGGGGAGGGACGGGGGTTGAGGCAGACGAGATCTCGGGGGGCACAGGGGATGGGGTGGGGGGCCACGCGGGGCCGTGGGAAGGGAGCGCACAGTTTTTAAGACTAAGCCGTGGTCGCAGTAAGACGGAGGGACAGGCGGTGACAGCTCCTGTCGGAAGGTGTAGGAGCCAGGACAGTTGCCTCCGACATGTCACCTGGCGGTCGGCGTCCAGATGCCGGCCGGACGCCCAGGCCTAGACCCTCGCCATTTCAAGGGTGTCAGGGCTCATTCGCTCCCCAAAAAGACGTGTAGCCTTCCTCCAGTGAACTAAACTGTTCAGTAACTTTTCCCCAGCCTCACTTTCCAGCCCAAACCTCGGATGCGATGGGTCACGTATGTGGCTTCTAGTAACCGGTTTATAGACGCCCCCACCCGAGCCCAGACCTCGGCCACAGAAACTTCTCTCCGTACCCCCTGTCCTCCCACTGGCCCTGGAAGGGGAGGGGGCCCTCCTTCTGCCTTCTCCCCAGCGGGCCGGCACTGGCTCTTCAGCTGTAAGTTCAGGGGTGCAAGAAACGTTGCCCCCCGTCCTCCACTCATTCCTTAATTTCTTCCACAGCTTGGGAGGCAGTATCGTGCATGCTGGGGCCCTGGAGGTGAGCCGCCTGACCTCACTTCCGGCAGGCGATAGGTCTTGGGAGGGGCTTTCGCTGTAGTGGACGAGAGAGGCCAGAGAGGCCAGCGGTCCCAGCAGTGACCACGTGGCGAGCGTAGCAGGGCTTTGCACGGAGTTGGGAACATCTCCAGCTTGGAGTTTCCTTCTTTTCGGGGGGGATAAACGTAAGTAGTCGCTAGCAAGGGCTCTGGAGTCGGACCTACGTTTTTAGCACGAACGCCACCAGCCCACTGACCCTGGGCAAGCAGCTTAGCTCCTCTGACTCTCGGCTCCTCGTAAGGATTCAGCCAGGTCGTGGGGTTGCCTCGTCCCAAGCACGCAGCAGACCTCCACTAAATCATAACCACTAATTATTATTAATTATTATTATTATTATTTCCGCTTTTAATAAAGTTTGATCCCCAGGAGATCTATGGGGTTTGGAGACACCTGTGTTTTGACAAAGTCAGACGAGGGGACCCACATCCGTGGAGAGCAGGGAGCGGGCTCGGAACGGACATCAAGGTCACTAAAAGCACGTCACCTGCAGAACGGAGTCTCGGAACCGGACGCGAGGCGTCCGGGCCAGCAGGGGCTGCGTGTGCCCTGCGCTCCGGGAACCAGGCGCGTCCTGGGAGGCAGGGTGCCTCACTGAGCGGGGGGAAGGGCAGGGGGCAGTTCCCCAGGGAGGGTATCCTTACTTAGCCGTGTAACAGGCCCTGTCTCTCTGCGGTCCCGACACTCTGGAGAATATTAGAGGCGCAGAGGCTGGTCCAGCGCCAGGACCCAGTGAGGCTTCAGAGGGCCTAACGGGCGGGGTTCTCGGCCCCCGCGGCTCCGGCACCTCTTCCGCAGGCTGCCGCCAGCCCTCCCCCCTCCTGCCCCCCTCACGGTGGTCCCCACGCCTCCCTCCGGCTGCTCTCGCGGGCGCCCCTTCCTCTGGGTAGCGCCACCAGCGGGCCCGCAGCCCTGACGGCCCAGGGCTGAGAGTGCGGACGGCTCTGCGCCAAGCCGCAGTGGGGGAGACGGCCGAGGGGCCGATCGGGACTGGAACAAAACAGCCTCGAGCCCAGGACCCGGGGCAGGGCGCACAGACACCGCCGGGGCTCGGGGCGAGGGCCAGAGTTCTCTCCACACTATTGACTCCCTGCAGGAGGGGTGAGCCAGGGCTGGGGTCCTGAGGGATGCGTCCCCCGGGAGGGCCCCTGGACAGGACGCGGGAGCCCGTGCGGCCCCACCCCAGTGCCTGCCCGCCTCCCAGGCTCCCTGAGCCTGTGTCTCCCAACCAGCAGCGCCTGTGGGCGGGGCCGGGTCCCATGGGCTGTGGCTGTCCCCTCCTGAGCCAATCCGGAGCACTGCAGCCTCCGCGTATCTTCCCGAGCTCCTCTGCCCGTGGCCAGGAGTCTGCCCACCCCGGATCCCGCCTGAGCTCATCCGTGAGAGCCACGTGGTGTGTAGAGCTGTTTCCGGTCTGCGTGAGGCCCCCCCCTTACAGCACAGGGCCACGTGTCCCCCGAAGGCTCCACGATGAAGAAGCCCAGGACTGGCCGTGCGACTTCTGCTCCTGTCCGTCCGGCTGCCTCCCTGTGGGCGAGCGGGTGTCCGCCCCGGGCTCGGACTCCCTCAAGGCCAGCGGGAGCACTCCCAGCTCTGGCGACTCTACGAGAAGATACAAGCAACGCAAAAAACTAACCCCGGATTATTTGTGAAGGAAGGTCACAGTAGGAACCCTACGAGGCCCAAAATCTCTGAGCTGGACTTTGGGACTAGGTTCTGTTGTTCGTTTATTTTTAGTGACAGCTCTTTTCCTAACACTTTGTTCAGACAGAAACTGAAGTGAATTTACATTCCCCTAAGAAGCCCCTCACAAGGAGCAGGGAGGCGGGACCGGGGGGCTGTGGAAGGGGAGGAGACGGCGGGAAAGGGGTGATTTGCAGCAATGCGGGGGGTCGGACCACCTCTTTTCCCCAGGACACGGCCTTCCAGACCGTTTCTGTCTCTCCACGGCCAGGTCTGGCGTTGATGACCGGGGACCGAGGTCATGGGAACGAAAGGAGTCTTAAAATCGCAGAGTCACGGGGACCTTCAAGGTCGTCCATCCAGCCAAAGGGACTGAAAGGAAGGAAAGGAACAGGGGCGCCGGCTCCAGGGGCGCGAGGGAAGGTGGCCGTGGGCGCGCGTCGGGGAGGAGGCCACGCGCGGGGTCAGGCGGAGCTCTTGCTGCCCTTGTTTGCCGTGACTGTGACACCTGTGGACGGAGGGGCCGGCCCCGGGACCTCTGACCCCAGTCACGGTTTATTGGGGCTGGTGGGTCCACCTCGCGAGAAGCCTCTGTGACTAGTAAAATCGCTCTGGAAGGGACTAATTCCATCAATGAGAGGAAGCCGACTTCTGGTCGCCTAGGCGTCCCCTTCCCCCGAAGGCCTCTCTGGGGACCCCACTCTCTGAGAGCAAAGCCGCCCAGCTCTGCCAGGCGTGGATAAAGCCCCTGTTCCCCCCTCATCCTCCTATTTGCTGGCCCCCCACAGGGTCTTTGCCTCACAGAGCCAAGGGGCTGGGAAACAGCTCGCTCCCAGCCCTTGACAAAGAGTCCTTGAGAAAGAGCCATTGAGAGATCTGTGCTGCTCTGAGTGGGTGAGGAGGGGAGGGGGCGGGGGGGGGGGGGCGGACACGACCTCTGCTCCTCGGCTCAGGGCGGACGGGCATTCCGGTGGCCTCGCGGCTGCAGGCTCGGACGTCACAAAGGGACAGCCGAGTGCGGACGGGCGTTCTGCCCATGCCAAAGGTGAAGAGGGATCGGGTGGAGGACCGTTGCCTGAGGAGCGATTTCAGGGAGAAAAGTATTAAACGGGTAACCGGAAGTTGCCCTCTTTCTCGAAGACCTGGGGAAGGGGGTGGTTTAGGTTAGGAAGATTCTCCCATGATGGATGATTTCGGAAACAGTTTTAAATAACTGGGAAACCTAAACTATCATCTTGTAGCCAATGTGATTTTTACAAATAACGCTGTTTTCGACGTTAAAGTTTCCTTTCGCCCTACCTACCCTTCCGTCGGTAAAGTTAGAATGTTATTTAAAGATCGCATATTTAATATTTAGATACCAGTATTCAAAGATGACCCCAGAAACAGATAGCAAATCTGGTTACTATTTCATTATTCATGAAAACGGCAAGGAGCAGCGGCCCAAATAATCCCGAAGCTCTGTCAAGCTCCGAGCCTAGGCTGGGACTCGCTGTGGCGATGGGACCTCCCCCTCCCCCACCCCACCCTCCACCCCACCCCCACCCCATCTCCACCGTCCCCTCTGGCCACGGCGACTGAGGAGCTCAAATTTTAATTGTATCGAATTTTACTGAATTAAAATGTAGATAGACACAGGGAGCTGTGGGCTCCTGTCCGGGGTGGTTCAATCCCGAATGTTTGTTTGAGTTTATTTTCCTGAGGGGTGACTTCCCTGGTGCCGTTCCACCGTGGATAATGGGGAAAATGAGTCCACATTCTTGCCCAGACGGCTGCCGGCAGCCTGCTGGTCGCCAAGGCAACCGGCGGTGACTTCAGCCCCGCCGCTGGCGCTGGCGCGTGACCTGCGGGAGCAGACGCGGGGGGCTGAGCAGACGCGGGGCTCCCGCCCAGCAAGCAGGAAGGGCCGCGGGGCCCATCCGAAAAGCGCGTTCGCTCTGTGTTTCAAGCCCGAAAAGCGGAAGGCCCATCCGCGCCGTCTGGGCGCACGTTGCCACGTGCTCCTGGCGGACACGAGCCCCGGGAAATGCTTTAAGCCGTGCAAAGGAGCATCGCGGTTTCCTCCCGCGAGATGGCTGCGGCGTATAATCGAAGCGCAGACTTCTAGGGGTTCCCCTTGTTCGCCGACGAGCCGCTCGGCCCGCGCAGTCAGTCGGCGGCCTGGACGCCGGGCGGGCGGTGCGAACGGCCTGTTTTTGCTCAACCGGAGTGGAATTCCTGGAGCAGGTGACAGGCATGTGGGGCTGTGGAGAAACAAGGAACAGGACTTGGTAGGAGGAGGAACGATTTCGTCCCGAACGTGACCTACTGTGCGCTAAACTTTTCAAACGCTCCCTCCTTTGGTTTTCCTTCTCCCAGCCTCGGCCTGCGCTCCAAGCTAGAAACTCGAGAAATGGTCCCCTCCCCACGCGAACGGCTCCGCCGAGTGTCGGGGCGCAGTGGGAACGTTTCCTTCCCGGCCCCCCCGCAGCGTGACAGCGACTCCTGGCGGCCCGAGCACCTGCCCGCAGCACCCCGCTCCTGCTCCGGCTCCCCACGCTCAGCACCCTGCTTCGGCTCCCCACGCCCCTGTGGGGCCTCTCACCTGCCCTTTCCTCTTCACAGAAGTGCATCAGCAGAGGGGAGCTCCAGGTGTCCCTGTCATACCAGCCGGTGGCCCAGAGAATGACAGTGGTCGTCCTCAAAGCCAGGCACTTGCCGAAGATGGACATCACCGGTCTGTCAGGTAGCAGCTATTTACTCCAACCGTCCTCGCTGCCTGAGCCCCACCCCCGCCGGTGGCCCAGGCACACACCCGCCCCCCCCCCTTTCGGGACCAGGGGCCTCCCGCCCCGCACCCCTGCGCCTCTGTCCACCCACGTCCTGGTGAATGCCTGGGTCGTAGATTTTATTTTTCTGGCCGGGGGAGAGGGGTGCTCTGGCTGCGCAGACGGGGGCCTTCGCATTCGGCGAGGCGCCCGAGGGGTCCCCTCCCCACACCCCGGCCTGGGTTCCTGGGCCCCTTGGCCCTGGCGCGGTCAGCGTGGGCTTGCTGTGCCCTCGCTGAGCCCGCGGGGTGGCCGCGGAGGGGCACGGCAGCATGAGGCCCGGCCCAGCAGGGGGACCGTGTCACAGGCTCGTGTCCCTCTCTCCCGCCTCCCCCGGGGGCCCAGACCCCTACGTCAAGGTGAGCGTCTACTACGGCAGAAAGCGCATCGCCAAGAAGAAGACCCACGTGAAGAAGTGCACCCTGAGCCCCGTCTTCAACGAGTCCTTCGTCTACGACATCCCCGCCGACCTGCTGCCCGACGTCACCATCGAGTTCCTGGTCATCGACTTCGACCGCACCACCAAGAACGAGGTGGTGGGGCGCCTGATCCTGGGGGCGCACAGCGTCACGGCCAGCGGCGCCGAGCACTGGCGGGAGGTGTGCGACAGCCCCCGCAAGCCCGTGGTGCAGTGGCACAGCCTGACCGAGTACTAGCCCCGCGGCCGGGCCGGGCAGCCGGCGGGGACCCAGGCGGCGCAGGCGCGTGGACTCAGAACCGCATTTCAGTCGTAGGACAAAATTTCTTACGCGACGAACCCCGCAGAGAACACCCGCGACCACAGCTGCGGACGGGTTCTTAGCGATGACGATTTTTCTCCTTTGCAAGGCACTAGAAATTCTTTTTTCTTTCTTTTCTTTTTAATGGGGAAGAGAAGAGAGGGAGAGACCTCCACGAGTCTATATATAACACTGTAACCTTATACTTGCATGTCTAACACAAACGAAGAAATTAGCCTAACCGCCAATACCGAGTTAACAGATTTTAACCCATGAAAATCGTGTTTTGTGCCGACTTGTATTTGCTGATGCCCTGAGGTTGGCCTCTTTCTATCAGGCTTCTCTGGAGAGTCGCGCTCACTCCCCTGCTCCGCAGAGTGCTCCGCTCCTGTGACAGCTCTCGTCTCACGGTCCCCATTTCTCCCTCTCCCCTCGTGCTTCTCCGCTCTCTGACCGAGCTCCTCCGGGCCCAGAGGTGGCGTGGGGCAGGCAGGGCTGGCGGGGGACGGCGTCTGGGAGACGGGGCGTTGGCGCTGTTGGCGCTCTGCTGCGCTGACGGGGTGCGTGGGAGCCCGTCCCTGGGGCGCGGCACCCCGGGGCGCGCCAGGCTCAGAAGGGGCAGCTGGGCTTGCGAGACGCGTTGATGTCTCCAAAAGGAAAGGGCCTCGGAGACTTCCCACTCCGCTCTAGGGTGGTCCCCAGGGACACATCCGCTGGCCCCAAACGCTGCTCAGTAGGTACGAGAATGGGAGGTCCGAGTGAGATGACTGTGACCCCCCCTTGCAGCTCTGCATGGAAGTGACAGCCACTCGCTGGCCGGCGGGCGAGAGGTCATCAGAGTTCCGAAGGCTTCAACTGGCCTTGGCTTTTCCAGAAACTCTGACCCTAGAGAAGCTTCAGCCTTCTCGAGCAGCTTAGATGCGGTTAACTTTGCTTGATAAGGCAAAGGGCCTTCGAAAGTTCTTTGCCTTAAATTTTCCAGTAACGGCTCTTAACAGCTCTAAGAACAGTGTGGCTAAGCGGGTCGTAGGGCGGCTCGGATTCTTGCAGGACGTCCTTGCCCTCAAAACAAAGTGCTCGGTTCTTGGAACGTGCTGGTCTCAGGACGAGGCAGAAGGATGGGGGAGGGGCTCAGTTGCACCCTCCCGCTGCAGGGGGCAACAGGGAGAGACACGCTGGGCCCTGCTGGGGGTGGAGGTCAGGCCTCCTGCTCCGAGTCGCTGCCGACGGCAGAGATGTCCCTGGCGATAAGTGAGTGTGGGTAGGCAGCCCAGGTTTTCGCTGACTAGAGGAATTCAAATCGGTGGCCGCTGGAAGCCAGGCCCAAGGGCTCAGTGGGGCCCAAAGGTCCCTGCCACTGTCTCGCTTGCTTCTGGGGAGGGAGCCGGAAAGTTGTGTCCCCACCGAGAGACGGGCTGTGTTGCCTTTGCCGTCCCCTCAGCCCTGGCGGACTGCAGACCACCCCGTGCCCCCCACCCCGCCCCCCGCCCGTCTGCACCTGGATTCTGGACGAGGCGGGCACAAAGCGCGCGCGCTCACCCCGGTCCCGTCGGCCCCCCGCTGACCCGCACCGCGGCCGCTCTCCGGGACTCCATGGACTGTAAATACTGTATCATACGTAGAAGAAAATAATTTTTGTTTTCTAAAAATGCATTTTGAGATAGTTTAATGTAAATCCAACAGGAGCGCTCTGAAGCCCCACTAGGAAAAAACGTTCCCTGGTTCCTCTTCATCGCCTTAACGTGGATCAGAAATCCCTGGGCGGCCAGGTGCCGCCTCCTCCCGGAGACGGTGCGGAGCGGCCGGGGGCCGTCTGGCCGGGCCCGCGGCCTGTGCCTCCCTCGTCCCGCCCGCCGCCCGCCGGGGCGCAGCCTCGGCCCCCCGCCCCCCGTCCCGGCGCTTTGGCCCTTGCGTCCTTCGCGTCTGCTGAGCGGTGGTGGGGAGGTGACGGGGAGGGACCCGCCGTTCTGTCGCCCGGGACCTGCCTCCTCGGTGTTTTTCTCAGAGAATGGCCAGGAGGCGGACGGGACAGGGCCCCTCCCTCCTCCCTCAGGCCTGAGCCGTCGTGCCCTTGACCTCGCTGTCCCAAAGTTCTTAGCCGACTTCGGCTTTCACATTCGTCCCCCCCAGAGCTGGGAGTCGGCTGAAAGACAAGAGAGTCGCGTCTTAGGTTTGCACAAGGCACTCGTGGCCGGGGATAGGTGAGGGCATGGCCGCTGGTGGTTTTCCGAGAGTCAGCCCTTCTCTGCTGACCCCTTGACTCCTTTGAGAAGACGAGAGTTTTCCTGAATAACCAAGTCCCTCTGCGCCTTGTCCCTTCTTTTCATTCTCCTTGGTGGGGCACGGCCCAGACGCACAGGCTTCTCCGTGTGAGGCCCCCGGGACTGGCTTGCGGGCGGGGCGACTTGCCCGGGACAGGGGACGCGGCAAGTCCTGCTGCCTGGGAGGCTCTGCTTACGGCCACCATAGTGACATTCCTCTCGCCATGGTCCTTCTCCACTGTGGTCGTCTTTCTTGACCTTGTGTCTTCTCTTGTAAAAACGAAACTCGAGAATAAAATAAACGTGTCAAATTAAAAAAGAAAAACCTGAAAAGGCGAACGTGCATCGTGTGACCTTGCGTAACGCTGTCATGCCGTCGGGGGCGTGGGGTTTGTTCACGCGCCAGCAGGTGCGAAGTAAAACCCGGTTCTCGCTGGAGACACTGGGGGACGGCCCGGGCTGCGGTGGCCAGGGCGGCCGCGCCTGCGGCTGACGCTCGGGCTCTGGGCTCCCCTTCGCATCTCATAAAAGCTCTGGGGAGAGCCTCCTAGTCGCCTAATCCCCTGGTGGGTCAAGCGCCACCTTCCAAGCACCTCAGAAACGCTCAGAACCCTGCTTGGCATTCGGGGGCAGTCCCAGGGGAGGCCTATGGACCCAGGAGTACACATGCTGGCAGAAAAGTCCGGAGGCAAGCCTGCGAGCCCAGGTACCGGGGAGCTGGGAACCCACCTCACGCGTGAGCGTAAACCTCAGTCTAGCCGAAAAGCCCCTACGGGACCATCAAGGGTGACGCATTTTTAAAAATAGCAGCAGCAGCAGAGAGAGCTCACGAATGGGCCGTCCACCGATACCGGGCACGGTGTAAAGTGCCTCGTGCATGTAAAACCCACGGAGTCCCTCCGAGGGCCGCGTCGGGCTTGTGCCAGTATCATCATTCCCACGTGACGGGTGAGAAGGCCAAAGCCCAGCGTGGGCACGAGCGGCTCCGAGCCACGCAGCTCGTGGGCAACGGCACCTGCGTGGGCGGCTCGGCTCCCGAAACTGCTCTTCTGCCGTCGCTGCCGGGCTGGTGGGGACTTCGAAGAAAGAAGCAAAGGGCCTAACGGGAACTGGCGCCAGCTAGTGTGCTCGCGACCTTGACGCCAGCGCCCCGAGAATATTTTAGAGGAGGAGATGGGAGGGTGTAGGGGGGCGTGCTAGCCACGGTCGCACCCACACGTCCTCCTAAGGAGCCTGAGGTGAAGGTGAGCGGCCGTGGTGACGGCTGTGTGGTTACTGCTGTCTAAACAGGTGCGCAGCACACCTCCCGGGCCGGCGGACACTGTACCTGGTGTGTCTCTGCGTCTGAGGGTGTTTGCGCCCACCTGCCTGCACGCCGGAAGCCCCCCTGCCTCCAACCCCCCCTCCACGCCCCTCTGGAGGGAGCTGGGCTCGGCATCTGGTGCAGGCGGTTTGGGGAGCTGAAGACTTTCTCTCGGCTCAGAGCAAACTGTAATGAACGGCAACGTCCAGCCCTGCGAAGGGCAGGAAATGACCGGTGTCCCCGCCCACGCCAGCAGCTTTTGTTCATAAACCTGGGGGACCTAAATGATCACGTGCGCTTAGGAATGTAAGCCCAGAACCAAAGGCTGCTCACCACGGCTTCTGGGCTTGGGCTTGTCTCTAAGCGAGGCCTCTAGACAAGGCTAAACGGTTCGGCTCGCGTTCGAGAGGGGACTGGGATTTCAGAACCCCCCAGCGCTAGGCCTGCCGCTCCTCTCTTCTATCCGGTGGCTTCCTTCACAGCAAGGTGCGAGTCCATCTTCTCGCCTGTCCTCGCCGGCGAACCCCGTCTGCCTACCTGGGAACTGAGGCCCCCTCTAGTCACTCACCCCCAGCTGCCCGCCCCCCACCACTGCGCAGATGTCCTGAGACGTCCCAGACCTGAGCGGGACAAGCCACTTCACACAGTCCCCGTGCTCGGCCAAGCCACAGCACCGTCGGCAGGCCCCGCCGCCCAATTCGGGCACGGCTGTAAGCAGAGCCACCTGGGGCTTCGTGTTGAGGCCGGTTCCTGGGTCTACCAGAGGCCTCGGGAACCAGCCTCGCGGCTCCGCCGACAGGACGAGGACAGACGGAACCGGCTGCCCAGTTGTTTCTGACTCAGAATGACCGGGGCCTGTGCACCCCGCCCCCGGCCTGCCCCGCTGTCCCTCCTCCCGTGACCCAGCGGGCCCCTCGGCGCCCATCTGCGTGTGACACGACCAGGCCCCGCCTTCCGCCTCACGCCCCGCGGCACAGCCATCCCACGAGCGCGGCTCTCGGCTCTTCTGTTGCTCTGAGTCACACTCTCCTCCTCGCACACCTTCGTGGTCTCACGCCACCGACCGACGTCGCCCCAGACCTTTCCAAGTATTGTTTTAACCAACGTGACGTCTGTTGTCACGTCGCCTCGTCTTCCCAATCGCTCGAAACCCCCGAGGAGCAGAAACGGTGTGTTTGGGGGCCGTTAGCCGGTCAGCTCGCTCGTGCTGACCACATCTTCCTGAAACCCACGCTGGTTCCTCCAGGCCAACTCCAACTCGGTCCCCTGCTCCAGGACGGCGGCGCCAAACAGGCAGCCAGTCCGGTGAACTCGACTCCCCAAAGCCTCTGCGCATCGGAGCTTTGCTCGCAGACAGGGCACTGCCTGGCCCAACGGCAAGCTCGCGCCGCTGCAACCGCCGGCCAAGCAGCAAACCAGCAAGGCCGCCGGCGGCTCGTCCCGACTCTCACTGCAAAACACTGGCCGGGGCTGCTGAGCGAAACACACACACACGGCTGCTGTTTTCTTCCTTTGTTTATTCTCGTTTGCGTTTTACCTAATCATTTCACAGCAGTTCTTAGCAGGGAGAGAGACGAAATTAGTCTGCGCAGCGAGATCGCTGAGAGGCGTCGCGAGGAAGGAGGGGGCTCTCTTCAGCCAGAGAACGAGGCTGTCCGCTGGTCCCCTGCACGGTGGTGGCACCCAAGTCTCAGTTCCAGCTGAGCTGAAGAGATGCAGGATGAATAATGTGAAAAAAAAAAAAACTGAGGTGAAGCTGAGCGAATCCGGGATTGCTGCAAAGCCCACGTTCTCGGTATCGGACCCGCCTGCTAAAGCCGGGTGCCTGTCGGACCGAGCAGAGACGCACGTCCCTTCCTCCCAAGATCGAGCTCAGAGACGGCACGACACGACCGACTGTTGTCAGGAGCTTACTGAACACATAGAAGAAAAAGTGTTTTTAAGAAAATAAGCAATAAATACCAGGACTGAGGAGAAACTTCAGAAGTTACGTCTCTTTATTATTCCATTCAGGTCAAACTCGAGCCCCCCTCGACCTGCCTCCCCCCGAGCCCTTGGAGTCGGCGCCCCATCTGCCCTGGCCACACCCGTTCCCCCTCCGAACCCCTGCAGCACCCCGCGGGGGGCCCCGATGCCATCAGGCATCTGCGCACGCGCGTCGTGTCCAAGCTCGGGGTGGCTGTCACCCCCCCCCCCCGGGGACCCCCACAGCCCCCACAGTGCTGAGCACACAGAAGCGGCTGTGGCTGCCACTGCCTTCCCGCAGACGCGGCCTCGGATGACACCCACGCCCTTGTCCCCGTTTCGACGGTGGACCAGGGCGACAGTCGCCGACCCACTGGGGACCCGCTGGACAGCGAGGGCACAGAAATGCATCCCGCCGACGGCCCCTGGCAGCGGAGAGAAAAGCCGCGACTGTCGCACGAGAACGTGCTCTGCGCCGTCTCGCGCTTCGTGTGCGCAGCTGAAACTGCCCCACCGGACCCTTGGGCGGTCGCGAAGGCACCGCAGTGTGGTCCTGTCTCCGCATGAAGGGGGGCCCACGACGCGCTCCCCGGCACCCAGCCCCGGTGTCCTGCGCACGGCGGGCCCCGCGTCGCTGGGCCGCGACCTCCCAGGATGTGAAATCCCACCGCGTTGTTCTTTCCTGGCACGGCCCTCGGCGGGGATGCCAGACGCCTCCACCCCCCTGGGTGAGTGAAGGGCCGACAAGCTGTTCCTCAGTTCTGCATTGTGTCACGCGGACTGTCTTCACACACAAGGGCGACGGGGAGAACCGCGTCCCCCGACCCCGCAGCGGGCGGCGCTGGCTGAGACAGCGTGACTGACGGAGAAGCGCAGACCCCGCTCTGTGCACTGAACGGCTGGTTCCGGACACTGGCTTCTGCCTGTGACTTGCCAGTGTGGTACTGGACGGGGGAGACCCCGTGCTTCTCAACTCGTCCCTGAATTTCTCTTCGAAGATGAGGCAGTTATTGATTTTAATGCCCACGAGTTGGAGAAAGCTGACCGCGCAGAGCTTATCACTTACGTCCACCGCGTGGTCACTAAGTAGAGAGCCACGAGCCACACTTTCCGCCCCTGAGTACTCAGCGCCACGGAGAGGGTGCTCCGTGCCAGCTGCTGGGCGCATGCGGCCGCTGGGGGTCTCGGAGGCGCCGGTCTGCCGCTGCCCGCACGGCAGAGCAGGGCCCCCGGGTCTCACGGGCCTCCCACGCCCCTCGCTCCAGGCCGACGGTTCCCGCCTTGCGCTCAGGCGGCTCCGAGCTGGTCCCGTGCCACAGGGCGCGGCCTTCTTTCCTGCCTCGCGCTCCTCCCGCGGCCGCAGCTCCTATGAGATCTTTGTCCCGCGCGGATTCGAGAGCCGGCTCCCCACTTCGGGGTGGCTCGAGTACCACGAAACGGGACTTGCCGGTAGAAAAGACATTCCCAGGAGTTCCAAAAAAAACCTCTATTCAGCTAAAAAAGTTACAACCATGGCTTCTCTTTAAACCTGGAACGTTTACCGTTGATCGTACAGAAAAACGCACCGGCCCCGTCCTGCCGGTGCCCGAAGCGGAGACCAGCGCTTCATGTCAACACGGTCCCGTCCGCAGCCGTCACGTCTGCCGCGAACGCTGCTTCGGGGACGTTTAGTGTTCAGTGCCTGCCACACTACCCTGCCACCCTGCGCTCAGTCTCCTCATAGGACAAGTTCAGATGTCAAGGTCACCTTGACTCTAAGAGAGCGAGCTCGCCGTCGACACTCGGAGCTGCTTCTTCCCGGGACACCAGTTTCCCAACCATGCACGGGTTACCAAGGTGGCTTTCTCCAGGCTCGGAGCGCCCTGAGGTGGACTTAGCCAGGTGCCGGTTCGGACACCTCCAATGAGAAACCCAACACGCGGGGATTTTAAAGCTTCGAGCCTGGCCCAGCAAAGGAGGCCGCGGGCTTTCTCACAGCGCTGAGCCTAGCGATCGTCAAGGTCAAGGAGGCGCACGGACGGGTTCACTCGGAGCCCGCTGTCTCTTCCGCGTGGCACGTGCGGTCGGTCTGCCAGGCCCAGCTCTCGTGTGGGGCACAGGGAGCCCAGGCAACGCACCGGGGAGCCCCCCCCCCGCGTAGGGGCTCGCTGGGCGGCCTCTCTGGGGGAAAGCAGACCCGCGCGAGGTGCGGCCGTCCGGGCCAGGCAGCGGGACCAGACGGGAGCCTGGGGACCCAGCGACGGCGCCTCCGAAGGTCGGAAAGGCAAAACCCTGCAGGGCAGCAGAATAACCTCGCACGCCGCCGGCCCGCACGCCTCCCGACAGCCGAGCACGCCGCCCCGCCCCCACGCCGCCGCCACCTCCCCGCGTCCCAGCAGCGGCGCCACCCCGAACCCGCCACGGGACCCAGGCCCACAGCCCCGGGCCGAGCCGCAGCCTGGCCCTCCGGCACAGGCCTCCCCCGGTGACGTCCTTCCTGTCGCCAGGGAGCTCGGTGCCAACGGAGACCGAGGTCGCAGGACGCAGAGGTCGAAGGGTGACGTGGAGCCATGCGGGGCCGAAAGGTCCTCCTGTGGGCGTGGTCAGGCGCGCACTCCCCGGGTCTGCACGACTCACATTAATTAATTAGCTAATTAATTAATGTCGGCGACCGAACCCCAGACGTTCGTAGATCAAATTCTAATGTGACAATTTAAAAGCAGACAGTGCTCCACTGGGTTAATAAATCAGAATTAGCGAAGAGACAAGGTTTTAAATACCACATCACTGAAAACTCCTAGCAGGCATGTCCCCGTCATCGGTCACTTTCACACTAACGGCCGCACTCCCGGCAGGTCGCCGGACTGCTGGCACACGCTGCAGTTCACAGGCCAATGCCTCGCGACGCCCCCTCAAGTGACTGAGTCCTTCTTCTTCCGGAAGGGCGACGTGAGCCGCGCCCACACGCTGCTCCTGGGCGCCGCCCTCTTCCCCGCGGCCAGCGTGGCCTCCCGCTCCTTCCTGCGGATCTCACGGACCAGCGCGTGGAACACATCGTCGATGTAGTAGCGGTAGGCAGCAGACGTCTCGAAGAAGGGGCAGCCGAACTCGCGGGCCAGAGCCAGCCCTTCCTCCCTGCTGACCTGCGGGTGAGGAGGACAAGCGCAGTCACCCGAGAGAGGGAAGGGACCTCGTCAATGGGACGAGAGCGCCTCGCTGCTGGCGGAGAGGCACAGCGCGGGGGCCGTCACGCGGGGGGACCGTCACACGGGGGCCCTGTCACGCGGGGGGGGGGCCGTCACACGGGGCCCGCACGAGGTCTGGGCTTCCTTCTGCCTTCACGTTATGCGAATGTACATCTCTTTTTGTTGTTCAAAGTAATCTAATGGGTGATGCTGTTTCGTGTTGAAGAATTAAATGGACGTGTAACTTCTACTCGGTTTTAAGGATAACTTTTGGGAACAGGGAACGATCAGAGAAATCCGATATGTAGCCTTAGTCTGCTTCTTACTTTTCGAGAAAGTAAAACTCAAGGCGACAGGATGTATACTCAAACTGCAATACTGAAAACGAAGGAACCCAAAACCGACCCCATTATAAGTGCGCCAGAATGTCTCCTACTTTTGGACACTTAGAGTTTTCTAGCTTTTTGCTACCGTAAGTAGCCTGGCAATGCGTATTTTACAGGTAAAGCCCTGAATGGACGTTTCCGACAGGGATCAACTGAGACGCGTCCTGCATTTCCTGTCATGCCACTCCCAAAAGCTGTGTCAGGCGGCCTCCGCCAGCAGCTATGAACATGGCCGTTTCACACCTTCAGAAACTCTACGCCAGAGAGCAAAGTTTTAAAACATCGTTGCTACCTTGAAAGGCATCGCTTACGCGCAAATCCTCCGCAGTTTCTCTGATCCTCCCCTCCCGGGGCTCACGGCCGCCAGCGGAACACATTCGCTCTGAGGGTTTCGGACCTACGGTTGCATGAGCCCTCGCTAGATGCACAACCCATTTGTCATCTGATCACTGTCCTGCGGCTTTTGTCCTGTAAACTGAGCCCTGAAGTCCATATTTTATCCAAAATGTTACCAAATTAGCATACGCAGGGAGACCGAAGGTTAAGACGCCAGCCCTGGACGCGACATGAAGGCAGAGGAGCCGACAGACAGGGAGCGGAAGGCTCCACACAGTCCCGCACAGCGCCTCCGCCTCCGCCTCCGCCTCCGCCTCACCTGTCTCAGCTGCCGGAGGTCAGACTTGTTCCCCACGAGGACCACCGGGGTGTCGGCGGTGCGTCGGACTCGGTAAATGAGCTGCTTGAACTCGCGGACCTCGTGGAAGCTGCGCCGGTCCGTGATGGAGTAGCAGATGATGAAGCCCTCCCCTGCCCGCATGTACTGGTCCCGCATGGCAGTGAACTCCGCCTGGAGGGAAGCAAGGGTCAGCGCGCGCCACGGCCCCGCGAACGGCACGCGGACGGCCATTCGTTTCAGGCTAAAGAAGAGACGGATCCGTTACCTGCTGTCCTGAGTCAGGGTGCATGAAAAATTAAAAGACATGGACTGGTGATCTCTCTGGGCAAGCCTTCCCCTCCCCTTTACTGGAGTGAAAGGCCTTTGCTTAGAGCATCCTGGGATCTGATACCTGTCCAGCCGTATCCAAGATGTCCAGGTTGGCAGGCTCATCATCGATGCGGATCCGGATTTTATAGGCATCCTCTACAGGAGGGAAGGAAGGTGCACTATAAACCCACAAACAAGGGAGTATGAGACCCTACTTTAAACTCCATCGAATGAAAAAGCAGACTACCACACAAGTTCCTCAAGCGACATCCACTGAGATGCATAAATTGGGTCTTGAACTAAAGTCCCCCCCCCATATAAGCTTTGATATAAGTTTATTCATACCCTAAGTTTATGAAACTTTGGCTACAATTCTCAGTAAAAAAAAAAAAAAAAAAAAAAGATTGGAGAGAGCGTCCTTTTAAAAGATATTAGGCCAGAAAAGTAACTTTACCATTTATTACAGTTATTAGATGCTGGGCACTATATTAAGTAATTTATACACATTAACTCATTCAATAGTCACAATAATCCAGTGAGGGAGGTATTATTATCTCCATTTTATAGATAAAGAAATTAAACTCTAAAACATTAAAAGTCTTCCCAACAGTTAATTAATGGCATTAGCCAGAATTAAATTACAGTTTATTAATGACACAGCCAGACCAAAAACACAGGGCTCCCTGACCCAAAAGTCCTCCGTGTATGCTACAACTCCTCGTTTGACTGCTATAGAAAACAAAACAATTCTACCTTTCTAGTTTCTAAATAATCCATGTTGTCATCCTTTCTCCTTTATGAAAGCAAAGTTCTTTAAGCATATTATTGTAGTAACCTTGGAAAAAACAAGGAAAAAAGAAGAGGAAAAAACCCACGGGGCAGTTCCATCGTTAAAACAACTGCTGCTTACATCCCGATGCGTTTCCTTTTAAAGATTTTTTTCCTTGAGTCTGCTGCTGACTCTTCCTCACAGGTGAAGAGCTTCTCAGACTACTGACCCACTAGGATCAGTGGGCTATGAATGAATTTCATGGGTTGGGACCAGCATTAAAATAAACAAGCAGAAACCTCAAAAAGAGAGAGAAAATAGCAGAACGCGGCATGCGTAGTGCGGGAGGCGCAGTCCCCCGACGCCTTCATCGCACGCACACACGTGCGTGTGCACACACGCACGTACACGCGCATACTCACATGGGCACTAGCTACGGTGGAAACTTTCTCTTCTTGGAGCTGGCAGCCAAATCCGAAACAAAACAGACTAAATTACAAACCTGATGAGAACAGACACACGCTACCCTAGGGCCTACTACAGTGTTTGGGACGGAACAGGAACTCGAGGGACATAAGTATTTATCTGCTGGTGAATCAGACCAAAAAAAAAATTGATCGGCTTAAAAAAGTAACTCTTTCAGGGGACAAGAATATGAGTTTTTATTCTAAGGGTTTGGTCTAAGGAAAAGACACTTGTGGAGTTCTAAGTAAACTATCCTGAGCCCTGCCTCCACGTTCTTCCCGGCATTCCCAGTGTTGGGCTCCCTGAACTACAGTCTAAGTGTAATACAGTAGGGGAAGAAGCGAGAACTGTTTCTCCCTCCACGGCAGTATCAGCCACATAAATTGACCCCCCACCCAAAGCTGGCTCCGCACAGAACACCCGCTGGCTCTGTGGGAAACAGCAGCTCGGGCCTGGCCCGATGGAAACCCTCCCAGAGTCCCGGGACCGTGCAGGGTGTCGCAACCTGAAAACACTTGTAGTGTGGCATTCCTGCGCCTGCCCCTCTCCCCACCCCTCTTCTCCTGGGACAGGAGCCAGAGGTCAAACCCACTTCCTTGTGCCGGAGGGATCCGCGTTTGCAAAGAAAAGTAATTTTCTCAAAAAGGCAAAGTAAAGTTACTTACTCTAACAGCGTTTTGCCAACAGTAAGGGACTAAGGACTATGAGGGACAGAGAGAGGCCGCCCTGTACGAACGTGGCCTGCAGAAGCGCGGGGGACCCCCGGGGGAGGTCAAGGCTCGCACGCCTGGGCGCGAGGCGCGCGGCGGGCCGGCTCTGCTTGTTTTTCTGCTTCCTTTTGTGGAAGTTCAAACCGGCTGACTCATAGTCAGAGTCAGTCTCAAGTCAACCCTTAGAGAAGCGACAGCGAAAGGTTCTGCTAAAGTGGCCTTTAAACTTTTCCTTTAACCTAGCAATCCAGTATACGGACCATAAAAACACGACAGTGTCCCGTGACCGTTCAATAAAAGAGACTAAAGATGGCTCACGCACAGACGGCGCTGAGGACAACACAAACACCCGTTTGCGTAATGACATTGCTGTGGTCCCCCCGGCAAATAAATCTGAATTAGACACTCGAACCGGCTCAAAACAGAGTTACGGAGCGTGTCAGGAGCTGGCGCCAGGCCCCTGCGAGGGGTTCGCGCCGCCGCCTTACCGATGGTGGGGTCGTGGTCCTCCGGGAAGCGGTGGCTGATGAACTGCATGGTCATGGCTTGGAAACAAGAAGCGAGAGTTAACACCCGCCCCGAGGCGACCCGCGCGGGCCCCAGCGTCGCCCCGGCCGGCGGCTGGCCTGACGCTGGGGCGAGCGGGCGTCGTCCGTGCCCAGGCGCCTTCCTGCCGGGGTCCCGCGAGGCGGGAGGAGGGCGTCACCTACCGCTCTTGCCCACGCCGCCGGCGCCCAGCATCACCAGCTTGTACTCGCGGGAGAAGCCGCCGGCGCCGGGGCGCGCGCCGCACTCCATGGTCGCCGGGCGCCGGCCGCGGCCTGCGGCCCAGGGCGGGGACGCGCGGCGCCGCCTCACCTCGCTCCGCTGCGGGACGCTGCGGCCCTGCGACACATCCCGGTTTCCCGGGGTGAGGACACAAAGGCGTCGGGGCTCCCTTCGCTCTGCGGCCCCGGCGCAGCGGGGAGGCGGAGCCAGGGCCGGCGGGGTCCCCTCGCGCCCCCGCCCCGGGGCCCGCGCCCCTCCCCGGCCGCGCCCGCCGCCCGCACCCTGGGCACGCGGAGGCCGCGCCGCCCGGTCCGCGCGGGTCCTGCGCTCGGCGAGGCCGCGGCACTGACCTGTGACCCCTCCCGCCGCCGGGGAAGATGGCGCCACCGCGGGCGGGGCGGGGCGACCCGTGACGCAGCGCCCGGCCCGCCCCCTCTGGGGAGGGACGTGTCCCCTCCGGGTCCTCAGACCCCGGTCCGCGGCTCCCCACGAAGGCCTGGGATGGCGCGGCACGAGTCAAAGAAGGCGACATGGGACACACAGACCTGCAAGTAACTGGGCCGCTGACTACTCGTGATGGCCTGACCAAATGTCAGGGTGAACAGGGACACCCACCAAACTCTCCCCAAATGGGCCGAGATCAAGTTTCCAGCTTAAGGGCTGAAGTGAACGTCCCCAAAGGCACAGCTGCCGTGGCCCAATCGTGAAACGTGCTCAGGTCTCAAAGACGAGATGTCCACAACATCCTGGTTTAACCAGAGTTCTGTATTTTAAACGTGGAAACAAGATATTGAAAAATTAAGCTGTCCTGTGAACAATTGCACTGCCCTCCGACGGGCGGCCTTGAGTCAGAGAAATAAAGGCGCGATCACTCCATGCCCACTTGGGGCGTACACACAGGTGCCAGGGGGAACCTAACACTGAGAAATCCTCCTTTTGAAACTTCTGCCCACCCTTCTTCCTTTTTGAGAATGTTCTCCCTAGAATAATGTGCACTTCCTCTAAAAACGTTTCATTCGCTCAGTGCCACGTTCAGTAGAGAGCCAAAACGTGAAAACGGACATCCACTCAACGGCCCTTTCCGCTTTCATCTGAACTTCCCAGGGCTTGCTTTGGAAAGTCGTAAAACTCACGGGACTGCAGGCACGCTTTTGGGTCCATGTGTTTTTCGGATGGCGTTAGAATTTCATTGTGCTTTATGAGTAAACAGGTCTGTAATTTTAGTGTATGGATGGGTTGTGGAAGAAAAGAACGGGGAAACCATGAGCGGAATATTTATACATTTATTTATAGTGAAATTATGGTCTAAATATTTACAACACATAGGAAACCAGAGAATAAGTTTATACAAAGGCAGCCTGCAAAGTATTCAAATGTGCAAAAATGACAGTTCAGTATCTCAAACTACTGGTTCAGCAGACTAGCTCCTTCACTTCCACACGTCAATATATTTGATACAAAAAAGTTCTTTTGGCAAAACCTGTAATGCCAAGGAAAAAAAGGACGAGGTGCGAGTTCAGTCCCTAAGTCCGCCATCCTATTCGAGCAGTGAAATGTTTTAGCTGCCACCAGTTCTGAGGCAGACTGCTGTGTTTCGCTTCTGTGATTTCCGCCCAGCTTTTGAACAAGCAGTTTTTCTCTGACCCATATGAAGACAAGGAGCTTAGAAGGGCAATAAAAACAGCAATGGCTACGCAAGACAAGTGTGCCTGAAGGTGACGGCTTTGGGTCATCCCAATAAAAGACACGATGAAAAAAATACCTTTGTTTTCCTCCCCAGGATCCAGCTGTATCCGACAATTTTAAATTAGTAAAACTGCACTTTCCAAAATGGAAAGAATCCAAAAATGAAACAGGGATGAGGAATTTGCAGATGGAAGTACCGAACGGAAAGGGAAGTTGGTCTTAAAATCATGTCCCCACTAGTGAACAGTAAGGCTCTGTGTATAACCAGTTATTATCAAAATTGACCAAACAGTAGTAAAAATACAAAGAAAACTTTCTTTACGTCAGAAGAGGAGCTATTCATTTGGAAAAGGCCGGATCAGGTCAAACACATACTGGAATGACCCCGCTGGGATGCTGTTGACCAAGCACGTTTCACCAACTGTTAAAAAAACGGCTTCTGAGACAAATTTGTGATCCTAAGTAAATGTTAACAGATGCTATGCCGCCGCAGAAAAAACAATGTTTTAAAAAGAACGCGACCCCTTTAAGAAAGGGGACACTGCGTCTCTAACTTCTGCAAAGGTCCACAATGGCTCCCAGTACAGGCCACAGTCTTGTCAAATCAAATGCATGCATTATTGCTAAGGACGAGTCATCGAGGGTCGAAACTCTGTCCCACTGTTCCTACGGGGCCATCCAGAATGGCATCTGCTGCTTAGCCCGTGGCTGTGACGAAGGGTACTGATACCCCAAACTCCAGCCCTGTGGAAAACTACTTGCATTTTTATGGCCTCCATGATCCTCTTCTTCGTCGGATGAATCTGCAGCGTAAGCCACCAAGCCAAATCCCTTCTCTGTAGTTTTCATCTTCTTGACTGGATAATCTAGAATAGAGAAAGACAACCCCAACCCCATTCCCCGCCAAAAAAAAAAAAAAAAAAAAAGGTAATACCATAAATTCGTTAATAAAAAAAAAAGATGTTAATTTTAAGTGGTTAGTTGGACACCATTTTGAAGTCACAGGGTCAGTGGTCACCCAAAAACGTTGAAGATCACACGAAAAACAGCATCAGCATCAGCAAATGTGAATCCACCAGAACCATGTAAGAAAACAGAGAAAGAAAAAGAAACACAAAAAAAAAAAAAGAAAAAGAAAAAAAGGAAAGTTAGCAAGTGTATCTCTGGAGGTTGCTATTTCACCTTTTAAAGAGTTAAAAGAAAAGAAGAAAAGAAAAAAATTATTTTCTTCTGTTCATTTTTATTATGACTGCAGACAAAGAACAAAAACGGCCCGTGGACCGCAACGGGCTCTAGCATTCTGGGATGCTAAGGAGCGACATGTCCCGTAACGGCCACAGACCGCCGGTTCCTGACCAACAGAGCATGAAGGGACGCGGGGCTCCGTTTTTGGCACAGGAATAGCAGTCTCTTTAAAGTCTGCATCAGGTTACCTTCAGGTACCTCAACACCAAGGCAACAAAATTCTGAAGTGACCTACCAATCGTTAGTATTTCCTAGGGTTTAATGCTGCTGATGCTACATATAAAACGTGTCGACTGACTTTCCTAGACACACGTCGGATGGAAACAAAAGGCTGTGTAACTATGTGCCGCTGTCCACATGAACAAACAAACAAGAGAGTGTCCGCATTAGGTCACGGAGGCTGGCTCGAACGGCTACATGAGTCTTTCCTAGTGAACGCCAGGTTAGCAAACTGAGAGCCCAGGCCCGGGCCGGGCCGCTCCCTCGCCCCGTCACGCCTCACTCACCGTGGCTCCCTGCTAAGGTCCCAGAACCACTCCTTTCCTCAGACTCTGTTTTTATTCCAGTCACTGGAAAGGCTGGTGGAGGCATCAACTGCCTGTTGGAAGAAAAAAACGAAACACTCTTTCGGACAAATTCCATCCATTTCCAACTCCCCGGGAGAAAAGGAGAACAACAGAGTCTGCAGGCCATCTTTCGTTTTCACCATTAATTCCAACCCTCTCCCCACGACCCTCCATCCTTCAAGGTATCTTCAAGCCATGAGACTGTGAGGCCTTGTCTACACAGCCAGGCCCACACCAGATGGGCTGTGGTGCGGAGTGAGCGGCCACTCACAAAGGCTCACGATGGCAAAGGGCGGGTGAAACCCAGCACTGCGTGGCAGGCTGGACTGCTATGCACCCAGCCCCGCCCTTGACATCCTATGATTCAAAGCAGCAAAAATGGTTCGATCGTGTCACCCTCTGTCACTGCCCCCCTTAGGACAACGGCCAAGACGCAGACAACGAAGGTAAAGCAAGACACCTGAGCAAGAAGCGCTGAGTTACTCGAAGCTGAACAGAACCGCTTCTCAGACAGGAAGCCCCGCCACCCTCCGTGACTGCATGGACCACACGCGCGGAGGCGCGTTAGATCCCGTTGACTTCAGAGCACGGATGCTCACAGCAACGACTGTTATTTACACGACAACGTAAACAAAGACACCTGAATTCCCCGCACTGCTCTGGCCCAACTTACCTGTCCCTCTCTCGCTCTTTGCCTGAGGAACTTGCTGGCTTCGATCCTGCACCTTCAACCTCATTCTGGCTGGAGAAGCCTGTACCTAAATTAGTCATATGAATGGGTCCATGCTATGAGCAGAAAAATACAGCGGCATTAGCACATCTACCACTGCTGTGTGGACGTCAGCTCCTTAATGTTTAACTGTCAGTTTCTTGTCTTTCTGATAAAGTAAGCTGCTCTGTGGCTCTCTGGGACATGGAGCCTAACGGCCGGCGAGGCGGACCGTTTTCCTGTGGGTGTGGTCAGGGATGCTGAGGGATGCTGTGATTCGCTGCTCCACACCTGCGTTTCGCCTCCCATAACTCAACTGGTTTGTATAAACCTAGTTACGAACTATAAAAATACTTCCAAGTTTGTCTGGAAGAATGCTCCAAGGATTCCAGCAAAAAGTAACGCTTCTGATAAAACTGCACCCAAACTATGTATCTTATTACTCCTTTTTTTTTAAAGGAGTGTTTAGTGAACAGTCTCTTCAGTGAATGACTGTGCTTACAATTTGTGTGTGCACAGAATCACTGTTTCTGGCTATCTTTTTTGGGGGGTGGGGTTAAGAGAGAAAAATCACCCTCTTTTCAGGGAGGAGTGGAGAACAGTAAAGCGAAAGCCAAGGTTTGAAATGCAAACCACACATTGGTAGGACAGCTTTCGGGGGCTGCGCCAGGACTAAGAACTGTCACAGGCTTCGGGAGCCTGCAGAGTGTGAGGTGACAGGCTCGAGCCCTTGCCAGTGCTGGAGGTCAGGGGACCTCTCTTTAGGTGGAGGGCTTCCGACTCCCTCAGCACACTGACCCCAAAGAGAAACCCACCCCAGAGGAACCGCTCTTGGCTACAAACGAATCCCTAAGGATCAAAACCTAAGCTCTGTGGACCCCCGGAAGCCGAGGGCGCCCTAGTGCTGGGGAAGGCCGGTGCGGACGCGCTCCTGTCTGTCGGGGAGGACACCGGGAGGCGGGCGGCCATTTAACCTGGTATCCGAGGAGTCCGGACTCGCGCTCGTCGGGCAGCTCCTCCGTGAAGCGTCTCTTCTGCGCCTGCGGCTGCGCGGGCAGCGGCGGCGGGGGCGGGGGCCCGGCGGGCAGGGCGGGTTTGACGGGAGCGGCAGGAATAAAGGGCCCACTCATCGAACTCTGAGACCAAAACAAACCGGGGGCCAGCGTGAGGACGCCGGCCCGAGAAGGCGCCGGCGGTCACAGCGCACGGGGTGCCCGCTGCGCCGTCCGCCCCGCACAGCTCGGGGGCAGTGCCACTGTCCCCTCCCGCCTTTGTGGGACGGGAGCACAAAATCACCATCCGTGCGGCACTGCGAACCCGGGGGGAAGAGGCTGCTGTGCGTTCGAGCTACCGGGAGCGAACGTGGCCGCTGACGCCCGCTCGGGCTTCACGTGGTGCGCATGTCACCAGCGAGAACACTGGCTTAACGCCCTTCCGTCGCCGCGACCGGCTCACGTCATCGTGCGCACTGAGTCCCTGCGGCAAAGGCAGCGTCACCCAGCACGTCCACGAGCAGCTGCCTGCGTCGAGAGCGAGCCTGCCTAGCCCTTCGAGAGCCTGTTCCAAAAAGGAACAAGCGCATCAAAAGCCAGCCTGTAGCAGAAACGAGCACTTCAAATGTCAATGGCCCACGGCTGACGTCTGCCGATGGCGTGGGTCACCTCTGGGGTTCGCGGCGGCCCGCTGGGACAGCATCGTGACGCCGTCTCACACTGAAGGAAACCGAAGCCCGGACTGGCCGCGTCACCTCCTGCACCGCAGAGCGCAGCCCCGGCCCCGGCCCCGGCCCCGCCAGGCTGAAGGGCAAGCTCACGACCAGGGACCTGGGCCGGGACGCAGGTCACAGGCCCTGTCTCTCACGCTGTCCGAGCCTGTCAGGCGCACTCGGCCCGCAGGCGAGGGGCCGGGCAGCGGTTCAAGGCTGCGGTCACTCTGGCATGGGTCCACTGGGAGGGGCCCACAGAGCAGGGCCCACCAAAACCATGTCCGTGCACCTCGCCAGTTCCTCCCCCTCGCTAAAGTCCTGGTTCCTCGGTTGGGGACGGAGATGCCAGTGCACACAACCTAAGCGCGCACGCTCTCTGGCTCGTACACCTACACGCGGCTGACACTCCTAAGGCGAGCGGGGAACCCCGCCGCATTCTTCAGCCCACGCGATGACGCTGGCCGGCCACCTGCTTGTCACGGAAGACGGGCACGCGGCCACGCGCTGCCGCTGGGTACTGGCTGCGGCCGCCTTGCTGCCCCACCAGCTGAGTGGCCCACACGCCTGCGTGTGCGCGGTCGCCACCCGGCCCCCCGTGGAGAGCTCGCCACTGCCGCTCTCCAGGACCCCGGGAGGGACGGAGGACACTGACTGGACTTCGGGTGTGTGCGGCCAGGCGCGCGCCACCCCCAGGTCCTCCACAGACCAGCGGTGTCACACGGACAACAGAACAGCACCTCATGCGACGCGCGGTCTGAACACCAGCACCGGCCGGCACCGCCGGCCCCCGCCCGGCCCGGCGCGCCCCAGCTCGGCGGCGCCGTGCTCCCCGGCCCTGCGTCCTACCTGCGCAGTGCTAGCCGGGGGCTGCACTTGGGTTATCGGGTACTGTGTTGGCACAGGTGGGACTCCAGTAGGTAACGCTGGCAAGACTCCAGGTGCCAACGACACGGCGGGAGGCACCATGCTTGGCACTCCGTAGGGAGGCTGAACTGGCTGCTGAGGGGGGGGAACAACAGGGTAACCAGACTGATAGCCACTGGATGGGTAACACGGTGGCTGAGGAGGGACATTACTTATAGCAGAGGGTTGTGTGTAGCCTGAGGGGGAAGAAAAAAAGTGTTTAATCAGCTGCAGCAGAATGAGACAGTTTAGCCGAACATTAAACTAAATCTCTAGGGAAGAAACACACTGAGGCTCAAATGGCTTTCCTCATCACCCCAGCTGAAGGGAGCATTACGAGAGCCCTGGCACGCTGACTCTAGCCTCACGCAGCATTCTCCTCACCAACATCACTAGCAAAACACTTTAATACACTTCAGGACATACACACCTGGTAAAGGTACAGCAGTATTAATCTGATTCACAAATCTAGAGTATTCGGCGTGGACCTAAAAGAAGAGAGTGACCATGTTAACGTGGGGCAGTCCTGTGACCGAGTGTGAGGGTCTAACGCTACGACTCCAGGACGAGGCGCCTGGGATTACACTCTTCCCGCGGATGTGTCCGTCGAGTGCAGATGTGTGCTCCCTCTCAGTTCCCTAGTGGCGTGCCTGTCCTCGAGGAGCTCAGGGTTTAGCACAAGTTGAGTACTTTCCCTCTCCAGTTCTTTGTTATAAGCATCTTGGTAAACCCAGAACTTCAAGCAGCAACAAAGAAAAAGGTGGGGACCGGTCCGGGAGCGATCTGGGACCAGGGCTGAACGTCAGCTTTCTGGACAGAGGCATCCCGGAGGCGCGGTCGGCACGGGCGGAACATGGCCAACCCCCTAACCCGGTTTTCTTCAGGGAAATCTAACTTTTGGCTATTTGTTTATAAAATAAAAACAATGGATGATCAAATAAGCTCTCGCCCCGACAGCGCTGCGAACCAGTTGTCAGCTACTGCGCTGTACCCCCCGCTCTGGCTGCAGCCGGCGTTAGGAAGAACCCGGAACACCCATCCTGGCTGACCGGACCGAGATTACAAGCATCATGTAAATAACTGACCACTTTGGGGCTTTACCACACTAACGTACTCTACATTTCAAAGCCGCACACTGAAACAGCTCCCGAAGCAGAAACACATGTCCACCGGGACGCCGGCAGGGACCGTGCCTTCCCTGCAGAGGACGTCAGTGGCCAAACGGGGTAGTGGTCTGAACAGTCGCCCCCAAGTTCGTGCCTGCGGGAACCTCAGAACACAACCTCGTCTGGAAGCAAGGCCGTCGGCTGCAGGTCACTGTGATTAGGTTGTACTGGGCCAGGGACCCTGAATCCAGTGACTGCTACTCAGAGGGACAGACATGCGGAGCAGGGCAGAGGGGAGGTAGAGGCGGAAACGAGTTCCCAACAGGGCACACAGGCCACGGGCGGCAGCTGCCGGAAGCCAGGCCAGAAGCCTGGGATGGATCCTCCCTTGGGGCTTCCAGAAAAACCACCACCCCACCCACACCTTGACTCTGAACTTCTGGCTTTCTGAATTGCGAGAGAATTTCCATTTTTTAAGTCACCCAGTTCGTGATTTTTTTAATGGCAGTCTAGCAAGCTGATATAGGTGGGAAAAATAGCTAAGACGCAGCCCAGAAGGGCAGTAACCACTGGGACCGAGAATCGTCAGAGACAAACGCAACTCACTGTTTGTAAGAGGTTCTCACAGAGCTTCTTGGCAGCAGCCAGGCCTTCCGGTTTGGGGTGACTGCAGAGAAATGAGAACCGGGAAGTCAAACAGAAGGAAAATAAAAAAGACGGGATTCTGTCTTCTCTTCGCATGCTATTTTGTATATTCGACGTAGCACAGACTTAAGCTTCTGAAAGCCACGAAAAGATAGAACGAGGTCACGAGCCCTCTAAGACAGAACTGGTATTGTGACCGCACGTTTCATTGGTCTTTCTGAGTGACGGTACTTCTTGATACAAAAACATTTTCCAAAATATTGTCACAGTTTAACTGAAAGTTGTTAAAGGGTCATGGCACCTCATCTTAGAATCACAAACTTGTATAAAACCCAAAGACCTGGATGCTAAGAAAGATGATCTACCTCCGAGACCGGACGCTTCGGTGACTCAGCACGCGGTGCACATCCCCCATGTCACCCCGCCTCGAGCCCGCGTCCCCGCCCCCGCTCGCTCACGGGTCTGCGCCGACCCGCCGCCGCGGACCCGCCACGCGCAGCCCCAGCCCCAGCCCCGTACCTGATGTAAATGTACATGGGCTCGAAAGCCTCCCGGCCCGACGCGGGCTCGATGCAGCCGGAACCCCTGCCCCGCAGGAACACTTTGGCACCGGTTTCAATCTGAATGTGCTGCAGGTAGGAGCAGCCCGGACCTTCCACTTTCTCCTTGACGTTGAACGTGGGCACAGCGTGTTCTAGACCCACGAATAATTTATCTTGAACATAATGCATCTATAGAAGAGCAGAATAAATCAGGTTAAACAGAGAATACATAATTAAAACCCTATCTTGAAAATTTATAAAACGTTTTAATCCTTACTTCCAGAATAAGGACCCCCCCCCCCAATTTCTACCAAGAGCCCATACAAATAAATGTTATCAAGAAGCTTCACTTAAACGAGAACACGAAGCCCCCGCGCCTACCTAAAACGCCGACACTATGCTCTGCTCAGAAAACCCACTCGGGAGGTGGAAACCCCAAGTCCGACAGCAAGCAGGTACTCCCACTTCCCCGACTGACGGACACTAAGCAATGGCCGCCAAGATGGCCTCCCGGGAGGCTGGACTCGGTGTTGGGTGGCGCAGTCAGCCCCGTGACGGTCTCCAGTAAGGGCTGCTCTGTCCCACCCGTTTCTCTAGGAGGATTGTATCAGCAGAGTCTTGCTTCATCAGACTCAGCCTTCTTAGTCCTCCAGCTGCCATCAGCTTCCCAAACACAAACTCCAGGCACTGCCTGCAAAGGCTCGACGGGCACGCCCTCCGGGCTGCCGCACCCCTGTCCAGAATAGGCCGAGGTCAGCAGCGAGGGAAGGGCCCGTAGATGTTCCTTACATCTTGGAACCCTAAATGGTCCACTGATAGGATATCAAACGGAGTCACCTCCAGGTTGGAATGTCAGGATTTTATCTTTTTCTTCCCGCTTTCTGTGCTACTTGGCTTACGTCACTTTTACAGAAATGAGACACCTGTTCACGATCGCGCGATAAAACGTACCCCTGACTGGAAGGGAGGCTTCTGGCCAACAGCCGGAGACAGCGGCACGATGGGCGCGGGCTGATGATACACTGTGACCGTCGCGCCGTTGAAAGTCGGACTCGTCCCTGTGGCAGCTTTCACCACCCCGTTGGTGATGATCTCTTTGATTCGGTTTACAGCCCCTAGAGAGAAACCCAGAGTAAGATCCAACACCAAGAAATGCATGAACTGACTATACCCGATGATAAACACAGGCCCGCAGTCACTCGCTCAAGTATTAATTACAGGTCACCCAAGTGCCTGGCCCCCAACCTTGCCAAACCCTACACACACTCATCGGTAGTTCAGAGAGCGAGTCAGAACCGCCACGAGGGACAGTCTGCCAACTCAGGACACACAGCCCTGCCCTATGCCCTTCACAGAAAGCGACGTGGGAGCCAAACGCTACTTACGGTCCACTAGTTCCCGCGTCTGACCCTGGACGTGAAGATACAGCGGACGGTCCCTGTGAAGAGAAACGAGATGGTGACCCTGACTGGCATCGCCAGCGGAGCCGATGGCTCGCGTCACGCGAGAAAAAGGGCGATGCAGCACAGAGAACGGCGCAGCCACCTTCCGGGGGCACGGTTTGAGGCCAGGGCAGCGAGCAAACTCCTCCAGCCGCTCGAGGGTGACCAGCGCCCAGAGGGATCGAGTCTGTCGCGACGGGCTCACAGGTGTCAGCTGCCGGTCAACTCAGACAGCGCCCCTTTCCGCTAACAGGCTGCGGGCGAACATGCTCTCAGCTCCCCAAATCAACGGGGCAAGCGACGGCGACACACAGTTAACTTTAAGGGCCCACGCCAACTGAGCAGATATGAGCCCGACAGTGGCTTTGCAGATTTTGATTATAAAGCCCAAAGTGATCAATAACCACGGTTAATAAAAAGCCATAAGTAAGAAATAACTGTGTTTAAAGACAAAATTGTTTGAAACAGCAACCAGCAACTCTACAAGGTTGATACATACTCTCGGTTTGAGGAGCAAATCTTGCCTCCTAATTGTATTTAGTTTAAGCCAAAGCAAAAAGATGTCTTGCCTGAGTGCCTGCCCTGAAAAACTGAAAACTGGAAGGGATGAAACTAAACTGAGGTGAACCCTTTATCTGGATAGCATTCAAAGCACAACCATCAGAAAGGCCTACGGAACCTGATCAAAAATTTTTATAGGAAAAATACAATAGAACATGAGCCCACTTGCTGGGGAAACGTTTCCATGGGAAAAAACCTGCATGTAAAACGAACACTTTTAGAAGTAAACACATTAAAAATTCCTTCAACAACATTAACTGCGCAATGGAAAAACCAAAGTGCAACAGAAAAGACACAACCACAACACCTGTTCCGCCTGCAGGGTAGGTGGCGACCTCCTGGGGGGGGGGGGGGACGGGACGGGACGTGCACGCACACCGAGCCCGAGCTCGCCTGCCGCCCCAGGCGGCTGCCGCGTAAGCTGCTGGGCTCCACGCACTCCCCAAAAAACGCTGACATGCGCCGCTGGTCCAGCCCGCACCCCCCACCCCCCGCCCCCAAAGCAGAGGACATGAGTACACACCCCGGTCCCACTTTGGCCTTCTCCTCGGCAGTCATGAACCTCCCTCGAGTTGACACCGCAGCCCCGCTAAGTCGGCTGATCTAAAGAGAAAACAGTCTATTAGAAAAATGATGTGGCGGCTGACGGACGTCAGCGACAGGTAGCAGGATGGATCTGCCCCACCCGCTCGTTTCGCCACCAAGGCGGGGACACGTTTGCACTGGTCTCTGAAATCTTGGCTCCGCCGCTTCTCAGGCAGGGACGCCACTCCTGCCCATTCCTTCACTACGGTTTTCTGCCCTTAAATTAAACGCGCCCTTGACTCTGCAGGCTCTGACCCAAATCCACTAATAAACATCCGATTCCGGTCTGCTTTTCTGAACCCACGCCCAGCTGCCGGCTCCCCGAGGGAGGCCCCTCGCCCATGCACCTCGTCTTGAGTCTGCCCTCGAGTCAGCAAGTTCCTGCACGTGAGGGGCACGTCATTGATCTCGACTTCGGCTACCACCAGGTCATCCTTGCTTTTACTGCTTGTTAGCCCTTTGCCAGGGGCCTGAAGCTACAAAAAGAGAAGTCAGATTAAAAAACTTATACGATGAAATATTTTTTCACTGTCCGAGTCACAACTACCCCTTCCCAACCTGCCTACCTACCTCTCCCTTCACCTGCCTGCAAACACCTGGAAACGCTCTTCGGTCGTTCTCCATAAACGAAACAACACACAAACAAACCCTCACGAAAATGAGACCGAGTGCAGTCGATTTACTAGAAGGCCATCATCGGCCTTCTCAACAACCTTGGCCATGTGTGCATTTTTATGACCACGTAATTATAGAAACTCTACGGATTAGAAGCTGCACCCTCCACGAGGAAAATGAAAGGGCCCAGTCATGATGTCCGCCAGTGCCACAAGCCAGCTAAGTCTAAGGCGCCACTGCTCGTGGAGCGGAGTTGCCTTTGTGCCAACGCTACAGTCACGGCGTATCAAATTCAACCAACTCAACCAACCCTGTCCCCGTGGTATCTCAGAAACCCTTAAACTGTATCTGATTGACATTCTAGCCCATTACCCTCTATTAAGAAAGAACAAAGACAGCAGATGAAAAGCCAAGTACGAGCCTAAAACCTGACCTGATTTTTCTCCATTTCAACTGCACGCAACTCCAGATCACTGGATGTGAATGTCATCTTTAAGTTTTTTATTTTCAAGATGGCCAGTCCCAACCTTAACTCCCCTGGGGCAGATGTCCAGCCAATCTATCAAGGTAAAATACAGCTCGCTTCTTTGGGTGTTAGATGTTTTTTAAAACGTGGAGGCAAAATAAGCAGACGTGCCGTCTCCTCAGCTCCGCCCCTTTCGGCACCAGTACGCCTCGCCTCACTGAATCCCTACGGCCACCTTTGAGGTGCGCCTTCTGTGACGATGGATGTGTTCTCTGGCAGCTCGATATGGGTGCCACGAGCCACGTGTCTATGGAGCAATTTACACGTGGCTAATGTGACCAAGGAACTAAATTTCAAATTTCATTTGAAATTCCAGTTTTTACGTATATAGCTGTATGTGGCCGGGGCGACTGACGTGCACAGGTGTGCATCACCAATCCCATCACAGACGAGGCAACAGGCTCATCTGCCGAAGCTGCCCAACCAGCAACTGAGGGTCCTGGGTTTTAAACCTAGCCATCCTGATCCTTAATTCAGTATTCATGCACCATGCTGCCTCCTGCTGAGTTCATTTACCATGTTAAAGATTACTTTTATTGAAAAAGTGAGTAAATAATTGACATCAGTATTCAGAATTTTAACATTCAAGGAACATTCCATCTTCATCAGTATCCTTTTACTATTTCCTTGTAGACTTTGGAAATAAACAAATGACTCACATAATCTTTGCAAACCATAAAAATACAGTGAGTAATAAACTTCCAGTTCACTAAAAGTTCTCACTGATTCTGCAGAAATTGGCTATTTCGGCATCCAGACAGGTTATGGCTTACTGACAAACATTCTGCCAAAGTTATCTACCGATACACTGGAAGACTGACATTTTCTTTCTTTTTTCCTCCAGCTTTATCAATGTATAATTTAAAAACAAACATTGTATATTTAAAACACACAACTCATCGTCTTGCTCTACGTATACATTGTGAAATAATTGTGACTTGCTAATGATCATATCGATCACCTCACGTGACCTGCATCTTCAAATACAGACCTCATCTCTTCCCAAGTACATAGAAAGACAAATTTTAATTGAAGCCGAAAAATGTTTTTCAAATGACAATTACACTGGAATGGGCTGACTCCGAACAACACCCAATTCTACAACTCTACAGGCTTTCAAGCCAAAGGTCAAAAGCCAACTGTCCTGGGTGACGCTGAACCAGACAGACACCTGTGCCTACCACTTGCAGATCCTGGACAAGTTGCTTTCCAGTCATGAGCCTAATTTTCCTCATCTGTAAACTGGTGGCAAAAATCCATGTTACACGATTGCTGTTAAGGATTTTAAGGGCAAAGTACACATTCAAGCCACTCAGCCGGCCACTAGGCTTGTTACCCCGGAGGAAGACTCCTGCACTCTATGGCAGAGGTGAAGGCTTCAGAGTTCACATCCATTCTAGTCAAGGCTCTAACTACAGCAGGGATTTCATATAATGACCAAATATTTTCTCTCTTGTGCAAAAACAACATAACCACCCATATCTACATTATTCACTTACTTCATGTTTAACTGCACTTCAGTTAGGCTGGTAACAGAAAATTGAACCTATAGATTCTAATTAGAGATATTTTAAAGCTCACTTGATTTACTTGAACTTCTGACTTTACGGAAAATGCACATTATCAAAAAACATATTACATGTCTGCTTTACATGATTATAGAGCTATAACCTAAGCTGAACTAAGACAAAACAATTTGTTCCAGAAACATAATCAGCCCATCAAAACTGCCTCGTAAAAACAAATGACAAAACATCCAATCCGATACATTTCAAAACCAAGTGATATTTACATCACCTTTTTTCTCCTCAATTCACACAAATGACTGTGAGATTACAGGATGACAAAACCACCCCTATTAAAATTGCAACTAGAGTCCCTTCATCTTCAAATACCTTCTCGGCAGCATTTTGCGCTGGTTTCAGCTTCCCTTTGGCCATCAGCATGGCATTGATCTTGGCGGCCACGGCAGCGGCAGCATCCAAGGCTCCAGAGGGAGCGGCAGTGGAGCCCCCTGGGCTTCCCCCGCTGCTGGGTACCTCCCCGCCCGGGGCCGCCGGTGGGAGGAAGAGAAGGGGGGCCGGAGCTGGCTGGTCCCATTTGCTGCGGCGCCTACGGTAAGTTAAAAAAAAAAAAATAGGACCCAAAGCTCTTATCTGTAGTATCCTTCCCTTCTACGCCCTGGCACCCGTGTTCCCTCTACCATCTTCCCTTTACACTTCCGAATCGACTAGGTGTTAAAACTACCCCCAATTACTGCAACATTGCCCCAAATTCTCACTTCTTTCGACTCCTTTCCACAATCGACTTCTTTTCCATCCTGTCGTCCTTATGAGACTCCGCCCTGTCCCACACGCCCTCGTTTGCGCCTTCCCCTCGGCTAGTCCATCCCAGAGACCCCGCTCCCCTCGTCCCTCTGGCGCCCGCCGGCCTCTCCCGGGGGCCCCGGGCCTGCCCGCCCCCTCCTCGCCGGTCTGGCCCGCCAGCGTGTGCACTCCCCAGGCGGGGCCCCTCCGCCGCGGCCCTCCGTCTCCCTCGGACCCCCCGCTCGCTGCGGTCCCCTCGCCCGCCGAGCCTTCTTTACCCGCCGGCTCCAGGATGTGTCGCGCTCCCCGCGGACATGGCGACCGGCTCTGCTCAACCACCCGCCAACTACCCCAGTACCAGCTTCCCGTCACTTCCGCCCCAACGCCCTTACGCACAGCCTCTTCCGGTCGTCAGGGGAAGCACTTCCGGTTAGAACGTCTATTCCGATTGGCCCCTCGCCGCTTCCGCGGCGCCCGGCGTCGTCTGAGCCGGGGAGGGTGTGACCTTCGCGCGCGCGCTGCCCCTGAGCAAGATGGCCGCCGGGCCGCGCCGGACGGCGGCGCTGCGCGCCGGGCGCCCATCTTTGTCGCGGGCGGGTCGGCCCCCCGCGCGCCCGGACGCAGGAGTCAGGGGATGGAGCGGGTTTCGGCCCGGTTCGGCTGCGTCCGCGCGGAACCCCGGCCCGTGGCGGGGAGCGAGCTTGCTCGCCACCCTTGCCCACTTCACGGGTCAGCCCCCTATTCAGGAGAAGGGAAACGATTCGTCCCAGAGGGCGTTGGGAGAATTCCTGCTGCGTTTTGCTTTGTGTCCACTCCTGGGCGCCAAGCACCGTTTGAAGAGGAGGGAAGACCTGAAGTCGTGACGATGAGGACGCCACGGCCTCGCCGGCAGCCACCGTGCGGCGGGCCGGCGCGCCCGCGGATGCGCACGGCGGTGAGCGGAGGCGCAGGACACACGTGCTCAGCCCGGGGGCTCCGACGCAGGGCCGGAAGCCCGCCGCGTGGGCGAGGCGGGAGGAGTGGCCGGGCCGGGACCTGGGCACCTGGGGACCTGCGCGCTCGCAGCGGAGCTGGCTGGCGTGCGGGGCCGGGGCAGCGGGGGCAGCGGGGGCCTGGAATTCCAGGGGACGCCCGAGTCCGTTCGTCGATGAACAATTCTGGGGGTTGTCCCCGCCTCTTGGCTATTCCGAAGTGCCGCAATGAACATTTCCTGAACAAGTTTGAAGTACCTGTTTTTAATTCTTTCCGGTTTTACCCTGGAGTAGAATTGCTGGGTTACATAGTAATTCTAGAGTTAACTTTGGTGCAACAACCAGACCCAGCCCCAGCAGCGGCACCATTTTACATTCCCACCGGTAAGGGTTCCTAGTCACACCCTCTCCAACACTTTATTATTTTCTGTTAAAAAAAAAAATGTATTATAGCCATCCTAGTGGTATCTCGTGATTTTGATTTGCATTTCCTTAATGCCTAATGAGGCGGGGGCGGGGGGGGGGGCGCTAGCCTGGGGAGAAGCAGGACGAAGGAGCAGGTGCGCCGAGAGGAGAGACACGGACCCAGTGGAAAGCGAAAAGGGTGGAACTTGCTTCCCCAGCGCTTCCCGTTGTGTCTCATGTGAATCCATTCGTATCTACTGAAACCAAAAATGCATCTTGGCCCTGCTCTCCGGGCCAGCGTCCCCACCCACCGCAGCGGAGGGAGGGAAGAGGCAGCGGTGACGGCTGGGTGGTGGGCGGAGGGGGCAGGAGAGTTCCAGGACCCCTGCGTAACCAACGTCATGCGTCCTTAGATACCTGTTTCACCACCAGAAGCAACTCGGGGTGGGGGGGGAGGTCCTGTTTCTTGCAATAAAAGAGGTGCAGTCACTGTCACTGTCACGGCCCAGGAGGAGGGGAATGGCTGCTGGAGCAAGACGGGAGGGGGGGGGCGGGGTTTCAGAACAAAGATGGAAAGATGGCTCTTGGATGGGAAGCAGAATGCTTCTTCCTGAAAATTAAAAAATAAAATTCCCACACACTCTTTAAGAAGATGATTTGACTATTCTGTAGCCAGGATAATAAGCCTCCATCAGAACCTATGTTTAACCTGTGGAGTCAATCAACAGCTTGCCTAAGTGAACATCCAATCCGTGTCAGCCCCTCTCCAGTAAAAGCCTTGGGGAGCCAAGCAGTCAACCACAGTCTCGCCAGGGAACCACCTTCTACAGATGACGTCTGCCCACTTATGCCTATGAAATCCCGCGCGTCCCTGAACTCCAGCTTCCCTGAGTCCTGTCGGAACAAGATATACGGTCTGCTCAAAGAGGCGATGCCTGACCAATGTATCTCTCCTTTACATTTAAATTTAGTGGACATTTCTAGAAACACCATTCGCAGGCCTCACACTCCCTTCTGGCTTGGACCAGTGTGCTCCTTGGTCCAGGAAACAGGAACTCGAACTCAGATGGCTCACGCGATAGCCAGCGCATCCTCTGGCGTAACTGGAAGCCCAGACCTGTGCGCTCCGCTCCTCTGCTCTCCCTGCCCCACAGGAAGGCTTTGTCCTTAGACTGGCTTCCTTCACGGTCATAAGGTAACCGCCAACGTCAACTAAAACACATGCTTCTGCGTTTAGGTCCAACAGGAGAAAGAAATCCTCTCTGCCACTCGAAGCACAAAAATCCTTCCCCCACTTCAGCTGGATCGGACCGCCCTGTGGACCGAGGACACGGGGTGGCACGATGCCACGTGCTCACTGGCTGCCTTAGGCTTTGGCTCCTGAACCAGTTCCGGTCAAGAGGATGGTTGTGATTGGCTTAAACCAATCAGGACCGACCCTGAGAGCTGGGGACTGGACTAGCTTCCTCCAAGTCACCTGGGGAGGAGCGGATACTGGTTCCTTAGAGGGCGGGGGAGGACACGGTGGCTGCGGAAGCAGCCAGCAGCTCGCAGAGGCACTGGGCCTTCTCTCTCACGGTCCACGCATCACCACCTGCCGCCGGGGCCCACGAGGTCTTCGACCTGCTCTTCCTCCTGTAGGTTCCAGTGCCGGATGCGGTAGTCCCATGCCCCGGTCCAGCCCTCTCACAAAGTTTGTTTTATGAAGCGAGGGCCTGTTATTATTTTATCTCAGAATCCAGCACAGTGCCTAGCACAGAGTAAAGGTTGGACAAATGCTGTGATTAGTGAATGAATGAATGAATGAATGAATTAAAAGGAGGGAAGGAGGAGAGCAGGAAGGAAGGAAAGAAGGAAGAAAGAAGAGAGGAAAGGAGGGAGAAAGGAAGACACCCTGGAAAAAAGCAAGGGCCCAGAGCGAAGTTCTCAGACTTGACCAGCAGGTGGCATCACCGCTCTCCATAGCGCAGCGGCCGTCCGGAGTCTCAGACTGAGGGAAAGGATTTAGATTAGAAATTAGTAAAGGTAAAAAAGAAATGATCAGAGGACCTGATATTTCAAATGGATGACAGAACCCTGGAATTCTGACCCAGCTTCTTTGCTCCAAGCCAAGAGGGAGTTAAGGCATTAAGCAGCCATTTCCACTGCAGGATTGGCAAGGTGACCTGGACAGGTAGAAGCGTAAGTGCGGCCAGTGCCTGGGGCCAGGAGGTAGCCCGTGGGACTCACCTGAGCCTGGGCTGGGCACGCCCCTTCTGCCACCCCCTTCACACCCATTCCTTGCCGAAAAACCCAGACATCCTGGCACCCAGCCTGGATCTCTTTGCTTCTCTGTGTCTCCTATAGGGTTCGGCAAACCCGCTGCGATTTACTGTCCCAAAGGGCTTACCTCCTACCCCAGCCCGCCGAGGGAGCGGAACACCCAACATCTTGATTAGTGGGCAGAGGACAGGAAGGTGCTGAATGTTTTGGAACGCTTGGAAAAGCCTCACTCCCCTTCCTGCCTGCCACCTTCTCTTTCTCCCCATCGCGGAGAATTCGGCGAAGGACAGGGATGTGGGCCCAAGAGGGAGGGCCCAGGGCAGTCTGCTTCCCAGCCAGAGCTGAGATCACGAGGAGACGGGATGAGGTGTGAAGAGGGCATATCTCAGGGTCCACAGCTCTGAAATGGGGTTTGGGGACTGGAGAAGATAGCAAGGGGCACCCTCGACCTCTGACTCAACGGACTAGAGCAGGAAAGGCTGAAAAGGCGGGGGAGTGATGGAGTCGCCAGGCTACTTAACACTGGGCAGGGCAGGCCTGGTCCACTGGTCCCCAGGCTGGTTCCTAGGAGGGAGGGGACAGGAAGCTGCGACTTCCTCCCCTTCCCTCCCTGCCCTTAGCCTCAAAGCCACTGCAACGAATTCCAACCTGTGTTTGAGTTGGCACTGTTCCCTGGGCTTGGCGATAAGTGCTTGGTACTCTGCTCCCTTCTGCCATAAACACCCCAAACTTTCCCTTTGAAACAGTAATCGCTCCTGCAAATAGCAACATCCAAAGTGCTTTTTCACATGTTGTTATCTAATTTCATCACACCAATCTAGTGAAGCAGAGATTTTATTTGAAAATTTTAAGCAAGGAAACTGAGGCTCAGGGGAGTAAAGTTATTCACCCAAAGTCACACAGCAACTGAGCAGGTCTGGGACTGCAGGATGTGTGCTCTCTCTCCCTCTGCCACATAGAGCCCTTCACACACAGACACACGCATGCACACGCACGTGCACACGCGCACACACGCACACTCTCTTATCCTGATGTGCGGGCCGTGCCTCACCCTGCCCCACCCACCACCGGCGGAGACCCACAGGGAACGAGAGAACTGTCCCCTCCACACCCCGCCCTCGGCGGTGTGGGTGTGGGCTGAGGCTCCCGGCGGCCAGAGACGCTCTGGGGTGAACTGGCGTTGGACGTGAGGGGCAAGTGGGGTGTTGGGCTCTCGAAGGTACTCTCCAGGGAAGGGGTTCCCCTTGGGTTCCCAGACCCACAGAGGCTTGCGGCTCAGCGACGATAAAGGGTGGCCACCAGAAGGGACTTTCTCGGGGGCAGCCCCCGGGCAGGCGGGAGGCGGCAGAGGGACGATGAGGGCCGGGGGGGGGGGGGGCGGGCACAGGACTGCAGGCCAAGGAGGGGCTCTGGACAGCCGCCCAGCGAGCACCCTCAGGAGAGTTAATTAGCCTCTCGTGCTTCATTTCCTCGTCTCGATAATGTTTAAACTGGTTCCGAAGCTCCAGGTCTGTTCACAGCTGTTCCCAGGGGCGAGAAGTCCTTGCCTACCTCACTGTGCCACCCCCGCAGCTCCTCGCAGGCCGTCCCTGCCGGGCTCCGGGTACTGGCTCCTTTGGGGGCCTGTCGGCTTTATGGGACCCAGAGGTAAATAGTGACCAAGTTCAAACGGCCAGGCCAGAGGCATGGCAGTGCGCGGGCCCGCCTTGGGAGGGGCGTGTCTGGTGCTGGAGGCGGCGAGGCTGGCCCTGCAGCTCGGAGCCAGAGCCGACACTGCATGAGGGACCAAGGTAAGGCTGAGCGTCCACGACATGCCATGACGTGTCACCGAGATGGTGACTGGTGACGGGAGGGACTAACCTCAGGGGCAGCCAGAGCACAGCGAGTGACGTCACACCTCCTGGGATGCGGGGCGGCTTGGTCAGGGGACAGCCGGAGGAACAGCTTCTGGGCCTGACCAGCATGGGAGGGGCCCTTGGGTGGTCTTTGGGTGCTGCCGCCCCCACCCGCGCTGGCCTCGCTGCTCTCCGCTCGGCCCTGGCTCGTGGTGACAGCAGGTGGCTTCTGGGACGGGGAGCGCTGGCACCCTGCGCAGCGCCGAGGGGGCCGCGGGGACTGTGACTGGCAGGGCCGGCCCCTCCCGGCTCCCCTTCCGGCCCGGCAACCTGTCCGCACCCAGGAGGCCACGCCTGACATCACATGTGTGAAGCGGGAGCCACTCCTCCCCACGGGCTCCGCGACAGTGAGGAAGCGCCTGGCGAAGGCCTCGTGCGGGTGGGCGAGAACCCCAGAGCAAGGGGTGCTGGCTGCACCCCCAAGCCTGGCGCCCCCAGACTCCTCATCCTCCTCCCAGCAGAGGTCTGGGGGCCCACCCTTGTCCTACCACCCCAGGGGCTCCCCCGGAGACCGGTGCACGCGGAGGCCACTTCTGCGAGTCCAGACGCCCTGCTCCCCCTCCCCCCACACCCCACCCCAGGCGGTTTTCGCCAGAAACGGGAAGTAAAAACTAAAATGAGAACTGGGGTCCACCTAGTCGCTGCTGTCGGCGACCTCGGCAAGGGGCCCTGAGCAGCTCCCGGGGCAGGAAGCATCCTGAGGAGGCCACCCCGGGCTCCGCCACCAACCTTGGGACACCGGGGAGATGCTCTGAGAAGTGTGCCGAGACGGGGCCAAGACGCTGAGCGCAGCAAGCAAATGAGATGAAAAGGGGCTTCCTGATATTGGGGTCCCCAAAGGCTACCAGAACCTGACCAGGTGGCCCTTCGCTGCCATCCTGGTGTCTGAGAATACCAACAGTGACGACACAAAGGTCCCTGTCCCCAGAGGCCGCCCGCCCTTCTTCTGAGGGAGAGGCCCCTGGCGGACGGACACAGGTCACACAGGTCACAGCCTGGCTTTCCCCTCAGCACGGCGGACACCCGGAAGCAGCTCTTTGTGGGGTTCCAGGTTTTTAATTTTCCCTGTTACTTTTTTTTTAAACAATCAAATTGGCAAAAAAAAAAATGTCTGGGGTTGGTGGGCACTGGGGGGGTCCATTGAAAACCCCCAAATTCAGGCTGAGGTTTTGGGTCACGGTCACCGAGGTGAGGTCAGGCCTCGTAGAGACCTCGCAATGCACCAGAGAACTTGGTCTCCAAATGGCTGGGGTGGAGGACAGCCGGCCTAGGTCCCCCATCCCTACAGATGGGGGGAGAAGTCCTCGCCACCCCCTCGCCAAGTTCTTCAGGATGTGGAGGCAGAAGGCTGCAATTTCTAATTGCCTACAATCTTCTCTTAAAAATATAAAACACGTGCAGTTGGCTTTGGTACAAAAAAGAAAAAACAACAAAAGACATTCTGGTCCCTGTGGCCACCCCCCGACCCCGGCCTCTTGGGCCACCTCAGCCTCCGCTCCCACGACTCCAGGGAGCCAGATCGTCCCTCTCGGAGTCCAAGGAGAACGGAGTAGGGAGAGCAGCAATCAGAGGCTGACGGGAGAGGGAGGGGGACGTGGCCCTTTCAGAGGGGAAGGCGAGTCCCACGGCTGCGGCCTCTCCGCACAGACGGTGCTGCAGAGGGCGGCGTCGGGGCCGGAAGCCAGCAGCCGCGTGGTGAAGCCTGGATGAACCCCAGTAGTGTGAAAGGACAAGGCCCCCTGATCCCTATGGCTTGGTTCCCATGTCCCTGGTCCTCTAAACCTCCCCGCTCCCTCCATAACTAATAAACAATAAATAAATAAATTTTCCTAAAGTCAAGAGGAGAAGGCATGAAAAATTGGCATCTGTGGCATAGCACCCGGATGCCACCAGGGGGCACTGTGGCCCAGTCCCCCGGCTGCCTAAATGGCCCCAGGTCTCCAAGGATCCCAAGAGCTGGCAAGGACAATCAGCAGTTCTTTCCGACGTTCCCTGGTCATTGGCAGGTTGCAGTCCCCAAGGTTTGCCTCCCAAGTGTTTCAGGGGGCACAGGAAGGGGTGGGGTCCCCTTAGCTCTCTGGAGCTACGGGCTCCCCATCGCGGCTCTCGGTCTCCTCTGGGATGTCCTGCATCCTGGTGAAATCTGGGGGGTACAGGGCAAAGTTAGTGCGTGAGTCACCACACCCCAGACCAGAGCCTCCACGCCTGCGGGCCGAGAGGGATGGGGCTTTGAGTCCCTGTCACTCTCAGAAAAAACCTCTGTCAACAGAGTAAGCAATGTGCCCGCACCCAGACCTGTACATACTCTCCAGCATACAAAGTTGATTAATGAAGCACAAAGTATTTCAAAACTACGGTATGAAGTTACAGCTACCATTGGTCATTCTGTATTTCCTGAACCAACTGAAAGAGCTGGAATGTCTTTGACCTATTTTAACTGTAAACAGAATCTGCTTCCACTTGAAAAGGCTGGGAATCACCCAGCAGGGGCGTCCCCTGCTTTCTAGAGTGTCACCATCAGACAAAACAGGAAGTCCTTTGTGTCCCTCCCGAGAGTTACCGTAGACCTCAGTGGTCAATTAGGGACCTTCCTACATGGTCCTGCGCCCACGTGGAAGCCACCGCCCAGGATTCGGAACCCGGGTCTCTCCCAGGTCTCACCTCGTGGACTGTGGGGCGGAGACAGACGGCTGCTAACGTCCTCCTCACTGCCAGTGTCGGGGTCACTGCTGTCCTGCAGCCGCTCCTCAGGGCTGCCCAGCTCCTGCCTCTCTCGGTCCTCAAAGGGCCGATGGATGGAGCGAAGGGTCACGGGCAAATCCAGGCGGTCATGGCCTCGGCTGGGCTGTGGACGGCGGCAGGAAGAGCCACGGGCAGGGGGATGAGCAGGGTCCAGACAGCAGGCCCTGCCTGGCGGGGGGCGGAGGGCCCGCTGGGCCCCAGGACCGCCTCCGCAGATGCCCACGGACCTCTCCCTGTGCCCACTGAGCTCTGCTGTTCTCCAGCCAGCACCCTCCTGATGCCCGTCACGCCTGCCGCTCGAACCCCCAGGCGCCCCCAGCTTCCTCACCTGTGGGGGGGAGAAGCTCAGGTACAGGGCGTCGCCCGCTGGGAGGCTCCGGCGCCGGGGGTCCAGTGGCCTGCGGGCCCAGGGGGCCTCGGTGGGGAGGGGCTCGGTCTGGCCCAGCGCGGCCAGCCGCCTGCGGGCCTCCTCGGCCTCCCGCTCCAGCACGGCCCGGGCCTGCTCGCTCTCCCGCAGCCGGGCCTCCAGGCTGCCGGCCTCGGCCGCCCGCTCCTCGCCCAGGCGCCGGCAGCGCCGCAGCTCCTCCTGCAGCAGCGCGTGCTGGCGCTGCAGCAGGGCCAGCTCCGTGGCCTGCTTCTCGGGGGCCGCGGGCGGGGCCCCCGCTCGGCCCGCCTCCCCATCCCGGGAGTTGGCTCGGGCCAGCTTCTCCCGGCGCTCGGGGCCCTCAGGGAACCGGGCCTCCATCAGAGTGTCCTGCTGGGCCACCGCCGCCTGGGTGGAAGGGGGACGGGCGGTCATGTGGGTGGCCCCGTCCCCTCGGCCCTCTCCCCGCCCCCCGGGGCCAGGTCCCGAGTCCCAGGCGGCTCCGCCCTCTGCTCAGGTGCCCCCCACCGCTCACCTGAAGGCCGTGCAGAAGCCCGTAGAGGCTGACCAGTCGCTGCAGCGCTTCCTGAGGACAGAGTTGGGGTGGGAATGGGGCCCCGGCTTCTGGGGGGGGAGGGCTGCCCAGAAGCTGGAAGGTGTGGGTGTGGCGACGGCGGGACCCCAGACTTGGAGGCGCGGACTCTGCCCCCCGCCCCTGCAGCCCGGCTCCCGCTTCTCAGGCTGAGGGCGGCCTCCCCCGCCTGCCACGCCCTCGCGCCACCTCTCACCTCCTGGGGCGACCTCAGCTGGTTTCCATTTCGGTCCTGCACGAGAGGGCCAGAGTGAGGTCAGCGGGCACACAGCGCCCGGCGCCCCGCCCTGACGGCTGTGTCGAGGATCGACGGGCCACCGTCCCTTTCCCGCCCTCTGGCCAAGTCGCGACGCCCCCGGGACCCACCTTCTGGCTGGAGTCTGAGTCGGCTCTGCAGAGCTCGATGGAGCCGTTGAAGGTTCTGGCCTCTCCATCTGTTGGGAAGGGGAGGGGATGGGCCGAGCTCACCGCCCAGGACGCTGACAGCACCCGGCGGGACCCCCGTGCCCTTCAGCCTGCCCACCTCGGTGCCCGGCTCACACTCACTGGCAGTGACCCCGGGACTCGTGTCCCCGCCGCTGTCGGCTTCCACGGGCAGGCCGGGCTCCCGGGGCGCGGTAAGCAGCTCGGCTCCCGGCCCCACCAGCAGGTCCTTCAGGCCCTCGACTGAGAAGGACGGGAAAGGCGATGAGGACGCGGGGCCCCGTGGGGGACGGGAGGGGGCCTCTGGCCCAACACGCGCCCTGGGGAACTCCCCGCCTGGGCGGTGGGCTCGCCGCGCCAGCACGCATGAGGCGAAGGTCAGGAGAGGTGGCCCGGGCAGCATGGTGCAGGCGGCAGGAGGTGTCCGCGGCGAAGGCCCACGTCCCCTCCCCGCCGCCCCCTCGTCTGTCACTGTGCGCGGGTCGTGCCCCTACTGTGTGCCAGTGAGGGCCCCTCCCCAAGTGCTCCCTCACCTTCGCGGATGGCATCCTGCAGCAGCCGCTCGCCACGCGGGGCCTCGAGGGACTCGGAGCGGAACAGGCCCCGGGGCAGCGGGGGCAGGGGCAGCCCACCGCCGCTCTCCTCCTCCACCTGGAAGTGGGTCATCTCGGCGAAGAGCCCGACCTTCTCCTGCAGCAGCTCCACCAGCGCCCGGTCCTTCTGCTGCAGCTCCACTGTGGGCGAGGACAGGTGAGCATGCGGGGAGGGCCCGGGGACAGCCGGGAGGGCAGCCCCGAGGCCGGGGCCCGGGCCGGGCGGAGGGACTTCGTTACGAGTTTTTGGTATTTATAACAAAAACTTTTTTTGGGGGGGAAATGTAAAATATGCACTTTTGTTTTAAAAACAAAAGTAAAAAAGTTTCGTGGCAGGGATGGCAGATTGTCCCCAGTTTGCAGTCTCCCCGCCTGCCTTCAGACTACACGTCCCAGCCCGACACTGCACACGACTAAATTCTGGCTGATGGACGTTGTCTTCCAGGTCTGTCCTTAAACGTTCCCTTACTCCTCCCCGCTGGCTGGGATGCAGATGTGATGGTGGGAGCTGCAGCAGCCGCTCTGGACATAGAGACGGGGACCCTTCCTGGGGGTGGCAGAGCTGCACCTAGACTACCCTGCACTTCCCATTTCTAGACTGTTATGTGGAGAGGAATAATCCTCCACATCGTGTTTAAACAACTGATTTCTGCTGGTCTTTTTGTACAGAAGTTCGATCATACCTTAACTAACAGAGGGTCCTATAGTCAAAGACCAAGTTACTGTCTTGACCCCGGTCTGCCTAGTTCCCCCTCGCGGAGGCGGCCATAGTAATTATCGTCTCTTTCCAGAGATGTGACACACACGCAGGCGCGTCGCGTGTACGACGTGTTTATCCCCGTTACTTTTACACCAAGCACGCAGCGTCCAGCCCTGCCCTTTCCACTGAACTGAACGCTTTGCTTACGGACCTCCACCGGCCCTCGGAGAGCCGTCTCGCGCACCGTGGTCCACCGCGGGGGTGGATCGCGAATTATTTAATGAGTTCTGTGGACGGACTTACTCTTGATTCGCCGCAGGTAAGCCTCGTCCTCCGTCTCAATCAGGGGGAAATCCTCCCTCGGGGGGCACCTGGAGGGGCAACGGGCCGGGCGGGGTGGGGAGGAGCTGGGTCACAGACAGGCAGCAGGACCCCCTCCCTCCCTCCTGGTCGTGGTCGACCCCGCAGCGCCCTCAGCCCAGGCCCTGGCTCCCTGCACCCCCGAGCGGTCCCCGTCCCAGCACTGAACGCCCCCGGCATGTGTGCACCTCTCCCGAGGTCCCCTGGAGGGCGACCCGGGGCAGAGGCACGACTACGGGGGTTGGCATCAGGCAAACGGGGCTCAGACCCTGCCTCCGCTCTTTACCGGGGGGTGGGCAGGGCACCGCCCTATGTCCTCATCGGAAAAATAGGGAAACTATCTTCCCCGTAGGCTTTTGGGTTAGGATTCAATGTAACAGGGCCTTCAACATGGCCGCAGCTCAATAAATCAACTACAATGAATACCAGTAATTACAATTTTCATAATTCCAAATATTAACATTAGTAACAAAGAGGCCACCAGAGATCTACTATCAACGGGACAGGTATTTCGCAGTATTCTGCTAGAAGAGGCAATTTCACAGTTTCGTATGCATTTCTGAAAAATTTGCTCAATAGTGCCAACTGCACAAGTTAAAACTAAATAGGTTTACATATCGTAACAGGAAGACGCCACTCTCTGAAAGCTAAGAGAGAAAAATGAACGTTCTAATTGAATTTAACCTTCAAGACTCTGTTTTCAATGTTCCGCATGCACTTTGCTTGACTATTTTCATCACAAGAGACACTCGGGTGTTGAGCGACTGCCTCGGACCTAATGTGCGTCCAGCAGAGGCCAAAGGTTTGCCTCTTTGGCACGCGAAACAACATCCTTCTCGCGACTCCCATATGGAGCTTGTCTATGAGGCTTGTGCCTCTCACCTCCAGTATCAATGTTCTTGTTATCTTTTACATTCATTTTTAAAAAATAAAGGCAACATGCAATCCGATCTGAATAACAGCCTGGCGCCTGCAGACCGAGATGCCTCAGCAGCTGAAGAGGGGCTGTCGGCTGGCAGGCCGGCCGCCCCGCGACAGGCAAAGGCTTCCCCCGCCTGTCGGCTCACGCTGCGTTTGAAAGGGGGTCGCGGTCCTCACCGCGTCAGCCGCTGGACGACCTCCCGTGCCTTGGGCCATCTTGTCTCCCCTCAGCCCCCGCCTCTGTTCCCAGAGCCTGCCGCACCCCGAGGCCAGGCACACACTCACGTGCGCACGCTCTGCTGAATGACCCGGATCCAGGTGCTCCGGTCATCCCTGGACGCCGTGTGGACCTCGTACATCTCGGGGGGCGCCCCGCTGATCAGAAACATCCCTTTCTCCTGGTTGGCAATGTCCCGCACGATGAGGTTCTGCAGCGACACCACCGAGGGCTTGTCCTGCAGCAGGGGGGGCGACGGCCGGACGGAGGGTCAGGCGGGGGCCCTGGCCCTCAGCCAGCCGGTGACCACAGTCCTTCCGGGGTACCAAGGACAGAGAAGCCTGCCTACAGCACAAGTGCCGGGGCTCTGGTGCCGGCTGGAGAGGACGCTGGCGCACCTGGCCCCTGCCCATTCAATCAGCTTCAAGCGTGACTTCCCGCGGCCCCAGAAACAGACTGTCCACGGCCGCGCCACAGGGGCCAAAGGCCCCCACACGGTCAGCTGCCTCTAGTTCTTCTGTCATGCCAGTGGTCACACTCATGGCCGCCAGACTCTGGAGGAGTCAAGGCTCCTTCGGGCTCAGGCACCCGGGTCTGTGCGCACGGTGGCGGGGGAAGGGCTCACCAGGGCGGGGAAGATGTACTTCTGGTCCTTCTCCTGCAGGAACACCAGCACGTCCGTCATCAGCAGCATCAGCACATCTGCGGGGGGCGGTCAGCAGAGGGTCTGAGCTGCGGCCGCGTCTTCTTCAAGGGCCAGCCGACACCGCCCGCTCTGAGTCCCCGGTCCCCCTCCTCCTGTGCGCACCTCCCACCTCCCCATCCTTACAGCTCAGGGGGAAAGAATCCACCAGGTAAAGCGCTTCCCGGGCTAGCGGGGACCACGAGGGACCAGCCCGTGCCTTCTAGGAAAGCCCTCTGTGCAAACCCAACGCAGGGCCTCGACCTGGGGTCCACAGACCCCATAGGCTCTGCAAACCCTCCGTGCACTAACATGACACACGCGTGTTCTCCCGGGTGAAGGGCTCCAGGACTTCCGTGAGAATGAAAAGGCTTCCCAGAGCCGGAGGACCGCCCCGTTTCGGCCTTTCGGCCCAGGTCACACACCTAGCTACCGTGACCCCTTTCTGGTTACCGGACCTCAGTCCCCCATGGCCGGCATATTCCCACTTTCCCCTCCGTGCTGGGCAGGGAGGGGAACTCGGGTGCCTTAGCCGTCCCCCCCACGGCGGAACGGGCCCTCTCCTCGCACCCTCACAGGCCCCTTCCCTCACCTCCCGTGCCCCAACTTCCTGGCCCTCAGATCCCAGGCGGTCCTGCACTTTCAGGAGGAAACTGGAGTCAAGTCCGTAAAACTCAGATGTCACAGTCAAGGACACGGAGCCACACTCTGCCCTTGCAGCTCTGACCCGACTGCGGGCACAGGGAAGGGAGGGATTCTGCAAAACGCCTCAGAAATAAAGCTCTTCAGCCTCGCTATTTTTAACCCCCCACGGCAAATATTCTTAGCTGCTGCGTGGGAGGGATGGGAAGGAGAGAAAAGGGATGAAGGGAAGTGGCTGGCGACGCCTGCAGCCTCCAAGTGCACGGTGGGTGCGCCGACGGCGACCGGGGCTCGGCGGGCCGCGGCCCTCGCTCCCCGCCCCCGCAAACCGCCGCTGCTCTCCTGTCCTGATTCAGGCAGGAAAGGTCTGGCCAGCAGGGCTGCAAGAGCGCCTGGGCGCCGTGCCCCGCCGCCCCTGACACGCCCCCTCCGGCCTGTCCGGCCTTCCCCGGGCGTCCCCGAAGTCCCTGTCCCTTCCGTGGACCTGGCAGCGGGGGCTCCGGCAGGTGGAGCCACCGGAGCAGAGCTTGTCTCTCAGCCCTGGAGTGGCTCTGCCCCCCTCACCAAAACTGGTAGCGAGGAGCGAAGAGGGGGTGACTATTAGCACGGAAGCCCCCGTGTGCCCACAGGGCGCCTCAGGATCCAGGCGTGCCCCCACGCAGACCCCGTGTTTCCTCACTGGTCTGCCCCGCGCGAGGTGCGTGGAGAGGCCCCGAGCGTGGGCGCCTGCCCCTCCCCCGGCGCGCACTCCCGCCGGGCCTGCCACGCAGACTGCTGACCTTTGAACCGGCCAGTCGCTGTCTTCCAGAGCAGGCAGCCGTCGTGGATGAGCTTGCGCCGCAGAAGCTCCTCCCGGCCGAAGGGGCCCTTGCCCGGCACCGGGGCCTGGGCCCGGGGATCCAGGCGGCTGTAGATCTCCTGCAGGCGGGCCCCCTTCTCCAGCTCGTGCACGTCCTGGTCCACGCTGGACAGCAGCTCCTTCACCAGCCGCAGGGCCGTGGTCAGGTCCTGCCGCTCCGCCTCCGCCCCTGGCATGCGGGCGGCACGGGGTGGCTTAGCCCACGATGCGGGGGCGGGGCCTGGGGTGCGGCCCGACAGCACCCGCCAAGGCCGCCTGTCCGCCCCGCCCCCGCGCCGCCGCCCCGCCCCCTCACCGTGGGAATGCTGCAGGATGCGGCTGATGAGCACCGGGTACTTGGTGATGCGCTGTGTCACCAGCAGGATGCACTCCTGGACCCCGTGCCGCTTCAGCACAGCTGAGCGGGTCACCTTCTGCAAGGGCGGAGGCAGAGGCGGGGCTCAGGGCGGGCGCGGCCGCGGGGGTCATGACCTCACGTGCACCCGCGGGTCCTGCTTACCCGGATGAACTGCTGAAAGCGTTTGTCTCGCGCGTAGAGCTCTTTGTAGAGCTTCAAGGCCTTGGTGTGGCGGCTGCAGAACTCCGCGTACGTCTTCCGCATCTGCTCGGCGCTGGGACCCGAGAACTGGAAGTTGGGGGAGCAGGCTGGGTGGGCATGCCCCCGAGCCACACCTCGACCCCCGCCCCGCACACCTCCCGCCTCTGCAGCTCTCCCCGCCCCCACCCGCTAGAGCTAGGAGGCGAGAAACGTCACAGCGCCTCCGTGGCCCTCACCTGGCTGATGAGCAGGTCACCCAAGCGAGAGATGACGAAGTTCCGGGTGCTGCCGGGGCTCAGGGCCTGGCGCCTGCGCTCCAGCAGCTGGCCAAGGAAGCGCGTGTGGATGTCGCTGAGCTCGTCCACGCAGGGGAACAGCCCCTGGACCACGCCCGGCTCCAGCTGCAGCTCCTCCAGCAGCCCCGTGCGGAAGAGGCGCGTCATGATCTTCAGCGTCCGCACGTGGTGCAGCTCCGTCTGGATCAGCTCTGCAGGGACAGCGGACATGTGGCTACCACCGGCGGGACCAAGCTGGGGACCTCAGGGCTCACTTGGGGTTCCGAAGGCCCCTCCAGGTTTATGCTCCACCTTGTGAAGCGCAGATCATTTTCTAAGCCCCCCGTAGCTTTCAGGCCGCCTGCCCCAGCCCCGCCCCCAGCGGAAACCACGGGGTCCTCTAGGCATCTCCGTTCCCCACAGTCCCTGGCAAGGCGCAGGGCACCAAACAGGTGCAGAGTGAAGACTAAGAACTGACTGGAAGGAAGGGACAAAGACGGAGCCTGGGAGACCAACAGCTCGCAACGGTTGGGGGCCTGGAGGCAACTTGTGGGATGCCAGGCAGGGTCCTGGAGACCGAGGGGCTGAGGGGGCCGCGTTGGAGAGGCGCGGGCCGCCGCGGGCAGGGCCTGGCGGAGGGGCCGCGCTGGAGAGGCGCGAGACGCTGCGGGCGGGTCCGGCGGAGGAGGGGCCGCGGGCGGGGCCCGGCGGAGGGAGGGGCCGCGGGCGGCCTCGGCTCACCGTAGATGACATCCTGCTGCTTCATCACCTCCTTCTTGTGCTGCTGCAGGAAGCTGCTGTCCACAGCGAGGCTCCAGGAGTCCGCGGCGAAGTCCTTCTCGTCCATCTCGAAGTCGCTCATCAGCTCGTTGTAGATCACCTCGGCACCTGGACACCGGTGGCGGACAGCTCAGGCCGGTTCCCTTCCCTGGGCCCCTTCGTGCCCTGCAGTTCCCAGGCCCAGCCCCCGGCCCCACCCCCGGGCTCGGCCCAGTCACCTTCGTCGATGAGGGACTCCACCGACAGGGTCCGGTTGCGCATGTTGAGGGAGTCCGTGGATTGGGACAGGATCCGGCGCAGCCCCAGCGGGGACTCTTCGTTGAAGTGCCTGGGGAGGGAGACCGCTCGTCACCCCGACGCGGGCAGGACGGCCCTCCCAGGTGCGGGGCTGGGGCGGAGGGCCGGCCACCGGCTTCCCCCACCGCCTGCCTCTACCTCTGGACCTCTGGCCGGTCTCCACCGCCCACTCTCTGCCCCCTGCGCGCCCCCTCCCCGCGGAGGCTCACCCCGCAATGTTGGTGGTGGAGACGCTCTTGGCTAACGACAGGGAGGAGCGGCCCCGCCGGGAGCCCAGCAGGGACTGGCGGAAGCTGTCGGAGGGGTAGATGGCGGAGCTCGGCCGCTCCCGCGTGGTGGCTGCGGGGGACCGGGCAGGCCCACGTCAGGCCCGCCGCGTCCCCGGAGTCAGGCCTCCCGGGCCCCCCGCCCCGCCCGCCCTCGCCCACTCCAGCGGGGGAAAGACGGCGACGGCGCTGCCACCCGGGCTTGCGCGGCGCGGCTCACGCACACAGCGCTTTCTCGCCTTGTCTCTTCCCAGCAACGAGCCCAGGAACAAAGTGAAGCCGGAAAAGTCGGGCCCGTCGGGGGCTCCGGCTGGACTTTCTGAGGACCCGCCCGCTCCCCCTGCCCCACCAAAGCTGTCTGAATGTCGCCTGTGGCCAACACTCCCACGGGCACGTCAAGAACTTATCACAACAACACAGGGTGTGACCGGGCTCAGATGACCCACCGCCCCAAGCCCTCACTCCCATTTGAATTCTGTCCTGCCCCTGAGTCCAGGCTGGACATTCCACCCCGCGCTTCCAAGAGGAGGAGGGCGCTGTGCCGGGAGCAACCGCAGGGGGGCAGCAGAGGCCCGGCTGCGCCTTGGGGCTCCGCCCTAGGACTCACTCTTGCCGCGGAGGGAAACTGACTGCAGGGCACTGTTGTTCCTCAGCAGGGCCGCCTTCTGTTGCTGTGAGACAGAGCGGGAGACACCAAGAACGGCCGTCACCCAAGGGTGGCCCCCCAAGGCACAGGGCGGGAGCCAGGCCCCCTCGGGAGCAGGCTCAGCTGAGCAGGGCAGAGGGCGTCAGGGGCGCTGAGCCCGGGGTGCTTGGGGACACGCCTACAGCGGCAGGCTGGCCCATTCGGCCGAGGTTCGAGGTTTGGGGGCGCCCCACCGCCGCGGGAGGCTCAGGGAACGCGGGGCGTGGACGAGACAGGCAGGAGGGGGCCCCCGCTCTGCCCCGCCCCGCCGCCCCCGCCAGCCCTCCTGCAGCTCACCTTCTGCTTGACCTTCGTGCAGTTGGCCAGCGTGTCCTTACAGCGGTTGTGGATAGTCACATTGCAGGCTGGAAGGGTGGGGGGCACAGGAGGGGTCACACCCACGTGCAGACACTGGTCTCCCCCAGCCACGCGGTCTGAGATGCGCCCCCCCCCACCTGATGTCTGGACCATCGCCTGGCCGGACCCTCCTCCCACCTCCCCCTTCCTCCAGGCAGGAAGCGGAGTGAGGGGCACAGGTGTTGACCACCATGAGGAGGTGGGCAATCCTTATTCACAGGTGACCAGAGGGGTTACTGGCGGCCAGAGATGAGCAAAGGGGGTTGAGAGTGACAGACGGGAGAGGGACGCCCACAGAACGGAGGCTGGGATAGGAGCAGCGGGGTGGGGGCTGGGCGGGGGGCTCACCCCGCGCACTCAGTAAACAGTCCACATGGACTTGATCCTAAGGACCCTGTGAGGCAGACTCGGTTATCTCATCCCAGAGGAGGAGCCTGTCCTGGGAGCTCAGACCATCTGTCCGAGGTGGAGCTGGGATGTCAACGCCCAGCGCCTGTCCCCGGGCTGGGCCTGGGCGCTGCGAGGCTGGCGGGCCCAGCCCTGCCCCTCCCCACCAAGCCTGCCTGCCCTGCTCAGCCGAGCCTGCTCTAGTCTGTCTGCCTTCTCTCTCCAGGCCCGAGGAGGCCTGTTCGCAGCTAAGTCGCAGCTCCCACACTCCGTCTGCTTCTCCCCATCACCCCCACACACCTTGTCGTGGGTAGGAGAAGAGAGGAGCAGCAGCCAAGCCTGGGCACGGGGACCCCTGGCGGCCCCTGCCCTGCTCCCGACGTGCCCTCGGCCCCCTCCAGCTCCCCTCCCGTCCAGCACCGGAAACTGCTAACTCCTTCAGACAATACCCAGCACCACGCTCACTTCCACAAATACAAGGCGAGCAGGGTGGGGCAGAGGGGCAGACAGGAGTGGGGGATGGGGGCTGCCCCCACTCCCGGGAGCTCCCTTCTGCCCCCAGCACCCAGAGTCTCTGGAGCAAGCCTCCGCTTTCCACCTGCTCTCAAAATAGTGCTCGCTGCCCGCCCCTCCGTTCCCCTGGCAACAAGCTGCTGGATGGGGAGCTGTCAGTGATCGGGACTGGGGCTGCCTCTTCATCCCCCCAACTCTCAGCCGAGCAGTGAGGAAGTGGGCCGGCCTCAGAGGTCCTTCCTGGGGGCCCCTGGGCCCCCGCGTCCCTCGGGGGCAGCGGCCAGAGCAGCTGTCCTGTTACGCAGCAGCGGGTCCCCACGCCTCGGATCACGAGCAGCGCCTCGCCACAGGTTGGGGGTGTGGGGAGGGGATGGGGCAGGGACCCAGCTCCCGGCCCTGGCGTCCGGGCCTCTGCACGGCACGTCGGCACCGTGGTGAAGGAGAATTCCTCACTGGTGCTTCTAAAGACAGGGCTCCCCTCAGATGTGGCTGAGGGTCAAAAGTTCTGACCCCGCCCCCCCAAAGCACGCATCGTGCTGCCTGCCATCTTTGCACTGTGGGGTCAGCCAGACCAGAAACAGGAAACAGGGTTCCGGGGTCCCCAAGCCCGGCCTTGGCCTCGCTACCAGGTTCAGAGGTTTCAGGCTCCACCCTCAGACGATGGAAAGGGCGGGGCAGGGGAACCCCCCCCACCGACGTCCTCCACAGCCAGTCCTGCCGGCCAGTCCTGCCCGGGTGACAGGCTGACAGGCGGTGCCAGCTGCAAGGCCAGCAGCCCGCCCCCCAGCCCCCCAGCCCCCGCCTGCCCGCACATACATTCCTGCCCGGTTCCCTGACCTCCGGCAGCTGTTCAGGGTCGGGGGACACCCGGGGCACGACAGCTGCACGGGGCCATCCCAGCCTCCCCTCCCCCGTCCCCACAGTCCTGCTTAGGTCGTATTCCAGCCGCCGCCACCCTTGGCGTGAGGACAGGGAGCACGGAGCAAGCAAGCTCCGGCCCTGGCCTGCGGCCAGGCGGCCCGCTAGCAGGAGGGCGACCCCTACGGGTCCGGGGCGGAAAGGACAGATGGGAAGGCGAGGCCCCGCGGGCTCCGCGTCCCAGGGCCGCCCGGGGCCGGGCGCCTTACTTGGGCAGATGAGGGCTTCCTTGGCCGTGATGCTCTTGTTACAGGCGTAGCACATGGTCATGCCCGACACGGAGATGGTGGTGAAGAGGTGCCCGTTGGTGTAGCGGGCGTCCTTGGCTTCCTTCATCTTCTCCTTTTCCCGGGTCTGGGGGGGCGGGGGGGGGGGGGCGAGACACAGACCGTGAGGCCGGAGCAGAGCGACGGGCCGGACGCGGGGGGCGGCGGCGTCTGCCGCGGAGCCTGCCGCAGCCGTCCGCGGGGCCCCGGCCAGCCCTGCAGGCCGAGCCGGCCCGACCCACCTGGCCTCTGCGGCTGGGCTGCCTTCTGTGGCCGCTCATGTCCCCGGCTCGAGCCCGGGCGCCCTCGAGCCGCCTCCCGGCCCCGGCTCCGCTCGCCCCCGCGCGGCTGCGCCGTCTCCTCCGAGCCGGGGGAAGAGGCACCCAGAGCAGGCACAGCGGAGGGAGCCAGCTCAGCAGCGCTTTCGCGTCTCTGGGAGCTGGCTCCTCTCATAACCATGGCAACGGGGGCTGGAGCGCTGTCTCCCGGCAGGCGGTGGGGGGCAGGAGAGCCCCTCGTCAGGCCGGTGAAGGGGGCAGAGGGCCTCCACTGCCACCCCACCCCAGAGCCAGGGTCCCGAGCCTCCGACTCACACCCGCGCTCGCTCAGCCAGGGTGCGTGGGGCTGTCTGCGGGCGGCAGCTTGTCCCCCGCTAACCCCGGGCGGGGAGGAGCCTGGGTTTGTTCCTGGCGGCGCCTCCTCTCCAGGCCCTTTAAGGAAGCCCAGCACCTCCGCTGGGTCCTTCCCGGCAGGAAGTCTCTCCTTGCGGCCACCTCCAACCCCTCCGGTTCCGCCCTCCAGAACCTGGGGAGCCCTCTGCACCTCCTCAGCCAGTCAGTCCCTCCCCACCCTAGGAAGTCCCTTCTGGCATCCACCCTCCGTCCCCCCTCTGTCCTCCGGCCACAATGTCTGGTCCCCGTGGAGACGGGCATGCTCACACCCTCCTGGAAACCCGTGAGCGGGTGGCTCTGATGCAGCCCTCTCTCCCGCTCCCCCGGGCTCTGCAGGTCAGGGCCTCCTCCCCAGCCTCGCTCCTGTCCCTCCCCAAGCCCCCGGGGCCCCCCCGAAGGCATAAGATGGCTCCCTTTCCCACCTATCCCAGGGCCTTCCCCAGCAGCCACCTCAGACCCTGGACTTCCCCTCCACCCTTGGAAGTTGGGGAGCAGGGTGGGAGCTGACCAGACCAGCCTCCAAGGGTCATGGCCCCTCAGAACCAGGGACCGGACCAGAGGGCCGAGGAGCCCCGAGTCGGAGGACAGGGCTGGGGCCCTGGGACAGAGCATTAGGGCTTGGGGACGGCCCTCGGGCTGGGCCTTCGGGCCTCGCTGTGCCCTAGCGCCAGCCACCAGGGCAGCTGGGGGTGGGGGGGGGAGGTGCAGGGACTCGCTGGTCTGGTGCTTGGGGAAAAGGGGAAGTTACAGGGGCTGAGTCAACACACGAGGCCAGAGGGCACTGGGCCACCGCAGAGTTACTGGTGGCCTGGAGCCTTCGCCCCCACCCCCCGCCCTCTCTGCCCCTCCTCCCTCCCTTCCTATCTCCTGGTCTCTGTCTGGTCCCATCCCGTCTGTCCCCCCCACCCCCCTATCCCCGCCCCCCACCCCGGCCCTGGCCTCTGCCTCCCTGCTCCTCACCTGGGCCTGGTGCGGAGTCTGACCTGCCTCCGACCTGGCCTCCTGTGCTCTAACCTCCACCCATCCTGCGCTTCAGAAGGTCAAGACCCGACAGGCCTCAGAGACCCAGTCAGTCCCCGAGTCCCCCCACTGCCAGACCCTGCCTCCTCCCCTCCTCTCCTGCCTGCCCAGCCTTCTCTGTGACTCCACGTGAAGCGTGAGCGCTTGCTACGCTTGAATCAGAAGCAAGCAAACAAAAACACGAATGCCACAGCAAAAACAGCAGCAAGACCGAGTGGAGGCGGATTCTAGACCAGGCAGTGCTGCCCGCAAGCTGCCTGCCCCGCCCCCAGACCTGGGCCCCGCCCTTGGGCTTCCAGGAGCACCCACCTGGGGAGGTGGGGCAGGGACAGGCAGGCGCGGCCTCTGGTGGCCCTCCCTCTCTGGCATCTACGCCCCACAGGGGACTCGGCACTCGGCACTCGGCACTCGGCACTCGGGGCCCAGCCTCCTCCACCTCCCCACACTCGCCCTGTCTCCCAGTGACGCCCTCTCTGGGTGGGCCCGCGGGGGGCAGCGGCCACAGCCGCAGCAGCAGCACATCCCGCCCCGGGCGCTGCCCAGCAGCGGGCGGCCCTGGCACTGCCTCGCGCTATTGTCCTGGAGGCAGCGGGTGCCCGGCCCGGGGCCGGGCCGGCGGGGAGAGGGCCCAGGGCTGCGGCAGCACCGTGCCGAAGGCACTCGCCTGGCGCCATGTCCTACGCTTCTCCGGGCAGGGCTCCCACTGCCCACCCACCAGCGGGCCAGCCTTGGCCTACGCACCCCGATCTGTGCAGCAGCAGAAGCGCCCCTGGCTCTCCTGCCCACGGGCCCGTCGCCACCACAGAGGCCCTGCCCGCTGGGCCCGACACTGCCGTCCCGTGTCTGGTCACACTCACTCACAGAGGCCTCGCCGGGAGTGCTTGCCACACGGCCCTGCTGTCCCCCACGGCCACGTCAAGGACCGAGTGACCGGAGCTCCCAGCGCAGTGGCCAGCACACCACAGGCACTGGACATGTTTGGGAAGGAAGGGAAGAAAGGAAGCAAGGGAAAGTGGGCGGGCAGGTGGACCCCAAGAAAGGGGTCCCGGCGGCGCCCTCACGCCTGCCGAGGGCCCAGTCCGTGTCAGGGCTCCGGAGCCTTCCGTCCCCAGCCTCGTTTCCCTCCTCTTCCCTTTGGCTCAGCCTCTGAGGGTTTCCTCTGGAGGCCAAGCCAAACCTTCTGTCCCCCATCATCCCAGATCTTGGTCACTTTTGGGGACAGAAAGATGGGGTGACTGGCAAAGGGCACTGTGGCTGGCGCCCCAAAATCTCAAGGCCTGGAGGGGCGGCCTCCTCGCTTCTCTGCGCTGCCTCCCAGGCCGAGCAGGAAAACACAGTGCCGTGATGGAGGCCAAGGCCGCGCCAGAGCCCGGAGGGACCTGGGCTTCCCAGCGGGCAGCAGGGAAGTCGGAGGCTCTCCGAGCAAGGCCTCGGCCCTCAGCGGCCCCTGCTCCTCCACCGGCTGCGTCCAAACCAAGAGCTCTGGGGCACTCGCGTGGCTCCCAGAATCGCCTCTGCTCCGGCTGCAACCAGCAGCAGCCCCATCCCCAGTATGCGGAGGCCCCCGCCCAGGCCCTCTCCATGGTGACCAGAAGGCCCCGGAGGGTTTCGCTGGGGTTCAAGTCATCTGTGGCTCAGCCGCTGGCCAGTGGGGGTGCAGAGTCATAGGCTGCAAAGGGCACTGAGTCATGGGGGGGGAGGGGGGTACGGGGCCAGGGAATGAGACAGAGGGCTCCTGGCCGGGGGACTGGGAACAGGGCTCAGGATGCTCCGAGCCAGGCTTTGCCCCTTTGAGCTTCCAGGGACAAGATAAGGCAAGAAGCCCAGGAGAAGGCGGCCAACTGACGCACTAAGCAGACCGATAACACAGAAAGACGCCACCGAGCAACTGACCGAAGGCTCAGTACACGCTCGCTTGATGGATGAGGAGGAGACGCCGGGCGGCGGGGCGGGCACACGGGCGAAGCAGGAGCGGGGCGCAAAGGGCCCCGGGGCGCGACTCGGGCGCGAGGCCGAGACCCGGGCATCCTGGACCCCGGCCTGCCCCCCGCCTGGCCACACCTGTCGGGTCAGGAGAGGGAGGCAGAGGCGGGGGCGGGGCGAGGCAGACAGACGGGTGTTTGTGCAGGCGGACAATAGCTGTGCCAAGACTCCCTGCCCTCCTGGCACGGGGCAGGCCGGCGGAGCCAGGAGGGGGCAGCTGCTGCTGCAGGCCCCCCGCCCCCAAAGACACATAAACAAACCCTGGAGGGTCCAGCCAGATCCTCCCGGCCATTTCTCCTCCAGCTCCTCCAGCTCCGGGAGCCCTGGCCAATCAGCGACCTCAAGCGCCTCGGCGCTGCTTCGGCCCAGAGACCGGAGCTAAGAATGGAGCTGCTCCAGTCCGGGGAGCACGAGCCTCCTGCTCTGGGGACCGCCATTCGGAACAGCAACCCGGAGCATCTGGGGACAGACGGACGGACACACACGAGTATGCCCCAACACGAGGGTCACGCACAAGCATGGGATTCAAACGTTCAGATCTGTCCCCCTGGCCGATCCCAAGGTCGGGGCCCCAGGGAAGGGCAGGGGCTGAGCTCAGACCCCCTCCAAGTCCTCCAGTAGGCCCACAGGTCCCGCCAGGCCTCACAGGTCCGGCCGTCCGCCCCTGCAGTCAGCCACTCAGCGACTTCCCCTGCGTCCAGCTCCCTTCCCCCTTCCTCGCTTCTCCCCTCCCCCTCAGCTCTTTACCTAACCTCCCTGACCCCTAGGATCCTTCCTATACCCGCAAAGCTTTCGCCTCCTGGGGACTCCCAGTTCCTCGTCTTCCACCCAAACTGCGGCCCCGCTCGGCCCCCCCGCGGCTCCCCGGGCCCTCCTCTCCCACTTCGGCCCTGGTCCTGCGCACAAAGCCAGCCACCGCTCCGCTCCTCAGGACAAAGACGCAGCCTCTCCCCTCCTCTCTCCCACTCCACCTGCCCGCCACACTCCGGTGCTGGGGTCTCACGGAATCCCAGGGGACCCTGGCCTCCACGGCCACCCCTGGCCCTCTGGCCCCTGCTGCTCCAAGGCAGGAAAACACCCTTTGTTCTGAGGAGCAGCAAGGTTGGGGGGGGGGGGCGGAGGGAGAACAGGGGAGAAGGGAGGAAGGGGACCAGTGGGGTTCGGGGCCTGCGGAGGTAGGAAGTAGAGCAGAGCGAATGGAGGGGGTGGAGGGCTGCAGACGGCCTGGAAGAACAGAACCGGTGAAAGCAGCGGCATGGCGAGGGGGGCCGCGCGGGCAGGTTGGGGGTGGGGGGGCCAGCTTGCCCTCGCCTTAAATTAATCCTTTCACCGGCGAAGAGGAGAGGTGTCAGGGCTCAGCTCTGACCCAACCCCCCATAGGTAGCAGGGGAGACCATCCTCCTCAAATAATCTCATTTCCAGCAGGGGCGGTGGGGGTGGGGGGGTGCTCTGCTTCCCAGCACAGTATAAAAAGAAAGGAGACAGCTGGCTTGTTTGGGGGAGGGGGCCGAGGGGATCCAGGGTTTGTTGGCTAAGCACCAAGTCCCCCTTTCTGCAACCACAGCTTTCCGGAGGTGGCCCTCCCCTTCCGACCAGCCCAAACTGACAATCACCCTGCTGTGGTGGCCTCTCTGCCCTCTGAAATCCAACCGCCAGCTTGGGCCCCTGCACCCCGCCCCTCCCCCGCCCTGCCCCGCCAGATGCCCGGCCCCCAGCCCCAACCAGGGCTAGCCCAGGACAGAACCAAGCTCCTGGACTGCCCGTTCCCCGCCACCAAAATCCAGGGCATGGAACCCAGGCCTCTGGCCCCCCAGCTCCTCCCAGCAATGGAAAAAGTCCCCAGTCCCCCGTCCTGCCAGGCCCCTTCTCGACTCGCCCTCTCTCTGGGCCTGCCCCCCATGGCCTTCCTTTTTAGGGTGGAACCAAATTTCCGTGGTTTCAAAAAAAAACCTCTCCACCCCCCTTGGCAATACTCCAGGGTCTCAGCTCAAACGGTCGAAAAATAAACAGACTTTGGGAGCTGGGGCGCCTGGTGCAGGCTTGAGGAGGGCCTGCCGGCCAGCCCACTGTCCGGCCACACTAGAGCCACCTCTCCAGGCCTTCGACGTGTCTGAGGCCCACCTCAGTGCCCCAGCTGCCTTCCCGTCAGCAAACTCTTATCCCAACCCCTCGGCTAAAGTTCCAGGCCGGATTGTTTGCCAAGTTAGCCTGCGGCAGGTAGACAGGCCAGGAGCTGCCCGGTGGCAAGGCTCGCCCCACCCTCCCAGGCTCCCAAGGGTCCAGCCCCCTTGCCTGAAGATGGAGCAAGGACTGGGAGCCTGGGGCAGGGCACTGGGGTCCCATGGTCAGGCAGGAGCTGAGCTGACACCCGCTGTGGGCTGCACCTGGCCTTTCCGGGAACGGGTCCATGTGGGTGCTCGGAGCACCCGGGGTCAGCTTCATCACTTCCTGGGGGCTGGGGATAGGGAGCTCGTGCCCCAGGGGAGTGGGCCTAGGTACAAAGCCAGGGGAAAAGCACTCGGCAGGGAGCGGCCGAGAGGTCCCGGTGGGGGTGGGGGGAGTCTCAGACAAGAGGTAAAGGGGCTGCGGCCGGCGGGGGCGCAGGGAGGCGCAGCGGACGGGTTCCGGGCGGTTCCGGGCTGCTCCGGGCCGCTGAGAACAAGGAGTTTGGAAGCCGGCGCGGAGGACGGCGGCGGGGGACCCTGAGCGGCGGGAACGGGGATGCTCGGAGTCCCCACAGGCGGAGGAAAGGGTGCCAGCGACACAAAGACCGCCGCTCCCCTCACCTGGCCGAGCCGCCGTGGGGGGAAGTGAGTCGTCGCTCAGCCGGACTGACCCCCGCCACCCGCCCACCCGGGGGGAACTGAATCACAGCTGGAAAGTCCATCGGCGCGGGGAGGAGGAGCTGACTTTTGTCTCGGGGTGGCGGTGGAGGTGGCGGTGGGAGGAAGCCGGGAACCCACCTCTTCCCGCCCCCTCCGCCGGATGGCGGGGACAAAGGGGGAACAGCCCAGCCAGCGACTGCGGGGTGGGGGGACGCCGCGCGCAAGCGGGGGGCCCGGGCGGAACGGGGGTCGCAGCGCTCCCGCCGCCCCCACCCCGATGCGCACCTCCCCGTCCCGCTCCGTCCCTCACCGCCAGCAACTTTGTTTCGTGCGCCCGCGAACGCCCGTCCCGCCGCGTCGGAGGCCACCGGCGCCAGGCCCGCTCCCCGGGACCCCGCACGCAGGCGGCGCGGGCCCGAGCGCGGGTCGCACCGCCGCCCCCCGCCCCTCCCGCCCGGGGCCAGTCCCCACCCACCGCGCCTCGCCCGCCGCCGACGCTCCGCCCGGCTCCGGCGCCCAGCGAGCAGGCGGGGGGGCCCGGCGCCCCCGGCGGGGTCGGAGGGCGCCCCGAGGGGGCACCCCGCGTGCCCGGGCGGGGTGGGAGGACGGGCGCCGCACGGCCCACCTTGCTCGTCAGCTCCCTGCTCCGGTCGATCCGCGCTCGCGTGAGGGATTCGATCCGAGACATAATCCCCCGATCGGGGGGCAGGGGGGCGTCGGGCGCACGCGGCGGGACCCAGGCGTCCGACTGCGGTGGGGGCGGCGGGGGACCGGGCGCCCCGCACGCGTCGGTCGGGGACAGGAAGTCGGACTCCCCTCGCCCGGCACCGGCGCCAGTTCCTCAAACCGAGTCTCCACCCCCGGGCGCAGGAAGGGGGGGCGGGGCGGAGCAGGGCGGGTGCCCGCGGGGACGGCGGCGCGGCCGGGCCGGGGCCGCTGGGGAACTGCGGGGGGCCGCAGGCAGGTTGAGGGTCCCGGGCGCCCCTGGCCCGGGAGACGCGCCCCGGGGCTCCGGCCTGCTAACGGCCACCCCCCGCCCCCCCTTCCCCCGGCCGCAGCCCTCGCGTCGCTCCCCACCCCGCCCCCAGCTCTCCAGGGAACCCGCGACCGGTTCCTTCCTGGCCCCGCGGCGCATCAAAGCCGGCCGAGCACAGACCCCTTTTACGACTGGGGGCAGGGTGGGGAGAGGGCGGGGAAGTCTAGGGGAACCCAAGGCGTAGCGGGGGCGGATGCCGAGCCCGGGGTCGGAGAGGGTCGCCCTGCGGGTCGGAGAGGGATTCTCCCGCAGTCACCCCCGGGGCGCCTTCTAGAGGCGCTGCGTCCGTGCCTCCCCCCTCTAGCTCCGCGGAGGGCGGGGGGGGGGGGGAGGGACAGGAGGGCGGGGGAGAGGAACCGCCACCTTTCCTGGACGCTGAGGAGCGAGGGCGCTCTTCCCTGTGCCTGACCCCAGTCCCCTCTGTTGGAACTTAGGCCAGAACCAAGGACCAGAGACCAGCCCACCCCGGTCAGCGGGTGTGGAGCTCGGCCAGCCTCTCCACAGGGGGGTGTGCGGGGTGTCTAAACCCTTTGCCCGGGGCCTGGAGGCCGCCTCTGCTTTCGCGCACCCCCCACACGAGCTCAAGTCCTGCCTCCTAGGGCCGCTCATTTCCCTGCAGAAACCAGAAGCTCGGAGCGCCCTGCGACCCGGCATCCTGAGTTCGCAGAGTCCTGCCCCCTTCTGGTCCCAAACGGTGTGGTGGAAGGGGGGGCGGGGCCAACACAGATGGGCACCCCGCCCCGCGCGGCAGCAGGGCCCGGCTGCAGGTGGCAAGCCCAACTCCGCACTCTCTAGGTGCCAATTTTAGCCTCTGCCACTATTTTGGGCTCAGTGCCTCACCGCTGGCTGCGCTGGTTGGGCTCGGCACCCCCAGCACCACCCCCACGCCGCTCCCCGGCCTTCTTCACCTCCGCCTTCACCCATTCCCTGTCGCGATCCTTATATAGCAAAGACCAGAGGAAAGGGAAGAAGCAGCCGGCTCTGGGCTGGATGGAGACAGGATGCTCCCAGGGTGACCAGGGCCTGAATCTTCCAGGGAGCTCCTGTACGGGGTTCGGGAGGCCCCAGGAACCCCCAAACCAGCCACCTGAGGCTGGGGTGGGGGGCTGGAATTCCAGACTCACCTCCCCCCAGTGGGCAGCCCAGGCTGAGGAATGTACTAAATTTAAAAACCGACAGCCCCTCCCCGCCAGAAGCCAGGCCTCAGGCCTCTGCTGTCAGATGGGGGCAGGCGGGCAGAGACCTGGGGTGGGCCCGACCTCAGCGCTTCTCCCAGGCCTGGAGCACCTGGCTGCTCACGCCACGGAGGGACTCGAAGAGCCAGACTCCAGTCCCTGTTCTGGGTAAACCTGGGACCTGAATCCCAGGGTTTCCTGAGGGATCTCAGTCCCCAGACTCAATGTGGGGGGGCTCCACAACAAAGAGGACCCGCCCGTGTAATCCTGCGGGTCTCCCACCCCAGTCTTCCGTCCACCTCCCATCCCACTGGCTGTTCGCCACCCTGCCCCCACCCTCTGCTCTTCTTCCTCTGGGGGGAGGGGCCAGAGAAGGACACAGGTCTGCCTAACCCCCTGGGCCCCCAGCGAGCTAGGCCTGCAGGGCCACTCAATGCCCAGGTTCCACGTCGTCCAGAACGACCCTTCTCCCTGGCTCTCCCTGTCGTCCCGGCTCCTCCTGCCAAACCACTTTCGTCCCAGCCCCGCTGCTCCTGTCCAGTGACCCCTCCCGGGTAGTCACAGGTTACCCTTTCAGGCACACCACAACAAAAGCCAACCCCACCACCTCTCTGGCTCATTTAACTTGACAGACATGTCCCTCACCCTTGAGGGGGGGAGGAGGCTGTCCCAGGGAAGGGCCTGGTCATCAGAATCAGAGTCCTGGTGAGAGCCACAGGGCACCTGGGCCCAAGCACGCCGCTGCCCGAGAGGGAGCCTGCTTCTCTCCTTGTTACTCTGGGCCTGGGCCTTCTGGGAGGGAATAAGACAGCATGGACCCCGAAGATGGCGGACCAAGGGGCGGGAGGTGACCAGCTGTGCCGTTGGGTTTACGACAGGCAGACGGGCCATGCGGTGCCGTTGAGATCGGGGTGTGCGATACAGCTGCCCCTCTCACCAGCTGCAGGGGGCTTGGGGGACTAACAGGCCTCCGAGTTCTCTCGTTTGAAAAATGAAGGTTAGAACACTTACCCTGGCCAGGGTGTGGTGAGGATTAAACGAGAGGACCTCTGGGAAAGTGTCCTGTCAACTCCCCCAGGCTGCTCGGAGAGGAAGGCCCAAGCCACGTCCTTCTCTCTGCTCCGTCACCCCCTCCCCCCCCACCCCCGCGTCCACCTGCGCCGGGCCCTGACCTGCACAGGCCCGGAAAGGAGGTCCAGTGAGGCGCCCCTGCACTCACGAGGGTGGACGGGAGATGGACCACAAGACGACAGGAAGGGGGACCGGTCCGCAGCGCCAGGGCCTTTGCTGAGGAGGACAAGTGGGACGATGTCCCAGCTGGATCCGGCCCCTTCTTGCTGCCTGTCTGGGCGCCAAAGCGCTGCCCACGTTCCCCTTTGCGGGTCGCCCAGCCGCGCACCAAGCCGTCAGGCCGGGTGGGCAACGCCGACCAGCTGGGCACGCTGACCGCCCGCCATTCCCACCGCGGGAAGAGGGTGGCTCTGCCCGCAGACTGTGCCCCCGGGGCCGCCCACTCTGCCGGTACATGAAGAAAGTGGACAGGGACCCGAGCGGCAGCGGCCGGGGCAGGAGGGCGCGGAGCCCCCGCGCTCCGGAGCACCGCGGCCCGCGTGCATGGCTCGCGCCAGCGCCGTGAGCCTCTCCCGCCCCGGCGGCCACTCCGCCCGTAGTCCGGCTTCGACCCCGGCGGCAGCCACATCCACTCACAAAATTATGAGTCTGAAAGCACTTGGCAAACCCTAATAGGCTCTGAAGAAGCAAAAGGTACCGCCGTGATCATGATCGCGGTTCTGCGCACTGGCGGAGACTCCTGCTGCCACCTCTCAGCTACGCGAGGCCTAAGGCCAGGCAGGGCTGCGCCAGGCCACAGCTGCCGAGGCCCCTGGCCGGCTCCCCCAGCTGTGCGCAGCCGGCTGCCAAGCGACGGCGCAGGGCCAGCAGCGGAGAGGAGACGCACGGAGACGCGGGAGCGACGCAGCCCCTTAACACCCGAGCGCGGCCTCGAGTCTCCGTCCGCCGGGCAGGGCCGGGGAGGCCGTGCGTGCCAGGCCCCCTGCTCCCCCGCCTGACGCCTACCTTGGTCTTTCCGGTCATGCTCAAGAGAAAGCTGAAGGTCCGTCGCAGGGAGGAGGCTGCCCAGGTCCCCGAGCTCCGTTCCAGCTGGCTGCAGCTGCAGAGGGAGGAGAGGTGAAGTGGTCCTCCCAGAGAGATGGGGTGGCGGTGCCGTGACCGGGGAGAGACCCGAGATGCGCGCGGAAAGACTGAGAGAGGGGGCGAGGAAGAGAGAGGGAGGACTGGGGAGGGGGGAAGGGTGCTCCCGCCACCCACCTCCTGGGACTTCCGGGATGTGGACACTGGCTTCCCAGGCCCCGTATTTATGCGGAAAACTCCAGGCTCCTCCCAGATGGATGCAGACCACCCCTTCCTACTAATCCAGGCCCAATCTCCTCTCTCATGCTGCTCCCAACGGAAGTGATATGGGGTGGGGGCCCTCAGGGGGAGGGGCATGTTCCCCTCCAAAACAAGAGCCCTGTGTAGGACCCTCTCTGCTGTTTGGACAAGGCCTCTGGGCCTCAAGCCAGTGAGGACTGAATTTCCTGGGATTTCATCAGCCCCATCCCATGAGCTAATCCCAAGCCCAGAGCCAGGAGGATGTGTCAGCCCCGAGATTTTCAGGACCGCAAATCAGAGCCTGATATCTTAAAGGGCCCCCCTCGAGCTCCCACGCCCCCGCATCTTAGGGCACCGGCCCCCTGTAACCAGGCTTCCGCTGCTGTCGGAGCCAAACAGGCGTTGATTTTCATGCTTATTTACATCGTTATGAAAACTTCCAAGCCTCCACCATGTCCCTGAACTAGGCCTTCAGCCCTCCACAGCTCTCCTGGGAGCCACTCCCCATTGGTCGATCAGCTGAGCCATCCAAAGCTGACCCCTGGTCCTCAGCCGCTTCCCCCCTAAAACTGTCCCAGAGCCCATCTGCCTGCTCACACTTCGGCACTGACAACTCTCTTTCACTCAACTGAGACCCCGAGGTCCAGATACTCCCTTTCTTTCCTTCACCCCGTGGGGCTAGCAGGAACCTTGCCCACCTTCCCTGGCCGATGAGGAAAGAGTGACTTCTATGCAGCTCGAGGAGAAGGATAGTTGAAGGTCTTTGATCGGAAATGTTAAGGGGAGCAGTGTTTCAGGAAGCAGAGACCCTTCGGGCTACAAAATCCCGGGCCCAGTCCCATCGCCCCTCCCCCACACCGGCCTTCGAAGCGGTCCAGCTCCCACGCTCACCTTTGGCTGAGGTCTGCAGCAGAGGACTGAGACAAATCCCCTGCCAACACAAAAGGAGAGGAGAGGTGTCCAGCTGACACCAGACAAAGGCGGTCAGGGCTGCCTCCCCCACCCCCTCCACCTGGATCAGGTTCCCAGGCAGCAGGTGCATGTGACTCCATTCCTGAGGGCGGGCTCTGGGGACAGGGGAGGGAGGGCGGGGTCTGAGCAGAGCTGGAGGACTGGGAGCCAGGGGGACGGGAAACGGGGCAGGTGAGTGGGGAGGGCGGGAGTTCACCCCAAGCTCCCAAGCCTCCTCTTGAGGACGTGGTACACTGCACGTGACTGTCCTCCATCTCCAGTGACGGGAAGCTGGAGAGCCTCTCACTGTCCTGTGTCTGTCTGCCCGCATTGGAAGGGGAGTGCCAGAATGCCCAAGACCTGAATTCAGGTCTCTATTTTGAATAAAGGCCTTTCGGGGTTTCCAAAGTGTTTCTAGATTGTGGTCAGGCATGACCCAGGTTACCTGGGCCCTAAACGGCTGGCTCAGAGCACTGGGGGTGCGGCAGACAGGAGAAGGGGCCGCCCTGCCGTGCTCTGCACTTTGACTTACCCGCTGGATCTGAGCTGCCCAAGAAGCAATTGATGCCACTCAGGGACACAGACTTGGAAAGCATGCCAGAGGCCGAGCGGCCCTCAGGGCCAGCAGCTGGACAACAGGAATCCTGACCCTAGAATCACGTCGAGAACCCCGACGCAAGAGTCAGGCCTCACCCATGCCCGCCCCCCACGCCCTTCAGTTTCCCACAGCATAGTCCTTCAGGGCCTTGGCCCGCCACCCCGCCCCCCCCCCCCCGGAATCTGGAACATTCCACTTGAAATAGGTGGAGAGTTCTTCCTGCTATTTACCAGTCGCCACTGCTGCCACTCGAGCCCAGGCTTTCTTAATACAGAAATCATCTTAGAAAAGATTTACCCTGAACAGTTTCTAGAGATGACAAATTCAACCTACAGAGGCAGGTAATGGAAAAAACCTAGGCGGTCTGCGCTTAAGGCACTAGGCAGTAAACATATGTATAAACCAGATGCCCGACCATTATAAAATAGCTTTTTTTCCCAAGCCTACACGGAGCATGACAAAAACTGACCACATATCAGGCCATAAGGCACATTTTAACAATTTCAAATAATCTATGTCGTCAAGATCATAGTAAACAACCCAGAAGTCTCTTTCCAGGAGACTGAATAAGGAATCTGTGATATATTTATATGTCAAAACACTATTCAACAATAAAAATGAACCAAACGCAAAAATGAAACGAAATAAAATAACATAAAATAAAATCAACCAACCACAAGGCTCACCCAACAACATGGACGAATCTCACGAACATGATGGTGAGTGAAAGAATCAAGATGCAAATAACTTACGTGCTATGTGACATTCATATAAAGTTTAAAACAGGCAAAACTAATTGACTGTTGAGAGATGCACATAAAGGAGACACATCTGTAAGGAAAACTGACCCCAGAAGCCAGGCGAGCGACCCTCCCCCCTAAGAGAGAGACTTAGGAGAGGGGAGGGACTCAGGGGGCTTCTGCATTTCCACGGTACTTTATTTTTTTATTTTTTTCCTTTTGACCTGAAGTGGTTACATGGGTGTTTGCTTTCTAAATGTTTATTACCTTGTACATGTGAGTTTTATATGCCTTCCCATATGCAATATTTCAAATACGTTTTTACATTTTTTAAAAAGTTCCATAGACTTAGACATTTTAAAACACCCTTCTAAATAAGCATACTGGTCAAAGATATCATAACGGAAATTTAAAGATATTTTATAACAACAATAATGAAAATACTACAGACCAAAATTTGTGGGAGATGGCCAAAGTCGCATTCTGAGGGTAATTTGTAGCCTTAAAAATGCTTATGTTGAAAAATTTTTAAAGCAGAAAATTAACAGGCTATGCTAGCTTAAAAGGACAGAAAAAGGACAACAAAACAAACTCAAAGAAAACACCAGGAAGGAGATAACAAAGAAAAAAGCAGAAATCGATGAAGTAATAAACAGATAAAACAGGATCAGTAAAGCCCAGAGAAGTTTTTTAGAAACTGCCAGGTAAAATAGACAAACCTCTGATCAGACCGATAAAGAGAAAGAAAGAACGAGCGAAAGTAGAATGAAAACGTGGAGCTAACTACAGAGATTAGAAAGATAAGCGAATACTGCCTATGACTCAATGCCAGTAATTTTGAAAGCACAAACAAGACACATTCTTTAAAACATATACATACGTAATATAACTTACCAAAACTGAATCTAGAAGAAACAGAAAGTCTGAATGGTCCTATTAAAGAAATGGAATCGGCAGTTAATCTTTCTATAAACAAAATAAAACACATCAGGCCCAAACATTTTCGCAGGCGAGGGACAGATCTTTCAAGGACTAGATCGAACTCTTCCAAAGACTGGAAAACAAAAACTCGCCAACTCCTTCTATAAAGCGAATAGAACCTTGGTGCTTCAATGACACACAGACAATATGACAAAAGAAAATTATGGGCCAATCTCTCTTCTGAGCATAAGCACAAAAACATCATGCCAAATATTAGCACATTGTCGTAGATTTTGAGTGGCCACAGATGATTCGCAGTTCCTCCCATCAGGAAGGAGTCTATTTCTTGACTCTGAGTCTGGGTGGAACTGTGACTTCCTATGATGAGTAGAATGTGTCAGAAGCGCATTATGTGATCCTCGAGCCTTGAGAAGCCTGACGGCTCCCATTCTTGCCTGCTCGGAGCGCCGTTTCCGTGAGGACGAGCCTGAGTGTTCTGGAGAGGCCATGTGGTAGGAACCACGGTGTCGGAACTGGCAGCCTGCCGAGTGACAGGCGTGAGTATGGCCACCCCTGACAAAGCCACACAGTGAGTCTAGGTGAAGCCACCAGAAGAACACTCAGCTGAACTCAGTCTGAATGTCCCATCCGCAGAGTTGTGAGGGAAAAAAAAAAAGTTTAATGTTTTATTCTGCTCTGTCTGGGGTTGACTTGTTTACGGAGCAATAGGTAACTGACACCACAAATGGAATCCAGGAATGCATTAAAAAAAAAAAAAAACCAGCTCGACAAGGGTGGATTGATGCTAAGGACAGATACAACGGCGGTTTAACACGAGAAAAGCCTTTAGACGTCATCTGCCTCAATAACACATTAAAGGAGAGAAAACAGAACCATCATAGTAAAAGCAGAAAAGCAATGGATAAAATTCAACACCCACTCACTGTAAAATCCAAGCCTTGGCAGTTAGGAATGGAGGGAATCTTCCTTACCCTGACTGAGCATATCTTTCAAAAATTTACAGCTGAAGTCAATTTCAATAGCAAAACATAAGGCGTGCTCCTGCAAAGGTCAGAAACAAGGCAAAGGGTACTCTTGACACTATTTCTGTTCAACACTGTGATAGAGCTGCAGCCGGTGCAGTAGAGCAAGAAAAAAGAAACGAAAGAAATATTGGAAACGAAGAAACAAAGCTCATTTAAAGATGACATCATAGTCTCCTTACAAAATTAAAAAAAAAAATGATAGTAATAAGTTGTTACAATTTTTTTAAAAAACAGAGCTTACCAAGGTGAATGACTAATTAATTCAATTCCATTACAATAAATCAAAAACAATTATAAAGTGTAGTTTAAATATAACAAAGGATTTATAATAGCAACAAAAACTGTAAGGTACCTAGAACTAAATCTAACAAACATTGGCAAGACCTGAGTGAAAAAGACTTAAAACTTCATGAAAAGGCATATCTTTTAGAAAGCCTAACTAAATAGACATATAATTTTTAAGGATAAGAAGACTCAATGTTAAAAGGATGTTCATTTATCCTAAATTAATCTTCAAATTAAGTACAATTTCAGTCAAAATCCAGCAGGAATTTTGTTCCGATTCTAAAATTCACATGGAAATACATAGGACCTAGACTACCCAAGATAATCTTGAAAAACAATACCATTGAAGGACTTACACTACTTCATTTTGGAGATTTACAGTTAAGCCACATTAATTAAGACAAGGTGATATTGGCATAAGGAAAGACAAACAGACCAGTGGGAAGGAGAGCAGAGCCCAGAAATAGATTCGCACAAATACAGTTGCTCGATTTTCAACAAAGCCGCCACAGACATTCAGTGGGGATATTAAGGTTTTTTGTTTGTTTGTTTGTTTATTTGTTTGTTTTTTAATGGAGCAACTAGATGTTTACGTGGGGGGAAAAAACCGCAAAACCTTGATTTCCACCATCCACAAAAATCCAGAGAGGTCCTAAATCTGAACACGAAAGCTAAAACTATAAAGCTTCCAGAAGAAAACATTGGCGAAAACTCATCGATTCTTGAGGAAGGCAAGATTTCTTAAATATAACCAAAAGCACTAACCACACAAAAGTGATAAACTAGACTTCACCTAAATAGAAACTCATGCTTATTAAAATATAATATTAAAGCATGCAAGTCAACCACTGAGAAAATATCCACAATGCACACATCTGACAAAGGACGCAAACCCAGGATATGTTACGAATCAATAAGAAGATGACAAGTGGTTTTAAAAATTGGGCAAAAGACTGGAACAGACATTTCACAAAAGAAGATATTCAGAGGGCCAACGAGCATAGGAAAAGGTGCCTAACACAGGTTTTCAACAGGGACATGCAAATTAAATCCACAATGGGGGACCTCTCTGTGGCATCTGCCAGAGTGGCTAACACAGAAACTTGACACAAGAAGTGTGATATACCTAAGAACAAGTATGTAACACATACCCACCGGATCTGTGTGGGGAAAAACCATGACACGCCACTGAAAGACATTTCCATGGAAACAGAACGCGATGGAAACGTGGCTAGGCAGATGCAATGTTGCGAAGACGCCAACTGTCCCTCAGTGAATCTCTGGATTCTCTCAAAGGTTCTAAAAAATTTTCTATGGATGGTATGCTTCGAAAAGTAAGTTCTTTTTTTTTTTTTTAACAATTAAGAAATGTTGGTAATTTAAAGGGAGAAGGAAAAAACAAACCGCTCTTCTTCATCTTTGAGCAAAAAAAAATTATCGCAACGCATATAACAACAAAGGATTAGTATCTGGAATATATAAAGAACAATTTCCAAAGATTAAAGAAAAAACTCTCCAAGAAGCCCACAGAAAAATGGGCAAGAGGCGTGAAGAGGAATTTCGCAGAAAACACAAATGACCGACACACAAATGGAAAGATGCTCGACGTGTTTGAAATCAGGATAACTCAGAGTAAGACCACGACGAGATTTATACCCACCCGACTGGCAGAATTAAGATGACCCCGGATGCTGGAAAGGATGCGGGTTAAAGGAAATCGAAACAGTGCCGATGGGAATGGAAACGACCCACCGCTGTCCGACGAAAGCGAACCTCTGCGGCCGCCTGTGACCTAACGATTCTGCCCCGAGGCCCGTACCCCGGAGCAAACGTGCACAGGCGGACGGGGACGGCAACGTTTATCGTGACGCTCTTCACAGAAGCGAAGAATGGAAATCACCCGGATGTCCATCAGCAGAAGGACGGGACGAAAACGAATGAACTGTGCTTGCAACACAGAGATAAAAATGAGGAGAACGTCGCGTGAGAACGCAGGTCACAGAAAGTTGTACGCGGCGTAAGTAACATCAGTGTTTCTAACCCAGAAACAAGGACAGAGAAGTAACATGTGATTCGGGAATGCGTGTTTTTGTGTTAAAACGCTTCGAAAGAGGGAAAGCAACCTCAAGGTAGTGATCACTGCCGGCGGGGAGAGGCCTGGGGATGAGCAGGAAGGCCTGCGTGAGGTGTGCGTGCTGGCCGGGGTGGTCGATTTACCGAGCATTCACCTTGGAATGTTACATTTAAGAGACAAGTGGAAACATACAATAGCGAGTACTAGCAGCGCCGGCAAACGGGAGCGCAGAGGTCCCGCGTAAGGACACCTGAAGCTTTAGAAGTACAAGCACCGCGCTGGCCAAACAAAACGGATTCTGGAGCTGGACTTGGTCCTGGGCCATCAGCCTGCAAGCCCCGGCCCAGCTTCATAAGCCTCAGACCGAAAGTCTGGCGGAGAACGCTGTCCCAGGAAGAAACAAAGTCACCCCGAACAGAGCTCGGAGGTCCTGGAGGGGGAAGGCGGGAGGGGGCGGGGGTGGACTGAGGCCAAGGCCAGGGGGAGAGGAGGGAGCGAGGCCGTTCCTCCTCGCGCCCGTCCGTGTGCCAGCCTCTGGCCTGGGCACTCGGTGACTTTCTTTCATCTAATGATCACGACTGGAAAAGATCGTTTTTTCACTACCCTGCTGTTCAGAAGGATGGAATGAACGGCTCGGCTGGCCGGTGAAGCATCCGGGAGTCTGTCCGAAACGCTGTTCTTTCTGCCAGACCGAAATGGGGCTGCGGAAGGGCGTGCAGAGACCCCGACAGAGGACAGTGGGCGAGGGAACAGGAGGGTCTCGCTGCTCCCCTGACAGGCCATGACAGCCCCAAAGCATGGGCGCCAGAACGACGAGGCGGGGTTGGCTCCCCCGCCAGCCACAGGATGAGCTGGGAGGGGGCGACCTCGCGTCACCAGCCCGGGGGCATCTCTGTGTTCGCAGGGGCTCAGCACTGGAGTCTCTCCAGGCCTCGTGTACCCTCAGGGGTCCCCGGGTCCTGGCATGAGATCCCCCATTTGCGGCCGGGCAATCTCTAGGTCCTTTCCCATTCAATGACCCTCTGATTCTCCTGTTCGAGAGAGACTGTCCTTCAGGATTCCAGATGTGTGGCTTCACCCCACAGACAATAAGTTCAGCTTCAAATCTGAGAGATGCGGAGTCCACAGAAAGACGTGGTTCTCACAGCGAGGGAGACAGGGGCCTTTTACTGAGAGGGGGACACAGATTCCCACCTGGGCACAGGGACATGGACCCAGAGAGGAGGAAACAGAGCATCTCGGAGAAAGAGACGGAGGCAGGAGGCCAGAGCGGGAGGCAGAGCGCAGGCCCCGGGAGGCGGGCAGAGGGCTACAGGCGACAGGTGCGCCTGGGCACAGAGAGCCCGGCAGCTGGCGGAGCAGAGGAGGCACCGAGCGGTGGCTGGACAGGCGGGGTGGGGGGCTCCCCGGGGGTTTGTCCGTCCATACCACACAGGAGGGCTGGCCGCCTCGGTGCTGCAGCTCCAGGAAGGCGTCCAGGTCCTCCGGGCTCTGCAGCAGGGGGGCCTTCTCGGGGCCAGTGCATCTTGCGGCCTGCAGCCTGTCCCTGGAACACACATTGCCACCACTGCCCTCTGCATCCAGGGGCCAGCGGCGGCCCCGGGGAGGAACACCACCACCCCCGGCCCTGGGCCCTGCCCTTCCTGTTGGCACAGGCGCGGCCCGGCCCGAACCTGGCGGCCTCCCCGTGGGGCTGCGCCGTGGCGGGGCCGCTGAGCCGGCTGCAGGCAAGGGTGGCCCCTGCTGGTCGCAGGGCAGTACTGCCCCAGATGGCGGCCGGGCAGGGCGCGCGGGCGGGACTCTCACTCCTTGCCGCGACCCTAACCCCGGCCTCTGTCTCACCCAGTCGACAGTGTGCCCAGGGTTCCCCTCCCGCTGTACCCAGGGCCAGAGGCGACGCCTGGCAGAGCAAGGGGACCCCTGGAAGGTACCGAGGTCCCGTGGGCACCACGCGAGGGGTGCCCAGGGCAGGGCATCTCCGGCCGCTGGGAGGAAGGTGCCCCGGGGCCCGCGGGCCAGGGGCCGCGCCCTCGCCGGCCCACGCTGCTCGAGACCTGCGGAAGCCCCTCTACTCACCGGAGCTGAGGCAGCTGGCCGGGATCCCCGCCCGCGCAGCCAGCAGTGACCGCCACCCAGAGCTCCCCGCGCTGCCCCCCAGGCCTGCTAGCTCTGACTTCCTCCACTTTGGGGAAGTGGTCGGGGATTTTCCAGGAGAGGGGAAGAGCTGGGTCCCTCGCTTCCTTTCCCCTGAGCCCACACAGCCCTCTGTGCAAGACCGGTCCCCATGGTAGACTGCACCCCGACACTGAGGCTCCGTGGTTCCGCCTTGCCTGGGACCCGCAGGTGGGTGCAGTTGGGGCAGGGGCGGCTTCCATGCCCAGCCTGGGTACCCCTTCTCTCCAGAAGCCTCCCCAAGGCCTCTGGGCCTCGGATTCCTCCCCACAAAGCGAGGGGATCGGGCCCTGAGCCCCTCCCAGCCCTGACACCCTGTGGAACCCGGGCGGGAGGGTGCCGCACGCCCCACTCCCGAGACCAGGCAGGAGCGGGGACGGCTGGGAGGGCCACACTTCGGAAGGCGGGTCCCTGTCACCCGGAGGCCGCCCACGGGGGCCTGGGCCGGCGTCCACACTGCTGCGGGTCCCTTCCCAAGACGCCTCCCAGGTCCCGGGCTGAGGGACAGGAGGGGCAGGGGCGCCTGGGGACTCACGTGCTCAGCGGCTCCTGGTGCGCCCTGTCTGGCCCCCAGCTGTGTCTTTTGAAGGGGTCATAGCTGTGGCCGTGGACGCGGAAAGCCCCCGACCTCCGGAGGGGCACGGCGGAGGTGCCATCGGCCTCCTTCCTCCTCCCCCCTGCGTCCTCCTCCGGCGGCTCGGCCGACGACGACTCCACCGCAGACAGGCAGCGGGGCCTGCGGCCTCGGGGCGCCGGGTCGCGAGCGGCTAGGAGCACCTCCGGGGCGTCCCCGCTCATGGGCAGCACAGGCCGGCCGACCTGCGGCAGGGGGCGGAGGGCGGGGGTCAGGGAGGCGGAGGGGGCGACCAGGGTTCTAGAAGCCTGGAACCTCGGAACCGGCGACGTGTCACAGGCAGGCCCAGCGCATTGAGCCGCCCCTGCCTTCGCGGGGCCGCGGCGCGGGGCACGGCCGGCTCCGAGGAGGAGGGGCGGCTGCTGCTCGCTCCGCCCGGGGAGGGGGCAGGGTCCCGCTTGTGGACGGTGGTCCCTCCATTCTGCCCCCTCTCACTGTGGCCGGCACCCCCACCCCCAGGACTGCCGAGAGGACACTTGTGCCTCAGGCTGCTGCAGGCGGCATTGAAGGCAGAGGAGAGGCCTAGGACGCCGGCCCCGGCCCTGTGCCACCCATGGTGACCACGTCTGCGGGGACCCCCAGGAGCCACCGGGAGAGGGCGTCCCTCTCCTCATCTGCAGACAGGGCCTGAGTCCCTGCCGCCAGCCTGCCAAGCTGCCATTGGGGGGCAGGGGGTGGGGTCAGGAAGGGTCCTCAGAAGCCGGGGCGGAGGGGAGAGCAGGAGCTGAGGGGCAGCCGGGGACGGAGAAGGTGGGACCGGGGACCGGACGGAAACCGAGGGGCGCCTGGGACCCCGCACGAGCTGCACGCCCACACCGGCCTCCACCTGCCTCCCCCGCCCCGCGCTGCCCGCAGGGCCAGGTCGGAGAAAGGAGGCGTCTCCCTCCAGCCCGCAGAGGCCTCGTGCTGCCGGCCACACCTGCCGCACTGGCCGGGCGGGCGGGCAGGGCCGACCCTGGGAGCCGCGTGCCCCCGGACCGCGCCTGTTCCTCCGCTGCGGACCAGCGCGCCCTGACCTCTCCCGGCGCCCCTCGGGTCTCGCGGGGTCTCTGCCCCCCGGGAGAGCGGGATCCACCTCCACCGTGTTTCTCAGAGGGTGTTTCCCGTTTCCTAAACTCCAGCCCTCCACACTACGGTGTTAGGTGTTTTCCTCCGTCCGTCCGTCCGTCAGAGATGAGGTTCGCAAGGCTTCCCACCCCGAGGGACGCCCGCCTCGGAAGTTCGAGCTGGGGCCCCGCCGGCCGTGGCCTCTCCCTCCCTCCCCCTGCTGTCATATTAGCTCTGCGCTGGTCCCCTCCCGCCTTCCCCGGGCCTCCCGGGCTCCGGACATGGTGCGAGGGGGCAGCCCGGGCTGGGTCTCGCATCACGGCTTGACCTCGTCCCGCACGAGGTCACGTCGTGTCACGTGGCTGCTTCCGCCAAGCAGGTGGGCGATGCTGCGGGCTCTGGGGTCAGCGGCCGGCGCCGGGGGCGGGGGGGACGGCGACGAGGGGCTCCCGCCCCTGGATCCGGTGGGGTCCCCCCCACCCCTCGCACAGACCGCCAGTGTGTCCCGCCTCTCCTGTGCCTGTGAGCGCCACCACTCGCCCAGTCATCAAGGGCCGGTCAGTCTGCCGTGGGAACACACGGCATTTCAGCAGGGACGTCGCTATTCGAAACGCTGAGCCCTACTGTCTTCGCGGCGTTATAGTGGAGGCCTCGAAGTCCCTCAGACCCTCCGGCTCTGCCTCCTTCATGAGCCCCGTGGCCTTGGGAACTTGCTTAACATTTCCGAGGTTCGGAGTCATCTGTGACAGGGGCCTGACCACAGAAAGACGTTGACGGACTTGGCGGTTGCCACCAGGACTGTGCCGGGACCGCGCCAGGTGCTAAGGAAAGGCCACTACGGCGCCGGTCGTATTCGGAGGCAGAGAAAGGGCAGGACATGGAGAGAGGGGGAGCCGGGGAGAGGAAGGCCAGACGGACGCCGAGCAGCCGCCGTCGGGCGGTTCCCCGCCTCCCTTTTCCGGAGAAGAGCGGCCCCTGGCGCTTCACAGAGCGCGGGGTTCAGCAAACTGCAGCCTGTGGACGAGGCCCCCCCGCTGCCCTTACATGATTGAAACGAAAATCAAAAGAAAACCACTGCTTCGTGACACATGAAAAATATACGAAACGCAAATTCAGTGCTTGGAAACAGCGCTTCTGCAGCACGGCCAGGCCGGTGCGCTCACGCCCGGTCTGAGGCCGTCTGGTCACTGCGGCAGAGGCGGCAGAGACCCGTGGCCCCCGAGGCCCGATACGCATCACCTGGGGCTTGACAGGCAACGTTCGCAGACTCCTGGTTTGCTGTAGCTGGGCCGCAGGCTCTCAGGAAGGAGGAAGGGGATCGAAGCGAGACCGTGAGCCTCACTGCCCAGCAACTGGGGACACCGAAGACCCCAACAAACCCATTTCCTGAATAACCCTTGGAGCCTGGAGGGGGCCTGCGGGTGTGCGCGCGCGCGCGTGTGTGTGTGTGTGTGTGAACACGCTGCTGCCTACATCCTGTGGGATCCTCACGACCACGGCTTGAAATTCCTCATCACCCCTATTTTGCATTTGAAGAAACCGGAAGCACAAGAGACAGAAAGTCACCTGCCCAAGGTCACGGCCGGCCGAGGAGGTGGAGCCTGGTTCTCAGAGCAAAGGCATCAGGCTCTAAAGCCTGAGTTCTTCTCTGAAACCGGAAGTCGAGCCCCCACAGAGGGCAAGTGCCTTTCAAAGGAATCTGCCAAGATCGCTCTTCACCGCCCACCCCCACCCCAGCCCAAGAAAGGAAGGAACTTCCGAAAGGAAGTAGGGGCCTCCGGAGAAGTTACATCTGTCCCTCTGGCCCCTCTGCTACCTCAGGAGTCTGAGCGAGGCCACGGGGCCACAGGGCTCTGCCTATGTTTGCTGAGGGCAAACACCAGGGGTAGGGAGGGCTGCTGGCAGCCGCGCGGCTTTTCTGCACGGGGAGGGGCTTCCTGGGTCCGCCCGTGGGGCCCCGAACTCCCCGAAGTGGGGCGATAATGGAGAAGAACCGGATAATAAAGACGGGGGCGAGCGGGAGAGGCCAGGTGCCTCAGTCTGGGGGCTTCTCCTCCCGGCCTGCTAGCCCTGGGGCAGGGGTCGCAGCAAGCCCTTTGATAGTTCAAACTTTAACCTGCCTGCTCCTCCCTGCAGAAGGGGAACCATGGCCCCAACGGGGTCCCCCTGCGAGGCCTGCCCGCTGGACAGCCCTTCCGGGGCGGGCCGTGGCAGCCGCCCCGTCTCCCCTCCTCAGCTGACCCCGCCTCGCCGCCCCTGGTCACTCAGTGTGGGACACGGGCATTTCGCCGCGTGCCGGACCCTCCCGTCCTGAGGTCGCTCTCCCCTGATTTTGCTGTCAACTGGCAAACACTAAAGGACTGGCAAGGGGCACGCGCAGAGGATCCGTTCCTTCGGGTGCCCGGCCCAGAGCCGAGGGCCCGGGGCGGTCTGGGCACCACACGCTGGCGGGACCCGCACCCCATCCCTCAGCAGCACAGAGAACCCCCACCCGCCCACGCCCGCTTCCAGGCTCCCTCTGGCGAGGCGCCTGCCTGCCCCCAGGGTCCGCAGGGCCAAGTTGTGGATTTTATTGTTAGTACCCAAGTTTGGAGTTCAAAGCTAGAGGGGCAGGTGTCCCCGGTCCCCTGAGCAAACCCCGCCGCCTTCTGTTAGGTCGTCCTGAGCACCCACCCTGAATTCCCCCCACCTCCTTGATAGTCTAGGCTCACACATCAGGAATTTTGCTGCTGTGGGCTTCCGAGTGTGACCACCTTTTTTTTTTTTTTTTTTAAATCAATTTGCAAACCAAACCCTGGGCTGCTTCTCCTCTGCAGGGCCCAGGGTAGCCGGTGGCCGCAGGGGCTGCGGAAGAGACAGCCAGGCCAGCCGGCCGCTCCGGCCTCCTGACCGTATCTTGGCACGAGCTCTGGGTGCAGCGCCAGGAGGGAGAGGCAGGAGAGGGTCTGAGGTTCAGAGGGACACACCTGAGAAGACTTTGGCCGCTGAGTCCCCGGGAATTAACCCATCAAGTCCCAGGGGACAGGTAAAGGTAGTGGGTGGCCTGGGAGCCGGCGACCCGGTGGACAGGGTGACCTGACTCTCAGGTATGAGCTGGCGGCCTTTCCCGTCTCATGACTAAGCCCAGGGACGAAGCAGCAATGTTCGGCACTAAGGGGACCCTGAACGCATCAGGACGTCGAGGCTTTAAAACCCCAGGGCCGTCCCTCCTGAGTAAGAAAAGGGACCAGGAGACACCAGAGGATCTTGAGTCTGAACCCGCGTCCTACGCTCCGCCCCAGCTGGCAAGGGTTGTGCAGCTTCTCCGGATCTCGCCTCTGCTGTGGGGCTGCGGTGTGCGGCCCCACGGGGCTGTGAAGATCAAGAGCGCATGGAAAGGGCTCAGCATCACTTGTCGCACAAGCAGAAGTGGAGTTGGCCACAAGCGTGATTCCCCATTTGCACACTTACACATCCACACGCACGCACACACATTGCCCCCTAGATTGAAAGTGGGAGCTGAATGCCGGAGGCTGGTGGGGAAGCTCCAGACTGTCCCGCCCCTTCCTGGGGTGCAGGGGGCCCTCCTCTGTCTTGGGGGGAACGCCACTCTCTGGGGAGGGGAGGGGGACACTCACCAGACCTGGGCGATATCCCGGAGATGGGGGCCCCGCTCCTGCCCCCGGCTGGAGGCACCACCAGGGGACGTCCTGCTCCAGGGGGCCCCGCTAAGACTCGGGTCTGGCGCCTCGGTGGGGGCGCCTCTCTCCTGGTCCCCTCAAGGCAAGGGCTCATGGTCCAGGAGGTGGCAGGGGCAGCAGGGGGCACTCATTCCAGTGGGGACCAGGGCCTCTCAGGCTCTGGCCCTCCCCTGCCCCGCCCTACTTCATACACCCAGGCCAGCTGCGCACGGGACTTTAACCCTGTGGGTGCCATCATGGTCCCAAGGGTCCCCGGGTCCCCCGACCTTGGCGTTCCCTGGACAAAGGGCGGCCTCGGGTTTCAGGGTCTGGTAGAGACGGGGAGAGGAAGGCAAGCCGGGGCGCCCTGAGGGGACGGCGTGTGGGAAGCCGGGGTCCAGGAGCCTGCCACTCGCTGTGCGGGGGCAGGGCGGAGGGGAGGGGAGGGAGGGGCACCCCGGGGGGCCACAGCTGGGAGCCCACAGAGCGCTCTGCTCACTCACAGGTGGGTCGCAGGGGGGCCGGGGGACTGTGCTCTCTGTGACAGAGGTCGTGCAGGGCGGAGCCTTGGAGGGCAGCTCCCCCAGGGCACCCCCACCTCAGCCAGCGGGAACGGGGTGACTTTGCAGCTCGCACCACTTGGCCCCCCGGCTCACGTGGGTCCCCACGCTGTCCCCCCTGTCCCCACAGCCTGGAGGACCCTGGACGGCAGTGCGGCCCCGTGGAGAAGCGCCCCGAGGCCTCGCTGCCTCGTCTGTGAAGTGCTCAGTGGGATCTGTGCGAACCGTGACACAGACTCGTGGGGCCTGGACCGGTCACTCAGCGACCAGGCTGGCCGCCGCCCGGGCCCTTCCTGACCCCGGCCTGCGCGTGCCAGAGCCCTCACCCCGGGGGGCAGGACGGGTGCAGCTGGTGGCCATGTGGAAGCCGCGCCCTTTCCTATCTGGCCGGGCCCCAGACCACGTGGTGGGCGACGGGTGCTGCTCACCTCGCAGGAATGCAGGCCGAGCACCTGCCCCATTCCACCGGTGGGGGGTCCTGGGAGATCCTCTACCCCAACCAACCAGGCACGACTGGTCCGCTGAAGACACAGGCTCGAGAGGGAGCGTGACTTAGCTGAGGCCGCAGGACCAGCCGGCACTGCTGCGGCCTGTGTCGATGTTGCTCGCACACGGGGCCATCCTCCCAGGGGACCATGACTCCTGGGTACCCCCCTCCTGCAGATTCCCATACCTGTCTCCCGCAGACCTGGGGGCCTCCCCGAGCCTGGGACGTGGGGGTGGGGACCGGGGCCTGGCTCCGCCGGGCTGTGGTGAGCAGGTGGCCGCTGCGTTCGGACCAGGTCGGAGGGGCTGACAGCTGGTTTCGGGGGTCTGCAGCATACGGCGCTGGGGCACCCTCTGTGCTGCCTTTTAGGGGGAGTCCCTGGGTGTTGGCCCTCAAACTCCAGGGAGAGCGTGAGGCCAGGGCTCCCTGCCCCCTCTGCAGAGCTGCAGGCCCCACCGCCCCAGGGTGCTGCCGCCGGAGGGGGGGCGCTGTCGCCCCCTACTGAGCTACCTCAGCCAAGCTGAGGGCTCACCCTGAACCCTGAAGCTGACCGTCCCCGCGGAGTCTGAGGACACAGAGGCTCGTCCCCGCGCCAAGCCCACTCGTGGGGGGGCTGATCCCATCAGGCCGCCGAGCGGCCTCTCGAGGCGGAGTGCCGGCTCTGGGCCCCTTTCCAGGTGCCTGTGACACTAACTGCCTTCACGATGCTTCCCTTGCCACCTGCCAGGGGTCAGGCCCGGCCCCCTCCCCACACGGCGAGTCCTGGCGGGAGAGACGAGGGCCGCCCCAGCAGCAGCAGCTCCGCGTTCGGGCTGAGGCCACCTCTCCGCTCCCCGTCCACAGCACGCCGCCTCCCACAGGCGAACTCCTCACTGCGTCCGGTGAGGCCACACAGGTGGTGGACGCCCTGTCATGGTCCCAGACAGGCAGCCGCGTGATACGCACAGAATCGGCCCCATCCGGAGCCTGTCCCAGGGACACAGCGACAGAGGCAAACGTCCCCCTCCCGCTCACCTGGCCGGCCCTGGGGTGTCCCAGCCGCAGCCCCCGGAGGAGGGATGTGAGCTGGGGGAGGGCGGCCCCGCCGGGGGCCTCCCGCTGTCTCCATGTCCTCTTCATGCTCCCTGGGGCCCCAGCTCCGCTCCGCGGCCGGCTCCCCCATCCCCACGGGTCTGTACTGGAGCCTCGGTGAGGAACAAAGCGGCCGTTTGTTGGGCTCCCCTCCTGCCTGGGAGGCTGTGCTCGGACCACGGCATTCCTGGGGTGGACGGTCAGCCAGGGCGGCTGCAGCGAACGCCACTGCCCCTCGAGGCCGCACTTTAGGGCAGCGCAGGGCCCCGGGGCTTGTACCCACCCTAAGCTCAGAGCAGAGGCATCAGAAATAAAGTCAAGCTCAAGAAAAGCTGGTTCTTAGAGGAAGGGCTAGAACCAGACGGAGACGGCCCTCACCAGACAGACCAGGCTGCCTCCCTGCACATCCGCTGACCCCCTGCCCGGCCTGCGAGCTGTGGCCGGCGGCAGGCTTCGGGGCCGTGGGGCCGTGTGGACAGAGCCGGGTGGGAGGAAGTAGAGGCACTCGGAGGCGCAGGTGCGGGGCAGGGGTGCGGCTGCCTGGCCCCGCCTGTCTGCGCCCACCCAGCTCCTGAGAAAACAGTCATGTGGCATTTGTTTTTATTAGAAAAGCCCGTTTGGTCAGCGTCCCTAACCCGGAACAGACGGGGCAGCCTCGGGGAGTCCCACGCCTCTCGCTTCATCTTCTGCCCTCTTCTGGGAGGGGAGGGCAGATGGGGTGGTGTCGGGCAGGCCCCGAGCACCCCGGACAAGGTCACACCGCCGGCCACGCCCCACAGCGCCCCAGTGGTGCACCAGAGGGCCCTCCAGGGCCCAGGCTGCTGCCGAAGGCGGTCCTGCTCCGATGGCTTCAGGAGGGGACCCGGAGGCTCTTGCTGACCCCCAGGCCCTGGCCTCTGGCTGAGGGAGGGAGGGTCCAGGGGACGGTGGCCCAGGCTGGGGGGTGCGTCCGAGGTGCCATCTGGATTCTGGGGAGCACCTGGGTTCCCCGCGGAGGGGCGGCGGCGCCCGCTCAGCTCTTCCTGGCCTTGGGAGTGTCGTACTTCCTCTTGCTGGAGTACCACAGCAGGAGCGGGACCCCGATGGACGGGAGGGTCATGACCCCGAAGGCCGCCCAGTCCAGCTGCGGAAACAAGGAGGCGTCGCTCAGAAGTCTGGGGTGGGCGCGGGGGAAGGGCCTGATGAGAAAGCACACCCCCCACCCCAGCTGGGAGCCGACCTCTGACCACCCAGGGGAGACACCTCTGAAGACCCACGTGCCCCACAGGCTGTGAAGCCGGAGCCTCCCTGAGGCCGCCCAGGCCAAGGAGCAGCTCCGCTCCCAGAGCCTGAGGGGCTGCCAGGTCCTGCCCCAAGGGCCGAGCCCCCCGGGACCTGACCCCACTGCTACCCCAACCCCGATTCCTCGGCCCCTGGGCGGCCCTCCAGCCTCGCTGCACGGCACCCGTTTCCCCCGCTCCTAGGAGGCTCGTCCTCCCCGACTCCCTCTCTGGCTGGTTAAACGTCACCTCAGCAACCCCCCCGACCGACCAGGCCAGACGCGGCTGCCGCACGCTTGCGTGCGACCTTTGCCACAGCACCGTCTCCCCACCAGCCTGTTCTCAGGTCCTCAACGGAGGGGACACGGTCCTGGTCGCCACGGTCCCCAGAGCGAAGCAGAGACCTGAGCAGGTAAGTAGGAACTCCATCATCACTCCCCGAACGAAGGAATCCGTGCATCTCCTCACTCGGTACCTCGGGCGAATCTTTAAAAGGTCCCCTCCCAGACCAGAGACCAGCGAAGTCCGCACCTGACCCTCCGGGGCTCACAGCTCTGGACCCGAGCTGTCCCTTTAACTCTCACAGCAGGCCCGGGAAGCCAAGGCGGGCCGCACTCAAGGCCGAGCAGAGAAAAAGGCCAGGTTCCCGGTCCTGGTGATCGTGACCTCATCCCTAAAGCCTCTAATCGTGGTTAAAGCCGGGTATCTGATGGCCGAGCCGGACACCAAGACACACGGGAAGAACCAGCCAATTACACAGCTCTTCCGGGAGGCAGGAGGCCCCACCACCAAAAGGGTTTCTTATCCTGGGGGCGCAGCTTACAAAATGGGGCGAGAATCTCCGATCGAACTCCCGCTGAGCCAGGATCCCTCCCTGCCCAGGTGCGCTGGTGAAGCCGACCTGGAAGAGAGGAGAGAGGGCATCAGGGCCAGCCCCCACCTTCCCCTGCCCAGGAGGGCAGCGCAGCCAGCCTGGCTCTGAGCTCCAGGAGAGACAACGCTCGTGCACTCGGCGGAGGTGCTGGATCTCAGGAGGAGCACGGGGAGGAGGCCGCTGCGAGCCACGAGGCCTGTAAGACACTCGACGGGCGTTTGCTCAGCCAGGTGGGCCGGGGCCGCGGCTGAAATTCAAACCGAATCCTGTCTCCGCCTCGGACTCCGGGAAGCCTCGCTCACTACCACGGGCCCCTCGGCAAGGCCAAGGGTGTGGCATGTGACCGGCCCTCGGCAATCGTGTTCTTGTTTGAGTGGGAAGATTCTTCCCAAATGACAGAAGGATCCTGAACAGCATCGAGCCCGCCCAGACGTAGAGAGCGGGGCCGGGGCCGGGGCCGGCTGGCGCCCTGCCCTGCCAACGGCTGTTCTCAAGTGGACAGAGGGCATTTCAGACCCTGCTCCCCAGCCTATGCCATCAGGCCGGCTCGAGTAAACTCTCACACTAATTCAAAGAACAGGAAAAACAAAGCGAAGTGCCAGCTGAGCCTTCGATCTTGTCCTGTACTGGACGCTGGTTCTGAACGCGGCGATGACGGGAGATGGGAGACCGTGGCCGTGACGACAACCACGTGGGCCCCGCGGTTTGTCAGAGAGCGCGCTGAGGGACGGGGGACCGTCCATTTCCTGCCACGCCTCGCTCGCCTCTGGCCCCGCCTACACTCGCCAAGGAGCCTCCGGCCCAGCTGTGGGGTCCTGTCAGGGGCCTCTGTGAATTCACGACCTGCGCCTTTCGAGGCCTGGGACGGCGTCTCAACCTTCGTAGCCCTCCCTAGAGTCCGGCACGCCACGGGGGCTCGAGATGCCTGTCAACCTTTCCATCGATCGGCCGACTGATTGTTACCCACCGTGCTGCTGTGACACATGGGAAACAGAAATCTACGATAAAGTCCCTGGCTTCGAGGGGAGGCGGGGGCGGCACAGACCTACACGTAAGAGACGACGAGCTACTGAAGACGGTAAGTGATCAAACGTCCAAGGGGCAAACGCCGTGAGAGCTGCGGGAGTTCAGACGCATCGATGAGCGTTTACGGAAAGAATGAGGCACGAGCGACAGGAATTCCAAGAGCAGGAGGCAGGGGCCGCAGCTTGAAGCCGGGCCTGAGAGGCTTCGGGTAAAGCGGAGGGCAGAGCGCTTCAGACACGGGCCCCGGGCAAGGCGGGAGGCCCAGCGCCGACGGGGGCGGGAGTGCAGGAGGGGCCCGGGCCAGGGGGACGCGGCCTCTGGAGCGGCACAGAGCGGCTGGGCCACTGGAGGGTGCGTGGCCCCGGAGCGGTGAGCGGGGCGTTCTCAGCGCGGGGCCGGCTCGGAAACGGAGGAGGCAGGCAGAGGAGACAGCCCGACGCGGTGCAGGAGAGCCGGAGGGCCGGGATGACAGGGAGCTGGGCAGGCCCGGGGCAGAGCACCAGGGCTGCCGGCTTCGGCAACTTTCTGCGTTTCCAGAGGCAGGCAGCTCTGAGCCCCACCAGCTAAGGGTCTGAGCCACTCACCACAACGGGGCCATCCTCCTGGGCCAGGTAAGTGACAGTCGCCGATGTGAAATTGAAGTACCCAGCCTTGAGGGGGCGCAGGACCACCGTGTGGGAGACGTTGCTGGCCCTGCCCCAGAGTTAAGGAGGGAAACACGCAGCTGACCATGCGACTGCCTTTCGCTGTGGACTAAACGCGCCGTTCACGGAAAGAGGCCCACACACGCGGCGCTGCCACGCCTGCCATGCTCGGCGAGCATCACACACACGGAGCTCTGGCAGGCCCAGAGTGTGCGACGTGCCATGGTGTCTCTCAAGCCGAGTCTTAAGGGCTCTGTGACGTACTTGGTATCGAGGTTTTTGAAGCAAACTTGCAAAGCAATATGTTATGGATGAGAAATGAGTCGTTTACACTCAGAAAACCTTTCATGGGCTATAACTGAAGGAAGTTCTTGAAAATACAAAATAAACACAAAAACTAAGAAATATGAGAACACTTAACCCTCATCAGAAAACGAGAAAAAAGAAAAAAAAAAAAAAAAAACGCTAATTCACAACACTCCGGAAACCGACAGATGGGAACGAGGCGGGTCTCCCGACCGCGCCCCGGGCCCTCCACGCCAGAGTCCAAAGCAGGTTCCTGTAGACGCACCTTCCACTTCTCGGCCCGGCCACGAACGTCATCGGAGCGTCTACACCTTCCCAGGAGGGCAGGTTCTAGGGCCTTGTAACTTGAACTTCGGGAACCTCCCTCCGTCCTCGGGTCTACCCTAAGTCACGCCCACACAACTGTCCCAGTCTCCCCTGCCCCGTCTCCTGCAGAGGGGATGGGAGAATGGCCACGCACACCTGGACTGTCTGCGGTGACCCCGCTGCTCTGCCGGCAACGTTCCGCCCCCCGCCAGCCTAGGTCACCCAGCGTCGAGAGGATACGGGGCGATCCGGTCCCATTTGACGTTCAGCATTCCGGAGACAATGCCAAAGTCCTCCGGGGGGAAGGAGTCATCGGACAGTTCCACGTCCAACGCCGCACTGGGAAACGGAGGCGACAAAAAGGGTAAAAAGTCATGGCTGCGGCATGAGCGCGATGGGCAGTCAAATCCGCCTGCCTGGCCTAAAAATTCAGAACCACAAGAGGCAGGTGCGGGTCACACGGTCGAGCGGGTCTGCTGCCCGGAAGAACCCGGGTCATTGGCTCAGAAGCGCCAAAATACTCAGGTATCTGCAAAGGAATGGACCCAAATGCACCCTTGCCCCATTTCAACGTGTGTGTGTGTGTGTGTGCACGCGCGTGTGTAAGAAGGGCAAGAGGAGCAAGACACATATGGAAGAGAAAATTAAAGCAGCAACAAAAATACACAGAGGCCAAGGAAATAAAGGACACTGAAGCTTTAGACCAGACGTGATGGAGGGTCACAGGTGGTCCGCCTGCTCCTCTCCCTCTCCCTGTCTCCCCACAGTCCCTGCTTCCTCCCCACTCGGAACCTCCTCTGCCAACTCCAACCCGTGGAGGGAGGTCCTTGCCGCTGAGGAAAGCGTGTCCTCCGCGTCCAAAATCAGGACCGGCAGCACAAGCGTCCACTCGTGACACTTGTTGCCGGAGGCACCGGGAAGATAAATCGCCACGGGTCAGTGTCCCCAGTGGGGAACCCTAAGAAGCTGAGCGGGCTGCCGCCTGCCTACCTGGAGCCCACGTTGTAGATGTTATACTGCAAGGTCAGGTCGCGGCCCTCCACCGCGTATCTGTTTAGCAGCGATTTGGAGGCCAAGAGCCTGGCCCCTTCCTCTGCCCGAGTGACAGTGAGCAGCGCCAACACCGCGAACGCCAGCAGCTTCATCTGTGCAGAGAAGAGCGGAGTGCGCAGTCGACCCGAGCACGCAAAGTCACCAGAACCTTCCCGACAGCCCACCCCGGTGGTCTAGTGAAGCTCTTTGTCCTTATTTGAGCAGCGGCCCCTTGCGCAGCGCCGTCTGGAAGCCACCGGGGACCCCGTCGCGAGACCCGCGGCCCCCTCCCCCGTTCTCCGCCCTTCAAGCCCTTGGAAAACGGGTCCCAGCACCTGCATATCCGCTGCCCTCCTTCTGCCAGGGGCGCGGGGTGCTCCCCTACTGATGGGGTCTTCCGAGACCACACCACGTGGCCGGAACAGGGCTCTCCTGGAGATGCCCGATTGCGGCCGCGCTCGGACCTGCAGCAGCGCCCCGCTTTCCTCCCCGCAGGGGGCCCCCTCGGCTGCGGCTCCCGCTGCCCGCTCGTCCTCCGTGCAGCGCCCCTAGGGTCCCGCGCGCGCTCGCGGGGGTCCCCTCTGCGCCCCGGTAGCCCGCCCTGAACCCTCCCCGAGACCCCAGCCGCTCAGCCCTCCGTGGCTCCCACAGGGCTCGGTCGGCGCCGCCACCCCGCCCCCCGCTTGATCGCACGGCCTCACGCGGCGCGCCCTGTCCCCGCCGCCCCGACCTGACCCTCCCCGCTGGGCGCCGCGCGACACGCGACTCTCCCCGCGCCCCCAGCACCCCTAAAGCCCCGGACTCACGGCGCTCCTCTGCAGCGCCTAGCCTGGGCCGCCAAGACCGGAAGGGAGCGTCAGCGCCCGAAGGAGCGGAAGCGAGTGCTGGCCGGAAACCCGGTGCCTTCTGGGGCGTGTAGTTCCGGGCCGCGCGCCGCCCGCCCTCCGCGCGGCGCCTGGGCCGCGCCTGGCGGTGCGTCCTGTCCCCGCTTCTTGTCCTGCCCTCCTCTTCGGTGGCTTTTCAGGCGGGCTGGCCCTTACAGGGTGTGACCAGCACCTGGTCAGATGCTCTGCGGAGCTGCCACACCTAGAGATTGGGTCACCGCTCTAGAATGTCGCGCGTACTGTCGAACCAGGAGTTAGAGGAAAGCCACTTCTCCCAGGGTTGTCAGCATTCTTTCTCTCGCCAGGCGAGACGCTTCGTCATCCCCTACACCCAGTAAGTCACCAAGCCCTGAGCTCTATTTAGAAGCCCTCTGAGGCGCCAAAGAGGTTGAGTCCTCCATGCCGCTGTGACCGCCACGGGCCATCCCTGTTACTGGGAGCCCTTTGCACCGCGGGGGTCGCCCCATCTCAGGTCTCACCCTGCACTTTTCACCCAACTATCAAATTCCCCCAAACAGGACTGGGACAGTGACCTTAGGCAGTCCTGAAAGCAGGTCCCAGTTCTGTCGCTTACTGCTTAGGGAACCCGAGACGAGTGCTAGCTCTGTGAAGCCCGGGGTCCCAGATCCTTAAAACGAGAGAACGGTAATCCTCTCCAGATGTTGGAGGGTCACAGAAGGCAGGGGTCCCCCAAACCCCCACCCCGCCGCACAGCAGGAGGGAGCCGTGGGTCAGCCAGCGAAGCTTCCTCTGTGTCTGACGCCGCTCCCCAGCGCTGGCGTCACCGCCGCAGCTCCGCCTCGGATCGTCAGGCATCAGGTGCTCACAGGAGCACCGGTCCCGGTGCCGCCAAGGCTGGGGACCGCTGCGCGAAGGCAGCGTGTGTGAAACTCTCGCCCTGCTGCCCAGCACGGGCAAGGGCTTCGTGGGTGGTGGCGGTCGATGTTCCTGCGCCTCCAGCGGAGCGTCCGCCATTCCGTCTGCATTTATCCAGCACCCGCTTTGTGCCTGGCACTGTTTCGGGAGCTGAGGATACGGCGATGGGCAGGACAGGTGAGGCTTCTGCTTCCCTGGGGGCTCGTGCTCTTCGAGAATAACACTCATCACCTGAATTTGTTTTAGGGTCTCCCTCCATGGCCCACATCCCAGATGAGAGTTCCCTGAGGACAGCTCGTTCGTTTTCCACTGCCCGGCCCAGCATCACACCTGAGCACACAGGAGGTCCTCCAGGTGTGAATAACAACTGCGCACACACCTCCAGTCTGCTCTTCAGCCCTGTGTGCGTGGCTTCCGGAAATGCCTGTTCCTTATGCAGACACCCCCCCCCCAATCCCGTCCGCCGCCCTCCGGGGCCTGGTCTGGTCTCCTGTCCCCCAGGAAGCCTTGCTCGGCTTCGCCAGGCCGCACCTCTCCTCTACAGCCCCTCGGTTTAGCATGTTCTTTTCTGAGGCGGAATCAGCCTCAGTGACTGCTTCTTCTGGTGTGCCCTTACCCAAATGCCGCACGCGAGATGCCAGGCACGCAGGGGGACCCCAGGAAACCCCCGCTGGCGGCAGGAGTTCCCATTCCTCTCCAAAGCATCGTTTCCTGTGGCGTTTCCTCCAGGACTGGGAAGTACGGGCATTCTCGTTTCTCAAAGTCAGGCCCAGCGGCACCCGAAAGGCATGTGTGTTCAGCACACGCACAGTCCAGACTCCCTGCAAGACAGCGGGCCGGGTTCGGAGGAGGGAGGCTGCGCCGGGACCTTGCCCCTTCATGTGTTGACCCCTTTCCTGCCTCCGCCCCATCCATCTGAGTCCCTTGTTCATTCATTGATACATTAAGCATTCATTTTTTGAGTGCCCGTTAAGTGTCAAGCACTGTGAGTCGCTGAGGTTGGCCCCTGTCCTCAGGGAGTTCTGAATCTAGTAATAGGGGTGAAAGGTACTCGGGACTATGATGAAAAGACCAAGGGGGTGTCAGGCGCGCCTCAAAAACGAAACAAAACCGAAGCGACATTCGGTGGCTTCCCATTGTCAGTGGGACTCGCCGCAATTTGTTCATCTGACAGTCGGGGCCTTTTACTGTCATCCCTTGTGACGGCAGAACTTGGCTGCTGCCTTCGCCATCGGAGTCGGAGGGGGAGGGAGGGGGGAGGGGGGAGACGGCGCGGACAGTGCCGGGGCTCCGCGCAGCCGCCAAGGGGCCCTTCGGACAATCTCGGACGGAGCGGGCGGCGTCGCGGGTGGCGGTCCACGTCCGCTTCCGCCTCAGTTTCTCTCCAGCTCGTGTGGGTTCCACGGCGGGATCTGACTGCACCTCCCCGTCCCGGCGCCCTGTGCGGCTTTGTCCCATTTTCAGAGTTTGACCACAGTGTCTCTTCTGAGGCCCAGTCTTCTGTTTGCCCTAATGGAGTTGGCGGAGGAAGTCGCGCACGTCCAGCCTCTTCTTGCTGAAAGATGAAGAGGGACGCATGCACGTGGATGTGCGCGCGGGCGCCTGCGCCTGAACCCTCCCACATCCCTCCCAGGAGCCCTCCTCCAACCCCTGGGCCTAGGACCCCACCCTCCTGTTGCTGTGACAACCACTTCTGTGAGGACATGGGGACTAGAGTTTGTGGAGAGGGAGGGCGGGGCCACGCCAGAGTCTCCCTGCATTAGGGATCTCAGAACTTTGTGAAAATGATGAAGCAAGAGAATGTGTCTTTATCTTCCACTGTCAAAGTAAGAGGGCGGACGGGACTCAGGCAGGAGCAGCAGGGCAGCCGTCCTGTTCTGCTCCTCACTGGCCCCTCCTTCTGCTCCCCCTTAGGAGACCAAAGAAGCTTGGGGAGTCTCAGACGCAGAAGGGTCCTCCCTTAACGTCCTCAGTGCTTCCTCGACGTCCATCTGTAGCCTCACCGATGACCCGGGCTACCAAGAGAGCCAGGAACTGACCAACGTGAGTACCGGCTGCACACCACGCCCTGCCCTGGGGTGTCTGTCGCCCCCTTGCTCCTGCACGTGCAGCATCTCAGCCCACCGACCTCCCCCAGGCAATCTTCCGTGTCTTCTGCACATCCTTCCAGACACCTTTACTAAACAGCGTTCAAATTTACCGCTTCCAGAAAATAAATAGCAGCAATCACAGCAATCACAGCGTCCACTAGTGACTTACCGCGTGCCCCTCTACAAGAATTTATCACTCATTTAAACCTCTTAACGGCCCTAAGAAGTAGACGCTATTGTTAACCCCATTTTTCAGATGAAGAAACGGAGGCACAGGCAAGTGAAATGACTCCCCCGAGATCATCCGAGCGGGAGGCAGACGGGCCGTGGCCCGAGCTGCTTGCCTGACTCGCGAGCTCACGCACAGAGCGCGCGAGCCCAGTCAGCTGCCACGTTTCTACTAGTCGCCCGTGGTATTCTTTCGACGTTCGTATGCCATTGAGCACACTCGATGTATAAACTCTGTGTTTATTCGGGGGAGGGTTGAAATGCTTCCCACGTATTTTGTCACTGAGCTGTAATTGACACTCAATAAAGTGCCCGTGTTTACAGTGTACAGTTTGACGTTTTGACGTATGTGTGCTCTCGTGAAACCATCGCCACGATCAAGAGAAGAAACATATCTATCACCCCCAAACGCGAACAACCAGGATTCCTAGAACAGATAAGTTAGAGGGCTATTATCTGCCTGCTAAAATGAGTCTTTATTTAGCCAGCGAACTTGCATTAAGATCCTTTCAAAGTAATGAACTGTCTTCTAAGGCATTTAGAATATGCCCGTGTGTCCTGTGCTTTGTAACTCCTTAGTGACTTTGAGTGAACGTCTGCTTCCAGCCGGGCAGTCTCCTGTTGTCTGGGCTGCCCACTCTGGGTGCTGGCTGTGGGCGGTGGCTCTGATCGTGGTCCTCTGCCTCGCTGCCCCGCCCAGACGCGAAGCCCCACGTGTAATGGGTTGGGTTGGTGGAGAGCGCGCTTCATTCTCTGCTCTGGATTCCCCAAGGAAGAAGATGCCAGCCTCACGCAGTCCAAGAGGCAGAAGCAGACCAAGACGGCCACTGTCCGGATGAGACGTCAAGGGAAGGAGGGAGACCAGGACAAGGAGGAGGAGGAGGACGAGGCAGAGGCACCCCGGACCCCTTTGCCGTCTCCTCGGAGGCGGAAGCAACATCCGCCCTCCAGGACCTGCCCACCCAGGAGGCCGGGGGAGCACCGCAGCACCTCTGAAAGCAGCTTGAGCGTGCTCACCCCCAACACGCAGTCATCCCACTGGAGCCTGGCCCTGTTCTGTCAGTACTTGTGTAGCTGCTGCCATCGGAGGCAGAATTCGGTGGAGGAAAACAAGGCAGCGGACCCCCTAGGAAGGAGGGACCCAGATAAGAAGGGCCCCGTCACAGGCCCCATCACTGAGCAAGGGGCCTCTAGGGGAACCCTGAACTGAGCTCTGGGCAGAAGCAAGAACCGAGAGCGTGATCGTTCGGCTTGTAAATAAAGCAAATTTTATTTCTGTGGATGGCATGTGTGAGCCTGATGATTCCAGGTTATTCTGTGATTGGTGTTTGGTACAGCTGGCCTGGGGACCACCTACCTCAGGCCCTGTGAGTGCTGCTCCCAGCCCCTGGGGGCCCCGGGCCCCTGCTCAGCCTCAGTGCCCCACCTCCTTTCAGAGGAGACAGTGGACCTGGGGCCTCCCGGGTGTGGCCTCGGGGCTTCGAGTGGATGTGCCGAGGGTCCCGAGGCCAGCGTGTAGATTGGGCCGTCCTGTAGTCTCCCATGTGGCCTCTGTGTGCAGGACCTACAGGCCTTGCTGTTGGACTTTTATTCTATTGATCCAGCCTTGTGATCTCTGACTTTTAGTTGAAGTATTTAATCCATTTACACTTAGTAAGATTAGTCATATGTTACGGTCTAAATCTGCCATATCATGTGCACTTTCTATTTCTTGTCTATTCCGTTTCATTTTGTCTTATGATATTTGAAACATGATCACCATACTTTGGAGGTCTAGGTGTACGCTGCATTTCTCCAGATTTCTGGAGCTTGCTAGCAACCCGCGACCATCTTACTCCATGTCCGAGGCTTGTGGCTTTCTGGAGCGCCGAGTGGTGGGAGGCTTGGCTGCACCCCCAGCCCACCCTCGGGGGTGCCAGCACCACCCCCCACCCCCGCGCTGGATCTTCACTGGCGTCCCTGTCTTCAGCCGTCTGCAGATTCCACCTTGCTCCTCTGGCTCCCTGTCTGTCCTCCAAGGCCCTCAAAACCCTCAGCAACCTTATGCCAGCCGGCGAAAGCCCCCAGGTCGAAGGCGGCCTTTCGGGTCTGCTTCCCACACTGGGTTCCCAGCCAATCTTGGCCCGTCGAGGCTTTACAGATTTTTTTCTTTTTTAAATGTCACCCAGCTTTTAAAATTCCTAGTGAGAGTATTGGTCTGAAACATCCGGTCTACCACAGTCAGACGTGGAAGCTCTGGCTTACGGTTTATTCACGGCACTGAACTCTGGTCTGTAACCTCACCGCACAAAGGATGAGGCCTCGCAGACCTGGGAAGAGCTCCCCAAGTTCGCAGTCGGTGGAACAGCCAGGTGCAGCCTCGGGCCAAGGCCAGGAACCACCTCACTCCACCCGCACACGCCCTGGACGCAGGGTCGGTTCTGTTCTAGGATTTTCACCTGAGCAGGGGAGGGCAGCCGCGTCAAAAGCTCGGGCCGGGAGCGAGGGCCTGGCCGCCTCCCCGCTGACCAGTGGGCTGGGGTGGGGAACCTGCTCTCATGGACCGGGGGTGTGAACGGAAGCGTGCAACCCTTCCTCCTCGTTCCCGAGTCGTGGGTCCCAGATATCCGCAGAACCAGAGACCCCTTAACCTTTGCTTTTCTTAACACCTGTGCTAACCGAGCCCAACTTTACATTCCTCCAGACCCACCTTATAAGAACCCTCTAGGACCAGCTGCATCCTCCGCAAATGACGCAAACACCGAGGCTCTGCTGCAACAAAGACCACACCATTTATTTACAAAGGCCAGGGCGATCCCGAAGGAGGGAGGGAGGGCGGGTGGCCACGCAGACGTCCTCTCTGGATGGCCTGGGACCCGACCCCACTTGGAGAAAATCCTGTCTCTTGTGCCTCCCTGTTCCCAGCCATGGGTCCTGCCAGCAGCCGCGCTAAGTAGCAGAGAGGTGAGGTGAGCCTCGCCCGGGCTCCAGCACAGCAACACCCAGGCCAAGGGCGTCACTGCCCGCCCCCCCGCCGTCCTTCCTCACACGGAGCTTCCCAGCCCGGAGGGAAACAGGGAAGACCTCGAAGGCCAGGGGCTCTGGAGGGGAGACCCCCCCCCCACCGTCCCCCGAAGGCAGCGAGTGTAAGGGTGCTGGGCGCAGGGCAGGGGCCCCGGTCCCGGCTCCCCTGCCCTGGACGGGCCCCTCCGCCCGCTTGTCTGTGGGGGGGGGACGCGCTGAGCCGGAATCAGCAAAGAGCCCCACCTCCCACTTAACACACACGTGTGTGCACCCCAACACACACACACACGCCGCCTCGCCTGCGGACACAGACCTCAGTCAGTCCATTTGTGTCTTTGGAGGGGGGCTCGGACGGCTGGCACCCGGGACACAGGTCCATGGGACCGTGTCAGGGTGTGAGAATGACAGAGCCGCCAGGACCCCGTGGGCCCCGCGTGTGGGCCCGTCAAGCCCCTTGCACTCCCGTTCCATCAGCATCTGACCCGTCCCCGGGCCCGAGCCGGGGCCGTGCCCCCTGAGAGCGGTCAGTGCCTTTGTCCCCCCGACTGGCAGCCTGAACCCCCAAGCCTCTGCGAGGCTGTCCCGGCCACCCCCGCTGTTGCCGGGCTGGTCTGCGGCTCGCTCACGCCTTGTCCAGCGGGCTGCGTCCCGTGTCCCGCTTCAGACAGGGAGGACAGGCGTCCGCCTCCCCTGGAGAAGGGCTGGACGGAGCGAGCAGACTAGGGCGTGAGGAGACTGTGGCCTGCTCCGCCTGCCCCCCCTCCAGGCTCGGAATTCTAGCAGTGGAGGCGGGAGGGCGTGGGGGGCAGAGCCGGGGTTACCGGAAGCGGCCCGCAGACGAGGCCCTGGAGGTACAGAGGGGAGAACGTGTCCCGGCCGGCCTGTCGGTCCTTCGGCTGCACCTGCCACCGAGAAGTCCCAGGGCTGGGTGCACGTGGGGCCGAGAGCGAAACCGCGAAGGCCATTTACACAGTTCCTCCCCAGCAGGGCCGGGGGAGAAGGCTCTGTGCGAAGGGGGCTGGGGGCCGAGGGTGGAGGCGGAAGGGACCAGGAGCTGCAGGGGGAGGGGCCCACGGGCCGAGGGCCGGAATCTGGGGAGGGGAGGAGGCAGGAGGCTCGGGCCGGGGGGCTAGGACAGCTGAGAGCCCAGGAGTCTCTCGATGGCCGCGTTGATGTCCCCTCCCGTGGCGATGAGCGCCTGCAGGTTGGCCTCGCGGTTGACGAAGCCCATGGCGTTGAGCTGCTGCAGCTGCTGCTGGAACCTCACTTCCGGCGTCTGCACCTGCGGGCACAGGCCTGGTGAGGCGGGACGGGCGCGCCCCCGGGGCCCCCGGAAGCTGGGCGCTTGCAACGAAGAGAGACGACCGGAAGGTCTCGAACATCCTCAGAGTCAACCAGCGGGGCAGGGAGGGCCAAAGAGGACCGAGGAGCCTGGGCCCCCAGTCATCAATCACAGTGTGATCAGGAGGCAGCGCTGTCTTTCTTAAAATTTCAAAACGACAGGTCTCGATCGGCCTACTTCCTGTTTTCCATCGAGAGTCTGAAGGTGTTGACAGACACTCCAAAAGCAAAGGGTCGGTCAGGGCATCCTAACGGCACCCCCAAACTCCTCCCGGCCACTGGCACACATGCAGCCAGACGGGAGGCCAGAGGAGAGCCCGGAAAAGGAGGAAGTGTTCCATTTTAACGGGTCAACAAACACGCTAGTTACAAAACAGAAGGCCTTTCACCTTTGACACTCCCACAAACGTTTCCTGGGTGTCTGCCCAAGGGATGTTGTCAAGGCACTAGCTTGGACCATGAACAGAACTGAGAGGGGAAGGTAGCCCAGCCACAACTGGCCGCCCGGCCGCTGACAGGAGGGTCGCGGGGGCCCCCGACCTGCAGCACGAAAGCCCTGTCTGGCCCCGTGCCGCTTCTCAGCCCTGGGCACGGATTCCAAGCCGGGCTGGCCCTTGGCGACCGCTCGGTCCAGCCCGTGCACCCTGACGCGTCTGTTGAAGGCTCTTCCCGTACGCGTCGCGGAGGCCAGAAAAAGGTGAGGGGCTCACCAGGGGTCGCTGCCTGCTCCTTCCCCAGACCCCAGGCCTTGACTCCGTGGCCTGGGGCTCTCGTCCCACCCCCTCTCCTCCCAGAACCCCTCTCTCTAGTCTCAGAGATGGAGAATCCCTGAGCTAAGTGAAGGTGGTTTAAGCGTGGTTAAAGTTCGCTCCGCAGCCTTGTTCGAATCTTGGCTCTGCTACTTAGTAGCTCTGTGACTGAGAGAGCCACCTAACTGCCCTGGGCTTCCGTATTCCCTTGTGAAAGAAATTATAACAGCGTCCTCGCAGGGCTGCCTGAGGAGTGAATACATGAGCTCCTCCAGGGCAGGGACCTGGGACAGGCCCAACAGGCGGGACTCGCTGTCCCATCTCTGCCCTATAGCTGTGAGGGAAGGTCGGCAACTCGCCCGAGGCCGGAACAGGAGTGGCGGGCGGGGTCCAGAGCCAGGCTAGGCCGAGCCCCACACCAGGATGGACGCAGTGGCCAGGCGCAGGCCCCGCTGCCCACGCACCTGTGAGTTTCCGCTTCCTGCCAAGAGCTGGATCATCTGTTGCATGAGCTGCTGCTGCTGCGCACTGGACGCCCCAGCTGGAGAAGGTGCGGCCGGCGGGGCCGGCGAGGAAGCGGGGGCCTCGGGCGCGGACCCCGTGCTGCCGCCTGCCGCGGGTGCGGGCGTCCGGGCCATCCCGAAGGAGCCGAGGCTGCAGGCAGAGACCGAGAGGTGGGGACGCGGCGGAGAGGGGCAGAGGGAGGGGCCGAGAGGAGGGGGAGGAGGAGCCGGGGCCTCGCTGCCCGCCTGCGCGCACCCTCACCTGGGCACCAGCCCGGGGGCCTCGGTCTGCAGGGTCTGCAGCCCCTGCTGGATCTGCAGCAGCGCCTGCATGGCACGGGGGTTGGTGAGGACGGAGAGCGACTCCGGGTTCTGCATCTGCCGGGAAACGCGCGGAGGGAGGTGATGCGGCCGGCGGGGCTCTGGGGCCGCCCGCAGCCCCACGCCTGGGCTTCCGGCCCGCCCTCCGCGCCCCCCACTCACCTGCTGCAGGAAGACGGGGAGCTGCAGGCGGAGCTGCTCCTGCAGCTGAGGGTTCCCCGCGAAGAGCGGCACGTTCACCATCATCTGCCAGGGGGAAGGTGGTCGGGAGGCCCCCACGGCCGCCGCCTGCCCCGCATCCCACCACCGCGGGGAACGTGGCCAGCTTTCCAAGGACCCCAAAGCACCCAGGAGGCCTCGGGGGGACAGTGAGAGGACGGGGAGCTATACTCCGGGCAGCAGGGCCCTGGGTCTGGCGAGGACGAGCGACCACGCCAGGTGCAGAGCGCTCTGTGCGCTTCCCGCCAGGTCTCCGCGGAACCGCGGCTGCCACGGGCTCGCGGGCGAGGAAGCGGGAGCTCACACGTGGCAGCGCTCCAGCCCCAGGCCCAACCTCTGCCCCCGGCGCCCCGGCCCGTACCTGGGCAGCGAAGTCGGGGTTCTGGGCGAGCGCCTGCAGCATGCTGCGCATGTAGGGGGCAGAGGTCACGCTCTGCATCAGCTGCGGGTTCTCTGACACCTGCTGGAGCAGCGCCTGCATTTCCGGGCTGTTGAACATCCCTGAGGTCGGGGGAGAGAGAACAGAACAGAAAGGGGTCCCGAGGGAAGCCGGTGCGGCACTCAGTCCCGCGGACTTCGCACGCCCGCCCGTGGTTACGAGGCTCAGCGGGGCAGCGGAACAGGCTCCCAGGGGCCAGGGCGCGGTCCCGCCTCTCCTGACTCCAAGGTCACCTGCCCCCACCCCCGCCCCGGCGGCCCCTCTCCCATCCACCCTAAGGACAAGCCAGCGGGACACTGGGTCTGACTCAGGCCCTCTGGACTCCTGCCACGAGCCCAGCGTCAAAGTCGGAGCGGTCCTCAGTAAAGACGCTGATTTTCAGACTTGTCTCTGCAGCTGGACCCTCAAACCGAACCTCGCGGAGAAGCCCAGCAGGTGGACGGCCAGGCCGGAGCTGGGGCAGCCTGGAGCCTCTCCCCGCAGGCCCCCCCCCCCCCCGTCCTCCCCTGTCCTGTGGATGGCCCCGGCCCCCGGGACTCAGGGGCACTATCCTGAGAGCATGGATCAGCTCAAGTCCCTTATCTTATAAGTAAGGGGACTGAAGGACATAGAGGGGGTGCGGCTTTCCCAATCGAGATGTCCCCGGGGGTCAGAGAAATCAGACATCGACCGGACACCCCCAGGGTCCGACGCAGTCGGAGCTCAGGTAAATGGGGCCCCCCAGGGTGCACAGTGCATGCATGACCCACGCTTCTGCACAGGGTGGTCCCACACAGCCCCTCCCCGGGTCCACGTTGACCCCTCCCGCCCCCGCCCCCGTCTGACCACTCAGGGAAGAGCCCCGGAGGCGGGGCCTGCTCTGTCCACGACTCAGATCCCGTCCAGCAACCTGGGCGAGCGCCGCCCTCACCCTCCGAGGGGGGCGCCGCGGCCCCGGGCTGCAGGGCCCCCCTGAGGCTTCCATCTAGTGTCACCCGTCTTCAGTACTCTGGAGCAGGGGGGCCTTGCCCTGGGGACCCCACCGAGCTCCCTGCACCCCAGGACGTACCTGACCCCAGGCTGGCCGCGTTGATCCCAAAGGGGTTCGAGACGCTCGGGTGCACCTGGCTGGGCGCCGGTCCTCCGGGGCCTTCCCCACCAGACGCAGGGGCCTGGGAGGTGGGGGGCGACGGGCTCCAGGGGTTCGGGAGGGGCTCTCGGTTCTCCGTCCGCAGAGGCTGGGAGGATGAGCTGTCCGAGTTCCCGGCCAGGGAGAAGGGGTTGTTGCCAAACTGGAGGAGGGAAGGCGGGGACCAGGGACTCACACCTTGGAGCGCATCAGAATCAGCTGCAGGGCCTGTTACAAGCCTTTCAAACCCTTTTCCTTTTTTTTTTTTTTAACTAAGTGAATGCGCTGCTGAGAAACATTTTTAATAAACTACTTCAAAAAAGTTTAAAATAAATACATTTCTTCGAAAACTCCCTACAAGCAGTTTCTAAAACGTGAAAAAAGAGCGGCGTCGAGAATAACCAAGGTGCCGCTGAAGGAGGGAGGGGGGTTCGCGCCGTGGGACACCCAGACCTAAGACAGCGTGGCACCACAGGGGGCGGGGCGGACGGACGGGGACGGAGGGGGCGGGGCCGAGGGGGCGGGGCCGAGGGGAGCCGGGAGAGGCGCACACAGCCCTGCAGGCGTAGTGGAGGCGGGGTGGACGAGGCCCCCCGCGACGCCGCCCCAGGCCGTGCACTGTGAGAACCGTCTCCGAGCCAGAGCCCTCACGGGGGCTGCGGGGGGAACAGGGGCCTGGGGTGCGGAACCGCCCTGGACGCCCCGCCCTGGCCCCACCTGCTCGCGGGCGGCGCTGAACATGGGCTCCTGGATGTCGGTGTACATGCGGCGCAGGGCGCTGTAGCCGCCCGGGATGCTCTCCAGGTTGCTGAGGGCGCGGTCCTGGTTCCGCACCATCTCCTGCATCATGGCCGGGTTCCGCGCCAGCTCCACCGTCTGCGGGGAAGGACGCACAGCGGTGGGCCCTGGGGCCAGGGCGGCAGGGCCCGAGGATGGGCCTGCCTCAGGACACTCAGGGTCGGCCCTCCAGTGACGGGGAATAGGGCGGCAGGACTCTCTTCCTGCGCTGCCATCGAAGCTCCACCCCTGTCCCCCTGGGGCCATGGGCTGGGGGGGCTCTGCCTAGCGAGGTGCAGTGATCCCGGAAGGGGTTAGGGCCGCAGCTCCCCTCCCTCGGGTTCAGGGGGACCACGGAGGTGTCGGGGAGCCCAAGGAAACAGCAAGAATGGTTCTGAGAAACGGGAGGAAGCAAAAGAGAAAATCAACATCTGCTGAGCACCTACTATGTGCAGGCACCGAGCTAAGAAATTACAGAATTCAAGTTGTCTCACGCCCACAGTGACCGCCCACAGTGACAGTCCCAGGTAGGTACTTCCGTCCCTATTTTGCAGATGACAAAATGGGCTCAGAGACTCACTGCCTGGGGACACACAGCTGGCCAGTGGTTTCAAGGCCAGGTTAGTCTGTCTCGCCAAGGCCATCCTGTGCTTCCTGGTGAGTGACATGTCAGAGAGGCACAGGGTTCAAGCTGGGACCCGCTCTAACCCCACCCCAGGGTCTCCGGCCTGACTAAGCCTGAGACACGGGACGGGGCTTTCTCTTCGGAGGCAAAGGCTCCCTCAGTCAGGGGCGGTCTGAGTCCCTGTCCACGGGACAGGGAAAATGAGCACGGCGACTTGGGGTGCCTTCCCTGTCCCTCTCCCACATCCGCGCTGGCCTCGTCTCAGACCCCCGTGTGTCTGAGACAGGACTCCGCGACCACCCGGGAAGTGTTCACCGAGTGCACGCTCTCTGCCAGACACTGCTCCGGACACGACGGGACACCGCGAGCCTTTGCCCGCACGGAACGCGTCTTCCGCGGAGTTAAGGGCGGCCAAAGGTTTGCAGCGTCCGCGGCCAATGCACACCTGCCTCCCTTGGGTCTCCCTCCCCCACGGGGCCCTGCCCAGCCACAGTGCCCTTGGCGCCCTCCTGTCTGCGGTCCCCGACCTTTGCACTCGCTGCCCCTCAGGCCCCAGACGCTCATCCCCTTTCCTTCCTCTGGTTCCCTCTTCCTCCTCGGGTCTCAGCTTGGTGGCACTTCCACGAGGAGGCGTCCTCGGAGCGCCAGGGTAGGGTCAGGACCTGCCTGCTCCCCCCGCCATGCTTCCAGGAACCCACGTGACTATCCCCGCCCCACGCTTCCAGAGGACCACGCGGCTGTCTCCGTGACAATGCTCACGCACCGCGCCACGACCGTCCGCGTACTCGTCCCCCTTCCCTCCGAGACCAGCAGTTCCCGGAAAGCTGGGCCCATGTCTTTGAGTCACTGTCCCCCCAGCGTGCAAACATGGCTGCGAGCGAAGGTGTGAAGGACCCGAAGCAGGACGGGGCGGGCACGGCCGGCGGCAGGGGCCCCTCGCGCCCCCGCCCAGACGTCTCACGCACCTGCCTCATGAGCTCGGGGTTGTTGAGCATGTGGCTGATCTCGGGGTTCCGCTCCATCAGCTGCTGCATCTGCGGGTTGGCCATGATCATGTGGCGCATGAGGTCGGGGTTCGACATCATGTCCTGCACCAGCGGGTTCTCCATGATCTGCGACAGCATCTCGGGGTTGGACATCAGCTGCCGCTGCATCTGCTGCTGCAGCTCCATGAAGTTGGCGGAGCCGAGGCCCAGGCTGCCCAGGCCGAGGATGCCCCCGAAGCCGGCTGAGGGAAGGGGCACGCGGCACCGTCACAGGCTGCCGCCGGGGCCCCTCCCGCGCCTGGCCAGGGCCACCGAGTGCGGGTCTCCAGGATGGCCCCCCTCTGCCTCCCCCTTTTCTGGTCGCCCTGCAGCCCCAGTCCCGACCCGCTGCTGGCCGAGACGTCAGCCTGCTAGACTGAGCCCTCCTGGGCGGCAGAGGCTGGGAGGCGGGGACCGTGCTGGGCAGAGGACGACCACTGATGGCCTGTCGGATGCGTAAGTCATTATCCCCCAACTGGCTCCTGCTGGACCCGCTTTTGCCCCTGACTCCAAGGTCCTCACCCACGGCCCCTCACACCCCCAGCTCCGTTTCTCCCACTTTCGACAACTGGCCACGCTCCCTCCTCTGGGAAGCCCCGCGGCCTACTTTCCTCCTCTGCTTGGCTTAAGCGCCCATGTCCAGGGGTCCCCATCCCCATGAGACTGTGGGCGGGATCATGTTTCTCTCTCCTCGTGGCTCTCCCCCAACCCCCAGCCCCAAACGAAACAGCGCCCTCCTCCCTAAAGGCTTACAGAGGATGGATGTGGCAGCGCTGGGAGGGCCCTCCCCAGCCCCTGGGGAGGGGCCCCCCCCACTGCTCCTCCGGCTCCCACTGCCGGCCTCCGAGGCGGCGCTGCCCGAGGTGGAGGGCTGGGCGGGGGTGGCGGGCGAGGCAGGCGTGGTGGAGGGCGCTGAGGCGGGGTCTGGAGTGGAGGGGGAAGAAGCAGAGGCAGCAGCTGGATCTTGAGCCCTGGAGACAGAGAAGGAAAATCCCCGTGGACGTGACCACAGGAAGAGGAAAGACAACCGTTTCCTGTCCCCGCATCCCCTCGAACCCGGCCCGTGTGCTAAGCAACCCCGAGGCTGGGGTGGGGTGATGCCGGGGTGGTCAGCAGGTCAGACGGGGGAGGGAGGGCGGGCGTCCCAGGCGCAGGAAGGCAGGATCCCTTCCCCTGCCAGTGAGATCGCAGGCCTGCCTGGCCACGGACCCAGAGCCCTCTTCCTGGGCCCTGGCGGAGGCGCCCCCAGGCCCTGCTGAGTGACGGGTGAGAACGGCTGACGGAGACAAGCGGTCCCGTCGCGGGCTGGACCTGCTCCTCCCCTGAGCTCACTTCTGAGGGGTCTTGATGACCAGATGGACGGTGAGCCCATCTTTGATCCCGTGCTGGTTCAGCGTGTCCCCGTCCTTGAGGATCTTGCCGGCGAAGATCAGGACCAGCTGATCCTGCTGGGCCTTAAACCTCCGAGAGATTTCCTCCTTGAACTGTGCGGAGAAGCAGAGGTCACTGTGGCGGCGGCCCAGGCCCTCCCCCCAGCGACCCTGGCTTCTTCGGGAGTCTCCACACTTTCGCGTGGGACGTCCTCTCTGCAGACTCAACCCCATCCCCCGGCTGCAACAGGCAGCTCCTTTCTCCTCCAAGGAAATGGACCAGTGAGAGGCTCTCCTCTCAAGTCTGCTCCGGGGTCTCCTGCCGGACCCAGGAAGGCCCGCTGCCACCCGCCCCTCCCTCTTCAGCCCTCTGCCCAGTTCCCTGCCGGGTACCGCCTGGCAGCACTCCATTTCAGCTCCTCCAGCTGCCTGGGCCTGTCTCCCCCAGCCTGCTGGTAACAACGCAACGCAAAGACCCCAGGTATTTATGACGGCACTCACTGCTCATGAGTTAGGAGTGTAGTCTCACGAGACACACATTAATTGTTCTCTCCATTTTAAAGATGAGGAGCTACAGATCAGAGCCCGTGGGTAACTTGCCCATGACGGTGGACTCAGGTCTCAATACCCAAGGCCCGCTCTCAACCGAACACACTGCCTCTTACTTAGAGCAGATTTCAAATCCAGCTTTGCAGGGAAAAGGATCCAAATTCTGGAATATCGTCATTTTATAAGGGTGGGGGGCAGTGATGGCATTGTAGGCTGGCTAGGGGAGAGTTAGACTCGCAAATCGGTGCCCCTAAACCAAACCGAGCGACAGCGCGGTGCTAAAGCAAAGGTAGCTTCAGACGCCTCCCCTCCAACCAGATGGCCTATCTTAAGCCCCGCCTCTGTGAAATTCTGGGGCGGCCACGAACACAGGCAACATTCCCTCATTCGGGAGGCTTTTATTGAGCACCTAGTGCACACTGGAACCCTGGAGGAGCTGAGAACCGGAAGTGACCACCTGGATTTGGAAGAGCAGGGTCTGGGCAGGAGAGCCTCCCGCCACCGTCCGGCAGCAGAGGGCGCGGGGTCCTCCCAGGCGCCCCACCGCCCGCTCTCTAGGCTCAGCACCTGGCCGGGCCCCCAGTCTGCCTCGAACGTCGACAAGGAACCCTGGCGCGCGCTCCCCTCAGACCCAGGGTCCTTCCCTGCGCAAGGTGTCCCTCCCCACTCTCCACCACGCCCCCAGTCCAGGCCACAAGGCAAACCCCGGCCTCCCTTCCCCAGCACGAGCCACGCTCCCCCACATTCCCCTCGCCGGACGTCCCCTGCCGCCTCTCCTGCCCTCCCGCTCCCCGGAGCGTCTGCTGGGCCCCCGCCCTCCGCTCCCAGGCCCTCGCTCACGCCCGGCCGGCCCGAGCCCCCCCGCCCGCCCCGGGAACCCCTCCTCCGCGCCCCCACGCACGCACTACCTCTTTGACCGAGGCGCGATCGCAGATCACGATCTCCTCCTTGTCCTTGGGGGTCTTGACGGTGACCCGAATGGGGGGCCTCGTCTCGGCCCCGCTCGGCTCCGCCATGCCGCCGCCGCCGCCACCCGGCCGCCCGCCAGCCCGCTCCGGCTCCTCCTCCTCCTCCTCCCCGCCCGCCCCGCCGGCCCGGCTCGGCTCGGCTCGGCTCCGGCGCCTCCAACACTCCCCTCCCCTCCCTTCCCCTAGGCTTCACCGCCCCCTCCGGACCAGCCGCAGCCACAGCGCCCCGGGCGGACTGGGGGGGCCACTGCAGCGGGGTCCGCCCAGGGCCGAGCCCCGGGTCGCGCAGCCGGGTCTGGGCCCCTGGGGGGCTCGGGGCGGGGCGGGGCGTGCCCCTCACTGCGCGGGCGCGGGGCGAGCTCCCGCCGGAGCCCTCGGCCCATCCCAGCGGGCCCGAGCCGTGCCGAGGTCCACTCCGGCTCAAAGCGGCCCCTGCCCCCTCCGCGGGTCACTCCCGCTCCGGGACAAAGGACTCTGTGTCGCCGCCTTATCTGCGTTCCGGGCGATAGCTGGTCTTTCTCGGGAAGCCCAACTCCTTCCCAGGCTGGGGCTCCTTCCGACGGGAGGTTAGGTTCTCCCCTTCTGGACGTCCACCCAAAATCTCACCTCTAAGATGGATTGCGCTGCCCTGAAGGTCGCGGCCTGAATAAACTCAATATATTAAGTGCTGTCCCAGAGACCTGAGTTTTGCCTGCGTGGCCATCCCTGGCCTTGGTTTCCTCGATACTTACAAGCGCTTAATCTCACAGCATTGTGTATAAATAATGTATAACATTGCTTTGAAAAGTAACCAAAAGTGCGCCTAACAAATACAGGGTTTTGTTTTTTTTTTAATTACTGAATCGTAGATGGTCAAACGGACATGATGACTTTTCTCTCCCCGAGGGGGTTAAATGTCCTTCCACTACCGCCACTGTCTTTTTACTCCCGCTTTTTTCCCCCATAACCGCGTGGTCCCAGCGGAAAGGCTAACTATAGTTCCCAGAATGCCTTGCGAGGGTTCAAGGAACTACAATTCCCAGTGCTTCCTGCGGTGGGGCGGGGTTGAGGCAGAATCGCAAAGCTGGCCCGGGAAAACTACAACTCCCAGGGTGCTCCGGGGGCAGCTGCACTACCGGGAGCTGGCGGAGGCTCGCAGGAGGCAACCCCGAGGTCTGGGTTCAAAAGCCCAGGGTCAGGAGCCGCAGGCATGCTGCGTCCCAAGGCTTTGACCCAGGTGCTAAGCCAGGCCAACACTGGAGGCGTCCAGAGCACCCTGTGAGTGCGGACCGAGGACCCGCGCGGGGAGCACCGGAGCAGGGCCGCGCGGCGCCATCCCAGGGAGGGGTGGGGAAGGTCTCCGGGAAGGGAGGAGGCGGCACAGTGGGCAACCGCCTTGGAAGGCCCTTCTAGAAAAGGGACCAGACGTGTTGGATGCGGAGGGCACGTTCCAGGACACACTCAGCCCGGACCCTTGCTATCTAGAAGCGCCAGTGATGGGAGCTGGGATGGGAACCCAGGCCTCTTACTCCCCATCCTGAGCAAGTCTCTCTCCCTCCCGGTGCCTCTCCCGGTGCCTCGGCAGGCTGCTGAATAACGAGGGGTCTCTGCTGGCCTACTCCGGTTACGGGGATACAGACGCCCGGGTCACCGCGGCCATCGCCAGCAACATCTGGGCCGCGTACGACCGGAATGGGAACCAGGCTTTTAATGAAGACAATCTCAAATTCATCCTCATGGACTGCATGGTATGGAGAGGGGAGCTACTTCCTCTGTCCCCTCCAGGCGATCCCCAGGGGGCACCAGGACCTAGTCCTTGATGGTTGGAGGGGCAGGATTTCTGGAAGATTGCTAAGAATTGGCCCTCAGCAGCATTTATAATAGGCAGACCCCTATGTATCAGGTGATGGTGAGGCAGGCGCCCGGACCGGGGCGTCTGCCTGGGGTTCTGGTCACAGCCAGCGGCTTAACACCTGTGGAAGCTGGGGTACGTTACTGAACCTCTCTGAGCTTCCTTACCTCAGCTCAGAGGTGGAAACGATAATCCCCCCCCCCACACACACACACACCCCTCGAAGGGTTGTTGTGAAGATCAAATGAACGTGTAGGTATAAACTGTAGAGTGACATGCACACAGAGTGCTGTCATCCCAGATTCACTGACTCACAGAATCACGACAGAGTCTCCAGACCCTTGTCTGATGCCTTCAGTCTCCTGAGAAGGGAGAAGAAGTCAGAAAGGGGAAATGGCCGTTAGGCTGCAAATGTGTCAGAAACAGACACTGTCACAGTCACTTTTGCATCTGTCTAGTCAACAGGTATTTAGGTCCCTGGAGTGTCCTCAGGACTGAGGGGAGAGTGGCAAACAGGACAGATAAAAACTGCAGCCCTAATGAAGCTTACAGCCGAATTACCTATGTCTTCAAGTAAATAAAATGTGAATGTCTTGTAAATAGTAAATATGTTTTATAGAATGAGTAAAATAGATATGTAAGTTGAAGAATAGTTCATCAGATAATGAAAATGCTATGGAGAAAAATTAAACAAGGAAGTGAGATAGGGTAGGGCCTGTGTGGAAAAGGTCACATTTCATCATAGATTTGAAGGAAGTCGGCAAGTCATGTGGCCGGCAGGGGGCAAACAGTCTTGAGGGCCAGAACAGCAAGTGCAAAGGCCCCGCGGCAGGATGGCGCCGCATCGAGGATTGGTTGGAGTGGCATGAGGATGGGGGAGCTCATGGGTGAGGCCAGAGAGGCAGGGGGTGCAGACCTGGTTCCTGGCATGCCATGGGTGTTGAACCAAAGTGAACAGGCCCCCTAGAGAAGTGTTCCCACTGTAACTCAGCTGCTCCCTCTTCCTCAGCCCCTGCGCACCCAGCCATGCATTTCAGTTCAGCCGCTGAGTCCTGCTGGGTGCCTCGCCTAGAGCTGGTGCCATAGGGCAGGAGCCTTCCTGTGTGCGACCACGACCTAGCCATGAGATCGCATCGAAGTCAGAGCTCAGTGCACGGTGCCCCCACTAAAGCAAGCTCCGTGAAACAGCACCTCCCTGCGTGCAAGGCCCTCCGTTTTTCCTTTCCCTTTTCTTTTAACGCTGATTGACTTTCTTAATTGATCTCCTAACCCTGGGGTCAGACTTGCAGTTCGGAAAACAGCGTGGGAAGCGGAGAAGTAGAAGTGGGCTCACTGCTCTCCAGTCCCCTGCAGTGTTGCCCATTCGGATGGCCCTTGCCAGGCACGGAAGTCCTTCCCATGTGCTAGCACCCTTGCCAGCCGGGGTGACTGGAGGTCACAGAGGGAGAAACCGAGTCTCTGGGAGATGGAGTTTTCCCGGGTCACTCAGTTAGCAGGTGGCTGTGCTGAGGCAGGACCCCCCAGCCAAAGCTCCTGCCATGCCCAGGGTGTAGAAAGAAGGTACTGTGTGTCTCAAGAGGAGCCCCTGGGAAAAGAGGGGGCCCAGGGTGCCCAGCAGAACACCACACCCCGTGATGTCACCCCACCAGGAGGGCCGTGTGGCCATCACTCGGGTGGCCAACCTGCTGCTGTGCATGTATGCCAAGGAGACCGTCGGCTTCGGGATGCTCAAGGCCAAGGTGTGCACGTGCCCTGCCCTCCTCCGCCCCGGCCCGGCCCTCATGCTCCAGCCCTGTGTCCACGCCCATCCCCACCGCCTTCCTCGGTCCCCGTGGTGCCCCGTCCGTCCGTGTCTGGGGCGGGGGAGCTGGGTGCTCAGCCTTGGATGTCGACTGGATTTGGGACCCCTCACGGCAGGCCAGGTGTGGGACTGGTTTCCCCTCCCCCTCTTGCAGGCCCAGGCCTTGGTGCAGTACCTGGAGGAGCCCCTCACCCAAGTGGCAGCATCTTGACAGGCATCGCCGGACGCTGGGGCCGGGCCGGAGAGATGCCCTTCGGAGGGGCAGGGCCCCCTGGGGAGCCCTTCTAAGACTGTGGGGGGAGGGTGGGACTTTGTTTTTTTCCAAGAATAAATTTCGGTCCTGTTGCGTCTGGGTTGCTGTCTTGGCTGGGAGGAGTGGGGGCAGGAGGAGCAGGGCCGGCCCGGGCCCTCCACGGCCTGCAGCAGCGGGTGGGTCGCGCGGGTCAGGCCTCGGTGCCTCGGCTCCCTCAGCCTGTCCAGTGGTGTGGCCTCCCCTGGCCCCCGCCTCTCAGCAGAACCTTTCCCAGCTGGGTGGCAAAACCTGGCACGTGACCAGCGCGGGTCACGGTGAACAAAAAACCCGAGGCCCCGAGCTTCGGTGTCCTCGGTCCCGATGGGTGGGGAGGGGCCACCCCTCCTCTTCCGGGCACACGTACGCTTACACGGACCTCCAGGTGCAGACAGGATGGCTTTGCTGTGCGGCCTCAGGGCCTGGCGGTGACCTCTCAGGGGCCTTCATCCCCAGTCCGGCCCCTGCACACTCAGCCCCTCACCGCATGTGGCTACTTCCGCCCCAGGTCTCCCTTACCATGTCCCTAGAGCAGGTCTGGGCGGGGTCCTATCCCAGGGGCGCAGGTAGGTGGCAAGCTGCGGCTCCACCCAGGGTGCGAAGCTGCCACGCCCAGGCCCGGGCCTGTCAGCGACCAGGGACAGGCAGGGGTCGCTGGACCCGAGGGGCAGCTGCCTCCACAGCTCTGCATGGTGGCAGGGGGACTGCATGCCATCCGCCCCCCTCTGGTGCCCCGGTTGCCCCCCAGCAGAGGCTCGAAAGGAAAAGCCGGAGGCCGAGCAGGCTCCTGCTCCCCAAAGGACGTACGGGTCCCGGGAGCCAGCCACACACTCAGCCCTCACCGGCTCTCCGAAGGCCCTGTCGCTGGCCGGGTCCTGTCGCCGCCAAGCCTGCTCACCTGCGAGACACCCAACCTGCCTAACCTGTCTGACGTCACGGTCTCTCCACCCACCTGGGCCCCAGGTCCCGCGCCTGCCCTTCCTGTTCTCCGCTTCCGTCTGGCTCCCCACAGCAGTGCCACCTGCCCGAGCCCAGCGCCCAGGCCGCGCCGGCCCTGCCCACCTCCACCCCCGGGCTGCGGGAGCCTCTCCGCCCCCGATGAGAGGACGGGTGGGTCTGGGTCTCTTGAGAGCTGCGGGTTGAGGGCAGCGAGCCAGCACATAGGCCCGGCACCTCTGTCCTCGAAGACACTTGCACCCTCCATGCAGAGCCGAGATGGGGAACAGAGCCGAGGAGGATTATAACTTTGTCTTCAAGGGTGAGTGGGGTTCACCCAAGGGGAACCTGGGAGAGACCCCGGGAGGCACCGGCTGCCCAGAGGCCCCTCCTGGGTTTCTTTCAGTCTTACCGAGACCGCCCCAGGGCTCGTCATTGGGGTGGGAAGGCTAGCTGCGGGCACGGGAGGGTCTGGTTTCTGGACAGGAGCCGGGGTGGCCGAGTGCCCTACGCTGGCACACGCGGGTGCCGCTAGCTCCCTAGCAGTGCCGGGTCAGGGTCCTCGGCCCGTCCCCTGCGGGGGGCCACATCCCCGGGGACAGCCGCACTGCAGCACTGGAGACGGAGGTCGGACTTCAGAGAGGAGGGGGAGCGAGCAGACGCAAGAGGAAAGAGGTCATTTTTCCGGGCAGTGTATGCGTGGAAACGGAGAGAAAGGAGAGGTCGTCCTGTGCTGGGGCCGGGCAAAGACGCAGGGAAGGCGGAACCCCCCGGGAGAGTCGGCTAGAACCCGAGGACTGCCAGGGCCGCGCCGCGCCTGCCAGGGCCAGGCCGCGTCTGTCTGTCCGTCCCTTGGCGGGCGGACCCCTCGGCCCAGGCACTGTCTTCAGCGTGGACGTGCGCCCGCACCTCTCCTGCTCTCAATCCAGCCCCTGCGTGGCCCACCATGGTGCCCAGCCGCCCACGCCACCCCCGCCTGCACACCTCCTTCCGGACAGGGTGGACCAGACAGGGTGGACCGGCAAAGCTGATTCCCTCTGCAGCCACCCCGCCCCGCTGCCTCTCCCAGACTCTGCCCCGCCCTCACCTGGGCCTCCCAGGTGACCTCTCAGGCATTGGGGAACCTGCGCTCCCCGCGGCTTTCCCAGGAAGGGAGCTGGGGCAGGGTTGGCCACAGTGGGGGGCGGCAGTGCTGTGAGTAACCGTGGCTCACTGAGCCCCCGCGATGTGCCCGCCACCCGCTCGTCAATCACCACCAAGGCCACCTTCCGTTTTGAAAGCACGTGGTCAGGAGCCAGGCCGAGTTCAGCTTCAGCCCCGCCACTTACTGCCGATTACAGGCCGGGGTCTCCAGAGAAGGCATTCGGGGTGCGAGAGGTTTCTACGGACCAGCACCAGTGACAGCAGGGGGCGGAAACAGGGCCGGGCAGAGAGGGAGTCGAGATGCAAGGCAGGGTGGCAGAGCCTCGGCCGGGGGCGGGAGCCCTGTGCCCCCCGTCCCCTTGCTGGGGTGCTAGATGCAGGCCGCCCAGGGCAGCTGCGAGCTCAGGTGAGGCTGCTCTCCGCCCCAGAGGCAGATGCTGAAGCAGCGGACAGCCGGAGGCTGCTGACCGCGCTCCCAGCGGCCCGGGCGGACCCCACCTGGCATGCCTGGGCAGCACTCGGGCGTACGACGCTCGGCTATCTGCGCTGCCTCGCTCCGGTCATTCAGCCCCCCGGGGCCTCTTGTCCTCGTCTGTGAAAAGGCGACAACGATGATGATGATGATGATGATGATGATGACGATGACGACGACGATGATGGTGATGGTACTCGCTTGCGGCTCTGCCGTGAGGGTTAAAGGAGTCGATGTGTGTAAAACCTTCAGGAGACCGAGTCAGCACGGCCAGCGTCTCCACGTCATGGCCGAGGACGATGGAGAGGGAGCAGCTTCCAAAAGCTCACGAAGGCAGCGCAAACCCAAGTCTGTCTGATGGCAAAGCCCTGAGCACCTGTGGGGCCCACGGATGGGGTCAGGCACCCACCCGCGGGGAGGGATGAGTGGGGATGTGTTTCGGTAGGGGAGAGGCAGGAACACACCCACACGGCTCCCTCCCTTACACAGACAAGGAAACCGAGACCCAGAGAAGATGAGCCACTTGCTCGAGGCCACAAAGCCAGCAGAGGCTGAGAAGGGATCAGAGCCCAGAACACGGGGCTCCCAGTCGCGGGCACCCGCCTGCCTTTCCAGAAGCCCTGGGTGGCCTCCTGTAATCCTGGGCACCCAGCTCAGGGCCGGTCGAGTCTGTGGGTCACAGGTACAGCAGCCCAGCCCTCCCGCAGCGGGTCAGGCTGGCGCTGGACCTGCCCTCTGGTTCCAAGGCTCTCTGCGGCCCTCCTGGTGGCCCACTGTTCCTGCAAAGTCAAAGGGAAGGGCACTGGCCCACCAGCAGGCCATGACGGCCACAGTGCCGCACACTCGGCGAATCCTGGGCCCTGTGTCTCTCCTCTTTGCAGCGACCCACGAGACAGGTTCTATTGGTGTTCCCATTTTTTTTGTAAGAAAAAGGTCAGAGTGTAAATCACTTGCCGAAGGACACACAGGTGGTCTAAGGCCCAGCCCTTGGTCTCAGCTGGGGAAGACTGCGTCTCCTTGGGGACAAGCGGGTCCTAACTTCACACACTGCCCGCCATTCCTCCCCACCAAGGCGAGCCATCTGCCAAACTTCTCCCCGCCCACACTTCTGTTCACATCCCCGCGGCTCCCGTGCAGACGCACACCAGCCTCCCACGTGCACGCATGCAAACATGCATGTGCTCACCGCCCTGCTCCAGGGAGCGGCACCCTCCCCCAGACCGACACCCTGCCCACGGCCACGCCCCCGCTGCCCTGGCCGCTCAGATCCACCAGCACCGTCGCCAGCGTCCAGCCCGGAGAACTCCAGCCTTGTCTCAGCAGACAGGGCCAGAGCTCTCGGCCCCTCGGTCCGATGGCCCATCACGTGGGGCTGCAGACCCCAGTCTCTGACCGGAGCTCCGGTGGCCTTAGCCTCCTGACCCCCGCCCCTGCGGGCGCGCAGACCCCCGGCTGCGGGGGTGGGGGCTGGCGGCTCCGCCCAGCTCAGCCCGGCCTCTCCACCCCTCCAGTGGTGCTGATTGGCGAGTCGGGCGTGGGGAAGACCAACCTGCTGTCCCGGTTCACGCGCAACGAGTTCAGCCACGACAGCCGCACCACCATCGGCGTCGAGTTCTCCACCCGCACCGTCATGCTGGGCACCGCCGCCGTCAAGGCCCAGATCTGGGACACGGCCGGCCTGGAGCGGTACCGAGCCATCACCTCGGCGTGAGCCCGGGCCGGGGGCTGGCTGGGGCGTGGGGTGCTGGGGAAGTCAGGGGCCGCTCTGGGGGCGAGGCGGAGCTTGGCGGGGCCCCCAGCCGCAGCATGCTGGGCGCCCCAGCCCCTGAGAAGGCACAGACTGCCAGCCACAGGTCCTGGGCTTGGACCAAGAGTCACTGCAGCACAGCCTTTGCCCTGTGCCGAGGACGATACAGGCACTTTGCAGTGAGTGTTTTAGGAGCTCCTCCAGGTCCCATGGGAGTGAGGTGCAGTCGTCCACCCCTGTTTAAATACAAGAGGCTGGAGGCTTCGTGGGGGCTGGGATGGGGCAGGCCCGGGCCGGGGAGCCCCCTCGCTCCTGCCCAGTGCTTTGCACTAAGGTGGAGGGCTGGCCCCTCGGACAAGGACTCAGAGGACACACAGGAAGTTAGGCCTCCTGACACCACGGGCAGAGCGGCTCCCGGTCGGTGGGAGGCCGCGTGTGGGAAGGGCGGTCTGTGAGCCCGTGGCCGGGGCGGGAGGCAGGAGGCAGGGCTTTGCTCACACACACTCGTCACTCTTGGGCTGGTCACCGGCCCTCTTACGAGCCACAGCTGACCTCTCGGTACGACGGGAGTGGTTAAGAAGCTGCATAGAACCCCGGGAGGGGCTGGATGCTTGCAGGATGCGGCAGGGGGTCATGTCAGGGAAAGATGTCCTCCAGAGAGAAGAGGCCGCTGAGGGCCATGGACCTGGGGAGATCTGGGACTCGGGGACATCCGGGAGGCCCAGGGCCCAGAGCCCAGGTGCGCGCTGGCAAATGGTGGGGGCTGAGGAGGCAGAGGGACAGCAGGGGAGGAGGGAGCCTGCAGTTTCCGAGCAGGGCGGGGGGCCATGAGGCTCCTAGACCAGGGCTCCAGAAGGTTCTCGGAGCCCGGCGCCGGCCCTGTCTGGGTCTGGCTCCCTGGGTCCATGTCCCTGGGCCTGATCGCTGGGACGTGCCCTGGCTCTCTGGCTTGAGGGCCCTGACCTTGCCTCTGCCCACACAGGTACTACCGCGGCGCAGTGGGGGCCCTCCTGGTGTTCGACCTGACCAAGCACCAGACCTACTCCGTGGTGGAGCGCTGGCTGAAGGAGCTGTATGACCACGCTGAGGCCACCATCGTGGTCATGCTCGTGGGCAACAAGAGCGACCTCAGCCAGGCCCGGGAGGTGCCCACTGACGAGGCCCGCATGTTCGCCGGTGAGCCCCGCGGCGGCCTGAGCCCTCCGCCCGCCCCCGCCCCCGCGCCCCGGTGTCCCTCATGATGCCCCGCCACTTGCCCTGAGAGTGTCGTTATGGGCAACTATTTACACTTGAGTTAAGACAGCCCCGCACTGCAGCGCTCAGAGACCCTCAGCGTGGGGGGCTCTCCTCGCCACCTGCGCCGCACCGTCGTCACACCTGCCCCCGGGGTCCTCCGCGGTTTGGAGGCACCAAGAGCAGCGTTTGCGCGCAGGCGCCCGAGCCCCACGGCCCCGCCCCGCGAGGCCCGGCCAGTTACCAGGCACAGGACGCCCATCAAGTTGTTTTTCATTCTTACTGCATTTCTACGTATTCAGGCCTGCCGCACAGGTCGTTCTGAGAACCGAGGGGGCAACACGGGCCAGGGGTTAGCACTCAGTCAACGTGAAGCAAATATTATTATGATTGTCTCTGACCCCACAGCTAACGTGGGTTTCCTTTCCTGTCAGAAAACAACGGGCTGCTGTTCCTGGAGACCTCGGCCCTGGACTCCACCAACGTGGAGCTGGCCTTCGAGACTGTCCTCAAAGGTTAGAGCCTAGCTCCGCCCGGCACCCCGTCCCATCCCCAAAGCTTCCAGAGGCTTCCATGGGTGGTGGGAGGAAGGCGGACACCCAGCCCTCTCTGCCCTCTGGCTCCTCAGCCCTCCTAGGGGCCCCCAGCCTCCCCCTCAGGCCTCCCCACAGCACCCCCCCCCCCCAGCCTGGAGCTTAGGAACCAGGTGACCAAGACTCAGTCCCACTACGCTCAGGTGAGTAGAAGGGACTCAACTCCACTTCCTTCTGGCAAAAGCTCTTGGAAGCGTGACCCCCCCCCCCACCCCCAGCTCTCAGAAAGGGACACGTGGTGCATGCGTGGGAGCGTGGGCTCCAGACCTCCCCTGACCTGACCGCTGCCCCCCGCCCACGCAGAGGTGTTTGCCAAGGTGTCCAAGCAGAGGCAGGGCAGCGCGCGGACCAGCGTCATCACCGTGGGCAGCGCCCAGGCGGGGCAGGAGCCTGGCCCTGGGGAGAAGAAGGCCTGCTGCATCAGCCTCTGACCTTAGCTCGTGCCAGCCGTGCCCCCCAACCCCGGCCGGCCCCTGCCCTGCGGCTCCCCATGTCGCATGCGCCCCCAACGGAGCTCTAGGTCTCCAGGCCCCGCCCACGTGTCGTCCGCCACCCCCCACAGACCAGGGCCCTGAATAAAGCTGTTTTGTATCAACGCCTGGCTGTCCGGCTGCCTCCTATGTGTGCCTCCCCTTCAACTCCCGGCCCTCCTCCGAGTCCCCGGCCCCCTCCCCCTCCCCCTCCCCCACCGCCCCCACCGCCCCCCCCAGGGCCAGCTGCCTCTGGAGTCCTGCGGTCTGGAGCCGGTGCCAAGGGGGTGGGAGGTGCGCGCCCTTCCCTCTGCCAGCCCCCGGTGCAGGTGGGGGAGGAGGACGGCATGGCAGAGGGGCTATCGGGAGGGTGAGACAAAGGAACCCATCGCGGGCACCATCTGCTGCCCAGGGCCCCGGTGCCAAGAACTGAGGTCACGCCAACGCCAGGGGTGAGGGGAGGAGGCAGCAGGGAGACGGCAGGGCGAAGGGGAGTGGGGGCCAGCCCCGTTTGTGGGGTGCGTGCTGAGGAAAGACAGGGCTCAGCTTAGGAGGTGGCAGCTGCAGGTCTTCCATCCGGTTTTCCGCCCGACCCCAAAGAAGAGAGGGTGTGGTGTGCGGGGCCAGGTTGACTGGAGCGGAAGGCCTGTTTCTCAGGCTCTGCCCCTTCCCCGCGGGGCCCGGGCAGGGGCCCCAGCCTCGCAGGGCGGAGTGGACAGAGGTCTGACGGTACCCCAAGGAATAGACGGGGGTAAATGGGGAGAAAAGAGGGGACTGGATGCTTGGGTCTCCAGCCAGGAGCAGCGAAGGGCAGGCAGGAGGGGGCAGCCACTTCCCGTGAGGCGGGCAGGGGCCCCCAGAATCGCTGGAGAAGGCCCCCCCTGCAGTCCCCACAGGTAGACAAAAGCCAGAGCCTTAAGTAATAATCCTTTTAATAAAATTAAGTTCTTAATAGCACATTTAATACATTAACCCTCCCCCTTCTTGGTTTCTCTGCATTTTGTGCAACATCACTTTGACTAGATTATTCATGGGTCCGTTTTGTTTCCCGCCTTTATTTTGCTTTTGAACTATTTTTCCTTGGTGGAGTCCTGTGTTCTCACTAGAAGCCTCAAATTAAGTCTGACCACGATCCTACTCTACTTTCTACAGCCGAGAGACCACCCCCTGCCCCAGGGCTGTCTCCACCCACCCCCCCTACCCCACCCGCACCCTCGAGCGGGAAGGAAGCCCCCCCACCCCAGACGCTACCTTCCCAAACTAGCGGGGTTTCTAGGACAAAAAGAGCAGGGGCACTGTTCCTAGGTGCGGCGAGAAGTCGGCTGGGGAGGGAAATGCGTTTGGGGTCTAGGGCCAGGAAGGGCATGACAGTCATTGGTGTCACGGAGCAGGGTCCTCTTGGCAAAAGGAGCCAAGGGGCCCCGCACCCCCTCGGATGGCCTCGAGGGCGGGGCCTGACCTGGCGACAAGCCGGGTTGCTGGAAACATTGATGTCTCACAAGCAAAAGCCAAGCTCCCCAATTTTCCGCGGGGCGAGCGATGAGCTCTCCAAACCGGGGTACAGTGGGTGACCCCTACCTGAACGCTGACAGATGGAGGTGGGCTGAAGCAGAGGGTTAGAGTAGGTTCCCCTAAAGTCCTTCTGCCTCCCCCTGCCCCCGCGCCCCGGGGCCCCTTTTCCCGAGCCTTCAAGGACGGCGTCTCCGCCCCACGCGCCCCCGGGGCGGCAAGTCCTTGGACTTCAACTTCAGTGAGACAACGAACCACTTTGCAAAGCTGTAACGCGCAGCTTTTAAGGAACGATCGAGATTGTTGCTCCTGTCGCTCGTTGCCCAAAGCTAAGTGGAATGCTGGGTGGGAACAGGGACGCGGGGGTGGGGGGGGGGCCTCTGTCCCCTCGGAGTTCTGAGAAGGTGGGAAGTGCGTGCGTCTGTCTGCGGAGTGACCTACCAGGCTTTTGAACCAACCTGCAGCGGAGGGGGGTGAGGTCACACGCCAAGGGCGACCTCGCTTGGGCCCGGGAGGGTGGGGGCTGGGCAGTCTCCACCCTCCAGACTGCCCCCAGGTGCTGGGGCGCGGAGCAGGGTCACCCTCCCCTGCTGCCCCCACCTGGTTGACATGATCCACGCTCGTCCTTTCAAAGACCCTGGGAACCGAGCCCCTCACCGATTTGTCCTACGAGTTCAAACGTCAAGGATTCTCAGAATCAACCCCAGCAGACCGGAAGCTCGCACCCTGGTATCTGAAGATGGGGTGACTCGGACACTTCCCTCTATTTTCCTTTCCTTACTTTTATACATTCTACTGGACCCGAGGGTCCGCAATGCTACTAAACTTTAAGCTATCTGAATATCATCTACTAAGTAACTAGTAATTCTTTCTCTTTTTCTCTAGGATTATATGAAATAAATTTGAATTATTATTATTAATAATTATTTTGTAGTATTATTTTCTTTTAAACCCCTCGGTTTCTTTTTCTTCTCTCTCGTTTTTGGTTAAAAAAATTTTTTTTCTCTTAAATCTCACACCTCTCTGAGGGTCCCATAGGCCTGCTGGGCCTGCTCTGGACGCCTCCTCCCCATTGGCCCAGGGACAGGGCCGTTGAAGGGGGGCCGGCACCCCAGGCCCTCAGTCCTCTAGCTTCTTCCTTTCTTGTTAATCCCTTTCTTTGTTTGGCTCTGCCGGCCGCCCCGAGGGGGAGGGGAGAGGGGACGGAGCCCGTGGAGTGAAACCCAATCCACTTGCTCCAGGGGGACACGTTCCCCCAGCCCCGGTCTCTGCCATCCGTCCCAGGATGCCCCCCCCAAGAGCAAATGACATTCCTCCCCAAAAAAAAGTGGGGGGAAAAAGGAACGTAAACCCGAACATATATTAAAAACACTTTTTTAAGATTTAACTCTGAATACAAATGTATTTTTTTCTTCTCTCCCTACATATATTCTAAACCTTCTAAATTTTTTTATTTTTTTTTAAGGATCACTTTATCATAAAATAAAATATCCTTTTCATATAATAAATTACCTAATAAAAAGTCTTTTTTTTTTTCATATTAGCCCAGGTTCTTTGCTACATTTATACGGTAATAAACACCTTTATTAAAATAGAATATTAAATTATAAAGAACTGTTTTTTCTTTTTTTGCTATTTGTTTTCTCTCCTCTGCGTTGGTCGCCCGTCTCACTCCCTCACGCGCTTTCTCTCCTCTACTTTGTCTCTCACTATGTGTATTTCGCATTTGTTTCTAGGTTTGGCTCGATCAGTAAGGGTGAGATTGAATTTCCTGAGCCCCCTAGTGAATGTAACAGTCTTCCGCCTTTGTGGGTAAGGAGCGGAGAGGGGGAGGGGGGTCGACAGACGGACATCCCACCCCACCCCACCCCCCACCCCGGGCGACAGAGGGTGCCCATTTTGGTTTGGTTTCTATTGTACAGACATCTCAGGATGGCTCACATCTGCGGGGAGGAGGGAAGTTGTCACAGGCCACTCTTCCTGGCCGTGACCTTCCTCTCCTCTCCCAAGCTGGTGGTCTGGAGGGAAGGCCGAGAGGTGAGTTCATTCACAACAGGAGGAAGGAGAGGAGGAAGTCCCCTCTGTACCCCCATCCCTGCACCCCCTCTCCACCCAGGAAGAATGGGACTCCAGAGCTTAGGTGCTCGGGAGCTCACCTACAACAGTCCCACCCCATTATTTACAAGAATCTCTGGGGACCCCCCATCCCCCACCCTCTCCTGGCCCGGCCCGCAGAACCAGGAGGGTGGGAGGCTGGTGGCTACTGAGCGGTAGGGAAGCAGCAAAGGGGCCTGAGGCCTGTGACAGCTGTGACTCCCCACAGGCTCCGGGGCCCCAGTCCTGCTTGGCCTTGGACTGACCCCTCTCCGAAGATGTGGCTTCTCTCAACCACAACAGGTAGGAAAGACTTCATGACTTGCTCTCACTAAGGGTTGGGGTCAGGTCCAGGAAGGGGCACGGGGAGGGGGCCCCACAACCTCTCCTGCTCCCTGAAACAGCAGACCCACGGTCTGGCTCTGACCTGCCCACTGCTGGGACATCCAGCATGGGGGCTGCTCCCTAAATGTAATGCCCAGAGACAGCAAAGGTGGCGGGGAGGCCCTTCTGTACCCCAGTATTAGTCCCCTCCTCAAATATTCGCTGAGAACAGGGATACATTCCATGAAGAATTTGAGGTGTTTCTTTGGAGGAGTAGGGGAGAGGGCCTCCAGGTGCCAGTAAAGGAATTAGGGCGACCACCAAAATGTCCTCTCTACGACTTCCCCCGAGGATGGTGTCCCCAAAGCTGGGCTGGAAGGGGCAGGAAAGAGAAGGGAAGACAGAGCTGGAGCGATAGCCACCAAGGGACGGCCCGAGGGGCCTGGGGGACGAACAGTCGCAGGGCGAGCCCGCAGGGGGCAGAGGGAGCCCCTCCAGCCCAGCTTTGTAAGGACAGACAGGTCTGAGCCCTTTATTGATCGACTCACTCCCCCCTCCCCCCCACAATCGATGTAGGCTTCTGAAAGGGCCCCAAGCCTCTCCCACTGCTGGAAACCCGGGAGGAGATTCCACCATGTCGGGAGGTGGGTGGTCAGGACCAGCGGGCCTGGGGATGGGAAGAGCACCTCTGGGTGGGGATGGCCATTCTCCCCTCCCCCCCCCCGTGCGACACAGACTGGGAGGGGAACAGAGGGGGGTCGGGACCTTTAGCTGCCACCTCTGGCATAATAAAAGTTCCTTTTAGCTGCTTGCGGACTGAAGGGTTTGTTGAGGTATCAGAGTTGTAACTCTAGTCAATTTCCGGTCCGGCCCCCTCCCAACCTTTCCAGGACAGGGTGACCAGAGGCTCTGAAAGTGGCCCACCCTCCAGCCACCATCGCCCCCCCCCCCCAACGAGCGAGTATCTCTAAGCACCTTGCCCCTCAAATGACTGGTTCCCAAAAGGCCCTAGTGGAAGAGAGATGGGGCGGGCCCGGGGCGGGGCCCCAGGAGGCACGGGGGGCGGGGGGCTTAGGAGAATATTCGGATGGCTTGCGTGGCTGTGATGTGGCAGACAGGACACTCCGGGTCCGTCCTCTCGCAGATGCGAACTGCACACTCCATGCAGAACAGGTTGTGGCCGCAGGGCACCAGGGCGGCAGTCACTTCGCTCTCGAAGCACACCATGCAGTCCCGCCCGCCGCCGGGGCTCCGCAGGCCGCCCCCCCCAAGTTTGGAGAAGCCCTGGAGCGGCTCTCCCGGCGGGCGTCTCGGGAGTCCGGCCAGCTCGGAGGAGGCAGCCGGAGAGCGGTGCGCTCCCGGCGGCCCGGCGCGCGCCTTGGAGGCCGAGGAGGAGGAGAAGAGCACGGAGGTGGGCGTGGCGTTCTCCTGGCCCGCCCAGAGCGGGGGGCTGGTCTCGGCCACCCCGTAGTACACGTCCTGCTTGCCCACGCCGTAGCCCGGAAACAGGTACCCGCCGTAGCCAAAGTCCCCGCCCTGCTCGCCCAGGCGCGGGGCCTCGAAGCCGGAGTCCACCGCGCACTCGCCGATGCAGCCCAGGCTGTTCTGCCGGAAGGTGGAGAGCGGCTTGCAGCCGGGCGGGTGCACCCGCCAGGCCTCCGAGTAGCGGCTGTCCAGCGCGGTGTCGGGGCTCCCCGCCAGGAAGTCGTTCTCGTTGTTGTACTCCAGGATCTTGCCCGTGCGCACCGCGATGTGCGTCTCGATCTCCTCGCGCGCGCGCTCCACGTTGCCCGGGGCGCCCGTGATCTCGAACACCGGGTCGCGGTCGCGGCTTGGCGTGATGATGTACGTGTTGGTCTGCTGCTGGATGCGCTTGATGGTTGCCCCCTTGGGGCCCACCACCAGCCCCACCACGCGGTAGGGCACCCGCACGCGAATGGTCACCTGGCCCGGCAGGGCGGGCGCCACGCCGAAGGCGGCGCCCGACTTGTTGCGCGACGCGCGAATCATGGAGAAGTGCTCCGCGGCGGAGATGATCTCCCGTCGCGCTGTGGCCACGTCCTCCCGCCGCCCGGTCACCATGAAGACTGGCTCCTCGCCCCGCACCGGGGTCTTGATGTACGTGTTGGTCTTGGCCCTCAGAGCCTTAATCTTGCATCCTGGGATAGGTAGGGAAGCGGGGAGAAAGGAAACTCACCAGGAGAGAAGGCGTTGCGGGGGACCAGTAAACTCCTGATCCTTGTTCAAACACCCCGCCAGCCAGCGCAGGAACCTCGGCCGGAACCTCTCCGAGGACCCTCTGAACCCCGCCCCCAAACACCCAGACGTGAGCAATCCACTCATCGGATCTCGGATCTCCCGAAAGTCTCTGCCAGAGATTTCAAACTGTACCAACTTTCCCCGGAATTCCATTCAGGACCCTCCAAGTTCATTCAGTCCTTGAAACGCGGAAATAATCGCCGCACCTCCCAGAGGAGCTGCCGACCTCAGAGGCACGCACCAGTTCCTCCTCAACCACGTGCGGGTCCCTCAATTTCTTGGACTCCTGGCTACTCACAAACTTCCAGATCACTCCACCATGCCCCCATCTGTCACTGACCGCGATCTTTCCACGGACCCCATTGCACCGAATAACCCGATAATCTACTCTTCATTTGACCTCCATTCACTGAAATTGTCCTCCAACCTACTCAGGGACCACCGACCCCCACCGGCTCTAGGACCCCCCACGGCTTCCGCTCAGAGGTTCACAGCAACTTTGCAGCAACAGTGGAGTGTCAGAGATTGAGAAGGGGCTAAGGACCAGTTTCAAGAGGGACAAGAGGAGCATGAAGATGAAGATAATGACGTGCGAGGAGCAGCACTGGCCCATGGACACTCCTGTCGCCCTGTCCCCTGGGGGCGGGGGGGGGGGCAGAGAGGGGCTGGGGGCCAAGCGGGGTGAGGGAGGAGGTATTCTGGGCCCATACTCCCCTTTGAAGTAGGAGTGGGTTAAAGCTGGAGGTTGGGGAGAGGCTCGGGGAGAAAGAAGAAAGCCGAGACAAAGAGACAAAGAAAGAGGGAGAAGGGGAAAGAGCGAGGGAGGGGGCGGCCGCCCCGTCTCCAAAGGCTGTAGCCCTCGCGGCTCACTGGGCCAGCCTCTCGGTCTCTCAGGCTCCCTGCCCCTGCCCCGGGCTTCACACGGAGGCTCACACGCTTTCTCGAGGTACACGTGCCACACGCGTGTGAGTTTGCACACACGGGCCCGAGAGCCATGATGGTCCATGTGCCTTTCTCTAAACAATACTCGCAGGGCGCTTTCGTGCACCCCACGCTCAGGCGGATTTCCTTCGCGACCTTTCCTCCCGCGACTCCCCCCCTCCCCTCCCCCTCCGCACAGACAGCACCTTCCCACTCGCCATGAAACTCCCGCCCACCCCACTGGCAAAGGGACTCGTCCACCCACCCGCCCCATACACACCCGGCCATCCCCTTCCTCACCCCCCACCACGCTCTCCATCCTTCCAAAACCAAGCCCGTGGTCCTAGATTTCTGCCTCTGCCCCAGCCCTCCAACCACAGGCCTGAGGCAAGCTCATTTTTTTCTCCTTCCTCCACTCCAGATGGCTTCTTCTCTAATCCTGGCGGAGGGGCGGGTGGGCCGGTCCAGTGGGTTGGGGGCAGCTCTCCTCACCTCTGAGACCTCGGGAAGGGAAATTTGCTCCTCCCTTTTGTCCACAGACCTCTTGGCAGGTGAGAAGTCCTACCTGTTGTCACGCTCACGCCCGCTTTACCGCCAGTCAATGCCTGTCTGTCTGGGAGGCCTGAAGTGGGCAGGAACCGTGGGGTCCTTCCTCCCACACCTTCTGTTCCCGTGGCACCTCCCAGGCGCCTGGCTTCTGGCTCTAAGTTTGGGGCCCGCAAACTTAAGTGAGGGCCCGGTGCCCTTGGGGGTTGGGGTTGGAGGGAGGACAGGCCAGGGCCGCGTCACCGGCAGTGGGCCTCGCCCTGGGTTTCACAAGCCCGAAGAAGCATCTCTTGAAGGGCAGACCCACTGGGCTTCACCTTCCTAGAGGTCAAACAGAGGAGCACGACACTGCAGCAGAAGCGAGGTCAGACGGGAGGGAGGACTTCCGGATACCTACGGACTGGGGGGAGCTTGTCCTCTCCGAGCGGGGGAACCCCCCTACTTCTACGAGACAGGCCCATCTGATGCGGAGGCAGGATGGGAAGGAATGAGTCCGTGAAATTCCGGGGCCTCCGAACACCAACCCCCACACACGGGAGAAGCATCAGCGTCCCCACCCAACCCCAGGGCTCTGGGTCCCTAGTTCCTGGCGACCAGAGGAAATCTAACTTTTTAAATCAGACATCTCAAGAGATGGAGTGCCCCGGGGGAACGGGGGCTGAGCAGGCCAGCGGCGCCTTCCCCTCCTCCATTCTGGATGTCCCTGCAAAATCCCCCCAACCCCCAGCACTCCTGGGGGGACGAGGTGGGAGAAGGGGTGGGGCCCCCCGGCTCCCCTCTCCCTCGCCGCGCTGGCCGCCTCCCGCACTCCCGGCCGGATCGCGGCTCCCATTGTTCCCGCGGTGGGACAGCTCCTCCTCTGCTCCTCCCCCACCCCACCTCCCCAGCCCAGCCCCCTGGCAATTTCCAAATCCCGCCCCCACTCCCCTTTGGGAAACTGGGAGAGGGAAGGGTCCCCACGATCCCGTCTGCTCGGTCTGGACCCTCACCAACACTCCCACCCCCATTCGCCCAGGGATGCTGGGCAGAGGGTGTGGTATCAGTCAGACTACGCTGGATGAATTCTACACCCCTCCCCAAACGCGCCGAGACACACACACGCCTTGCACCAAATCTCCAGGTGAAGGTCTGTCACCCCACCCAGCATGCCCCTCCCACCCTGTCCTACTCTCTGACTACCCCAGAACCCTCTCCAGGCCTCTGGCCCCTGGCCGTGGCCAGACCAGAACAAAAGCCTGAGGAGGAGGAGGAGAGGTCCCCCCAGGACGTGGCACTTCGTTGGGGGCACCCGTCTCCAAACCCCACAGACCGTGCAACTTCGGTGTGTGGGTGACCGCAGGATTCCCTCCTCCCTGGGGCCCCCTCCCCACCTCTCCCCCAGGCTGGGACCCTCCCATGAGCCACACCCCCTTCCATTCCTACACTCAGCCCAACAAAGAGACAGATACTCAGTCTGGCTCCCTGGCCAGGTCTCCCCCAAAGTCTGCAACTCCAGGCGGCTGGGGGTCCTAGGGGTACCCGCTCCCCAACACACTAGTAAATGCTCCCCAAAGTAGTGGCTTCCGAGAAACTCTTTGCCCATTCTGCCAGTTTTTCTGGCTTCCAGCGGACACCCCCTCAGGACAGCCTCCCTGGATTGGGAGCCGGTCCCTCCCTTTTCGCTCTCTCGGAGAAAGGATATTTCTTTGTCTGAGGGCAGGGCCCTGGGGGAGGAAAGATCTGGAGAACAGTCCCGACCGGGGGTAGCAGGGAACTTTGTGGCACTTGGAAATCAGGGTAGGGGGCGGGTCCCCCTTTGTGGGGAAGGGACACAGCCAGAGGCGGACAAGGAGAGAGGAAATGAACTTTCCGCGCCAGAAGACGGGGGGCCCCGATCCAGCCCCCATTCGCGATCTGGGCGCACGCTTACCTTGCCTGCCCACGATCTCGGCCACGTGCTCGGAGGTGGGCACGGGTACGCACTCGGTGGTGTTGCTGCTGCCCTTCAGACGCAGCTCGGCCTCTTTGTAGAGAGCGCAGAGCTTGGCGTCGCTGGCCCCTTTGGGGGCGGTGGGGGGCTGGGGCGTCTGCGCCGCGGGGGCCGCCGTCGGGGCGGCCGGGGGCGCCGCGGGCGGCGGCGGCGGGGCCGGCTGCGGGGGGGCGGCCGGCTGCGCAGGGGCGCCTCCCCCCCCACCTCCCCCGTCCTCGCCCGCCGTGGGGGCGGGGGGCTCCCCCAAACCCAGGAGGCAGAGTTGATCGAGAGCCAGCTGAAGGGCGCGCTCGTCTTCCAGCAGCCCTCGGTCCTTCGCGCTTCCCCCGAAACATCCTAGTTCTCCAAAGCCCCCATTTCTTTCCATTATTCCAGATACCACTAGACTAGGCATGGCGAAACAAAAGCTGGGGGAGAGAGAGAGAGGGAGAGAGAGAGAGGTGGTGGAAGGGAAAAGAGGAGAGAGGAGGGGAGGGGAGAGGAGAGGAGGGGGTGTGTGGGGAGGGGGGAACAAAGAACTGGGGAGGGGGGAAGAAAGCGAGATAGAAAGATAGACCCTCCCCCTAAGCCCCCCTCCCCAAACACCCTGTAACCCGACTCCCCTCGCCCCAGCCCCCGGGGTGGGGGTGGGGGGAAAGAGAAGCAAAACCAAGAAAGCAGATCTCCTCTCCTCTCCGGGGGTGACGGGGGGCGGGGGGCTGCGGGATCTCTGCCCCCACCCCTCCCGCCTCGGACCCGGGAATCTCTAGACCCCGCCGTCCAGACGCACCCCTTAGGCTCCCGCACCGAGCCCCAGTCCAGGAGCGGCGCTCAGTGGCCCCCAATAGAGCCCAGCCCCTTCCAGCGCTCAAACTCTTTTGTTTTAAATGAACTGGATGGAGCAGCATGGAACTGACGGGAGGGGGGCGCGCCGGGGGCGCCCGGGGCATGCCGGGAGTTGTAGTTTCCCGCGCGCAGGGGCGCGGGGACGAATTCCTTGACCCGAGGAGCGTAGGGATGTGCCTTCGGTCTTCACCCGCGGCTCGGAGGCAAAGCTGGGGGTGGGATGAAAGTCGAGGTCCCTAATTTTTCGTAGGGGCGGGCGCGGGGAGAGGACTCGGCGCACAGAAGCGGAACGGTTGAGAAAAGGCGGAGGGAGCGCGCCCCCCTCCCCAGACGGGCGCCCTCGCCTTCCCGGCTGGTCTCGGGTCCCCCTTTCTCATGGTAATGAGGGGGGACGCGAGGGCGGGAGCGGCCCCGGCTGGGTCGCCGCGGCGCCCCCGCGCCCCTCCGCCCCTCCCCGCCGCGCTCGCTCCCCGCCGCCCCTCCCGCCCTCGCAGAGGCGCCCCGGCGCCCGGCCGCGGGGAGCGGCCCTGCGCTCCGCAGACAAAGCCCGCCGCGATGCGGGGACGACCCGGCTCTGCGCGCCGCGGGGGCCGGGATGGGGCGCCGGGCCGCAGGGGGCGACCCCCAAGCAAAAGGCGGGGTCCCCTCGTCCCCGAGCGGCGAGCCGTCCCCCTTCCTCCCCACCCGCCCCCCGGACTCGGAGAACTCAGAGGCGCCAGCTGGGAGGTGAGTGGGTTCACGGCCTTCTGGTCAGTGGAGGGGAGTCGGGAGGACTGTGGGTGCTGGGATGGGGACGGTGACGAGGTGGAGGGAGAGGAGAGAAGTGGGGGTGCAGAGAAGGGAGGCCGCGGAAGGGTTAAAGGCACCGTGCGACTGAACGGTTTCGGGTGAGAGTCTTGAGCTGTGGGGGCCCGCGAAGAAGGGAGGAGAGACGCGATCGCCGGGGACCCGGACTTCCTTCGCGCCTGGGCCGCGCACACAGCTTGGGGATCCGTTCGTCGCCTCCCCCATCGTGCCACTCACCCACCTCGCCCCTGTTGGAAACCCGTGAATCCAGTTCCTTTGGCCCTGAAAATTTGGTGAAAGTCAAAGTAAGGTTTTAAGGCATGAATCGGACAGCTGGGTACTTCTGTGAGGCGTCTGCGGAAGCGAAGTGCAATGCGACCTTTTCTCCCCTCACCCCCACTTTCAGCATTCCTTTTGTCACCCTCGTTATGCCTTTCCCAAGGGGGGTGGGGCGGGGAGGGTAGCACTGCAACATGAGGGCTGGAGGTCAGACTCTAAGAAGAACTTCCCAAAAGAGCTTTGGAGGAATGGGGTGCATGAGCCACAGTGGTCAGGTGCCCTTTTCTGGAGCGCCTTGGAATCCAAAAATCTGATCAAGCTTGGGGGGCAAAGTCCCGCTTGGAGGCGGGGAGCAGATGAGATGACCTCTGCGACCTGGCACTGTGAAGCCGGCTCCCTAAACTGCTTCTTGGAAAGACCAAATGTGCACACACACCCGGATGGGGGAGGAAAGTGGGGGGCCTCGGGGGAGGGGGGCCTCAGGAGGGGCTGGGAGTTGGGATACTGTGGAGGTGCAGCTCTAGCTCCTTTGCTAGGCTGAGGATTCAGGGGTGAGCAGCCATGACTGAGGGGAGGGGTGCCCCCTGGACCAGGGACTCAGCATAAGTGGGATTGGGCTCTGCTACGTCGAGCAAGGGTGGGAGGGGAAGAGATGGACAGACAGGCCCTGTGGAAGGGGGCTCTCATCCCACTCTGGCCCCCTCTCCTGTCCGGGACCCTGGGTTGGGGGAGCTGTGGTTTTGGGTCCCACAGGGCTCTTCTTGGGGGAAGATTGCTACTCCGTGGACCAGGTGACTGTTTTTCACATTAATAAACAGCAAACAGTTGCATAGGACTTATTGTGTGCCAAGCATTTTTGTCGCCAGCTGGGCTGAGCCTTCCTGTCCCCACCCAGGTGAGATCTCCCCCTAGACACCCACCCCTGAATTTGCCCTGCTTCCACTTCCCTCCCCACTAAGCTAATTAAAGTAGGAGGTTAATGACCAAAGAAGCCGTGGGGATTTGGCCAGGGAGGAAAACAAAGGACAGAAACAAGTGTGCGAGAGTCGGGAGGGGGACAGCTGCTGGATGGGAAGGGGCCGACGAAGGGGCAGGGCGGGGGAGGCCGCTGTCCCCGCTGGACCCACCGCGTTGGTCCAACAAGGACGAATCAGGCCCCTGGGTGCCTTAATGCTCGGGGCGTCCACGCCAGGGTCCCGCAGGGTGGACCCCTCTGAGACTCCAGGCAGACGGATGCCCACGGTGGGAGAGGCGACCGTGAACCCGGGCCCTGGTGGGCAGGACGTGTGTGAACGCGCCGGGTCTGTGGCACAGGTGTACACGCGGGAGCTGGGCCGCAGACGCGGGGGGCTTGCCCCCCGCAGCAGGGACCACCAGAGTGTCCAGGCAGCAGAGGGGCCCGAGGGTGGCCCCTTGGGGAGCTAGGCTCTGGGGCGGGGTTTTGAGGGGTCCTTCCCTAGCTCCCAGAGACTGGTGGCTTCCTTTGTTCCGGGGACTCCCCTCCTCCAGTGTCACTGCTGTCGGCCAAGCCGGGTTCCTCTCTGTGCCCTCCCGCCCCCTCCGGCCCAGGCTCAGTTGTGACGACAAGGGCCCAACGCCTTATTTCAGCAGTTTGCTTGGAAATAGCTGGCTCTGCCCACCCCACCCCTCACTCTCTGCCCTGTGAAAGGTGTGTAGGTGGCCGTCTCTCCCCTTCGGGGCCTTGGAGTGCAGGAATGCGTCTTGTCGCAGGCCCTAGTGCCCAGTGGGCACCGGGCCCTGCCGGGAGCAGAAGCCCAGTCAGGGCGGGTTGACTGTGACCGCATACTGGAAGCTTCGGCGGGAGAGGAAGGGGCGGGCCTCTGGAGCCAGGCTCGGGCCTGAGTGCCCTGCCCCTCCGGCAGTAATTTACTGTGGGGCCTCAATTTCCTCCTCTCTAAAATGGAAATAATAAGCCAAGCCCCTGGCCCGGTGCCTCCCAGGTGTTCGGTCAGCGTCGTTTCCTGGCCTTGCTTGTTCTTCGGTTGGCAGCTGACTTTGGCTAGACTGGTCTTCATGAATTAATTTTAATTCATTCATTCAGCAAACTGCTTTCTGTTGAGCTTGTAGGATGTGCCAGGCACTGGTGGAGCTCCTGACCCACCACGAGTCCCTCAAAGTTGGTTCTGGATCTAGACTTGCTGGAGGAAGATCATCCCAAACAAACAGCAGGTCGTTCCGAAAATAATCACTGTCGAGCCCTGGAATTCAGGCGAACTTGGCCCGGAGCACCCACGCATGGGCTCCTGGCCTCAGCGGAGCAGCGGAGGACCCTGCGGGGCTGTCGCGTCGGCCGCGTGTGCAGCAGATGTCCTTGTGCAGGCGTATCCGTGTGCACGCGTGAACCCAGGCCTGGCCGCAGGGCAGGGCAGCTGACCCAGCCGAGGGTGGGTGGCCCAGGGTCCGTGGGGTGGGCGATGCAGACTGCGCCCGTCCGCGCGCCTGTGCCTTCTCTGAGCAAGCCTGGGCACCCGATATTGGTGTCTACACACTAGGTACCAAAGGAAGGGGCCACGCACCTAACACCTGCCCCTCCCTGCCCTGCTCCCAGAGCCCCTGGGGAGGGAGGGAGACAGGGAGGCCGCCCCCGTGGGGGTTTCGCACTGGCGTCCCTACCCCCCTCGGGATGCGCGGCGGAGCCTCTTCTCTGCCTTGTGGGGCTTCCGGCTCCTTTTAGACACCCGCCCTCGTGGGAAAGTCCACTTGGCCGTCGGGCACCGTCCTCCCCGCTGAGTGCAGCCACTGTTCCCTGTCGCTGGGCACACTCGGCTCATTCATTTCAATTAAAGAGAACGCATTGGGGGGAATTCTGCAGGATGCACAGAAGAAACCCTGAACTTGATCTCCGCCCTCAGCCTGACCAGTCCACATGGCCCAGGTGTAAATGTGAGGGCCGAAAGGCACTAGGGACTTGGAGGGCTTCAGAGGTTGGGGGAGGGCGGGGGTCACTGCGGGTCCCTCTGCTCTGTGGACCTGGCCTCCAGGGTTTCGAAGCCCGGCCTGAGGTGTGGACCTGGGCAGGCGGCACCTCCACTGCTCCCCTGGGACCCCTCCTGTGCTCCCCCACCAGGCCTCCTGCACTCTCTGATTTCCCCGGGGAGAGCAGCTCAGAGGGGTTGGGGCAGAGCCGGGGTCTCCCAGGACAGCTGGCTGACAGGGCCTCCCTGGGACTCCGGGCTGGACCCCGGCGTCCGGGAGGCAGGTGATACCGGCGCCGTGACAGTTGGTCCCCAGATTCCTCACCCAGTGGCGCCAGCTCTGGTTTCGGGCTGGGGCGCAGGCGGGGGAAGGGCTCCTGGTGCCAGCCGGGGCTGGGCGCTCTCTTGGGGCAGGCGGGGGGCGGGGCAGGAGGCAGTAAGGAGCCCGTGGTGGGGTGTCAGGGATTTCCCCAGCAGCCTCTGCGCTGGGCACTGCGCTGGGCACTGACGGGCAGACTGAAGGCTGGGAGCGCCCGGCTCGGGCCAGTTAGCAGGTGTAACAGGCATCCTCGCCGGACGGGGCGGGGGTCTTAGGTGGAATCAGAGTTGAATGAATGAATGAACAGGTTCATCGATTATCCGATGGCCTCATTTCACAGAAGAGGAGACTGAGGCCCAGAGAACCCAGGGCCCGTGACCCTTTCGTGCCTCCGGTTCCATCGTGCTGCTTTTTTCAGGCAAGGAAGGAGGGTGTCGGAGGGCTGGGAAGGGACTTCCGATTCCGAGTGCCCACCGACCGCCTTTACGGCCTCACTCGCATTGAATCCTCTTCCCGACTCTGAGGCTGGGACGCTGTCTCTGCTTGACCTCGGGGACCTAAGGCTCAGAAAGGTTAAGCAACTTGTTCAGGGCACACAGCTGCTGAGTGCACACCCCAGTGCTCCGTCTGACTCCGGAGCCTGGAGTTTACTCAGGAGGTAAACGGCGACACCTGTGAGTGTCTGGAGGCCAGAGGGGAGGTGGCTGATGCCGGAGCAGCTTGGAGAGGCCCCTGGGCGGCGTGGGCCTGGCGTCGCCGAAGGACCAGGGGTTCACGTGGAGGGGGGAGGGGAGGGGCTGGAGGGGAGCCTGGAGGCCCGCGGTGTCCAGGGAGGCTGGTGCCCAGGGAGGCTTGCCGCTTGCGTGGTGGCCAGCGTGCCTGGGTCCTGAGAGCAGGGGACAGCGGGGGGAAGAGCACCTTTGAACCTTGGCCACGAGGTGGCGATGCAGGCCAGCGGCTGGGAGCGGCTCCCGCCTGGGCTGGACACCCCGAGGGCCCACATGTTTCTTTCCTGGCCGGCTAGGGCGCCACGCCTCTTCAGGTGTCATCTCAAGCTTCCGCATTGTCCTTTTCTGGTGGGGCATCCAAAATGTGGGAGACGGCGAGGCCACCATCCTGTTGCCGACTCGGGACGAGAACCCGGGTGGCTGAGACCTGGGCGTTCCCGTAGTCTGACCTGTTGTCCTGAGCCCCCTTCCCCAGCTGCTCGTGACTGGCTTTGTGTCCAGCCGCCCTGCTGAGTCCCTGGGAGGCACTGTTCAGAGGAAAAGCTAAGGGAGCAGGCATGGAGTCCCCCTGGCCTGGGTCTGAAGGGGAATGATGATAATACCCAGCTAAGAAGCAGTTAACACTTTTCATCCGACATGCCGGACCCTGGCGGTGGCAGGCTCTGTCCTCAGCACTGGTGGGGCCCCATCGAACCAGACAGTCGTCACTCCCGGAGCTGACCGCGGGGGAGGGAGGCGGGCGGCGGATCATGTAGTTTCTGCTGGCGGTAGCCGCTCCGAAGAAAAACGGGGCAGAACGGTGTGAGGCGGCGGATTCAGGGTGGATGGTCACGGTGTGAGGATTCGCGCGGGTGCAGAGAAAGCTCAGTGCCTGGCACCGTGTCGGCTAACGTTGTCCTGCGCCTCGGCTTCTCCCCGTCCGTGGCCATGCTCCCCCGCCTCTGTCCCACCTTCTCCCCGCCTTCCCCACGGGGAAAGCGGGGGCTGGCTCGGAGCCAGGAGCCTCGCCCCTCCCGGCACTGCCACAGCAGGGCGGCCCACTCCGCCCCCAGCTTCCCGGCTTCTGGTAAAGGAGCACCATCCTCACCTGGAGCCGACCGCGATTCCTGCCTCCCCTGCCGTCCTCCGGTCCGGGCCGTCAGCCAGTCCTCCCAACTACACGTCAGACCACGTGGGGCTCCACAGCTTCTCGCCTCCACTGCTGCCCCCCGCCATCCGAGCCAGCCTCCGCTCCTGCCCGCGGTGGCCTCTAACTGGTCTCCCTCCTCCGCCTCGCCTCCCTTGCCCCCTCCGATTCACTTTCCACGCGGGCCGGTGAGATCGTGGAACCCAAAAATCTGATGGTGAAACTCTCTTCCCGTTGCCACTAGATTCAAGACCAAACTCTCCTGTGGTTTGGACAACCTTCCTGTTCCGGCCGCTGCTCGCCCCACCCCCTCCCGGTCACTGCAGCCCCACGGGCACCTTTGAGGGCTTCGAGCACACGTGGCAATGAAGGGCACCAGGGCTTGCAGCTGGGCGCAGGAGAGAATTGGAGGTGCTGGGGAGATCTCGAGCGTGGGGATGGCTTGGCCTCCGGGCCCCAGGCTCCTGCAAGAGGGCCTGGTACAAGGATGCGGGAGCTAGGGAGTGTCTCCGAGGCCCGAGGCCCCCCCCACTCCCCACCCCCCGCAGTGGTGAGCAGGAGGTGCTTGCACTCGCTGCTGAGAGCCCATCGTTCAACTCGGAATCAGCCATGGTGAGAGCATTCACACCGTGGGAAGCGGCCGTGGGCACGAACCAGGGCCTCCCCTGGTTACCACACACGGTCTCCTGCTGCACGGTATACAGAGCAGGACACCGAGGCCCAAAGATGCGCCTCGTTCAGTATCGTGCGGCAGTTTTCTTCCTTTCATTCATTCGGTTAATCACTCATCAGGAAAAGGTTATGGAGTGTCCCCGTGCTGGGCTGGAGAGGCACGTCCCCCGTCCGGGGGCTTCCAGGCCGGGGAGCCTGCAGAGCGCGTGCACTGGCTTTGACAGCACCGGGGGCGCGTGCTTGCATGGGGTCAGTACCGGCCGCCACAGCGGACTCGGAGCACCGAAGGCCGCCGGCACGGTCAGGACGGCCTCTCGGGCCGTGACCCCTAAGCCCAGCTCTGAAGGCTGAGGCGGGGGTCGCCGAGACGAGTGGGCAGAGTCGGGGGGGGGGGGCTGGCAGGAGCCCTCGACCGCGTACCTGTCGGGCATGCCACGAGCCGGCACCTTCACCCACAGTGACTCGGGGCGGGGCTCCACTCGGCGGCCCCTCTGAGCCGCCCATCAGGCTTGCCGGTGCCTTCCCGCCACTGCCGGGTCCCGGCTGCGTGCGACAGGGGGGCGCGGAGCCAGGCCACCGCCGCCCGTTTCCTGCAGGGCCTGGTGCCCCATGGGTGGGCGGCTGCGCGCCCCTCCCAGGCGGCCGTCCCCTCCCAGGCGGCCGTCCCCGGCTTTGCGGCGTGCTGGGCCCCGACGTCGGGCCTGCGCAGGGGGCTGCCCCCTCCCTGTGTTTCCGGGCCCCCTTCCCACACTGACCAGGGCTCTGTCGTGGCAGGGGCTGTGTCCAGTGCCAATTTTCATCTGCTTGGCCTCTGACCTCTGACCCCAATGGTCCCCCCCAACTTGCCCAGACTCTGTTGGCTGGCTCCCTGAAGTTTCTCCTTCCTCGCTGGGCGCTCCTTGTCTGTTTCCTTTGCCCTCCTCTGTCCACAGGGCCCGTGGTCTCCCGCCTGGAACCCCCCTTCCTCCGTGGGAGTGTGGGCGGCCCCCAAACCAGGGCTGCAGGTGTGCGGGCAGCTCTGCCCCCGACTACCTGTGCAGACCACCCACTGCCTCTGAAGCGGCTTCCCCACCTGTAAAATGAAGATAATAGTAGCAATTACCTCAGGAGACTTTTGTGTGGTTTGTGGGAAAGGCATCCCGCACACAGAAGGCGCCTAATAGATGCTGGTCGTCGTCACTGAGGGCTCAGCGTTCAGGTCCCGGGCAGACTCACTCCAGAGCCCGCCCGGGCTCCGCGCCTGGGCCCCTGCCCTCCCCCCCTCCCCAGCGGCCCCTTGGGCGGCGCTCACTGTGATTTGATCCCCGGCCCCGCGAGGACGGAACCTTTTGGAGCGCGCAGATGGCAAATATCTGATCTGAGTGAAGGGACGAATGAGCGGTGCCGATGGCTGTCCCCTGAGAGGACAGAGCCAGGGCCTTCCCACCAGCAGGACTGGACTGGCCCCGGCGCAGCCCCCGCTGAGAGCCGGGCTGGTCCCGTCGGCCAGCAGGTGGCGCCAGCGCCCGCCGGTCCCCGCCCGTGGCCACCTCCCTTGCCCTCGCTGGTCTCGCCCGGCGCTCAGCTCAGGCGTCTGAGCCGGCCCAGGGCTGGGGTCCTGAGGCCGCAGGCCCCGGGCCGCCGCGGGCTCACGCTCCTGGACAGACGCTCCCTGGGGTGCCCCGCCCGGCTTGACGGGGAAACGGGGAGCGGGGCGGGGGGGGGGGCGCTGGCGAGAGAAACCCGGCGGAGGGGGCAGGGACCCTGGAGCGGGGACAGGCTGGCTGACTGTCACAGGGATGTGAAATGAGAGGCGGCTCCACGAGTGAGTCAGAGGCTGACATCTAGGAACCAGTTTCGGCTTAGGGGACAGTGTGGTGAGATCAATCAGTGCGAGAGGAAGAAGAGGCCCCGTTTCTATGACAACGGCAGTGTTTGCGGCAAGCCGGGGACTCCTGGGTCCCCAGGGTCTGTGAGCAGTGATTCACCACAGGAAAGGGGGGGCTGCGGGGGGAGCGGGTGCCGGGGACCGCGTGCCGGGGACCCCGCTGGCTCTGCGCTGCCCCGGGCCCACCCTGCCGCGCTCGGCCGCTGCTCCCGGGGCCGGATCCTCGGCTCTCACCGCCCGAGCGCGCCTCGCCGACTGGGCGCTCGGCCCTGGGGCGTTTCTGTCGCCCCATTTTACGGGAGAGGAGACCGTCACCCGGGCCCAGGGCGACAGGGAGGATGTGTGTGGCAGAGCCGGGGTTAGAGCCCAGGCTGAGCTGACTGACCCCGCTTGTGAAGACCCCGAAGGCAGGAAACGAGGCACAGGGCGTGGAAGGCAGAGCGCGGAGAAGGCCCCCCAACGCCGGCCTCCCGGCCTGCCCTGCGCGCCCGACGCTGACGGGGAGCGCGGCGCGGCGGGTCACGTGCGCTGGCGGGGGCCGGCGGGGGCCAGGCACTGTGGCCGCCTGCCCCCCACTCTCCTCCTGTCCTGGTCCCTCCATCCTCCCCCATCACTTTCCCTGCGCTCTGGTCCTGGGGGGCAGGAAAGTGTGTGCGTGCGGGGGTCAGATCTGCCCCGGACTCCCCCCGCCCCTGCTAGAGCTTGGGAGTTCCCGGCCTCCCCCAGCTGTCGTCAGGGCTGTTTCATTCTTGTCGAGACGTGGGGCCCCCACAATTTCGGTATGAAAGGGCCACCCCCAGGCCCTAGTGGCATGCAGGAGGAAAGCCCAGCCCTTCGCCATCCGCACCCTCGCACCCCCTGCCCCCAGCAGAGGGATGGAGGCTGGGAGGGCCGTGGGAGCCTTCCTGTCCAGTCCAGGGGTTGTAGGTAAGGAAGCAGGCCTAGAGAAGGCACACAGTTTCTCGAAGGTTATAGGGCGGATCCCAGGGAGAGCTGTATCCTGTTTCCGGTCTCCCGGATTTGGTGCAGGGTCCTCAGGAACAGAGGGGGACAGCAGATTGGGATACCCGAGCTGAGTGGAGGGGTCAGGGCCAGTGGAGGTGACAGTGACGGGCTCGCCGCACGTACAGCAGGGGTGCGAGAGCGGGATTCAGAGTGAACTGTGTGATTTCAGGCAAATCGCGTACCCTCTCAGCCCCAGTGATAATGAGGGGGTACCCCACCTCCAGGGTTGTGGGGAAGAGATACTTGTGAATTGTGGGGTGACAGGAATGTCCTCGTCTAATGGGACTTGGAGACGGAGCTGCCCTGCAGTGTGGAGCTGGGGTTCAAACCCATGCCTGACCCCTCATCCTCGGAAGAACAGGGAAGGGCTGGATTTCTGACTCGCTCAATACGAGGAGCAATTCTCTTCCCCGGGGGCGGGGAGAGGGGGGGACAGGGTGCCCAGCGGCCAAGGGAGCTGAGGGAGCTGAGCACTAATTAGCAGTCGCCCCCTAATTGAACTTAATTTCCTCTTTGTGATCAGCAATTAGGAGGCTGCATCAATTAGCATAGGGAGGAGACAGTTCCGCTGGGGCTGGTCAGGGCTGGTCCCCAGGCCGGTGAAGGGTGGCCCCGGCGCGGAAGCTGCCCCACCACCCGGCCCCTCAGCACTCAGCCCCACGGGAGCCTCCGGGCCTCCCACCTGGACTGTGGCTGCTGTGACCCCGACTCTCACCAGCTTCCAGGCCTTCCTGCCCAGACATGTGGGATCTGGGCCTGGCTCACCCCCGGGCTCCCTTGCAACTTCGGCGTTGACAGACAGCTGTGGGGCTCGAGGGCGGAGCATGGGCTTCGGAGCCAGATCTCTGGGGTTCGGACCCCAGCTCCACCACTTATTGGTTGTGCGACCCTGGGCCCTCTCTGCTTTGTTTTCTCACCATAAAACGGAGCTGATAATGACAGTCTCTTCCGCGGGGGGTCGCGGGGGGGGGGGATCACGTGCGGCGTGCGTCGGCCACGCTCAGTGAGTGTCAGCCGTGAGAATTCCCATCAGCACCCCAGCTTCCCCATCTGTAGAATGACAGATCACAGCGGTGTTCTCAGACAAGGGCCCTGGCCCCGCCCTGGACCAGGTATCGAATCAGGACGCCTAAACTTCAGGCGCTGGCGGATTTGGGAGCTCCCTGCCCCCGGATGTCGCTGCCCAGTGAGGGCTGAGGCCACTGGCTGTGCGGCCTCCAAGATGCCCCCAGCCCCGACCCCGGAAAACAGTGCAGTGCCACCCCCAGTGGCTCCCTGTCCCCGACCACCGCACATGACCCCCTGCACGGCCCTGCAGGGGCTGCAGCGGGGACGAGGCCCGTTACTACCTGTGTGGCCGGAAGCAGGTCCCTCCCACTCACTGGGACTGTGTTCTCTATAAAACGAGAATAATGGCTTTGCTATGCTCGCCTCCCAGGGCCGCCCAGAGATGTTGCACTCGGGAGGGGCCCCGCTGTAAAGGTAGGCAATTATGTGGTCCCTCCCCTCAATAAACATTTATTACGGGTCCAGCATTGTGCAGGTCTTTTACACACGGTGACCGAGTCACAAGCTCCTGAGAGGCTGTCCCTACCCATCAGACGAGTCGAGTTCTCGCCAACCTTTTTTTAGCTCCTGCTGGGTATCGAATGAGCCAATGAATGGAAAGAAGCTAGAACAAGCCATGACACATAGTGAGCGCTCTATAAACAGGAGCTGTCGCTGCTGCTGCTGCTGCTGGTGCTGTGTTGACTGTGCCCCAGGCTGGCTGTGGACGGAGGCGCAGGGCTGGGCGAAGGGAGGTGGTGGGCCCGAGGGAGGAGGGGGCTGGGCTCGGGGGAGGAAGAGCAGTGGGGTGTGTGGACGCTGAGCAGTCTGACAGGCGGTGGAGGGAAGGCGACTAGGTCAGCTTTGGCCGGAACAAAGCCACTTCCGTGCCTCAGGCCCTGCACTGGGGGCCGGGACCACACAGAGGGGGTCCCACCCAGCCTCTGCCCTCAAGGAGCTTCCCCACTGGGGGGACACAGAGGCGCACAGTAGGCGTCACTCGAGTTTGATGAGAAGTGTTGGGGACAGAATGGCGACACCTAGTCCCGTCTCAGTGGCACCTGTGGCTGTACCTGGAGGATGAGCAGGAGTTGGTCATAGGGCAAAGCTGAGCCACGTTCGGGCGGCTCAGATGTCAGGGGAGAGGTCGGGCCCTCTCAGGGCAAGCGCTGAGGCTGGGGACGAGGAAAGCCGGGCCGCGGAGTGGACCGTGTCCGGGCACAGTGGGTGCTCTGTGGGTTTCCAGTCCTGTGCACACGAGCCGGGGTCGACATCTGGGGACAATGGCTGTGGTTCGAGGAGGAGAAAGGGCTGGAGCCGGGGCGAGGGAGGAAGCCGGGAGTCTGGCTGGGAGTCCCGCTGTCACCCAGGACGGGTGGCAGTGACCCATACGGGCAGCTGGAGGCAGTGTGCACGCTAGAGACAGATTTGGGAGGGAGGATCCACGGGACTTGGGGACTCACTGGCCAAGGGAGGTGGAGGGGGAGGCAGAGGAAGGAGGAGCAGAGTGGGGTGTTAGGGGGAGACGGAGAAGTCCATCTGGGACCTCCGAGGCGGGATGGCCAGTGAGGACGCTTGGGAACCGCCCCTGGCCTGGGAGTGCTTGGGGTCCTCTTCCGGGAACTATCAGGTGGAAGGGCCACTCGCCCTTGGCCCAGGACCAGGCTGCCCCTCTGGGGGACAAGCCGGGAATTCCTGGCCCAGAGACACCCTGCCAGGGGCCAAGGGCGGGCCCCTCCCCTGGCCAAAGGGAGGGATGTGCACTGCCAGCTCCAGGGCACGAGTGGGTGGGACGGCAGTGGAGATGGGTGAGCTCAGGGAACCCCACCCCCACCTGCCAGCCTCGGGCCTCAGCCGCGGCCCTGGGGAGGGCTCCAAAGAGGAGCCCGGGGCACACGGGGCGATGGTGCGGCGGCCACGCTGCATTTTCGGGGTGCTGGTGCAACCGAATTCACCCCCACTCTCGACCTGAGTGGCTGAGCATTTGGGAGTTGAATCCCACCCCGAGGTGACCACAGAGGACAGTCCTCGCAGCCTGGTCTTCGCCTGGGCGGCCGTGGCCGGGCGCACCCCCCGCCCGGCCCTCCCGCGGCGCCTCTCTTTGTCCTCCCTCATTAAGCTCGGTCTCTGTGAGAATGTGATTTGAATTAACTCTTGGGAGAAAAATCACAGAATCCAGGAAAGGGGGGCCGTGGGGAGGGGGCAATGAGTCATGTTTCCATGTGTATTTTCAAACTTTCCGATGGGAGTTTGGGAAACAACACTCTCTGGCTGCCAGCTTGGCCCGGGCTCTCTGGGGTCCCTCGCTCTGTTTCTGGCGCCCGAGCCTGCCCCCGGGGTCTCCTTTGTCTCCTGGGACCCCCTAGCCCTCGGGACCAGCCCGTGCTGGAGAGGCCCCTCCTGGGCCGAAGCTTCGCAGTGACAGTCCTCCAACCACCCGCATTTCAGGGTGGACCCACGGACCCTGCAGCCGCTCTGGCCAACCTGTCGACCTTTGCGAACCTCCAGTCGCACCGGGCAGCCTGGGCTCCAGGAGGCTCCCCTCGGCCCCGGCAGCCACCTCTCTGTTCCCTTCCCTCCCATTTCTGCGCCCCAGGCTCCAGAGGGCCTAAGGTAGAGGGCGAGGGCCCCGCGACCCCCAGGGAGAAGCCCTGCGGGGCAGAGACCTCACCCTGAGGAGGTGGATAGGAAGAGAACCTCCCGTGTCCCTCCTGTGGGCTGGACACGTCTCGCTCCCAGGAAGGGAAACTGAGGCTCAGCCAGGGGACCGGACTGGAAGCCGAGGGTGGCTCCTCCTTGGGGGCCGCGAGCCCTCCCGCCCTCCCCGAAGCCTCCATCTGCTTCCTCGGGGGTCCTAGACTAGCTGTCCCCTCCCCCTGCCCCCGCCCCCAGGTTCTGACTCAGGCGTCCCCGTCCTGTTGCCACTGTGCCCATGCCAACGACGGCCACATCACATGGGCCACACATCTGGCTCCATCTGAGCACAGCCTCCCCGCCTCGGCCCTCCTCCTCCTCCTCTGCCCAGAGCCCAGAGCAGGGCACGCCCCTGAGGACCCCCTCCCCCCAGCCCGCCCCTGCCCCTCCTCAGCCACTGAGTGAGGAGCAGCTCCTTGCTCCTTCCCCTGGCAAAGCCAAGCGCCTCGCCCTCTCTTCCGGTCCCCCTCCCCTGGACATCCCAGCTCCCCCCTTCAGCATCTTTCCTCACTGTGTCCTGACTCCCGGGACCACCCCCCTTTCCAGCCCCCAAGAGCTGCAGATTGGAAAGGGGGCATTTTGCAAGGTTTGAGCCCCTAGAGCTGTCCCTGGAGGCCCAGAGATCAAATTCCCCTGAGCCCAGCCCTCTGGCCTGTTGCCAGGTTGGGGTTTGGGTTGTGGGTAGAGGTGACCCCCAAGACGTGTGCGCTTGGGGGGATACAGCCGAACCTGAGGAGTGGGGACTGTGGCTGTCTCTGTGAGGGATGGGGAGGAGCCTCCCAGGCCCTCTAGCGACTGGCCTCCCGCCCCCTTCCTCCCTGCTTAGCAACCGTTGGCTGTAAATATTTGCCCCACCAGGATCTGGGGCTGGAGTGCTGGCGGCAGCCCGGGCAGCTGCCCCTCTCCTCAATTCCTGGGCCTCTGTGCCCGGCTCCCCACTCCCGGCCCCCCGGCCTGGACTCCAGATGGGCTTCTCAACCCCTCCGTTCAAAACTCAGTTTCTCCCCCCTCCAACCTCCTCCCTCACCCACTCTCCCCCCCCCAACCCCCCCGCCCTCTGTGCTCCACTCCTTCTGGTCTGCCCTCCACCCGGGACCCACTAAGGGGCCTGCGTGAGACCCCACCCGTGAGCCAGGCAGGTCCTCTGCCTCTCCCTGAGCACGGCCCACGGGGAGCCCAGCCTGGCAGTGGCATTGGTGATGGCCGGTGCTCAGAGCCCCAGGACTTCCCTCTCTGTCGTTGGGAAATGGGCCTCCGCCCCTAAGCCCCGGCTCAGCTCCCCAAAGCTCCAGAGGGCAGAGGTGGGGGCATATGGCATGTTTTGATGGACGTCCTGTCCATCCTCCATCCCCAGGCCAGGAAGCTCCACTTCAGGAAGCCAGCACCATTTTCACCTCCTCTGGGGGTAGGATTGAGGGGACCATGGCCAAGAGGAAACAGATGCCAACCCCCCGCCCCTCCCTAGGCGGCCGCCCCACCCCTCCTCCAGTGGTTTCCCCAATACCTGCTGCGAAGAGCCCCTCTGGGTTCAAGGGCCAAAGTGAGGTGGGCTCTCAGGGTGCCCTGTAAGCTCTGGCAAAGAGGGTCAGTGGGGTGCTGCCCGTGCAGGCCTGTGAGCGGCTTAGGGATAAGGGAACAGGGGAATGGGGGAGCTGACGCGAAGCGGGGGTTGGCCTGCAGGATGCCCGGAGACTCCTCCCAGCTCTGGTCCTGGCTTCCAGGCAGTGAGCGAGGAAGCGCTGGCTCAGGCAGCCCTTTCCCCAGGGCTCCGGACGCCGCAGGGACCCCGCACCCCCTGTATGTCTGCTGACTGCTGTCCTCCCGTGAGAGTCCACTTTCCCAGTTGGTTCCTGAGGTCTGGGTGCCAGAGGGGAGCCTTCAAAGGGGGCTCGGAGGAGCCCAGGGGTTGCAGGGGCTGGGGACAGGGGCGGGTTTATCTTGAAGCGACGCTGGTAAAGCCTCAGAGCCCTCTGCCGCACAGGCCCTTCCGAGGCCGAGAGGAGCCCGCCTGCTTTCACAGGAGCGTGCATGTGTGAAGTTTGTAAGATGCTCTGTTTTTAAATAGGGTCCCCCACCCCCACAAAAATCGGACGAACATGTAGGGAGACCAATTGTCCCGGTTTGGGCGCCGAAAGGCCTGTCCTGGGGGACTCCTGGGGGCTGGGCAGCCCGGCCCGCCGGCCGCCCCAGCTGCAGGCCCCACACGCGTTTGCTGGGCGCCGCCGAGCTGTGGGTGGAGGGGCACCCCATTGCTTCCCTTCCTGGAACGAGCAGGCTCGTGGGGCTCGGGGACCCTTTCCTCCAGCCCCTTTCCTAGAGTTGTGGCGCTTCTGTTTGTCTCCCTGGCAACAGGGAGAGGAAAGCCCCATTTAGGAGGCCAGGGAGGCCCCAGCAACCACACACACAAGACACACACAGACCCGCAGGCAGCCGCCCACACGCAGGCGCCTGCGTCAGCACCGCCCGCCTCCAGGCGGCGGGGCGCGGCGCGTCCGCGAGGCCCCGCCCCCGCCGCGAGGCCCCGCCCCCGCCCCGCCGGCGCCAGGTGGGGCGGGGCCACAGCTGGGGGCGGAGAGGAGGGGATGTCACCGCTGAATTTCTGTTCCACTGGCCCTGTCCTGCTGTGCGTTGTGTCAGGACTGTGTGTCGTGGTGTGTGTTGTGACAGTTCCGAGCCTGGGCACTGCGGATCCCGAGGGCCTGATAACAGCAGGGGGGAGGGGCCGGAATGTTGGAAAGCAGCCCCGGGGCAGACTCCGGGATGTAAAAGATTGGTGTCCTTGGGGTGAGGCCGAGTGGCCTTTGGGGCTTGTCACTTGTCAGCCTGCCCAAGCCTCAGTCTCCTCATCTGTATAATGGGGACCATGCTCTGTGCACCTCAGAGAGACTTGGGGAGATTAAGATAGTCATCTTGATTGTGAAAGTGTTGTCGCCAGGGAGACCTGCCTAGCTGCCAGGTGTTATCCAGCCATTTCCGGCCTGGCTGGAGCCAGCCGTCCTGCCTGAGCTATTGCCCTCTGTCACAGTAATGGTAATGCTGGTCCCTTTCAGGCCTGTTCACAGCATGCCCTTTCTTTTGTGGCAGGGTAAGATGGGGCCAGAGCGCTACCTGCGGGGCTTGGCAGGCCTGGCCGTGTGACCTTGGGCAACTCTTTGCTCCTCTGGCCCACTTGTAAAGAGAGGGACTTGTTCCCTAGAGCACTGGGGGCCTCCAGGGTGGGGAACAAGAGGTCACCAGGAAGGGGCCTCCAAACCTGCCTGCTAGGGAGACTTTGCCTTTGTCATTTAGTACCGTGGGCTTTATGAGATTTCATTCGGATGCGGGTTCTCTGGCTTTACAAATGGCTGTCAATCACTCGCTCCTTCCCCGCTAAGCTGCAGTGAGCTGGGTGGGCCTTGGTCCTCCTTGGTGAGTGTGGGTGGGTAAAGGCCGTCCGGTCAGCCATGCTACCTCAGGCCGACTACCTAGCCTCTCAGAGTTTTGGGTTCTCAGCACATAAAATGCAGAAAATAGTAATCTGCCGCATAAGGCTGATGTGAAGATTAAATGCGTCGCCTCGGGACGGCCCTCAGCCCGGTGCCTGGTGCACAGCAGCCACTTAAAGAACAGGCAAGTCCTCTCGCTCTCTCGAGGTTTTCACAGTCACCTGAGCATGAGGCGCAGGTGACTCAGCAGTACGAACCTGTTTAGTGCCCAACCCTGTGATCACAGGGTGAAGCAGACAGGGACCTCCCTCAGGAACTCCCTGTAAAGGGGTTCCCAAACCATGGCCTTGATGCTCCAAATCACCCCACGCCCTAGACCCTCCTCCCAAGAGTCACCCCTTCCCACCCCTACAGTGTCCCCAGTATAACTGTGTCCCCGGTGGCTCAGGACCTGTTTGAATCCCACCCGCACACACGCACCCGTCCAGGATTACCTGTCCAGCCTGACGGTGAGGCGCTGGCATCCGGGGTCAGGCCAGCCTGTGTTAAAATTCCACTTCTGCGACTCACCCTATGACCTCAGACAAGCAGCTCTCCGCTGGCGGAGATTTAGCCCCACAGGGACACTTGGCAATATCTGAAGACATTTTTGATTGTCACAGCTAGGGGTGGAGGTGCTCCTAGAGAGAGGCCAGGGGTACTGCCAGAGGTTCCACAGCGCAGACGCTACCCCCGCAACGGAGAATCGCTGGGGCCAGCGGTGCCCAGGCAGAGACACCCTGCCTTGCGTGAGTTCCTTAACCTCCCTGGGCCCTGCCTCCCCTGCAACTCAGGGCTGCGGCCACACTACCTAGGTTAACACGTAATGGGGGCGCCTGGCGCCTGCCCACAGTGCGTCCCAGTAAATACTCCTTCGTGAGTCGTGACTGGCCTGCCGCTGGAATCCCTCCTGGTCTCGTCCTTCTGCTAAGCCCACTCCCTTTGGCTTGCCTCTTGCCAGGCCAGCGCCTCCTACTCTGCTCGTTGGACCCCTTGCCTCCCTTCTCCCCTTGACCCCAGCCTTATCAAGCAGCCAGAATTGCTCCCTCAGACCCTACCCCAGCACAGCCTCACCGCTGGTGGCTGCCTCTGCCTAGACTTCCTCCCGGCCCCAGTCCACCCCAGACTTCCCACGCCTCCCACCGAGGTGACATGAGCGTGTGAAGCGCATCGTGGATTTGGGCCGGCTGCCCGGTCCAAGCCCGAGCTTGGCCTCCGCCTTCTGTCCAGTGCTGGGAAAGTCGGCCTCACCTGCAAAGCAGGGAAATGATCTCTAACCCACAAGGCGGTTTTGTGGACCAAGCTGAGAACGGAGGCGAAAATGTACGACCGTAAAGAGTGTAAAAGTGTAAGTCACGCTGTTCGCCGAGCGTTGTCCGGCTTAACAGTTCTGTTTTTCGTGGAGCTTACCACCTTCTAACGCTGATAATTTTGTCTTTTTTTGGTTGACTCTCGCCCTCCACTGGAGTGTCAGCTCCACGAGGGAAGGGAATTTTTGTCTGTTTTGTTCACTGGCACATAGGTATTCAATAAATACTTATTAGATGAGTGAATTCACTCTCTGTGTACAAGGCGCTTCTGTAAAGCCCCTAACTCTGCCCCCTCCAAGGACCCTCCCGTCACATGCCTGTACTTGAACCACGGCAGCATCCCCGTTGTGCAGATAGGGAAACTGAGGCTGAGAGACATGCAGCGACTTGCCCAGAGTCACTCACCTGAAAGAGGCAGGGCCAGACGCATCGTTCCTGCAAGAGCACCGAGCGCCTCCTGTGAGCCGGCGCTGGGCCGGGCATTAGAGACACAGGTAACTGAGACTCGGTCCCTCCTGTCCCTCACAGCACTTTTGGGAGGGTCACAGAGGGAGGCCCAGGATGCTACACAGACTGAGGAGACCCCCTTCCCCCTCCGCCCTGCCAAGGCCATTGGGCTTCAAGACAGAGGTCCTTGCCCGCCAGCCGAGCCCTTGGACTCATCGCTGGGTTCTGATACTGCTCATTATGGCCCCAGCTCCCGGGCTCCCAGGAATCCGTTGCCCAGTTCTGGGTCCTGTGCTGCTCTTCAGACACCGTGCTTGGTTCTGCGTCCTCCCCTGCCTGCCTCACCGGTGGGCCACCGCTGGGAGCAAGCTGTGTAGCCCAGTCCTCACATCTCGGGGGCTACTCTGCCCCACCCCCGCCCCCTGCAGGCTCCCCTCCTCTGGGCCTGGCCTCTCCTGCTTTCTCCTGCTGCTTCTGGGACTGCGGCTCTGTGCCCCGGCGGGGGGAGGGCAGATCGATGGCACTTGGGACCCGGACTTAGGGCTGAGTATGCAGGATAAAGGGCCACTCAAGTTCAGATTTTGGGTTGAGGCTGTTTCGGTGGTGATGAGGCAGAGGACTTAGGAAAGAGCCTAGAGTGAAATTTGGAGTGAGGATTCCACACTCCCCCTCCCCCCCCCCTTTCCTCCAAAGACGGGAGATCCAACCGAGACAGGAACAATTTAGTGTGGTTTTGCTTCCCCGGCCAGGAGGGGAAGCCAGACCAGGCAGGGACTTGGCGGGGGGGGGGGGGGGGGGGGGGGGGGGGTGGTCCGTGCGGGAGGGGGCTGAAGCATGGGGAGTAGCATGAGCTCGTCTCCACCCACCCCTCCTCCACTCCTAGTTTGAGAAGCAGAAGAGGAAGAAGCAGAACAGACTTTGTCTTGTCTGGGAAGCTGAGGGTGGGTGCCGGACCCGGGGTCCCTCACGTGGGAGCATCGTGCACGCTCACCACCGCCCTGGACCGTCCCAGTGATGGGAACCTGCGTATCTCCTCCCTTCCCGGGGCCCCTCCCTTGCACCCTTGGAGCCCCTGCCTTGGTCTCAGCCAGCCCCTCGCCCAGGGCCGGCTGCAGAACCCGGAACAGAGGGCCTGGCCGGAGCTGCTGGCCTGGCGTGCGGCGGAAGCCCCGATGTCCCGGAGCCGCAGGGCTTAGCAACATCCCTGTCGCCCAGGTTCCCCATCAGAACATGCCGCGGGGGGCGCAGGCACAGCCCACCCTGGCTTCCGGGGCCCAGCTCTGCCGCCCCTTAGAGAAGGCGAGGCAGCCGCCGGGCCCAGGGCCAGGCTGAGGGGATGAGAGTGGAGGACCGGTCAAAGGGGTCCTTGGTGAGGCCGCAGGATGGAGGCCCCACAGTCTGGGGCAGGGAGCCTGGGGGCCTGCGTGACCCTGTTTTGTGAGAGGAGGGCCTGGCTTCTCCCCAGAACCAGCTGCAAAGCAGACCTGGCCAGGGAGGACCGCAGAGATAAGCGCAGGACTGGCCTTTGCGGCCCGCACAGTTGTGGGGCTTTGCTGTCCCTGCCTCCCGCTGCCCGCTCTCTGGCCAGGACCCGGATGGAGACCCACTGTTGGCTTGTCCAGGCCGCGCCCTGCTCCCCCTCTCAGGCCCCATTTGGGAACCACAAAAATCTAGGACCCGGCTTCCTGGCAACGTGATGCCTGCACACACAGCTCTGCTGTCTGCTTTGAATTATCCATTAAAATAAGTACAGTCCTAAGGAAAAAAATCAGTCCAGTCTTGGCGTGGGCAGGGTGGGGCGAGCAGTGGGGGGGGGGCGGGGGGGGGGGGGCCCACGCAGCCTTGTTCCATTTGCTCCGGTCCAAAGGAGCGGTCCGGATGGAGGGGCGGGTCCTGGGCCTTTTCTGAGGGTCTGAGGCTTCCACTTGGGTCTAAGATGTAACGGTTGGTTTTGAAGGGAGATTAATTGGGGCAGAAGATAGGAAAAGAGGTACCCCAAACTTCTGGTCCTCACCCCAAAACCGAGGGTGTGAAAGGAACTCAGGATCCAGAACTTCGCCGTGCACCCCCCTCCCCCCAGGGAACCCAGGCATTCCCCTCCACCCAGCACTGGCCAGGGACACGCAGCTTTGAATGGGCTGCCCACGTGCAGAGGGGGGCAGGGGTGACTCACTAGTACTATGGGGAGGAAAGGGGGAGCTGGTGGGGGAAGAAGGGTGAGTCACCCTGATGGGCACCACCCCCATCCCCCTTTCCTGGATCTGCCCGCCTGGCGCCCTCCTTTGCTTTACATCCGCTCCGCCCACCACCTCCCCGCTCCCCGCGCGCCCTTTGCCCACCCACTGTCACCCCTGGGCTCTGCCCTCCATGCCCAAGGCCTGAGGCAGAGGGGGCAAGCTTGCAGCCGGGAGCTCAGAGCAGGCAGGAACCAAGACGCGCGCTTCTGCAAAGCCCCGGACCGGCTGGGGTGCGCGGGGGAGGGTGGGGCCCGATCCGCGGCGGCTGGGCAGTCCTCTGTCCCGCTCGCCACTCCCGCCCCCACCCCCCCACCCCTGTGGGTGTGCGATACGACGGCCCCTTTAAGAGCGGTGGCCCCTCCTCCCATTCCTAGGACCTATTAGAGCCTTTGCCCAGACGCCGGTGACTCAGTGTTCGCGGGAGCGCCGCAGCCAACCCGGATCCCAGATCTGACAGCGCCGGCCCGGGTCCCCACGCCTGCCAGGAGTGAGCCGACAGCCAGCCGGCCGGCGCGCTCCGACCCCGAGCCTTCTCTGTCCTTCGGCCCGAGCCCCGCGCCCTTCCCGCGATCCCTGCCCTGCGGGCAGCGCTGCCACCCTGCCGGCCATGGAGACTCCGTCCCAGCGGCGCGCCACCCGCAGCGGGGCGCAGACCAGCTCCACCCCGCTGTCGCCGACCCGCATCACCCGGCTGCAGGAGAAGGAGGACCTGCAGGAGCTCAACGACCGCTTGGCGGTCTACATCGACCGTGTGCGATCTCTGGAGACAGAGAATGCGGGTCTGCGCCTTCGCATCACCGAGTCGGAGGAGGTGGTCAGCCGCGAGGTGTCCGGCATCAAGGCCGCCTACGAGTCCGAGCTCAGCGATGCCCGCAAGACCCTCGACTCGGTGGCCAAGGAGCGCGCCCGCCTGCAGCTGGAGCTGAGCAAAGTGCGCGAGGAGTTTAAGGAGCTCAAAGCGCGGTGAGTGCGCCCAGGTGGCGGCGTGCCCAGGTGGCGGCTTGTGGGCGGACTGGTCACCCCTGCTCGGGCCCACGGCAGCTGCTAACTTTGCCTTAGTGTCTCGTCCCTGCCCAGAACTGCCCCAGCGGGTGCCGGGTAGTGCCAAGGGAACCCGTCAAGGCAGAGCAGCAGGGTCCCTAGGAGAGGGTGGGGTACGCAAGGAAGGGGGGGGCGGGAAGGAGGGGGCTCAGGGCCGAGTCGGCAGTGGGCAGGCCCACGTTCAGCCAGGGTATGGTTCGCCAGCCATCCGGAGCCCCGGGGAGGGCTTGAACCAAGTAGAACTGGCCCTGCCAGGCCTGCGGACTCTGGGCGCCCCTGGTCGCGGCCGACTGGGCGAAAGGGCCCTGTCAGAACTTTCTTGGCAGGCTTGGCGCCGTGCCAGTTTTGCCGGGCCTGGCTCTGAACACGTGATGTCCACCAAGACAGAGCCCCCAGGCTGGCAGGTGTCCAGTGGTGCTGTGGAGGGGTCACCAAGGCAGAGTGACCCCTGTCTCCCCTACGGGGGCATGGAGGTGTCCCCTTGGCCCGACCCTTTCCAAGGTTCCTTTTAAGAGCTGAGACTCTCTCCTGACTCCCCGCGGGCCTAGGACCCTCCCTGGGCCCCGACAGGCCGACCCGGCTGCTCCAGGAGACCGGCCGGCTCCGGGCTCCCCCTCAACTCCCACAGCCCTTGGCCTGCTTGGCCCAGGAATGCGAGGGAGGGAGGGCGGGAGGGCGGAGGGAGACCGCGCGAGGCTCCACCTCGCCAAGCCGCGGCCCGCCCAGGCCTGGCCGGCCCAGCCCCCCGGCGCTCCGCCCGCGTCTTGGAGGGCTCGGGGCTCTGTCCCTCTCTGCCCACCTCCCTGGGCTGAACGCTTTCGCTCTCTCAGGCGAGCCGCGCAGACTTTGCTCTGGCCCGTGCTCTCAGCCTCTGACTTTTCGATCTTCGCTTTAATATGCTGCTGGAATACAGCGACATTTTTGAAATCCAGCCGTTGGGAGCTACAGGCCACGCCCACCTCACCCATCCCTGCTCCACCCTGCCCCACCCTGCCTGGCTCCACCCTCTTTTCTAAAAAGGCCTCTGGAGCCTGGAAGTTTGGGCCCTCCTCCAGCCCCCCAAGAATTGGGTCTACCCCTGTCTACGGCCCTCGTCTCCTTGGAGACCCAGGCCAGAGGGCTCCGTGGTGCCCGGTGGTCCCTGGGCGTGGCGCGGCTGTGGTTTGACGACCCGGGGTCTCGCCCTTTGCGTCTCCTCCAGACCTCCTCTTAGAGGCATCTGGGCAGTCTCTGCTCTTCACACCCCTCGGCAGGCCCCAGCCCAGGCGTGGTGGCTGTGCCCGTCATGGTCACCCCCAGGCGAGGAGTAGGGGAACCTGCGTGGGGACCCAGCCGGCTGACTTTCACTTCAGCTGAAAGGGGTGGCCCCTGTCTCTTTCATTAGTGACAGGGACAATTCAGTTAGCAGGACAGACAGGAGGCAAGCCAGGGGAATCGCCGAGAGTGGCTGTGTTCTCAGCCCACCCGCCGGGCCCCCGGAGCCCCATCGCAGGTCCCCGTGAGGGGCATTCTCGGTGGCGAGTGGAGACTGGCCTCGTGTGAAGCCAGCCGCGTGGGCGGGTCTCTGCCTCTCCGTGCAGCTGTCTGGGCCTGGGACGCGCACAGGGGTGTGCCCTGTGGGGCAGGGGAGGGGGTGGTGTGTGTGCCCGTTATATTTAGCCACTTGCCTGTCTTCTCCCCCGCTGATCCTGGCTGGGGGGGCTGGGCTTCCGGAAAGGGGGGGTGGGTCCGTACACCTGGATCCCGGGCTGACGAGTGGCAGGGTGGAGACAGAGAGGGCTCGGGCTGGGGCGACAGTCCCCTCGTGTGTCCCCAGTGGGAGGAGCCAGGGTTTGTCGCTCTCTTTCGCTGCTGCTGGGCGCGGAGAGGCAGAGGCAAGTGGGGTGAAGACTCTGGGAGAGGAGGACGGTGGTGCCCCGGCTTCTCCCACGAAGGCCTGGGCAGAAGTGTCTGGCTTAATGTTTAATTAGAGCTCAGAGTTCAGGGCCAGGCTTTGGGCCGAGATGCACAGCTGTCCGCGGGATCCAGGCCCAGCCGGGGCACCTCGACCACACCCAAGGGTTTGGGGCGCCCTCTTGTTAGCTGGGTTACAGGTTCCAAACACTACCCCCCCCCCCAGCCACAAACACACCTTCACACATTCTTCCTGTTCTGGGGCCTCGGTGCAGCGAGAGGCTGCACATCGAACGTGCCAGGGAAAGCCTGCCTGGGGTCCGGGTTGGACCTGGGCCCCGCCCCGGGCAGGACAGCTGGGCGCATGACTCAGACTCTGCCCCCCTCCCTCCCACCCCGGTGGCTTTACAAGAGACAGTGGGACACAGGGTGGAGACAGCAGATGTCTTAAAAAGAGGGGTGGGGGCCTGAACACCTGGCTCTCCACGCCACCCCTGCCTCCCGCTGTCCGCAGTACAGTGGGCTGCTCCTCCGCCGCCTTCCTGAGGGCCTGGCGGCCGGGAGCCGGGCTCCGACAGGCTTGGTGCACGAGCGGCCTTCCGGCTGGGGCTGGAGTTGTGGGCTTGGGCTGCGGGTGGCACCAGGGCCTGTGCCCGGCCAGAAGGAACTGGTGGGGGAAGCTGAGTCAGAAGTGGGGATATCCCGGGCCCACAAAGCAGAAGCGCCTCTTCCCTCCGGACGAGGCCCGGTGCTCGACGACTTCCTGGATTGCCTGCCCGGAACGCAGCCCCAGTGGGGACAGGCGGGCCCAGGTGCATCCAGGCTCCCATCAGGATAAGGACAGCAAAGGCCCGAGAGGTGTAGAGGCTTGTTCCGTGTCACACAGCAAGGGGGTGACGGGTCAGGACTTGAGCACAGGCTCAGACCTGACTTTGAGTCAAGTGCTCAAACCACTAAACTAAACCTTAGCTTACACGCTTAGCGTCAGGGACAGGTTGGAGGGTCGGGGTGATCAGGGCTCACTCTGCAGTCTGGAGGTTCTGGTCTGCGACCAGTGCTCTGCTGTCCTGCCAGGGCCTGTTTGCACTCGAAGGGCAGCCTCCACCCGGACCTGGACCTGGGAGACCTAGGGCCCCGCCAGGCCACCGAGCAGCGCACAGAGCTCTGGGAAGCTGGCGATTCCCGCCACGGGATTCGTCTGCCTGGAGCTGGAGGAGGCGATGCCCTTTGGAGGGAGGCCTTGGAGGCAACCTGGGCCCCAGTCGTCACCTGAAAGGAGCCTCCTTCGGTTATGGGGGTGTTAAGCGCTGTCCCCCACCCCCAGCCCACATTCTGATTCAAAGGCGCAGCTAAACCTTGGGGCTGAGCAGCGCTCAGGGAGCCAAGAGAAGCTGGAGCCGGCCCTTCCCACTAGGCCCGGCTGCCTTGCCACGATCGATGCCCCGGGTGGTACTGCCCCTGGCCTCCAGCAGTCTGAGACCCCTCCCGAGTGGGACGTGCCCGCAGTCCCACTCTCAGTCCCACCCCCAGCGATCCGGTAGCTCAGTAGCTCGGTAGCTCCGTGTCAGGGCTGGGGCCAGGGACAGCTGGGGAGACAGCTGGGAGGAGACACCCTCACCTGCCAAGTGTGCGTCTGCTCTGCTCCCCGCCCCCTCCCCAGCCCCTGCCGCCTCAAGCGGCGAACACAGTCAGACCGGGTCTGGCTCGGAGGCCCAGGGGCCGGGGCAGTTCCCCCAGCTGCTCCCTGCTCGGGCCCCAGTACTGATGGGGACGCAGGCTGAGCTCTGGCGTCCTTCAGTCTCCCCGAGAGAGGTTCTTGGGGGAGGCTGCAGGGTCCCTTCCCTTAGCAAGAGGCCTGGTGACAGGTGGCATGAGGGAGTGGAAACAGCCCTGGGCCTTGGTGTCCTTAGTTCTAGGCTTGGCCCTCCCGCTAAACTGCTGTGTGACCTTGAGCAAGGCACTTCCCTCTCTGGATTTCCTCAGCAAGAAAGAGGCTAGAGCAGAAGGTCTCTGGAGATGCCTCGGGTTTCCCAGCACAGTGGCGTACGCGGCAAGAGCACAGTCCTCTAAAATACCAAGCCGTAAATATCAAAACCAAGTATGATGGATGCGAACGTAATTAATAGCCAGTGCTGTTCTCAATAGAATTATTTCCCACAAGCTGTGGAATGAGGTCCTGACACCCTCCGTCCTTGTCAAAGAAAGAGTGTGAGACACGGTTAGCTATCGCTCTGGGCTGCGCTTTGTCTTTACTCCTGGAAGGAAAGTACACTTTGCTTTCTGCGCCTCTCTTTGGGGCCCTGGAAGGGTTGTGTCAGGAGAGGGAGCATCCCAGTGACCTGTGCTGGGGACAGGAGGGAGGCCCTGTGAAAGGCGGGACGGCCACTTAGAGCTGGCCGGGATGAGGCAGCACGTGCCCAGAGCCTCACGGAGGGACCGCGTGACCTTGAGCTGCCCACCGTCCACCCCCGCCGCACCCCTTCTGTCTCCCCAACCCCGAGGCTGGGCTATGAGGAGCCCTTGGCCCTTGAGAGTCCCTCAAGGAAGGGGACAGAGTTTGGGAAGGAGGCGGAGCTGCAGGGGTCCCCCTCTCTTTGTGGGAGAGAAAGCCCGGATCCCCCCTGTGGAAGCCGGGCGGAGTACTGGCTGGGGTCTCAGGCCCAGCAAAGGAGCTGAGTCATGGTAGAGCCGTGCAGACAGGACGCGGGACCCTGGGCTTGTCCGGTCAGAGAAAGTGCCGAGAGGTGGCCTTTCCTTGAGAACGGGGTTGGCGTTCTTGCTAGAGAGATGAGAGTCTGAATCAGACGGGAGACATATGGACGGGGCTCGGACGCAGGAGTCCCTTCTGGGCTGGCTCAGGGGACCTGACGCCTTGGTTTCGAGGGGCCTGGTTCTGGGCCAGAGGGAGGAGGCGGTTGGGGCCGCCGAGGGTCCCCCGGCCCAGCACTGCCACCGGCACCCTCTGCCGGCCGAGAGGAGAGCTGCACGGCCTAGGCCCAGGCTGAGCTGGAATGCGGAGCGACCGGAGCTCCCAGGTCGTCCCCCACTGCCGTTCTGAATCTTGGGGTGTGGCTTCCACCCCCTCCCGCCATTGCCAGGGTTGATACCCATGAGCCGCCAGGTGGGGGGCTACCACGTCCTCAGAAGGCGCTGCTGAGCCTCCTCGTGGGGATCCTTCCCCGTGGCCAGTGGCTTCCCTCCCTCCCCCCGCCCACCCCCAGAATGGCCTGGCTGCCCCAAGGCCACCCCTATCTCCTCCATGCCCCCACTTCTTCTGGCCTGTCCCTAGGCCTTACCCCGGCATTTTCGTGACGACAACACTGGAATGATTTCTGGAGAAAGGCCAGGGGGAAGGACAGTAGAGCTTGGCAGGGCCCTTGAGGGACGGTTGGACAGGAAGCCGCCGCCTGTTACCCAGGACCCCAGGACCCCGGCCGTGGCCGCAGGCTTCCCCTGCCTCTGTACAGTGCCACGCCGATGCACCCAGCAGCTGTGACTCAGGCCGGGCCCCCTGCCAGGCCCCTGTCCGAACATGTCAACAGGCATCCCGCCCCCCGCTCGGCACCAGGGCTCCCCCCCCCCCTTGGAATCAAGACCCGCCTTTGTCTGCGGGGAGGACAGCTGGGAGCCTGGCGGCTCGGGAAGGGGACCGGCTGGCCTCGGTCCCTGAGCATGTGTGGCGGGGTCACACCCAGGAGACGCTGTGGGCACCTGGGCCCGTGTGGGGGGGTCGGGAGCGGAGTACACTGGGGGGCTACCATCTGCATTCTGGGGGTGCAACATCCCAAATTCACAGGGTGGGGCTCGGCGAAGGCTCGGGGGGCATCTACGTCCCCGAACACCTGCCCCCTCACTCACTCGAGTGCCAGGCATCCAGCCTTCCCACGCCCGCCCTCACCCGAAAGCGAGGGCAGACCCAGGATGACCACGGACCACGCCGTGGGGGCTGGGACTCGGGGGCATCACACCACCCGCTTCACACACCGTCGCGAGGTGGAAGGGGTTTCGCGAGGCCACTCTCTGCCCCCCCCCCCCCCGCGTGCATCATGCCGTTGTCTGTGCTCCGTCCAGCCTGCTCTGAGTGTCCGCTCGCCTGGCTCAGGCCTCAGTCTCCCTGTCCGCGAGGAGCAGGAGCTGGTCCAGGAGGAGGGCCCCTGGGAACCTCGAGCATACGAACCTCATAGTGTTAGGGCATGTGGGGACATGCAGGAAAACCCCAGAGAGACCTCGTAAGTGGAGAGAGAATAGGCCAGCAGGTAAACGGCAGGTGGACGCCTTTGGGAAGAGGAGTGGGGTGCGGCCCGGGCGGGGCTCCAGGGCAGGGCTGAGGTGGCCTCCAGGAGGTGGGGCTGGGTTTGGAGAGACTGGGGGGGTGCCGTATGGCAGTGGGAGGACTTGCTGGGACAAAGGGAGGATGGAGAGGGCTGCGCCTAAGCCAGGAGGGCAGAGGCCCCGCCATCCAGCGAGCCCTGCCCTGCCCGACCAGAGGGGGCGCCCTTTCCCGTGAGGCAGCTGTGCCCAGGGGCTCAGCGGCCTCTGCCCCCTGCGCTGCCCCCTAGGGCCTCCCGCAGGTGCAGCCATGGGGAACTCCGTGGGCCGGTGAGGCTGGGGGAGCCGAGGGGTGTCCCCTGCGAGGACCGGGGCGGGTCTGAGGGAACCCCCTTGGCCGTCTTCCCCTCCCACTTCTTATTTTAGCCCGTGTGTCTGCTCCTCTTGTCTCTTCCTCAGCCGGGGAAGGAAATGGGGGCCGCCTCTCCAGGCCTAGCAGCTCGCTCCTGGCATCCGGGCCCAACGGGCCTGCGGCTTCCATATCTGGCATGAGCCGGGCTGAGGAGGGTGACTCAGCGGGCGGGTCAGCGCCTGGCCCCGCGCCCACCCAGCCCCTCTGCGGTGCTGGGCGCCTTCCTTCCCCAGAGCAGCCCCCAGAGCCTGGCGTGCAGAGGCCTGCAGCTGGGCTTCCCCGCCAGCGGCCGCCACGCAGGCCCCGCCCCCAGTCCCCGCGCGCGTGCGTCCTTCGCTGCCCTGCCCCCCACGCCCCCACCCCGCCACCCCCCCACCCCGCCTCGGAGCGCAGATCTGCCAGCCGTGGGAAGAGTCAGCAACAGGATGCCCAGCCCTTCTTGCCTACGAGGCCGCTGGGATGTGGCCAGCCCAGAGCTTAGGGAACCTGGATGCGAAGAAGAGCCAAGCGCCCCCCCTCCCGGGCATGGCGCGAAGCAGGACACGGGCAGAGCCAGGTCCCCTGTGGGCACTAAAGGACTTCCCGACCCCTGCCCGGGCATTGTCTGCCTGAGGATGAGTCACCTGCAGAGCCCCTGTTCCCACCCTTCCCTGTCGCCCTTGCCTGCCGCGCCCTGTGCCCCTGCCAAGCCAGTGTCCGCGGTCGGCACGTGCCCGCGCGCCCGCTGCCAGCTCCCAGTGCCCTCGGCACAGGCAGCGCCCCGCTGCGGGCGGCGCCCCTGGCCAGTGTCTGTCCCAGGTCCCATCTAGGGTGGCTGGGCCTGGGGACGGGCTGGGGGAGCCGCCTCGGGGGGTGCGTGTGGCTCCCTGGCCACAGCCCTAGAGTCTGAGTCATGAGCCGCCAGTGGCTCCTGCCCCACAGTTGGGGGAGCCCCCGCCTGGCCGAGGAAGCCGCGGAGGCTCATCCCAGGCCCCACTTCCCTCCCTGCTCTCGGTTCCCTCATGGGCAGGGCGGCCCGGCCCTGCCAGGCATCCCGTCCAGGAGGGAAGGGGAAGTGGCCACCACCTCTCTGGAGGCCGGGACAGCGTGACAGGTGTGGGGCCGCACAGCGCTCCGCCGGGTTTCCTCAGCCTCACAGCAGGGGCCCCCGGGCCGCCACGTAGGGCAGCTGTGTAGACCGAGTTAACAGCGTGCCGTCGGGAGCAGCACCTGGTCCCTAGTCGGCTCCAGCATCGTGTTGTTATTCTTACCGCCACCCCGCTTGGGGGGGGGGGCAGCAGGAAATGAGGAGAGTAGACTGAAGGGCGAGTTTCTGTAGTGCTTCAGCTGGGCGCTCCCTGCCGGCAGGGACGGTGCACCTGTCTCCTGGGTGGTCGGCGTCTGCTGGGCGCTCCCGGGACCAGGAGAGATGCCCTTGAGCTGCCTCCCGAAGCCATCGTGCCCTCCGGCCTCTCTCGGGGCGGGCCGGCTGCTCGGGCCCTTGCTCCCGCTGGCGCTCGGCTCTCTCTGGAGTAGTGGCTTTGGAAGCAGCGAGGTGGCAGGGGGGCCCTGATCAGCAGCCAGAAGGGACTGACCCAGTCCCTGCCGCGGTCAACGCCGGCCCCTCTGTGCCTCAGTTTCCTTCTCTGTCGAAGGAGGAGCTCGAGCTGGACCCACTCTAAGCTCCCCCTAGCTCTCCAGACTCCGGGAGCCCCCCGCTGGCCGGCTGTGGCCGCTGGCTGGCCAGGGTGCAGGCCGCTCCTGGGAGGCCTTGCCAGCCTCGGCGGCGACCCGGGTCCTGCATCCCCCCCCACCACCTCCGTCAGCGGTTTCCCTCCTTTTTCCCGCCTCCCCCTGCAGCTGCCTCAGCTTTGGAAAAGTTCTGAAGTCATGGAAAGTTGGGGCTGTGCTCCCAGCCAGGGGCTGGGCCGGATGGCAGCCAAAACCTGAGCTGGGTTTTGACTTTATTTTTAGCTTTTCTGGCTGAGACGGAGTGGGGGAGACATCCTCCGGCTCTGGAAGGGCCTGCTTTCACACAGGCAGACACCGCTGATCAAGCAGCTTGCTCTGAGGTGGCCAGAGGCCCAGACGGGAGCGCGCGTGCAGGCGGGGGGCCCCTCCCCAGGTGTGCACGTCCTTCTGGGCCTGTCTGGACGTCACCGTCCCCTCCCAGTGCAGCCCCGCCGAAGGGGGCTCCCGTCTGAATCTCCGAAGGTGTTTGGAGGACAAGGCCTCGGTCTCGGCCTCTCCCTTCCGCTTCGCAGTGCATTGCGACGTCTCAGAGCTTAGCGCCTTTGAGCCGGGAGAAGAATGTTGGCAGGGCCACGCTCCTCCTCTCCAGGGCAGGATTTTTTCCCTGCCCACGTCTGGTTTTCTTTTCCTCCATCTGCCGTGGCAGGCTCTTCCTGAGAGACCGATGTGTTGCAGATGGTGGCCGGGACAGGCCCCGTGGCGTGCCCGCAGCCCCTGGTTCCTCTCCCCAGACACTGTCACGGACCGTGACATCTGGAGGGTTCTCGGGTTCCCCAGAGGTTTTAAAGCAGTGGGACCCCTCTACTTCTCCAGTTTGGTGTCCCGCAAAACTGATCGGGGGGCCTAGAAAAGGGGAGGGCCTGGCGGCGGCTGAGCATTCACTGGGTCCTAGCTAAGCTCCTGGTCTGAGGCGAGGGGAGCCCCAAGCCCTGGGGGGCCGCGTGTGGAGCCGGGGCTGAGGACTCTGGTAGATGGAACAGGCTCTGATGGGGCAGAGGCAGGGCGGCCGGAACCCCTGTGCTCTGCCCAGACAAGGGGGCCCAGACGGGACCTGAGTCAGGGGACGGTCCACACCACACCTCCTGTCCTCCTCAGCTCTGCCTGACCTGTCACCAGGCTTTCCGAACCCCCACAGTCCCCAGACTGTGAAGGGACTAGGAGTGGCGACCGGCACCTTTGGGGCCCCGACTGTTGGGGACGCAAAGACCCCCGCCTGGGAGCCCGGCCGTCTGGGTGCCTGCAGGCAGGGAGGCGTGGCTGAATGCAGCGTGGGTGGAGCCTGGGAGGAGATGGTTAAGGCCTCGTGTGGGCCAACACAAAGGTGGCCCTGTGTCTTCGAAAAGAGCAGGAGCAGAGAGGGAAAGCATTCATCCCCTGGGACGCTCTGCCCTTGGCCCCAGGCACGTTCCTGAGCACTGAGTCATGGGAAGGGTGGGGAAGCAGGAAAGGGGTTTTGGGGACTGTGGGGAAGTGGGAGTCCAGGCCCAGAGGCTGGCGGGAGCCAGGAACCAAAACCCAGGACGCCCTCTCCTGGCGGCTGGAGGAACAGCAGAGCCGGCCGCAGCTGACCTCTGGCAAAGTGACCGGGCTCTCTCTAGGGACACAGACTCCTCCCCTTACGCCCACTCTCCCCTTGCTTCCCTAGCAATACCAAGAAGGAGGGAGACCTGATGGCCGCCCAGGCCCGGCTCAAGGACCTGGAGGCTCTGCTCAACTCCAAGGAGGCCGCGCTGAGCACAGCCCTCAGCGAGAAGCGCACGCTGGAGGGCGAGCTGCATGACCTGCGGGGCCAAGTGGCCAAGGTGACCCCGCCGCTCCCCCTCCCCACAGACGCACACTCCCTCTCTGCCCCGGAGGCGCCCAGGGGGTGCCTGGCCCGGCCTGTGCCCCGGCCCCGCAGCCTGTCCTGGCATCGTGGCTCCTGACGGCCACACTTCCTCCCCTTTGCCACCGAGCACACATGTCTGGCACAGTGACGCTAATGTAATCCGCAGGCCGTGTCCCCCTGACTCTGCAGGGGCTGGCGCCTGGCCCTGGTCCCCTCCTGGCTGGCCCTCCTACAGAGAGCTGTCCCCCTCCGGGGGACAGGAGAGGAGCGTGCGCCGTCCGCGGAGCCCCCGGGCGGGAGCTGGTGCTCAGCCGCACACGGACGCGTGTTTTCAGTGCGCGGCACGTGTTTATTTGGTGGTCTTTACTTTCAAAACACCTCGCTGTCTACTCCATTCTCTAATTTCTCACGTCACGGGCTAGGAACGGAATCAAGGAAGCCGGCTCGTTCCCAGTTTCCCGGCCTCGTCTGCTTAGCGCAGGGCCAGGGCTCATCCACTGCCCAGTTTCCGTCCTGGGCTCTGTCCCCTCCCTCCCAGCCCCGCCGCCACAGCCGGGAGGTGCCCGCGGGCTGACCGCAGAGCCCAGCCGGGCGGGTTCTCCCCCGGTCTCCCGCCTCCGGCTCCACCCCGCCCCCTGGCCCTTCCCCAGCCAGCCTGTCTGTGCCTTCTAGGGTGAAATCTAAGAAGGAGGCCCCCTGCTCACACTCCAGAGGCTCTTTTCATGGCAGCTCAGAGCGCATCTCCTCTTGGCCAAGCCCCTGCCCAGCACCCCGACCCCCGCCCTGCAGGTCTCAGCCTCTTGGAGGCCCCCCCAAACCCCGTCTACCACCCTGGCACGTTGCTTCCCTCTCTGGTGTTCCCTCCAAACCAGGGACGTGTGTCCTTCATAGCAATGGCTGGATTGTGGCAGAGGGGAGGGGAGGTCTCTTTTTTGAGCATCGTACCTACCCGTACCTACCCAGAGTAGCTACTGTGAGCGAGGAGGTACCGCTGCCTCCGTGGCGCCCGAGGCTCTCTCCCTGGACCTGTCCCACACATACGAGGGGACGCGCCGGGTGCAGCCCACTCCCCACTCCTCAGCCCCCTCCCAGCTCACACGTTCTCTGCCGCTTTCTCTCAGCTCGAGGCAGCCCTGGGGGAGGCCAAGAAGCAGCTTCAGGACGAGATGCTGCGGCGGGTCGATGCCGAGAACAGGCTGCAGACTCTGAAGGAGGAGCTGGACTTCCAGAAGAACATCTACAGCGAGGTAGGCACTGCGGGCCGGGCCGGGGACACGCGGCCACCGGCACCGGACGTGGACCGCGGGGTCTGAGCTCAGCTGCCTGACTCCCTGCGGGAGGGAGGCGGGGCGCGGGGCGACCAGCGCCCATCTCCCAGGTTGAAGTGCTGCCGACAGCGGCTCCTGGGGTTGGGACCGGCGGGGAGCCCGGCTGCTGGGTCGCCGCCTCTGAGGACCGAGCTCTCATTGGGTTTGTGTGACGCTTCCAGGAGCTGCGTGAGACCAAGCGCCGCCACGAGACGCGGCTGGTGGAGATCGACAACGGCAAGCAGCGGGAGTTCGAGAGCCGGCTGGCCGACGCCCTGCAGGAGCTGCGGGCCCAGCACGAGGACCAGGTGGAGCAGTACAAGAAGGAGCTGGAGAAGACCTACTCCGCCAAGGTGCGGCCCACCCGCAGCGGGCCGGTGGGGGGCCGGGGGTGCCCGGGCCGGGGCGAGGCGGGCCCCTGCCTCCTCCCGGGCCCTGCAGCCCTAACCCTGTGCGCCGCCCTCCACCCCAGCTGGACAACGCCAGGCAGTCGGCCGAGAGGAACAGCAACCTGGTGGGCGCGGCCCACGAGGAGCTGCAGCAGTCCCGCATCCGCATAGACAGCCTGTCCGCGCAGCTCAGCCAGCTGCAGAAGCAGGTGCGGCCCCGCCCCCTCCGCGGGCGGCCGGGCGGGTGGAGTTGAGGGACCGCAGACAAAGGGCCTGGGACCCGGAGGCACGAGGCTAATGCTGCTCCAGGACCATCCCTAGCCGCCCGCCCAGAGCCTCGGTTTCCCACGTGCAAATGGAGGTCATCGCGACCCTCCCGACTCAGTAGATCCGCCGGGAGCCCCGGTGTGAGGCGTTACAAGTGACCACATGACTCTAGCTGGCCAGCCTCTCCTGAGGCAGAAATAGGTTCCGGCCCCAGAGCAGGGGTTCCAGACAGACCCTGGGAGGGGCCAACGGGTGGCCAGCCCAGGCCAATCAGAGGCAGTGACAGGCCTTGAGGGCAGCCTGGGGAGGGTGGCCGGGCGTCCTCTCGGGGCCCTGGGGTGCTCACGAGCCCCGCCTCCCTCACCCAGCTGGCAGCCAAGGAGGCGAAGCTGCGGGACCTGGAGGACTCCCTGGCCCGCGAGCGCGACACCAGCCGGCGCCTGCTGGCGGAGAAGGAGCGGGAGATGGCGGAGATGCGGGCGCGCATGCAGCAGCAGCTGGACGAGTACCAGGAGCTGCTGGACATCAAGCTGGCACTGGACATGGAGATCCACGCCTACCGCAAGCTGCTGGAGGGCGAGGAGGAGAGGTGGGTTGGGGAGGCGGCTGGGCGCTCGCAGGCCGTTGACGTGGCCCCCAACTGGACCCGGCCCCCAACCTCGTCTCTGTCCCCAGGCTCCGCCTGTCCCCCAGCCCCACCTCGCAGCGCAGCCGCGGCCGAGCCTCCTCCCACTCGTCCCAGACGCAGGGTGGGGGCAGCGCCACCAAGAAGCGGAAGCTGGAGGCCGCCGAGAGCCGCAGCAGCTTCTCGCAGCACGCGCGCACCAGCGGGCGCGTGGCCGTGGAGGAGGTGGACGAGGACGGCAAGTTCGTGCGGCTGCGCAACAAGTCCAGCGAGGTAGGCGCGGGCGGGGGCCGCGGAGGGGGCGCGGGCCGGGCGCGCAGCGCAAGTGATTTCGGCTCCGGGAGCAACAGTCTCCCCATCTGTGAAATGCGCGCCAACGGGAGCCCCGAACTCTGACCAGGGGAGGTGACAGTGGTCGGGGTGTCGCACAGAACTGCCCACGAGTGGCTGCTGTTACCCTTGGGGGCATCAGTGCTGGGGAGGGGGTACCTGCCTGGGTCCCTGAGCCAGGTGAACCCCGCCTGTGGACGGGCGTACCCGACCTTCCCCGTCCTCCCCTCCTGGCAGGACCAGACCATGGGCAACTGGCAGATCAAGCGCCAGAACGGAGATGACCCCCTGCTGACCTACCGCTTCCCGCCGAAGTTCACCCTGAAGGCCGGGCAGGTGGTGACGGTGAGTGCCGGGGTCTGGACTCTGGGCGGGCGCCGGTCAGCTCGAGGACCGGTGGCTGGAGTGAGCACCCTTCTCTGATCCTCCCTCCGCAGATCTGGGCTGCAGGAGCTGGGGCCACCCACAGCCCCCCGACCGACCTGGTGTGGAAGGCTCAGAACACCTGGGGCTGTGGCAACAGCCTCCGCACGGCCCTCATCAACTCCACCGGGGAGGTGAGCATGCGCAGGCTGGCCTCTGCGGGGCAGGGGTCCCCACGGCCACGCCAGAGCCAGCCGCCTGCACCCCTTTCTCCCGGCCCTGGGGCAGTCCCAGCCCCTAACTCCGGCCAGAAGGCCAGCTGAAGCTTGCTCCCCAGCAGCCCGAGGGGCCGGACGTAGACAAAGGGGTCTTAAGGGGGGAGCACGCTCCTGCCCTCACAGTCGGGTGGTGTCCCTCTGGGCTGGAAACTGATTCCTGCCATCACCGCAAGGGCCAGGCCAGCAGCCGACCGGGCGAGGGGCAGGCTGCCCGCCTCTCTCCCCGCCCTGCCCCTAACCCTTGGGCCCGGCTGTGTCCCCGGCAGGAGGTGGCCATGCGCAAGCTGGTGCGCTCGGTGACTGTGGTCGAGGATGACGAGGACGAGGATGGAGATGACATGATCCATCACCACCACGTGAGTGGCAGCCGCCGCTGAGGCCACGCCCACACCCACACCCACACCGGGCGCCAGCCAGGCCCGGCCGCCTCTCCCAGCCTCCCCACGCAAAAACTTGTCATTAAAGAGTGTTTTGGAACTTGACTTGCTGCCCTGGCTCTTCTTCTCTCTCCTCCCCATACCTTGAACAGGGACCCCAGGTGGCTGGGCGCCCTACTCTGGTAAGGAAGGGAGCGGGAACTCTCGGTGCCATGGAGTCCTCCCGTGGGAGCAGTGGGCCGGGGTCTGGACTCGTCTCCCGGGAAGGGTCCGGGAGGACAGACGTGGGGCACCCCTCCGGCCCTGCCTCTCTCCCCCCACTCTGTTGCATGCGTTTCCTTTCTGGTCCCCCCCTTCCTGCTGCATGCCTGTCCTCTTCCCATCGCTCCGCAGGGCCGGCCTCTCTGGGCCCCGCCCTCCCGTTCCTCTCGCATGCCCGCCGCCCCGCAAGCCTGCTCCTCTCTCCTCTCCCTCTTGAGCTGGGGAGCCAGGACAGCCTCACAGCCCGCCCCGTGCCTGGGTCTTCCTGACCCTGCTGCCCACCGTGCCAGCCCAGCCTCCCAGGCCCTGTCGCCCCTCTGCATGGCCCCGCCATCCTGCCCGGTGGCCCCAGCCCGCAGGAGCCCGCAGTGGGGTGCTCCGCCCGAGCAGGCAGTCCCGGACTCGCCGTCCCGCCTGAGCCTTGTCTCCCTCCCCAGGGCTCCCACTGCAGCGGCTCGGGCGACCCCGCTGAGTACAATCTGCGCTCCCGCACCGTGCTGTGCGGGACCTGCGGGCAGCCTGCCGAAAAGGCGTCCGCCGGCGGCGGCGCGGGAGCCCAGGTGGGCGGATCCGTCTCCTCTGGCTCCTCCGCGTCCAGCGTCACAGTCACTCGCAGCTACCGCAGTGTGGGGGGCAGTGGGGGTGGCAGCTTCGGGGACAACCTGGTCACCCGCTCCTACCTCCTGGGCAACTCCAGAGCCCGAACCCAGGTGAGTTGTCCCTTTGCCTCCAGACCCTACTGGCAGAGGACCCTGGTCCTCGGGGGTTAGGACGGGGTGGCCCTGTGCGGGGCAGAGCCTTCTCCTCCGCAGCCCGGGGGAGTAGGAGCCTCCCCCTGCCGCCCCAGATTCGAGGCAGTCCACTCCTGCCCCGCCGCTCCTGTCTGAGCCCCAGACTGGAGGGCGCGCGCAGGGCTGCCGCCGGGGGAAGGGGGCCGGTCCCGGCCGGGCGCTGCTGCTCACGCCGCTCCCCTTCTCTCCTCCCGTAGAGCCCCCAGAACTGCAGCATCATGTAATCCGGGACCTGCCGGGCAGGGGTGGGCTGGAGGCCTCCTGCTTCCTCCTCGGACGCGCCCACCGCCTCCCTGCACCTCGTGGGAGGGGCTTCAAGCCAAAGAAAATACCCCTTTGGTTGTTTCTTCTATGTTTTTTTTTTTTTTTTATTCTAAGAGAAGTTATTTTCTACAGTGATTTTATACTGAAGGAAAAACACAAGCGAAAAAAAAAATAGCATCTATCTCCATTTGCCTTCCACTGTCCCTGCTTTCAGGAAACTCCGCATCTGCCTTAAACCAAAGATGGCTCCCTCCAGGAGCCCGGGGCAGGGGGGCCTTCACAGAGCCGAGGCTCTGCTTTTCTGCCCCGCCCGCTGCCCCCACCCCGAATTCCACAAACATGGTGCCTGAGGCAGGTGTGCAGCCTTCCTGGCCAGCCTCCAAGGGAGGAGGGGCGCGCTGGGCCCCTGGGCTGGCCGCCATCAGCCCAGCACGCCTGGCCACCTGGCCGCGGCTCCTCTGCCCGCCCGCCCCACCCCATCCCTGCCCCTAACCCCGGGGTGACTTGATTTCCCCCGGGTACCAGCTGTGCTTGCTTTTTCTATACTTTATGTAGACAAGAGATGGGAAGGAGATGGGGTTTGACAGGAGGGGGAAGAAATGTTGGTTTGCGCCAGCTTCCGCCCGGCTTCAGAGCCCGGGTGCGGCTGCCCAGTCACTGGAGGCGAGGGCAAGTGCGTGCAGGGGGCGAGGGAGAGGGAGGCGCACTAAGAGGGTGGGAGCCTGCAGGGCCCGCCCCACGGGAGGACGACGAGAGGGGGCGGAGGGCGTGTGGCAGTGGTTTCTGGCAAACACTAAGGACCCCCTTGCTACCCACTTCCCATCTGCACCCCTCTCTCCTCCGCAGATCAATACACTAGTTGTTTTTATCCCTGGCTGCTTGGTGTCTTTGTCAGTGGGCGTCACCGTCTGTTCTGAGGGACAGACACGCAGACGTGCGGTCTCTGCTGCTCGGCCCCGCCCCTGCTCTGGGGTGGGCGGGACGAGCCCGCGGTACCCAGGCGGTGGCCGGCGGGCAGAGGCGGCGACGGCAGCAACGCCCCCACGCGGGCGCTCGCCGTGGGAGTCCCTCGGAGGTGGACTCTGCTGCCTGGGTCCTTCGTCCCGCGGTCGCCGTGGCCCCTGAGCTCGGCGTGAGCCGAGCGCACGTCGTGGACCCAGGCCGAGCGGGTGGGAGCTGCTGAGCGCCGTGAGCAGCGGCCCAGACCGGGGCCCTCTGTGCCCCGCTCTGCTCTGCTTGGAGAGGGGCAGTGACCAAGACAGCAACGGCGAACAAGCCCCTGCAGTGGGAGTCAGAAATGCGGCCGGGGACCGGGGTGTGTCAGGTGGGCAGGGACCTGGGGACTGAGGGAAAGGCCGCGCGACGGGAAAAGGCTACGGTAACCGGCCCCTCGGGGGCCCTTTTGGTTCCAGGGCGTCACCGCACGGTCTCATCCCACCCTCGCACTGTCCCCAGAGCTAGTTTTGTCCACTCTGCCCCTGGCAATGGGCCCAGAGTTCACCTGTCCAAGGCCACACAGTTAGGAGGTGGGCAGGATCCCAAGGGCTCCGGCTGCAAACCCTGGCTCCTGCGACATCGCACTCCCTCTCTGAACAAACAGAGTGATGACGAAATATAAGTTCACACTGGGGCAGAAGACTTGCGCGCCTGAGGGAGAGACAGCGTGTCTGGGACTATGGGCAAGGCAGACGGCAGGAGCGGAGCCTCCGAGGCCTGCACTTCCCGAGCCGGCCACCGGGCGGCGCCAGAGCCCCGCCGCGGCTGCGCGGCGTCGGCGCTGCGGGCGCTCGGCTGAGCCTGCTGCTTGGTGGCTGGATTGTGGGGCGTGGGGCGTGGGGCGTGGGGACACCGGGCCGGGGCGGGGGAGGGCACTGGGACCTGCGGTCGAGGTCCCTGTTCCTGAGGAGGGCCGAGGGAATAAGGAAACCAGCAAAAACTGCTGCAAGCGGTCACGCGGCAGAGCTGGTGCCTCCACACATGTGGTCCACCTCACATGACGCTCAGGACACAAGGTGGCACTCAGCAGGCCACATGTGATTATTTGGAAAAAAAATTTTTTTTTATTTTGTTGTTAGAATATAACACGTACTGTGTAGTAAAACTGGGGGGAAAATGTCATCCCTTTTCAATCGCCCAGAGGCGACCCGTGATGACTTGATTTCCTTCCAGATGCTTCTCCTGAGCCCGCGCGCTTGACACCCGAGGCTTGAATGTGGGTTCCGCTTTTCACAGTTACAGGCACAAGCATTTCCCCCTGTTATTCCAAAGTTCATAAACATACTTTAAAACCACTGGCTCTTCCGTCTGTTTCATTTAAGGCTTCGTTATTACCGAGAGGTTGGAAGGGGGCACAAGGAAGAATTATCATCTGTCCACTGCCCGGCGGTGACCGCCGCGACCTGATGAGTGGAGGCTTTGAGCGTTTATTTTTATTTTCAGTTTTCAAATACAGGCCTACATTTACAGTTTTCTGCCGGCTGGCACGAACGACACTTCCTGAAATATACATCTGTGCACATCTCTGGGAATTTCCATGACATAAATTCCAAGACAGGGTCAGGCTGAGTCAAAGGGATCCAGGGGATAAAGTCCATCGATAGCATCGCCAAGCGTCCTCTGAGAAAGCCACTGTCACCCTCACTGTGGCACAGCTCGCCCCCCCCCCCGCCTCCCAATACCACAAGCTTCTCTTCTCCGAGTTGATCTTCGCCAACTTGATAGAACAGTGATTTTTCATGACTGTTTCAAGTGACATTTCTTTGAAGAGAATTTGAAAAATTTTTTCCCATTAACGTGTATTGATTATTCACATTTCTTCAGGTGTGAATGTTTGTATCCGCTTTGCTCACTTTCTATTGGCAAGATTATCTTTTTCACGTTGGTTCTTAAGATCATACGTTTTATAAAGGATGTTCGCTACGTGAATGCACTTTTTCCGTGGCCGAGTGTTTATACAACACTTCACTTAACCCTCCTGCTCTGGACTTTTCGCCAAGTCTCAGTTTTATATTATAAATAATGCCACAATGAATGCCCTTTTTCTTTCTTTTTTAGCAGCTTTACTGAGAGAATTCACACACCACAAGACTTCCCCATTTAAAGCACAGAGTTTGGTGGTTTCCAGTAAATTTAGAGTTGTGAATGACTTTTCTCGACATATTTCAGGTCACGTCTGAAGATGGAATCCTGACAGTTCTCCCGCTGACTGGTCTTACTTCAAATTCGTGGCCACCCCAGCCCCGCCCCCGGCACTACCTCCTCTGCTCTCCTGTCCCCAGCCTATGGCCCCTCTCTCCAGGGGACTATTCCACACATCCTCCTCTCTCTCCAAACTCCCCCTCCTCACCCCGCTGCTGACCCGCCTCCTTCTTCATCCCAAAGATGCAGCTCTGGTCAAGGTCCCTGTGGACAGCACCTTGCTGGCCAGTGGCAACTTCTCGGTCTTCATCGTCCTTGACCTTACTGGTCCTCAGCCTACGCTGCTGACTCTTCCTCCTTTCCCTGGCCCCTAATAGATGGCGTGTCCCCGGGCTCGACTCTTTTCTGCCTCCACTTGGTCCTGAGAGGCTCCGTCCAGGCTCATGGCTTTAAGCACTTTCCACGTACTGGTGACTCCCGGGCTTGCGATTCAGCCCATTCCTTTGCCCTGAACTTTATATGTGAAGGCCACTCGGTGGCCTCGTGGCATCTCTGAGTCAACTGGTCCAGAACCGACATCCTGAGTCTGCCCACCCTCGAGTCTGCTCTGCCCAAACTGTCTCCCGTCCGCACTGCCGACCCGCCTTCTTCCCTCACGCGCCACATGCTCGGCCCGTCGGCAAATCCTGTCAGCTGCACCTTTTAAACTTCGTGGAATCCAGTGCACTGTGACTGCCGCCTGGACCATGGCATCAGATCCTGACTGGCTTCCCGCGGCAGCAGGGGCCTTCGGCAGCGCGGTCGCCCTCTGCCCCAGAGCCCCCAGAGCCTTCCTGCAGCCTCGGCGCAAAGCCCGGGTCCCTGCGACGGCTCGCAGCGCCGGGCACGCCGGCCCCCCGCCTCGTCTCTCACTGCCCCGGCTCCCGCTCACTCAGCCTCAGGGGCGGCCCAGGGGCCCGCGCACACGCAGCGCACGCGGCACATGCGGCACACAGGGCACACGGGGTGCACGCGGCGCACGGGGCACACGGGGCACACGCAGCGCACGCGGCACACGCCTGCCTCGGGACTTCTGCGCTGTGGCCTCCTCTGCCCCTGGACCACTGTCCCGTCGGGCATCTGCGGGCTCAGTCCCTCGTTTCCTCCGGGTCTCTATTCAGACGTCACCGCCCTGCAGAGCCTCCCCGGCCGACCGAAGGTCGAAGGTCGGCTGTCCTCCCCGCCCCGAGTCCTGCCACTTCCTCGCCACCCTCCCCGCTTCCCCCGGACAGGTTCACAGGTGTGTTTGTTCATTCCGTCGTCCAGAGTACCTGCAGCCCTCACTCCCGCTGAGTTCCGGCACCGACTGCGGGACTCACGGGAGCCTGCCCGAGGCCCGCTGCCAAGTCCTTCCCGAGCCTGGGGCCAGCCCTCGCTTCACCGCCGGTGGGCTGGCTGCGAGCGGTTTCTGCGCCTGAGTGAGGAGGCGACCGGCCCCGGAGGTGTGCCTGCTGGTGGCGGGGGGCTCAGGACCCCTCGCCGCGGCACCCCAGAGCTGTACGAGAGGCCCCGGGCGCTGCACGGAGCAGCGGTTCTCGTGGGTGGGCGCGGGAAGACGGGGAGAACTCCAGCAGGTGGCAACGAGAAGAGCTGTCCCAGGTGATTCCGCGTTGTTCCCCGCAGGTAGGAGGCGTGGATAAAGTGACACTGTGGATGGCAGGGCCGGGGGGTGGGGTGGGGTGGCTCCCACACCGCAGAGCTGGGAGGGGGGCCCCACGCCGGCCGCCAGCCGAGGGCCCTGGGGAGCCAGAGGGATTTCGGGCGAAGGAGCGGGTGAGCACTGGAGTTCGCGGCCGGCGGCGGCTGGCTCTCCCTGGCATGGCCTTGTCCCTGTCCTCATCTGTGTCTGTCTCTCGGCTGTCCCAGTCCTTCCATGGCCCTCGTAACTGGCTAAGTCATTTTCCCTTTCCACGGCACCACCTGACGCCCTATCAGGGACTTGGTGAGAAGGGGTTGACCCCGCGTCTCTTAGCCCCCCCCAGACCTCCGTGCCCCCTCATTCTCTGCTCGAGCGGTGGACTCGCAGAGGCACTTAGCAGGGCAAGGCGCCCCTCCCCCTCCGGGCCGGGCCTCAGGCTGCACAATCCTGGGCCGATGCTCCGTGCCTTGTACCACTCAGTGCCAGCTGGCGGCCCTCGCCGGAGACCAAGGCGGCACGAATGTGGGGGATGGGGGAGGAAGTGGGCAGGGCCCCAAGGGGAGCAGGGGCCAGGATCCAAGGAGGTGGTGGTCAGAAGCTGGGTGGCCAACATGGGGGTCCCATGAGACGAGGGAAAACTAGACTGAGGAATCTGGGGCCCTCCAGGGCAGCGGAGGGGGTTCTGGGCCCCCCACTCTGGCCCTCCTGCCCCTGGCAAACCTGATCCTCCCCCACCCCCGCCACTTTCCTCTACACCCACTCCTTTAAGCTGCCCCTGGCTAATTCGCGTTGGGCCCTTTAAGAGGCGCCTGGGAACTGGGGCACCAGAGGGAGCTGGCAGGCCCCCTGCCCCCCGCCATGCCCGCCTCTGCTCCACCCCTGCCCGGTGCGGACTCCGCTGGAGGTCTCGGACGCCTGGGTGAGGGTCTCCACTGCTGGGCTAGGGGTAAGGCTTAAAAGTGGGCCAGGGTCCCTGGGTTGGGATGGGGTGCAGGATGCCGGTCTCCTAGCACTGGGGACACGGGCGTTTGGGGATAGTTTCGGGGGCTCTGGCCGGGCGGTCCTCTGGTTCAGACTGGGGGCATGGAGGAGTTTGAGGGGCAGAGCCTGGGGGGGGGGCAGGATGTGTGGGTCTCCTCCCCCTCCACCACTCCCTGCCCCTCCTGCAGCGGAAGCTATAGGACGCCCACTCCCCGTCTCCCCACAGGTGGGGAAACTGAGGCTTGGCAAACTGGGGAGATGGAGTTGTGTGCGAGTGGCAGGGGAGATGGGGCTCCCCTTCCTTCTCTACCCCCGGCAACTGGACACAGGGGACCTGGGGGTCCAGCCCACCCCAGCAAGTTTCTAGCCGTGGCCACCAGCAAGACCAGGTCCCTGCTCCCTCATGGGGACAGCTGAGTGCCTTCCTCAGGTTGTGGTTTCCATGAGTCAAGGCCAGAGAGAGGCTCTCAGAAGCCGCACCCCACTCCGCCCCCGGGGGGCATGGGATAAAGCGCAGCCGGGGGTGGGGGGGATCGTGGGCCCCAGCTTCACTGCCTCGGGTCAGTCAGAATCGCAGCCGGACACTGTGTCTGAGCCGCTCGCAGGGAGGGGGCGGGGTGGGGTCTGCAGTTACAAGCCTCGAGCCGCGTTCCCCTTCCTCCAGGCCGCCCCCCCCACCACCCCGATTGCCGCCCCTCCCACCACGGGTCCCAGCCCTGGGCCTGAAGCCCCTGACGCAGCAGGCACCCGAGGGTGCGAGGAGGTGCTGAGGGTGGCAGAGTCCGGACGGAGGGGGATGGTGGGGGATGGAGGGGGATGGAGAGATGGGGGGATGGGGTGGGGGATGGGGGGCTGTGCCGGCAGCTCCTGCGGAGGCCACTTCCGCTTTCTGCACAGGCCTTGCCCTCCCGCCCTGCCCTAGACAGGGAAGCTCGCCGGTCACCGCGGCCCGCGCCCGAGAGGGAAGCGGACCGGCCTCTGACACCCTGTGCCCCGGGACATCACGGGTACACTCACTTCACTCTTCCTAGAACTGTGACTGAGTCTGCACACGAGCCGCCGCTGCTCGCGGGCAGGCTGCAGAGCCAGGTTCACTCCACCGCGTGGGTCAGAGCGCGCGCGCGCCCCGCCCCGGCGCACACGCGAGCTGCAGGCACCGCGCCTGGGGCCCGGGGCCCTCGCTCCGCCTGGCGCCCCTTCCACAGTCTCCGCTCCGTGAGACAGGCCGACCTAGACGGACGGGGCTTTTCAACTCCTCACGTTACCAAGACGTCGAGAGTCCAGCGAGGACGGGAGGGCCTGTGGGTCAGTAGGGTCGCTCAGGATCACGGCTGGCAGAGGACACGGGCCCAGCTCCCAGAGCCCAGCCAGACGCCAGCCCGCGTCTGTCCTTCGCGGGCGGGGAAGGCGGGCTCGGCTCGTCCGGCTCATCCCTGCCCGCTTTGCTCCGCTGGAGGGCCCCTTCCGAAGTCCGCCCCCCATCTCTCCTCTTTTAGCACGAACCTTCCCTTCCTAATAGGTCAAGGGGTTAGGCAAAGGCTTCTGGAGAAGGGGTGCCCCTTCCCACCGAAGTTGGGGTGCTAGTAATAGAAGAGGCTTCTTAGGCTTCTTGACAGGTGAGAGGCCCTTTCTCTCGTCTCATTTGCAGAGGTATTTTATGTGCTCCTTTGCCCCCGCCCTGGCAAACCCGGTCTGCATGGGGTCAGGCTGGCTGGCATCCAGGTGTGACGCACCTGCGTGTGCTGCATTTCCACAAAGAGGGAGACCCAGCAGGACCCACCGCAAGGGAAACCGGCCCCAGCTGACCCGGATCCCAGATGGGGCACAGCTGCTCTGCAATGCCCGCCTGCCACTGGGCCCGGGGGGCTGAAGGGTGACCCCCCCAGGGGCTAGCACCCCCAGCATCTGGAGCCCCCGCCTCCTCCACATGTGGACCCAGGAGCCGCAGAAGGTGGGGCTCAGGGGGACACCCGGTAGGAGGAGGAAGAATGTGGGGAGATTCTAGTCCCTCCCACTTAGAGATGCGGTCGCCATGGCGACTGAGGACCAGTGAGGCGGGATGGGGTTGGGGTTGGGGATGGGAGGCGGGGGTGTGGCAGGACTGAGCCCTGGGAGACCACAGGCTGGCTTTCCGAGGGGAGGGAAACGCAGCGCGTCCCCAAGCTCAGGTAAGGGGGCAGGAGCGCCTCAGCTCTGAGGGCAGGGGGCGGGCCATTGTCTGGCACGGGGTCTGCCCGGAGGAGGGGGCGGACACAGGGGTCGGGCCATTGTGTGCGGTGGTCGCTTGGTCGCTCAGCCTCCCAGCGCCAGTCGGCCTGGAGGAGAGGACCTGGGAGGCGCCGGTAAGGGGCTGGGGGTTGCACGGGAGACAGCGGGGGTGGGACGAGGCGGGGGTGCTGGGGAGCAGAGGCTTCGCGCCCTCCAGGTGATGAATAGAAGTTGCCTTGACTTGCTTGTGACCGTGATGGAGGTTTGTGAGGGGCGGGCAGGTGCGGCTGAGGAAGGGGAGCGGGGGCCCTGCCGCTGCCCCGGACGGAGCTCTCTTGGGCCATCCCGAGGGGCTCTGCCGGGTCGTCGCGCTCTAGCGGTGTCTCTTCTGGGTCTAGGAGCCCCCCCTTAGTGAGGCATCCCAGCTCCAGGGGCGCAGAAGAGAAGGAGCCTTGTGAGGGCCTGGGGCGCGGGGGCGGGGGGCGGAGCGACCGCGTGTTCCCCAGGCCTCCCCACATCTGAATCTTCCCTGGGCCAGGAAGCCTGTCTGATGAGGTCTGGGGGCTGGGGCGGGGGTCCCCCGAGTGTGCCCAGCCTGGGCTCCAGGGCTTGCGGGGAAAGGAGCTGGGGAACCCCTGCGTTGGGGCTGGGAAAGGCCATGGCCCCGTCGCCTGCTCCCTGACCCTCCCCCACCCCGCACCTGGCCCGACAGGACCGGCCCAGACAGCTGCGCTCCCAGGCCTCGGTTTCCCCACTTGTCCCGAGAGGGCTGGGGGCCCGTGGGCTCTGAGCTTGTCAGCGCTGTGGGCAGGACCTGCCGCATCGCTTGGGAGCCCGGTGCAGAGTGACGGCCCGGGCCCCTGGCCCAGGGCCAGGCTTGCGAGGCGGTAGCAGCGGAGCGCCAGACGAGGCGTGGGGCCGCTGCGCGGGGGCCTGTGTGGCTGCTCCGGCCCGGAGCCCACGAAGCCGGCCCCAGCTGTGGGCCCTGCCAGCCGCCGCCGCCCCCTGCGGCGTGACTGACTGCGGCCTGCCTCCCTTTTGCCCCCACCAGAGGGGCAGGGGGTGGGGTGGGGGCGGGGCGGGGCGGGCAGGAGCGGCATGGGCGGGGGCTGCCTCCCCACCAGGCGCCGGGAAGGAGGCCCTGGGCAGGCAGGGTGCACCAGGCACCGGTACCTGTCCTGACAGCCTTTCTCCGCAGAGGCTCCCGTCCTCTCTGGGGTCAGGGGTCAGGGGTCACCCCAGAGACTGCATCTTGACCCAGAGGACTTGGCGCTCGGTCCCCCCACCCCCACATACACAGGCTGGCCTTCTCCATCTGAGAGGCTGAGGTCCCGACTAGGGCTGGGCGGGCAGTGTGGCTCAGGGGTTAGCTCTGAACAGCCCGTCTGGGTTTAACTCGGCTTCTGGCTGTGTGATATCACCTTCCTCCTCTGGGAAGTGGGGTCCTGGAGCTGCTCTCTGCAGAAGTGGCTGGAGGCCTGACAGCGCAGACAACTCTGGCTGGCTGGAGGGTCTGGGGAAGGGGGCCCTGGACCAGGGTGCTAAGCCTTCCAGGGAGGTGGGACCAGGGCCTCGGCTGGGAGGGTGGGGCTGGAACTTTCTCCCCACTTCACCCCCCAACAGAACCCCTCCCAGTGACCCAGATAAGCTAATCTGTTCAAATATGGAGGCCCAGGGGCAGGGTAGGGCCCACATCTGAGCTGGGCTTGGGAGACAGAGAAGGCGGGGTCCGGGTGGGGGTTCCCCCTCTATTCTGAGAGTCAGGAAGACATTCTGGGGGGTGGGCAGGTGGCCCATGGCTTCTCTCAAGGACCTGGCGACCAGCCTCCATGAGAGTCTGGGGGAGTCTCAGGCAAGTCTGGACAGAAACAGCTGTCAGGAGGGGTCCACCCCACAGGGAAATGACCGAGAACCAGAGGCAGCTGAGCAGCCTTCGACAGGCGTTGCAGGGTCAGCCCGGGCCGAGCTGTCCACACAGCAGGAGGGACCTCCTGCCGGTCAGACAGGTGCTTTAAGGAGGAGGCAGTGATTTATTGGAGTCGGACTAGCCTCGGGGTGGCATTGGCCTTGGGGTGGCTGTGCTCTTTAACCGGCAGTCAGTTGTTGGGCTGAGTGGGCAGGAAGCTGCCCCCTTTGTAGGTCACGGAGTTGGGTGCTGGAGGCCTCGTGAACCCTGCACGATGAGTTTTCCCCTGGCGCCTTCCGGAAGGGGCAACCAGCCACCATGAGGAAGTTGGGTGCCTCAGAAGTGTGTTCCAGAAGTATGAGCTCAGATGGGAAATTTTCTGGGTCTCCCACCGGCGTGATGCCACCATGGGGGTGAAGGGGACTGGCCCTCACCAGGACTTCGTCAGCGAAGCCGCGGGGGAGAGCCCCGCGCAATCATCTCAGTTTTAAAAAACGAAAATCGAAAGGAAAGGAAGTCGGGCCAGTGCAGAGACTTCCCAGTAGGTGGGAGTGGTGAGACCCTACCTCCTGGGCACGCGAAAAGGGGACCGCGAACGGTGGGGCGCGCGCCCTGCCTGGAGACGCTGAGCCAGAGGAGACGCCGCGGCCCGGCTGGTTAGACAGGACGCGAGGGGACGAGGGAATGGCAGAGGCGACCTAGAAACTTCCTGGCCTTTTAAACTTGCTGGAGAGACGGAGGTGAACGGAGGGGAAGAAAGAGGTGTGTCTCCTCTCATTCCCCTCCCAATCTACCAACTTCCGCCCAAGCCCGAGACCTGTCACAACTCGAGAGGTGGAAATTCCGGTTTCCCGGTTTCCCTCTGCCGGTGCTGGCTCAGAGTAATGGGCACCTGGGGGGTCTCACCGCTGACCCAGCCAGGTTAAGCCTCTGCCCACTGCCTCTGGGGCCCGGGAACCCCCGCTCACTTCTTTCTCTCGGATGGCACCTCCGCCCCAGAGTCTGGACGCCTGGTTCTGCTCTGTGGCTGGCTCGAGGGTATGTGAGATGAGATGGGTGGCTGGAGACTGGTGGTCCCCTGGGACGGAGACCAGGGCAAGGGTGGGCAGCTGCAGAGGCTGGGAGACAGACAGCCGCCCCTGCCGCGGTCCGCCTGCTTGGGTCGTCGGTGGGCGGGGGGTGAGTGTGAGGCTCCGAAAGTGCCAGGAGAGTTGGGCTTCGAGCGCGGGCATCTGCTCCCCACGAAGTCCCCTGCGGGGTGGGGGCGGTGGTTTGGACTCTGGGCCCTGGGAGGGAGGCGGGCAAAGAGCAGGGGACAAGGACCTCCGTGAGTGAGGTGAGAAGGCGTGGGGCTGTAGGTAGCAGGAGGCCAGAGGGGAACAGCTGGGCTCCCACGGATGGGGGGGCGCGGCTGCAGGCCAAGGCTGTGCCCCGTGTGGGAGATGGAAGTGAGACCCGGAGGGCTTTCTGAAAAGGAAACTGTCCCCCGGCACCCCCTCCCAGACACTTCTGCTGCCTGGGGCTCTCCGATTGGTCCCGGGCAGATGTGGTCGGGGCAGATGTGGTGAGGGCCGTCTGCCAGAGCGTCTGCTGCTGTTTCCCCAGAGCTGGCGGGCGGCCCGAGGCTGAGCATGGCCCCCCTGGCCCCGGGCCCGGACCCCTGGAGCCTCCTGGGCCTTTTCCTCTTCCGACTGCTGCTGCTGCTGCCGGGGACTGCGGGGGACGGTGGGCAGGGGCCCGTGCCCAGGGTCAAGTACCTCGCAGGTAAGTGTTTGATGACCCAGAAGTGTGGGGATGGCCGCAGGCGGCCGGGGGCTGGAGGGAGGGGCGAGGAACGGACATGGAGAAGCGGAGAGGCCAGGGCGAGAGGTGGAGGGCGTGAGGCAGCGGCACCGGAGGCCGAGACCCAGACAGGACCGAGGCGCCGCCGCCTGGGCGAAGGCCAAGCCCGGGGAGGAGAGGGGACCAGGGCGCCGCCTCTCCTGGCTCTCCCAAACCAGGGCTTTCCTCTCCCTCCTTAAACCCCACTGCCATCGAGCTGGGCACCTCGAGCCCGTAACTGCTTTCACGTCCCCGGGTGCCCCCAAGGTCAAGGCCCGTGCCAGAAGGACTTCTGCGGACCTGGTGACACGGGACGCGCTGGGCCCCAGCCGACCCCACAGATCATGCTGGGCCAGGCGCGTCCGGTGCCACAGGGATGTGAGGACTTAGGGTGGCCCGGCCGGGGTACAGGCCGCGGGTCCCCGTGGACACAGCTTGGCTGGTTTCTTACTGCGGCTGCCGGCTGCTGGCCTCCAGCCTCCGCGGGAAGATCCAGCAAAGGGCCCAGGCCCTGCAGGGGGCGTGGGGCGGGGGGCGTGGGGCAGGGGGCGTGGGGCGGGGGCTCCTGGGCACGGCTGTGTCTTCAGCTGCTTTCTGGGGCGACATGGTAAAGGAAACGCGGGATGCCCCCTCCGTGTGGGGGCTGGGATCACCCACGCACACAGGACGGCCCCTGCCGGCAAGGTGCTGGTGTCCCATGGGGAGCAGATGAGCCATCCACAGTCATGCTGCCGGTGGTCAGGGATCCCTCACGGGGGTTTCCACTGCTCTGGGGGAGGCCGGCCCTCCCGCGCCTTGCCACACCGCTCCCCACTCCTCCTTGTGAGCCTGTCAAAGACTCAGCCTCCAGCGGTAATAATTAGCCTGTCAGTCCTCCAACTGATGCAAAGGTCAAATGTGCCCATGAGGGAGGATTGCAGGGGCGCCTTGTCCTTGCTGGTGGCCGGTGGTCACAGTGCCAAGGTGACAGAGAGCACCTAGGCTCACCGCCTCTGCCCACGGAGACCCAGGAGAAACGCGTCCCTTCTGCTCAGCCTCCGGCCCTCCTTCTAGTGGGGAAATTTCCTGCAGGCGGGGAGGGGAAGGAAGTGGGCTCGAGCCCGGAGCCTTACAAGCCGCAGCAGCTCAGACGCGTGGTCCGCGTGGTCCGCCCGTGCCTGGCTTTCCTGCCTGCGGCTGCTGGCACCTCCCCGCCCGCCCCCCTGGAGGGCCGCGTCCCCCTCGTCCCCCTCGGCAGCCGGCAGCCGGGAGCATGCATCGTGTCTCACTTTATGTCCGGTCCCTTTGTCTGGCTCTCGGTGTGGGCCGCCCACCCCCAGCCCTGGGCTCTCATTACCTTGTGTCTGGCCGCCTGTCCTCCCTACTGTGGGCTCAACGCAGAAAGCCCAGCAGGGCAGGCCGCGGGGAGCTGCTGGTGAGGACTGTCCCCCCACCCCCACCCCCGCAAGGCCTGGAGACCACACCCCGCCAACCCTCCCCTCCCCCCCACCAGCTCCTCGCTCACCTCTTCTCATCACCTCCCAACAGGGGACGGCCGCAGGCCTCTGAGCCTCTTCCACCAGAAGGGCCTCCAGGACTTCGACACTCTGCTCCTGAGTGCTGATGGAGGCACCCTCTACGTGGGGGCCCGCGATGCCGTTCTGGCCTTGGATGTCCAGGACCCAGGTGTGCCACAGCTGAAGAGCATGGTGAGGGCGCGGGCCGGACTGGGGTGGGGAGGGGGCCGGCGGCCGCCCTGTGCCCGGGCTGGCTGTGGGTGAATAACCACCCCAATCCTGTTATCTCTACAGTTGACCTTTGGACAATGTGGGTGTGAACTATGCGGGTCCTCATGTGAGGATTTTTTTTCAGTAAATATACAGTTGGCTCTGTACCCCAGGGTTTCCCATCTGTGGATTTAAGCAACTGGTGACCAAAAACAGTATTTTTGACCCACGGTTCAGAATCCGTGAACACCAAGGGCAACTGTATATGCATTGTGGGGGGCCTAGAACCCTTGTGGATACTGAAGGATGGCCACAGTTAAGTTTGGGGGACTCGAAAGTTATATGCGGATGTTCGGCTGTGCGGGGGTGGGGTCCACCGCATTCGACAGTCTGCGACGATGCTTGGCACCTAGACCTGGTCCGCGTAACAGACAAGAAGAACTCCAGCGGCCTCACCATTCACTGGCAGCGCGGATACGGGTCGAACGGCATTGACTGCTAAAATGACTGAAATCATCGACACATGGGAGAAACATTGGTGCAAACATGTCGATGACGGGTCCACCCGCTTGTAGAAATTGCCGGAGCTCCGGTGTTAAATTACAGTCGCCCTGCAGGGGCCATGGCCTGAGAGAGAAAAGAGAGGAGAGGGTGTGGCCAGCAGCTGCGGAGCCCCCCCGCCCCCGCATCCCCTGCACTCCCTCCCCCCCACCCCCCGCCCCCCACACCCCTTCGTGTGTCTCTCGCTGTGGTCTCTGGGCCACCTGCACGGATGGGGTGCTGGTGAAAATGCAGGTTCTCTGAAGTGCGATCCCGGAACTGACATTTTAAAGTTTTCCCAGAAATGCGCGCTCTGACAATAGCCGCGCTCGCTGTACGCCACGTCCTGCCCCGGTGGTTTTCATAGGCCACCTAGTCGTGGCCGCCAGAAGCCTGTGAAATGGACCAGGTTCGCTCCGCCATCAAGTGGCTGAGCCCAGGCACCAACCCAGGTCCGATCCCACAGCCACCTGCTGGCGTGGAGCTGTGTCCTGCTGAGCGTCAGCAGCACCAGAGTCACAGAGTCACAGCCCTGGCCACCGGCCGGCCTCGCTCCAGCCCTCGGCAGGTCTTGCCTGCCGGCGATTTCATACCAGAGCCAAGAAGGGGGCGGCGGGTCAGAGCTATCAGAGCCGGGCACCTCATGTCCCTTTCTCTTCCCCCGCCCGACTCCCCATTTCAGATACCCTGGCCGGCCAGTGACAGAAAAAAGACTGAATGTGCCTTTAAGAAAAACAACGAGGTGAGCAGAGGTGGGGGTAGAGGGACCCAAGGAGAGAGCCCGGGTGTCTCCAGACCAGCTCTGGCTGGCCTCGGGCGGGCTGGCAGCAGAGGCCACTTGTTTGCGTGACTGCCGCCTGCATCGTGGTAGAGGCAGAGAGGCCACCTCCACACCGCCCAGCCCTCCTCCCCACCGGGAAGTGCGGGCAGCCTCCAGGGGCCCAGGAGTTTGGGGCAAGTGGGCTGGAGACCTGAATTGTCTGTCTATCCCGAATTCTCTATCTCCCCCAGACACAGTGTTTCAACTTTATCCGTGTGCTGGTCTCTTTGAATGCCACCCACCTCTATGTCTGCGGCACCTTCGCCTTCAGCCCCGCCTGCACCTTCATTGTGAGTTTCCTGGCGCCCATGGGCCCGCAGCCTCCCTGCTCGCGTCCGCTCCCAGCGCATCCCCTGCAGCCCTGGAACCGCTGGCCTCCCAGAGGCACAGCCCCGTGAGCTTCGATGTCCCCCTGCGCCCCAGTGCCTCCCTCCCTCCCTCCCCACATGTTCCAACCACCCCTCCTCCCCCTCCCACCAGGAGCTCAAAGATTCGCACCTGCTGCCCATCTCAGAGGACAAGGTGGTGGAGGGGAAGGGCCAAAGCCCCTTCGACCCCGCCCACAAGCACACGGCTGTCTTGGTGGGTGAGTATCAGGTTCCCTGATCCATCCCAATGTCTGTCTTCCCAGGTCACTCTGTGACCTACGGACTCCGACAGAGTTTCCTGAAAGGCTGGGGACAGGAGGGGTATAAAAGCTTCAGGACACAAGACCAGAGGTTCCTGCTGAAGCCGCCATAAAGGAGGTGGAGAGAGATGGAAGTGGGGAGACACGCAGAGGAGGAGGGGCTGGGAGGGGTGTCAGGGGGACGAGACGCCTGAGAGCCGGTCCTTTGCTCCCGTGTGCCCACATGTGCTGAGAACTGTGGGCTTACGGGGAAGACATCCTGGCCCTGTGCCCTCTGGGACACAAACTATTACGGACTTGCCTGCCTGGCTTCTCGGAGGAGGTGGCCCTTGGCTTTTGAGCGGGACCTTGAAGGACAGGTAGATGGGCTGGGCGGGTGCTCCAGGAAGCGGAGGGTAGGACCCAAGGTGCAGAAGGAAACGCAGCCAGCTGCCGGGAACGATGAGTGATTCTGCTCGGCAAGTGGCTGAGCTGGCCGTGTGGGGTGTAGTCAGGTGCGGGGTGTAGCCAGGCAGAGGCTGGGAACATGCCAGACACAGAGGGCGGGAGGGCGCAGTGCTGTGGGCAGGAGGAGCAGGGTGCCCGGCGGCGGCGGAGAGAGGGGGGGGCGTCAGCTGGGCTTCAGGGCTCCACAGGGCAGAGCGGAACCAAGGAGGGGGCCAGAGACCGATGTGAGCACAGGCGGTCAGGGGCAGGTCTGAGAGGGCAGGGCACCTGCAGCTGGTCACCTCTCTACCCCCCAGACGGGACGCTCTACTCGGGCACCATGAACAACTTCCTGGGCAGCGAGCCCATCCTGATCCGCACACTGGGACCCCAGCCCGTCCTCAAGACCGACACTTTCCTCCGCTGGCTGCAACGTAAGTGCCCGAGCCCCACCCAGCGCAGGTTGGCCCTTCCGCGAGCCTGAGAGCTGGCGATCCGTTTGATTCCCAAGTGTAGACCGTGTGCTGTGTTCAAGGCACTGGGGTACCGCAGGGAGGGAGACCGGCCCGTCCTCGTGAAGCGTTCGTCTCCCGCAAATAAAGGAGTCCCGGTCCCCTCCGCCCAGCCCCCATGGCCACCCTCGACCAGCGGTGGGACCCGAGGTCGCCCCTCTCCTGGCCTCGGGAGCCAACCCCAGGGTTTGCAGCAAGGAGCCCCCAGGTGCTCAATCGCTAAGCCTTGCTGCCCGCCCCCGCAGCGGACGCCTCCTTCGTCGCCGCCATCCCTTCGACCCAGGTCGTCTACTTCTTCTTTGAGGAGACGGCCAGCGAGTTTGAGTTCTTCGACAAGCTCCGCACGTCCCGTGTGGCCCGCGTCTGCAAGGTGCGCCTCCGGGGGCCGGGGGCGGGGCTGGCCGTTGAGGAGCTAATGGAGAGGTGGTGGAGGCGGGGCCGAGAGCCTAGCGACCAATGGGAGAGGGGAAGGGCGGGGCGCGGCACCCTGACTCCGCCCACGCCCGTAGAACGACGTGGGCGGCGAGAGGCTGCTGCAGAAGAAGTGGACCACCTTCCTGAAGGCCCAGCTGCTCTGCACCGAGCCGGGGCAGCTGCCCTTCAACGTCATCCGCCACGCCGTCCTGCTGCCGGGCAATTTTTCCTCCGGTCCCCATGTCTACGCAGTCTTCACCTCTCAATGGTGAGCCCCAGCGCAGGGACGCGGGGGCTGGTGCGGGCTCTGGGGCCGAGCACATGCGCACGCCTCGCCTCGCGTAGAAGGACCTTCGATCGTGCGCTTCGTGTAGGCGGGAAAATAAAGCTCAGAGAGGGTCCTACTAGTTTTACATCTTGTCCGGTTCAAAAAGGCCAGGAGGTGGCTTACAGAAAGCGACTGTTAAAAGAAAGCCCATAAGGAGATGGGAATTAAAGGAGAATTGGAGAAGCTAAAGATGAGGATGGGGTCAGCACATTCCTCATTTTCGCAGTCCCTGGGTGCCGCGCACAGATTTAGCTCCGAGCTTCCTAGTGGCCAGAGCAAAGAGGGAAACACCGTCAGCATCATAAGACAAAAAATATAGCCGTTTTAGATACCTGCTGACAATGCCAGGTCCCAAAGATATCTGGTGCGAGCAGGGTCTGGTGCCTGTGGCGTCCAGAACTGAGAACACGGTGCGTGCCTCAGTCAGGTTAAAGAGAACAAGAGAGACAGACCTTCCGTCTCCACGGACCAGGGCGAGGCGAGACAGGCTCGTGCTCAGGCTCTGCTTGTTTCTCTGCGGGACCTGAAGGAGGAGGCTCCATGTGGAGCCCCGCAGGAGCCGGTCCTACGACCCTTCCCTGGGGACAGACATCCTTAATATCTCATATTAAGGACGATCACACCGGAGATCCTAAGATGGGCCGGAGCCAGCGGTCCTCCTGGCCTGTACCACCGCAGCTGGGGCGGGAGAGGCAGCGGGAGGCTGGCCCAGCCCTGCGCACTCGTGCCCTCCTGGGGCTTCTCGCCGGGGGCGGGCCAGGGCTGGAGGGGGCGCTTCCTGGCACAGCCCAGGAGATCACGGACACTGTGCCCTCGCGCCGTCTCCAGGCAGGTCGGCGGGACCCGGAGCTCCGCTGTCTGTGCCTTCTCTCTCAAGGACATCGAGCGCGCCTTCGAGGGGAAGTACAAGGAGCTGAACAAAGAGACTTCCCGCTGGACTACTCATGGGGTCCCCGATGATATCAGTCCCCGGCCAGGCAGCGTGAGTACCCCCTACACGCACACACACGCACTGAGCAAAGCCCCTCCCCGCCAGAGGCACGCAGCGCCCTCAGCAGAGCACCTGTGGTGGCGTAATAAATGGCGGCGCGCGCTCGCGCCTCCGCTGGTCCTGTCTGCTCAGATGCACGCCCAGTCCGGGTGCCCACATTCGACAGGTGTCCAGCCGCCTCTGTCATGCGGCAGGCCCCCTCCACCCAGCTGCGCTCACATCAGACACCTGGCCTGTGGCCGAGCGACCGTGGGCTGTGCCGAGGACTGTGCCGAGGACTGTACTGGGTATCTCTACTGCCTTTCTTATCTAACTGGCTTCTGATCTGAGTCGTACGTGCACCCCATTGAAGGAGTCGGATAGATGAACAGGGCTGGCGACAGGAGACGGCCCTGTGCCCTGCCCTCCGCTCGTCCCCCTCTGGAGACGGCGGCCTCAGCTCTTTGGCTGGTCCTGCCAGTGTTTATCTCCGAACCCTCAGTGGCGCAGTCGCAGTCCCGTTGCTGCTGCTTGTCCTTTCAGCCCCAGGCAGTGTCTGTTGAGTCCCTGCTCTGGAAGGTTAGGGTGGTGCCCTGGGGCTGGCCCGTGGCAACCAGCAAACACCCCCTCTGCGCAGCTCTTTCCAAATGCGAGTCCAGTGAGGTGACACTGGTGGCCTGAAATCAGCCCTGGCGGAGAATAAACCAGGGAAACCAGCAAACGCTGCAAACCGGGCCTCCGCCCCGCCCCCTGCCCCCAGCCGCCTTGCCAACACGCCAGCACCCCGCCCCTCACCTCCGCAGGTCTGTGGCAATTCTGGTTAGATCAGTATTTATATTGCGACTCTCACTATTCACAGATCAGCCACGTACTAAGCCTTGATTACTTTTCCTTTTGCATGAATTTTGATTTTCCGAAGGGTTAGTCGTTATCTTGATTTTTTTTTCTTTTTGCTTGCTTTGTTTCCTAAGCTCTTATCTTTAACCCCAAATTCTTCCTCAATTATCTGAATCTCTCCTGAAAGACAGTCCCCTAGAGTCTCACCTCCCCGGAGTCCCTCCCTGTCTCCTGCAGCCTGGCCCAGGGCCCTCTGCATCCGGCTCGCCTGCCACCTGGATCATAGGGCATTCCCTCTGCCTGTTTCTTTTCTTCTTCTTCTTCTTTTTCTTCAATGCCGACAGCACCTGGTCTTCCCCGGAGGTCTCCCATCCAAGCGCTAACCGGCTTAGCTCCCCAGACCAGACGAGATCGGGCATGCTCGGCGTGGCGTGCCCGTAGGCTCGCTCGGCCTGTTTCTTGTGATCACGCGTGTTCCTTGAGCCCGTGGCTGCTGCGACTGCTTTTTTCCCCCCTCTAGCTTACTTTGGTGGAGGTTCGCCTCCACAGATTTCCTAGAAGAGGGCGCACAGTGGGGAAATCTTTTGAGACCTTGAACGTCCGAAAATGTCTCTGTTCTATTTCCATATTGGAGAGTTTTGCTGTGTACATGTCATTCTCGACTGGAAATAATCTTCCTTCGAAACTCTGAAGCCTCACTCTAGGATCTCCTAGCTTCCAGCTGCGCTGCTGGGGAGAAGCCACACCTGTTCTAATCCCTAACGCCTTGAATGCCACCTGTTGCTTTTGTTTGTTTGTTTTTCTGTCACTGGAATCTCCTAGTGCCTTTCCTTTGTTCTTGGCTGTTCTGAAACATCACAGTGTTGTGCTTCGAAGGAACTCTGTTCATTAATTGTACTGGGCGTCCAGTTTGCCCTTTTGGCCCGGAAATTTAGTTCCTGCAGTTCTAAGAAGTTTTCTTGGGCTATCTCCTCCTATTTCCTTTTCATTCGACAGCTGTTTTTGGAGGCTGCGTGCCACCGTCCTGGGCACTGGGGACACAGGAATGAACAAAACGGACAGAAGCTTCCCACGGAGCCGACGCTCTAATACCACACGGCACGTCCTCACTCCTTCCTGGAGCTCCCCTAACTTTTTACGTCTTTTCCTACTTTCAAAGGCTTTGCTTTTGTTCTGCTTTTTGGAAAGAGCGTCTCAATGTTCTCTTCTGACCTTCCTAGCAGATTTTTAACTTCTGCTAATATATATATACTTTCCTAGATTTTTTTTTCGAGCTTTAAATATCTCTTTTAGAAAAATGTTCGATTATAGAGAACTTTAAACATATGCAAAGTAAGCAGAAGAGTGTACTGGACCTCCATATACCCATCAGGCAGCTCCAACTCATAGCCGTAGTGATCTAGTATGACTCATCTCAAACTTTAAATGATATCTGCAAAGACCCTTTTTTGCAAATAAAGTCACATTCACAGGTTTTAGATGGACTTCTTTTGGGGGGCGGCACCATTCAGGCCACTACATCATCCATAAACATTTTAGCATGCATCCCCAAAAGATAAGAGCTTAAAAAATGCTCATAGTACCATTATCACACCCCCAAATTAACGACTCATTAATCTAACATGCATTTCAGTGTTCAGATTTCTAATCATCTCATAGGTGTCATAAGAGTATTTTAAAACACAGTTAATTTATTTGAATCAAACTCCAAATAAGAGCTGTATAAGTTTGGATTCGTTGTTCTTTTAAGTCTCTTGTAATCTAGATGTTCTCTTTCTGTCTTCTTTTTTTTCTCTTGTAAGTTATTTGTCACGTAAAATTTTCCACCATCTGGACCGTGACGATCCTGCGTGTCGGTGGTGGCATCTGAGTATTTCTCTGTGACTTAGTGGTCGGTCGGCTCCGGAGACTTGATCAGATTAAAGTGGGGGTGGGGGAGGGGGAGCAAGGCGCCCTTCGTGGCCGCGTGGCTGGTGCCTTCGGCTGCCCATCCCCCCCCCCACCCCCAAGCCAGGACGCTGCCTCTGAGGCCATTTCATCCCGACGCCGTCTCCCCTAAGTCGTGATGAGACTCGGCTGCGGACTTGCCGTCTCTCCGTTTCGTTTTCCTCTCCGGTTTTATGACTCGTTCGTTTTCCCCGTGTGTTGGCTTTGGTCTCTCACGATCGTGGCTGTCGACTCACACGTGAGAGCGGGGGCCCACGGCGCTGTTGGGAAAGTCTGTGGTTTGGGTGTGACGTGGCAACTGGAGCCCCGGCGTGGCCCTGCCGAGGGCGGTCTGGCTGGGCTGTTTCGCTGGGGACCTTTAATGCTAGCATCTTCAGGTCTTTCCTCTTGGACCTCGAGTCTGTCCCCAGAGGAGAGCCTTCTGGTCTTCTGCGTGGAGGGCGTGGCCCAGTCCGCTTTCAGGGTGCGGTCCCCCCTCCACCTCACCGCTGTCCTCCCTCCAGAGACCCTCTGTCCCGCCCTCTCCAGAGCGCGAACCTCCAGTCCTGGGCCAGGGCATGGAAGGGACGGTCGCTCAGCTGCACAGAGCTGCGGGTTCTGCCTGCCTTTTAAACTCTTTAGACTTTCACATGATCCCGATCGTCCGGCCCGCCTTCTCCCCCACGTGCGGAGTGACCGGGGCCGCTGATTCATGAACTTTAGGAATTCCACCTTGGAACTGGGGTAGTTGCGGGCCACCCCGGGGCCAGCTTAAGGAGATTTTTTTTTTTCCTGCTCAGTGTTTTACTATTTGTTCGTCTGCTTTCCAGCCGCCCAGACGTGGGGCTTTCGCCTCCTCTCCCGTCCCCTCACCTGGGGTAGTTCATGCCTTTTAAACAAAATCCCCTGGGAGGAAGCGAGAGCGGCCACCGCGCGCGTGCATCCTGGCGTCAGAGCGAGACGTAGATGTTTTTCCTTCGCTTGACAGATGAGGAACTTGAAGCTTGTGCCGGGGGCGGGGGAGGGGGAGGGGACTGGGCTGAGAACACAGCTTGCAGGCGGCAGAGTGGGCGCTGGCCCTGTGACGGTGCTGTTGGGCCTGGAGGACAGGTATCCTGACCGAAGGCTGGGACACGGGAGTCCCCGAGCCCCAGCACGCTGCAGTTGGCAAGGCCTCTAGAGACAGCTGGTCCAACCTCCTCACTTCTTGGGTGAGGAAAAGGAGGCCCAGATGGAGAAGAGCTCGTCCCACGGCCTGCAGCCGGTCCCCACGGGCCGCGACGAGGAACGCGCCCTGCCACAGCACCCCTTTCTGCCCACCCTTCGTTCGGTCACCGGCTCGGCCAACATTTCTTGGGCACCAGCCATGTGCCGGGTCCTGTGCCAAGCCTGGGGCAACGGGCACGCTTCCTGCCGGCTCCTGGCTGCCGGAAGTCCTCGACGAGGGCGCCCGGGCGCGGAGGGGGAACAGCCAACGCCTGGCGAGTCCCTCGTCCACGCCGCCCGCTCTGCGGATTCCCCCGTGTGCAGTTTTCATGCCGTCCTCACGGCCAGCCTGCCGCGCCCTGGCGCCACGCCCAGTTCACGGTTTTGGAGCCTCGGGCGTTGGGGTGCTGGGGTTCCCAGCCAGGCAGCTCCCCACTACCCACCCTCCAGAGGGAGGCGGAGGGAGGGAGCAAGCTGACCGACCTGCCCCCTTCCCTCGCAGTGCTCGGCGGGCCCCTCCTCCGATAAAGCCTTGACCTTCATGAAGGCGCACTTCCTGATGGATGAGCAGGTGGTGGGGATGCCCCTGCTGGTGAAGTCAGGTGTGGAGTACACGCGACTGGCGGTGGAGGCTGCCCAGGACCTCGATGGGCACAGCCACCTGGTCATGTACCTGGGCACCAGTGAGTAAAGGGCCCCTGGACATCCCTCAGGGCACCGGGGCAGGGGCTGCCGCTCACTCAGGTTGAAACCTGCATTCGTTCATTCATGCATTCATTCAAGAAATGTTTTCTGAGCACCTACTATGTGCCTGGCACCCTGCCGGGCTCTGACAATGCAGCAGGGAAACAAAAGAGCCCAGCGCCTACGCTTTCTGCGTCCGCCTGGCTGGGGAGACGCGCGGGAGGGCTTTGTGGCCTCTGCAGGGCTGTTCGTCCTGCGGGGCCACGTTGGAGGTGAAGAGGGGGCGGGCCGAGGGGGGCTGGACACGGCCAGTGCAGATGTCGCTCCCCCGGGAAGCTTGGCTCCGAAGGGGGAGGGGGCGACTGCAGGAGGGCGGGGGTCCAGACAGCCTTCTCTTCTTAAACACGGAAAGTTAAATACGGAAAGGCTGTGAGGGTCCGTGGAGGGGGAGATGGAGATGGTGGATAACTGGGGGGGGGAGGGCTGGCCAGAACGGAGGAGAGCGGGGGGGGGGGGGTGGGCAGGGCCAGGGAGGAGGGCCGGCGGCTCTGCTGGCCCCGCTGTGCTGGCCACGCAGGAGTCAAGGGGGGTTAGACGGGGTGGGACGGGTGACCTGGGCGGTGGGCAGGAAGCAAGGGGAGCCCCGAGTGAAGGAGTCGTGTTAGGGGACACAGGTCTTGAGCTGCGAGTAAGGCTGACGGGTGGGAGGCGTGCGGAGCGGGGTGGACTCAGGCGGTCGTCGCGGCCGTGGGGGGCAGAAGGAGGGAGAGTCGGGGGGAGGGTGGGGACTGCGAGCGTGTGTGTGGGAGGCCTGGTGACGTGCGCGACCCCGAGCCTTGGGGGGGGCCCTGTGACTAGTGCCCATGTGGAGAGCAGGGGAGAGCAGCTTGGCCTTGTGGGGTGCGGGGCGGCGGGCGGTAAGCACCCCAAGGCAGTGATGCAGGGTGTCAGGAGAGATCAGTCCAGCGTGAGCGGGGTCCTCAATGCGAGTCGGGGTGGTCACAGTTTGTAAAGGGTGGTCGGGGCAGAACTCCCCGAAGTGCCTTTGAGCCGGCGGGCGACATGCTTGCCCACAGGAGCGCCCCGCCGCCCACCGCCCCACGTCCTGGAGAACGTGGACACTTGGGTTCCTTCAGGGACGGAGTTTGGCCAGGCGATTGCAAAGCAGGACCGAGGGGCAGGGGCTGGAAGCCGTTCTCACGCTCCATCCCTGTGGCACCTGGGGAAGAGCGTGTGACTGCGGGGAGACCATCCGGGCCGGGGCGGGAGGAGAAGGGCCGCCGGGGCCCAAGGGCGGACATGGGCAGCTCTCTGTCTCCCCGCAGCCACGGGTGCCCTGCACAAGGCTGTCGTGAGCGAGGACGGCAGAGTGCATCTGGTGGAGGAGATCCAGCTGTTTCCCAGGCCGGAACCTGTTCTCAACCTGCAGCTGGCCCCCACCCAGGTGCGGAGGGGCCTCCAGTGGCGGTGGGCCGGGGCCGCTGGGTCCGGGGCAGGCACGCGGGAGCACGGGACACTCCGTCTCTCTTCCAGGGCGCAGTGTTTGCAGGCTTCTCAGGCGGCGTCGTGAGGGTTCCCCGAGCCAACTGTAGTGTGTACGAGAGCTGCATGGATTGCGTCCTTGCCCGGGACCCCCACTGTGCCTGGGACCCCGAGTCCCGAATCTGCCGCCTGCTGCCCACCCCCGCCCCGTGAGTGCCCATCCTGGACAGCCCCAGGACCCCTTCTGCCCAGGGTGCCCCTGTCCGTCCTCCCTCCAGGGCCCCGGATGCACTCCCTCCGAGACCGCCCTTCAGGGTGGGCTGCACCCGCAGTTCTGGAGCGGCTCCAGCGTCCGGGTCTCTTCTCTCTGTCCTGCCTCGCGCCCCCCCTTCTTCCCCGCGGCGCCCCCCCTCGTCCCGCCGCATGTACTGCAGGGATGCTCTCCCCTTTCCCGCCTTCTCAGGAGGTCCTGGAGGCAGGACGTGGAGCGAGGGAGCCCCGGCTGGGCGTGCGCCAACGGCCCCGTGGGCAGGAGCCTCCCGCCTCAGAGCCGCCCCCAGATCAGTGAGTGTGGGGCCGGAGACGCAAGGGCTCGGGAGGACTTCCGGGCAGGGCGGGCGGTCTCGCCCCATCTCCTCCCCCAGCGCCCGCCTGGCTGAGACCCCAACACCCAGAGTCGGGCGGGTTTGGGTCCTGGCTGTAGGGAGAAGGGTGGGGGCTCCCGGCCGGGACTCGGGGTGGAAGGTGAAGTCGGTTGTGGCGTCAGCTGGCTCAGGTGGGCTGCAGGGTAGTTTGGGGTCCGGACTGGAGCGGGGCTGAGCTGGGAGCTGACATGAGAGTTGGAGGTGTGAGTCGGGAGTCCACTAGTAGGGTAGAGACCCTCTCCCACCTCCCTCTCCCCCCCTTAACCTTTGCCCCCTTTCCTATGCCCACAGTTAAAGAAGTCCTGGCCGTCCCCAACTCCATCCTGGAGCTCCCCTGCCCCCACCTCTCAGCCCTGGCCTCCTACCACTGGGGCCAGGGCCCGGCCCCGGCGCCGAGGGCCTCCTCCGTGGTCTACAACGGCTCCCTGCTGCTGGCGCTGAGGGACGGGGCAGGCGGCCTCTACCAGTGCTGGGCCACCGAGAACGGCTTCTCGTACCCCGTGGTCTCCTACTGGGTGGACAGCCGGGACCAGCAGCTGGCCCTGGCCCCTGACCTGGCGGGCATCCCCCGGGAGCGCGTGGAGGCCCCGCTGACCAGGGTGGGCGGCGGGGCTGCCCCGGCCGCCCAGCGGTCCTACTGGCCGCACTTCCTCGTGGTCACCACGCTGCTGGCCCTGGTGCTGTCTGCAGCCCTCATCCTCCTCCTGGTGTCCCCACTGGGGGCGCTGCGAGGCCGGGGCAAGGTCCAGGGCTGTGGGCCCCTGCCGCCGGGGGAGAAGGCCCCCCTCAGCAGGGAGCAGCACCTCCCACCTCCCAACGGGCACAGGACCATGGCCAGCAGCGTGGGTGTCGACGGCGACCGCCTGGGCACCGAGGTGGTGTGAGCTCTGGGCACAGGCCGGGGCGGCGTGGCGCCTGGCCGTGCCACCTGGGGGCCCGGAGCGGTGTGGACCTGAGCAGGCTGGCGCCGTGTGAAGGACACCGTCTCCCCCAAGAGCAGCCTCTCCACCCCGCAGTGGGCCGGGCGCAGCGCCGGCTCCCGCGTGGGGCCGCCTTCTACCAAGCATATGGGCCCCAGGTGGGGGCCGCCCCGGGCCTGGACCTTGACTGTGAGAGGACCTGGAGGGGACCCTGAGACGCGTGGCTGTTACCGGCGCCTGTGACACGGACACGAGCCTCCGAGCAGCCGCGAGCAAGCACGTCACCGCCCCTGGAGACTCACCCTGAGCAGCTGCCACCGTGGACCCGATGTGCCCTGCTCCCGGAGCTCCCTGGGGGGCTGCAGGGAGCTGCCCCTGCTGCTGCCCTGGACGCCGTGCCACGCCACAGGGAGTCTCTCCTCGGCCCGGCCTCCCATCCCGCTCCGGGAGCAAGCTGCATCCAGCAGGCTGCGTCCCTTCTGGCCCGGCCAGACTGGCGGGCTGACCTGAGCCTGTTCGCGCCTTCACCTGGCTGACCCTTTGACCTCTCTCCTCCCCTTTGTTTTTGGATTCAGAAAATTGCTTGTCACAGACAGTTTATTTTTTATTAAAAAAACAAAGCTTACGATCAGTGCCGTGCTGGCCCGTGCTCCGGCGGAGGACTGCGGGGCGTACGGGGACCGGGCATCCCAGGACGGGAAGGGACGAGGGCCGGGCGTGTGGGGCGGCGGTTCGCTAGAACTCTAAGCCTCGGCTCCTGCCCCCCGCCCCCAGCCAGCCCCACGGCCCTTCCCTCCGCCCCAGCCGTCGCTCCCGCGTACCCCAGACCTCGCCTTCGCGCCAGCGCCCGGCGCTGACCAGATGGCCCGGTGACGCCTCGTCCACCGCTGGGCACCGATTCGGCAGGTCTCCCTGCTGGGCCCGCGGTTGCTGTCCCGTCGCTCCCACGGCTCCCCCACGGTGCTCGTGACGCCAGCTCGGTCCCCCGCCCTCCTGCAGCAGGATGGGATTTATAGGAAGGCCAGGCACCTCCCGGCCACCCCCGCCTGGCACCTCCCGGCCACCCCCGCCTGGCACCTCCCGGCCACCCCCGCCTGGCACCTCCCGGCCACCCCCGCCAGGCACCTCCCGGCCACCCCCGCCAGGCACCTCCCGGCCACCCCCGCCTGGCACCTCCCGGCCACCCCCCCCGCCACGCCCTGCCCGCTCGCCTGCCACACAGGCACGTGTCCCTCTTCCGGCCAAGGCCACCCGGGGCCGTGGGCCCCGCCTCTCCCTGCGAGGGCCCTCGCATCGTCCCTCAGGTCAGCGCTCCTCAGCTTCCTCTCCCCTCTCCGGCCTCAGGGGCGCTAGGTATTTTTTTCTCTGTAGAAAAAAAACGACACCCCCAAACTGCACCCGTCAGCCTGCTCCCCCCAGCCCTGTTAGCACCACACACAGGAGAGGTTCTGGCCGGCTGCTCCCCGCGCGACGCCCGGGGTTGTCCCGCCCCCCGCCCCCCTGCCTGCGGTCTGGCTTCGCCTCGCCTCTCTGCTCAGATGATTTCACAATCGCCCACAAGCCCTAACGGGTCTTGACACCTGTGCAGCCTCCACACCCTGACAGCCCTAAATTCGCAACTCCCTTCTATGGCTTCTTTTTTTGAGTTTTCAAGAAATGGTTCAAAGGTAGTTAAAAGCACACACAGAAAAGGTGGTTAAAATGCTACAAAATGCGTCCCCGAGCCATGCGTAGGTGTGCAGCCCGTGGTAGTGGCCACGTCATCGTGTGCGGGGCCACTAGGGCTTTCTCACCTTGCAGAACTGAAAGTCTGCCCCACGGAACCACGGCTCCCAGCCCCCAGCAGCTGCCCTCCAAAGCCGTGTCTGTGATGTGACGACTCCAGGTCCCTCGTTTAAGGGGAATCACGTCGTAGCTCGTGACAGGATTTCGTTTGTTTTTGAGGCCGAACGCTGTTCCACTGTATAGACCACGATTTCTTCATCCGCCCATCTGCCAACAGACACCGGCAGACCCATCTGCTCTGGCTCCTTTCCCGGGGGGGCTACTCGGCTTCTCTGGTTCTTTCTTCCTCCTCTGCGGGCTCCTTTGCCTCCTGCCATTACCCAACACTCTTGTACCCCGAGGCCTGGCTTTCAGTTCTCGAGCACCGTCTCTGGAGGCTTCCTCTCTAGCGGCTTCCCTGATGACCCCGAGGCCAAGGGCTGTGGGGCCGCGTGGGACGGTGGCGGGGGCACTGGGCTGGGGTCGGGTCGTGTCACTTCTCCCACACAGATCCTCCTTCTCTGTGGTGCTTCCCTAACCTCCCGCGCAGAGTCAGCGCCCCACGCGCACCTGGGAACAAACCCCCTCCTGGACGCGGCCGCCGCCCTGTGCTTCTGTGCCTCGCCCGAGGCGGCACTCTCTCAGTGCTGAACTCCATTCATCTATTCAACAAATATTTACGTGACAGGCACCGTTGGGTGCTGAGGGCTCATCAGGGAACAACCCACGCACGATTCCTGCTGTCGCGGACCAGACATGCTAGTGCGGGAGACAAATAATAGGTATTTAAGAGAGAATGTGCTGTGGAGGTGAGTTGGAGAAGGAAGGACGAGAGTGGGAGGGGCGTGTGTCTACAGTTTTAAGCAGGATTCAGAGTGGGTCTCACTGATAAGACGAAGGTTGAACAATGGCTGAATCGAACAATGAAACAATGAAGTAAGCGAGAACACAAGCTTTTGTGGGTGTCTGTAGGAACTTCCAGAAAGAAGCAGCAGCCAGTGCCAAGGTCCTGAGGCAGTAGATAAAGCAGAAAGCTGATAGGAGTTGGGGGGCGGGGTGGATTGTAGGCCCCTGGAGGCCATCGTAAAGACTTAGCGGAAAGCCACTGGAGGGTTTTGAACAAAGGAGGGACGGAGTCTGAGTTTAGAAGTATCACTCTGGCTGCTTTATCGCGATTAGAATGTAGCAGAAGCAAGGGTGAAGACACCTGTGAGGAAGCTACTAGAATAATCCAGGTGAGAGATAATGGCGGGGCGGCTGGGACCAGGGTGGTCCTTTGCAGGCGATGGGAAGTGGTCAAGACCTGGACATATTTTTAAAATAAGGCCGATGGTATTTCATTGTGGGTTGCATGGGATGTGTGAGAAAAAGGACATTCGAGGATGACTCCCAGAATTTTGGTCTGGACAAATGGAAGGATGGAGCCGCCGGTTATCTGAGGTAAAGATGACAGCAGGTAGGTGAGATGTGGGGGAGAACAGGAGCCCTGGTTGGACACGCTAGATGTCAGTTGGGGTTCTCCAATACAGATCCTTCGAGAAACTGATTGGGCTATGGCGGAGGCTGGCGCGTCTGGAATCACGGCGCAGGAGCTTGATACTAAAGTCTTGATGCAGAATTTTCTCCTTGGAGAAACCTCAGTTTTGTCATAATGGCCTTTCCACTGATTAGCTGAGGCCCACCTACATTATCAAGGTAATCTCCGCTGATCGCAGATGGTAACCACACCTACAGCATCCCTCCACGGCAACGGTGTTAGCGTTTGAAGGACTAGGTACCGCAGCCTAGCCAAACTGACAACTATCCATCACACTAAGTTCGAAATCTCCATTAGGTATTTTGAAGCAGCTGTCAGCACAGATCTGGACTTGAGGAGGGATCTATCCTAGAGGCAGCAAATATTTTTTTAAAGACATATTTAATGAAGAACAGTATCTTTTTTCCCACTTTTATTGAGATGCAATTGACATATAGCATTGTAAAAATTTTACGTGCACAGCATGATGACTTGGCTTACATATAAGAAAATTCACTTTCAAATGTTCTTATGTAGTAAAATACGCATAACAAAAATTTACTGTTTGTGACATGTAGTCACTCGCAATGTGTGCAATCATCACCACTCTCCAATCCCAGAACACTTTCATCACCCCCAGATAAAACCCCGCACTAATTAAGCGGTCACTCCCCACTCTCCCCCGCCACAGTCCCCAGCAGCCACCAAATCTACTGTCTCTATAATTTGCCTATTCTGCATATTTTGTATAAATGGAATTATACCAGAGGTGACTTTTGTGTCTGGATTATTTCACTTAGCACAGTGGTTTCAAGACTCATCCATGTCGTATGTAGCAATACATCATGACTTTTTATTATTGAATAACATTTCATTATGTGGATGTGTATCGCCACCTTTTTCTAAGTTTTGACCACTGTGAGGAGTGCTCCTATGGACATTCTTGTACAAGTTTTGGTTTCAACATCTGTTTTTGGTTCTTTTGGGTATATATTCTGAGTGAAACTGTTGGGTCATACGGTAACTTTGCTTAACTTTCGGAGGAACCGCCAAACTGCTTTCCCACAGCACCTGCACGATTTTGCATTCCCACCAACAACGTCTGAGGGGTCCAATTTTGCCACATCCTTGTTGCTAACACTAGTTGTTTCCAAGGTTTTTGTTTGTCTGTCTGTCTTCATTTTAGCCATCTAAGGGGGCGTGAAGTGGGATCTCATTGTCGTTTTGATGTGCATTTCTCTAATCACTAATGATAGTGACCAGCTTTTCATGTACTTATTGGCCATTTGTACTTCTCCTGTGGAAGAAGGTCTAGAGTCCTTTGGCCATTTGAAAATTTGGTTGTATGTCCTTTTGTTATTCAGTTGTGGAAATATCTACTTTGAAATGAATTGACTCCACTCCAGACCTCCCATGCCCCCATTTAAAGAGCTCTTCCTCTTGTTTTAAATCAATGTATAGGCAAATAGTTTCAGACTTGGGAGAGACCCTTAATGTCATTTACTCCACATCCAAGATGTCCCCTATTGCTGCAATCTTTTGAGTTCCCGAGCCTGAAAATTGGTTGTCTGCCCTTACCCCTTCCTGCTGTACATTGGCTTCTACTGCTTTGGCGCCATAGATGAGAAAAGTTCCACGAAAATTACAGATTAAATTTGAATTCGAGGATTCCAATAGATCTGAAGCACAAGGTGACTCATTTAGAATCGGATCTTCAAGAAGCGAACGCTGTGACTCGATTTTCGCCAATTGGCAAGGACACGTACGCGGTGTAGAGCTGGGGGCACGGCGAAGCTAATAAAGGCGTGGCTTCTGCCCAAACTCAAGATGGCCGCAAGACCCGCCCTCCCTCGGTCCGGGGGGGGCGGGGCGTGAAACTCAGAACGCCATTGGTGGATCTGAGCGCAGCTCATCTTCCGGGGGGCGGGAATACAGAGTCCCAATTTCCGGTTCCGGCAGGACTGAGAGCCCGGTCGAGATGGAGGAAGATGTGGCCCGAAGTCGGCAGTCGCCGAGAGCAGCGGATCGAGCGGGCGCTGCGGCCTAGGGGCCTGGGCTTGGACTTCGCCTCGGACGCGGCGGGACCGCCCTGAGCTGAGAAGGTGAGGAACCACCGAGGTGCGGTGCCCGAATTACCGAGGTCTCCGCGCATCCGGACCCGTCGAGGGGGCGGCGGGTGTCTGCAGTGCCCGGCTGCCGTTCCGTGGGAGCCCGCCACGCAGTTTGGGGGTGCAGTGCAGGACCGCTGTAACGAGGCATCTCCAGTCGGAGGAGCATGAGGTTCGCGGGCAGCGGAAGGAGCACGGCGAGCGGCATGTCCGAGGGCCCAGCGGCGGCTGTGCGAGAGGCAGGACAGAGGCTGTACAAAGGGGCTGTCATGTGGAGTAGGTGGAGAGCACTGTCACGTGGTGACTGTGATGCGGGATTTCGTGGGCACCTGTCAAAGGACGCAGAAGGCCGGGTGGGAATTTCACCTAATTCTAGGGAGGCGTCCCCAGGGCCCTCTGAGGAAATGCAAGCTCGCTACCCCCGGCGGGCAGGCGTGTGGATGCGATCGCTTCACGGAGGCAGCTCCAGGTCGCAGAGCGTCCGTGCAGATGCGCAGGGAGGAGGGAGGGACAGGAGGAGGCGAAGGTCTTGCTGCCAGCCGAGAAGTGGGGCGCAAACCCCAGCGTGTCTTGTATTTAGGTGGCGACAGAATGCGGTGAGGGCGGTTGACTGGAGAGTTCTGAATGAGTCTAGTGGTCACTATCGGCGCCGGTTCCGGTGGCAGGCCAGGACGGAGTCAGCGCCGCGCGCCCGGCCTTTTGGGGCAGCTGTCGTCGTGGTGATACTGGCAACCTTTAGCCTTGAAAGCGCGGCTTCCCAAACTCTGACACATTGCGCACCACGATCTTGTTGAAATGTCGGCTCTTTTTCAGCAGGTCGGGGGCATTCCGAAGTTCCGTACTGCTCCCGGGCTCGTGGGCGGCGCCCACGCTGCGGTCTGTGCTCCCTCCGAGCAGCCCCGCCCCACGGAGCTTTCCGGAGCGCTGGAAATGCTTCGCTGGCGCCGGAATGCGTCCGCACGCGTCGGCTCGCGAGCCTCACACCGCACGTGCACGGTCGCGCGCTGCCGAATGACGCTCCGGTCAACAACCGGCCGCAAATACCACGCCGGTCCCACAAGATTATGATGGAGCCGCAATATTTCTGTCGCCTAGTGACGCTGCAGTCGTCGCAGCGTCGTCGGGCGAAGCACGGCCCAGACCTCGCGCCGCCGCCGGGCGCGTGGCGTGGAGCGCGCGCGGTTGGGGCCCGCGGGGCGCGATCGTGACCGCGAACTGTCACCCGCTCACGCGTCCACCGCGCTCTGCGGCCGCTGTCGTGGCGCGCTCTGTCCGCCCAGACGGGAAGCGCCCGCCGTGAACGGTGGGCCGTGCGACGCCGGCCGTGCGCCCCGCGCCTCCGCCTGCTTCGTCTGCGTCGTGCTCGGTGGACTCGCGCGTCGTGTTGCGAAGCGAGTGTGGCTGAGGTGCGCAGTGCGTGTGAAGGCTCCGGTCACGTCCGCTCTGCACTCGCGCACTGGCGCCCCCAGAGCGAGCCCCGGGCCTGCCGGCCGCGTGCGTGGGCGGCGCCCCGCGCGGGTGCACCGTCCTCCAGCTCTTCCGCTGGGTCCTCACCGCGTCCTGTCTGCGCCTAGAGACACACCTCACCGTGGGGTTCCAGTTGCCTGCAGTGACCTGCCGCCAGGGAGGGGCGGGACCTGACCGCCCAGGTGCGCCGCGGGCCGCGCGGCGGGGTCAGTGCGCGTGCGCTGTGGCGTTCACACGACCACGGCCGGCGGCGCATCCCTTAGGCGTATCCTGTCGTCAGGTGGCGCGTGACTGTCTGGCATAGCAGCCCTTAGTAGTTTTAGTAGCCCCGCTGCACGGGTGAGGAAACCGAACTTCAGCGAAGTGCTCGGTTCCAGGCCTATTGCTGAGCAATGGGAGCGGAGCTCGGACTTGGATCTCCTGACGGCTAGTGTTTCTTCCACGGCGCGACCTTGTCTTCCAGGTGACACTACCTTGTCCCGAACCAGAATCATACCTCAGAACCCAGTGGATGATCGGGTGTGATTTTTCCCGTAGGAGGAAGTGGAGGCGGAGAGGAGACACACGAACCCCGCCAGTTGCCCCCCCCCCCCCCCCCCCCGGGGCTTGGCGGTGGGGTTCTGCCCCGACATCTCATTCGATGACTTCAGGACCTGCGGGGTCGTGCGTTGGGTCCCCGTAGGAAGCACTTCTGCCTTGGTGCCGAGCAGCTGTAAAGGGAGGAGGAAATTCAGGGCCAGAGCCATGCATACCAGTGAGGGTCTGGGAGGAGCCCGTGGCAGGAGGTCACAGTTGGTCGCAGTAGTCCGCGGTGCTGGGAGCGGGGAGGCTGAAGGGGGACTGCCCACGGGATCGGCTCGGAGGATTTTCCGGGGGGTAAAACAAGGGGAACTGGTTCTGATGTTTCAGCAGAAAGTTCAAAGGTCGTATAACCACGAGTAGTCTGGACCTCACCTTTTGGGGGCAGCCCCACCTTTTGAAGGGGTAGAGGGAGTGGTGGCAGTACCCCCTCGCCCAGCCGGTGAGGCTTATCCCTCCCAGGCGTCTCCTGTCCCCATGGCAATGCTGAGAGTTACCTGCTTCCGCCTCGGAGGGCCCCTCTTCCTCCTGGGAATTTAAAATGGACCCGCACAGGTCTGAGATGGACGAGAGCGGGTGCTGCCTTCGGGCCCCTCAGCAGGAGGTGTGGGTGCTGACTCCTTGGCGGGCCGGGGTGGTGCCCACAGAACCAGGTCCTGGAACAGAGTCCGTGGCTGCGCCTCCACCCCGCTTAGCACGCGGTTTTGCATGGCCTGCTGCGTTCGTCCTGTGCCTGCCCAGCCGCTCCGCTGGGTCACCCCGCAAGCACACCGAGGAAGCAGGGATGGTCTCAGTTTCTCTGGAACAGAGCTGGGAGAAACCCCTGGGCACCCGCAGGGCCAGGCACTCGTGCTGAGCCCCTGGCGATGACGTGGCCTGAGGCCAGGCAGGCGGATTTGTGTGGGAGGATTTGTGAGGGAGCGTCCCAACGCCCCTGGGCGGGAGGCACAGTGGCGGCCAGGAGAGAGCTTGGCCCATGGCCCGCCGCCACCACTGACCTGCCGCGTGACCTTGGGGCTGCTCCTTCGCTGTGTCTGCCGTGTCCTCACTTAGCAGAAGTGTCCAGCTGTGCGCAGGTGTTGAGAGGCTTGCAGCAGGCCATAGGGGTCCGGTTAATCCCGGCGTCTCTCTTCATCTCTCAGAGCTAGTGGGAAGAGACCTTGGGACCCCCGGTGACACGGGCGAAGTGACCGCCTTCTCTTACAGGGACTCAAAGGAGGGAACTGCCCCACTGGACTTGGGGGGCTGGGGCTGGGGCGGAGGGGCCGCCCTGCCCACAGCGGGTCCTCCTGGACCCCCACTGCCAGGCATCTCCCGCAGCCGCGGTCTCCGCTCTGGTGGCCAGCGGTTCCAGGTCGCGCTCTTCCGCCGTCGCTGCCCGCGTGGGGCCCTCCCCCATGGGCACCGCTTCGTCCTCCTCCAGGGAGCCTGGCTGGCAGCGTGCGCCCCGCCCCTCACCTGCAGGGCGAGGTCGTCCCTTGGCTCCCACGCGCTCCGCGTGTACTGCGGGGGTCCTGTACCTTCGTGAGAGTGACACGGGCCAGCTCAGGGCGTTCCAGAAAGCCGCCCGGTGGGACACCAGGGAGCTCCCCAGGCTGGTTGGGACCTTTGGCGGGGGGACTCGGATGACAACTCTTGACGTGAGCTTCGTCGAGGCGCTGGCACCAGCCGTGTGGGACATTTCGGCCCTCTGGAGTTGTCCCTTCAGCGTGGCCACCTCCCTCCCCAGCCCACAGGGATTTCTCTCACTTCCTAGAATTTAACTTCGCATTTTCGCCGTCTGGTCGAACATGTCCCGTGTCCCACAGAGGCGCGTACTCAGAGTGTGTCCGGTACAGGCCGGGCTCCCGTCGGACGCGTCTTCAGCCGGAAGCCCTGATTCTGGGCTTGCTCCACAGTAAGCTGCTTGGTTCTGTCCGACACTTCAGGCAATGGCTGCTCTTAACATGAGGGCCGCATGCACATTACTTCGCCCCGTTTTTTAATGTCTGACATCCGTTCCGCAGAGGGATGCTGTGTGTCCTTTTGAGTTTCTCAAAGGCAGAGGCTGTGTCTCCTCTGTCACTGGACTCTCCTTCGTTACCTGAGCCTGAGGCTGAGATTTGTATCCTCGGGGGTGAAAGGGGCCAAGCATGTTCTTAGCCCATCATCCTCAAGACTTCTAGCGCATCTTTTTCCTCTGCAGAGTGAGTTATCTAATAACCAGAGGGGACTCTGACCTTTGCCTGGTTCCTGCACTGTGACTCCTTCCATTGGAGGGAGGGCAGGTGCCGGAGGGTGCCCTGTGGCGTAGAGGCCCTACTTAGCTTCTCCCCCGCACTTTCCTCTAATGCAGACTGGAGAAAGTGGATGCGTAGAGAGTGGGGGCCGGGGGAGCCCAGGGGGCCAGTGTGGAAACCAGAAATAAAGTCGGGCCACTCGGCTGGTGAGTGCTGACGGGAGAGGCGCCGAGCCGCAGATGCGGGGCCGGAGGCAGTGCTGCCGCTGTGGGCCTCGAGCCTCAGAAACAGAGGGCTTCCCTCCAGCTTTTAGGAGCCTCCTTAATGTCACCTGGTGACCCCCTGTCAGCTCACTGAAAGGCCTCGCATCCTGCCATGTGGTCTGTGTGTCCAGAGCATCCTGGGCTCGGCCTGGGTGAGCCGGAGGCGTAGAAGGGCCATGACACCAGGTTACATGTACCGGGGCCCAGGCAGAGGCGGGGAGACCAGCTAGATGACCCGAGAAGCTGGGGGTAGGGAGCCGAGGCGGGAGTGGGACCTGGGGTCACTGAGACGAGGGACAGTTTCTGGAATTGAGAAAGACGATGAAGGGGAGAGGCGGGAGCAGTTTCCCGACCTGTGAAGGAAGACACAGAGCCAGGCTGGTGAAGGCGCGCTTTGGGGAGGTGGGCACCCCAGGATATGCAGCCCGAGGATGGGGTTCCAGGGCCGTGCTGGGAGGGGAGCGGATGAAGTCCTGAGCCCCTTTGTCACCCGCAGGGCTTCGGGCACCATGGAGGACAAGCGCAACATCCAGATCATCGAGTGGGAGCACCTGGACAAGAAGAAGTTCTACGTGCTGGGCGTGGCCATGACGATGATGATCCGCGTCAGCGTCTACCCGTTCACCCTCATCCGCACGCGGCTGCAGGTGCAGAAGGGCAAGAGCCTGTACCAGGGCACCTTCGACGCCTTCGTCAAGATCCTGCGGGCCGACGGCGTCACCGGCCTCTACCGGGGCTTCCTGGTCAACACCTTCACCCTCATCTCGGGCCAGTGCTATGTCACCACCTACGAGCTCACCCGGAAGTTCGTAGCTGACTACAGCCAGAGCAACACGGTCAAGTCGCTGGTGGCCGGCGGCTCGGCCTCCCTCGTGGCCCAGAGCATCACGGTGCCCATCGACGTGGTCTCCCAGCACCTGATGATGCAGCGCAAGGGCGAGAAGACCAGCCGCTTCCAGGTGCGGGGCTGCCCCGAGGGACAGCGGGTGGTCGCCTTCGGCCAGACCAAGGACATCATCAGGCAGATCCTGCGGGCCGACGGCCTCCGGGGCTTCTACCGAGGCTACGTGGCCTCCCTGCTCACCTACATCCCCAACAGCGCCGTCTGGTGGCCCTTCTACCACTTCTACGCTGGTAAGCGGGAGGGGACGAGGGGGCGCACGGCGGCTCTGGGCGCGGCCGGTGGGGGCCTTGGCGGGACAGTGGGCCGTTCATTCAGCACACGCGTGATCCAGGACGACTCAGAACAAGACACGGTCCTGGCCTTCGAGCAGCTGATGTGAGAGTCGGGGAGCCCGGCGAGTGGAGCAGGCGGCCGGAGCACAGTGTCCTGGGCGCCCGGGCGTCCACCAGGGCTGTGGGGTGCTGGCCGAGGACCGGAAGGTGGGCAGGGACGACATCCGCGGCTCTGAGGGTCGACCACCCCCCGGGCTGTGGCATCGGCCCTCTCTCCGAGCTCTTCCCTGCCCTTCCATCACCCTCCCCCCATGGAGTCTTTTAAAACTTATTTTTATTGCCTGTAAAACAAAACTAAAACAAAAAAGTAGACCAGACGACCCCGGCTGCGAAGCTCGGTGGCTCCACTGCTCGCCGCGTGGGTTCCAAACCCCTCAGCCCAGCCTCAGCCCCGTTTACAGTGAACTCCTGCTGCCCCGAGTCCAACCCACGCCAAGACCAGGCCGGCTAGCGCAGCTCCTGGGGCCTGCGTCTCCCCCCATCCCTGCTCGGTCCATGCCTCCCCTCCGCTAGGCGCCATCCGGGGTGTCTGTCCTGACTTACCCTAAGCGCCCTCAGTGCCTGCTTAACCAGAGTGGGCTGTCCCCCCTTTCAGCTCCCCGACTTTGCTTGAATCTTCCTTAAGGCAGGAATAGCATTGCCTTGGTGTTAACCTCGTGTGTGCCTTCTCTCTCCTACGGTGTGGGAAGCTTCGCTTATTACTTTTTTAATGCGTATTTCTCCAGCTCTATTGAGATAGTATTGGCCGGGAAGGTTCTTGGAAGGGGGAGGAAGCTAGCATCTGTTAAGTACCCACTCTGTGCCAGGCTCTGTGGCCGCTGCGTGTCTCGGTCGGGTGAATTGAAGCGCTCAGTAAACGTTTGTTGAATGAGTAGGTTGGTTCTCATCACTCCTTTTGCTTAAAATCTACTGATGCTGACGGGTGGGTGTTTAGAATAGAATCGAACGCGTCCCACGGTGGACTCAGGTCGGCACGATCTGGCGCGGTCTCCTCTCCAGCCCCGCCGCGTGCTGCCCGCCCTCCCTCCAGCTCCCCAAACACCAAGCTCTGTCCTCGCCTCTGAGCCTGTGCAGACAGCGAGGGCCCCTGCGCTGCTCAGAGCGGCGCCTCCTTCTCATGCCCCAGGCCCAGCCCGCGTGCCGCCGCTGCCAGGAGGGCTGTCCCGGTCCCTTCCCAGCACCGTGGCCCCTCAGAGCCCGGCCAGGACCCGCGCATGCTTCTCCCCAGCCCCAGCCCCTGCCGCGCTGCGGCCTCCGTGAGGGCGTTCGTTCCCTGCCCGTCTCCGCGTTTACCTCCAGGGGCCTCTAGCAAGCATTGGTAAACACCCATTTCTGTCACTTGTCCAAAGTCACTTGGCCAAGTCAGATCACAGGTGCCCAGTAAAGCCTTGCCGAGTGACTCGAGGAGGCGCAGTGGGGCCCTTTCCCCGCCCTCCGCCTTTGAGTTTCGCACCCTCCCCCTCGGCCCCGGGAAGGTGGCGTGCGCATGGCCTCAGCCGGAGTCTGGGCTGTGCTGCGGGCTGCAGGCCCCGCAGGCAGGCTTCGGAGGCTGGCAGTGCCAGCCCAGACGCTGCCCTCTAATGGTTGCGAAATGCCTTCTTCTCCAGAGAAACAGGACACTGTGAGGTGGAGCCAGCAGTGCCGTTGGGTCTGTCTGCGTGCCGGCCTTGGGCAACGAAGCGATTACAAGTCACTACGAGTCGGGGAGAGGCGGCTCTGGCCCGCCTTAAGGATCAGCGCCAAGCTGCCGGGGCTAGAAGCCCTCACTTCCGCCCCGCCATCCCCCATCCTGCTCGTCCCCTGATCGTCAGTCACCTGGCCACAGATGACCCAAGCCATGGGGAAAAGTCTTAAAAGCATAAGGCGACCGAACCGTAGAGAGACACTGAGAGGGAATCTTGGGATGAATCTGTTCCCTGCCTGTCTCGCTCAGCGTGAGCGCCGGGGTCCGAGCAGCGTGGTCCAGGGGCTTCTGCCCGTCTGTCCCCCGCTCATTCTGCCCCAGGCGCTGCAGACTTCGGCCTCCGCCTGGGCTGTTACCTCCTCGCAGAGCCAAGGGCTTGCCGCACCCCTGGGAGCGGGCCTCCGCGCCACCTTGCGTCGGTGGCGGGCCCTTCACCCCGCGTGGCCGCTTCCGGTCTCCCCGTCCTGCCTCACTCTCCTCGAGCTGGCACGCATCGCCGTCCCACGTAGCCACGTGTTTTGCGGTGTTTTGCCTTTTGTTTGTTTGTCGTCGGCCTTTCGTAAGCGCAGGGGTTGGAGGCTCCTTTATTCACTGTCATGTCTCAGAACCCAGGGTCGCCGGCTCCTTGGAGCCACTCGATACATCTTTGTTGAACTCTGGTCTCGCTCCTCCAGAGACGGTGAAGGGAGCATTCAGTTGCGGTGAACCTCCCTGCGACACTGGGGACGGCTCCATCGGCTTCATCTGCATTTTGAAAAATGAGTGTTTCCTTCTTGATAGAGGTTGGAGAAGAGTTCTCACTGTAGGCTACGACTCTCTCTTTTGTCATTTGTAAAAACAGTCACATGGGCTCAAAATCCGAAGGTAGGGGAGGGCGAGCGGTGGTGCCCACCGCCCCTCACCCACCGCGGCCGCCCGGCCCCCTTCCCCGGACGGCCAGTGTCGCCAGCGCGTCCCACCGGGAACTCGATGCACATAATACGAACGGGCCGCGTGCGCTCTCCTCGCCTGTGAGTCGGGGGAGTGGAGCACAGGCCCGGGCCTTTCGCCTCGGGGAGGGTTTCTGTCCACCAGAGGTTCCGAAGCCCCCTTCTCCGGGGCACTTTGTCCTGTTCGAAAGGAGTGACATAACCAAGATGACTGCTGGAACGGGCCTGAGATTTATAACTCTTTGTTGGTTCAGAAGGAAGCGAGGAGAGAAGGCGGGAGTCGTCGGGTTGGGGGTGTTCGGCGGCAGAGCGCGGAGGGCGTCACCGCGGGCCGCTGGGCAGGAGCCGCGCGAGGGCGGACGGGTGGCGCCCCTGGCTGAAGGCACCGTCTCTCCCCCATTCCAGAGCAGTTCTCGCACCTCTGTCCCAAGGAGTGTCCTCACATTGTCCTTCAAGCCATAGCAGGCCCCCTGGCCGCAGCCACCGCTTCCGTCCTCACCAATCCCATGGATGTCATCCGGACTCGAGTGCAGGTAAGACGCTGGCCACCGAAGGCGTGACCTTCGGGCCGTGCGGCCGTCCCCCGACCTCCCGGCCTCTGGTCACCCGAGCCCCTTCCGTGCGGCCGCCTCCCGTCTGCAGGGGGCAGCAAGCGTGCTCAGCGCCCGGAGGTGTGGTGCGCCCGTCGCTGCCTCGCCCGCCGGCCCCGCCCGCGCCCAGGCCTCGGGGAGTCCTGGCCGGTCCCTCCTGGCTGTTCACATGACTGGCGCTGCTGTCGCCACCTCTCCCTACCTCGCAGGTTCGAGGTTATTAGAAATATCGATTTCCGTGAAGGTCGTGAGTCTGGCCTCCCCAGGGGGCTGCGAGCTCTGTGCAGACGGTGACAGTGACTCTGCTGGAGTCGCTTTCACAGCCTGCACCGTGCGGACTCAGCGCAGACACGGCAAAGCCCCGGGCGGCGCTTCCCAGACGTCACAGTCCCCCTCCAGCCAGCTCGGAAACAGTTCCGCAGCAGTCGATCCACGGCAGCAGAGGCCGAATGGTGGTGTGTCAGATACACGTGGCAGGTTTCGCCGTGTACAGCTTCGTGCGGGTCAGGAGAATGGGGGTGCAGTGTCCGGTTGGGGTGGCCAAAGAGCAGAGCTGTCCCGGAGAGGGGCCGTTTGGTAAGGGGGGCGCACAACCCCGGCGGCTCGAGGGCCTCGGGGTGGAGGCGGCTGGTAAATCTAGGTATTTTTGTCCCTAGAGAAGGATGCCTCCCCGCCACCACCACACCTTTGAAAGGGACTGCACTGGCATCTGACTGGTGCACCAATAACAAAGTGCGCGGGCTCCGTCCCCGTTCTGGCCGGAGCCCTGCCCTGGGTTCGGCGAGGGCACCCAGGGGAAGGACAGGCCTCCGCTTTGAGGCGCTCCCGGCCGGAGGAGACGGAGTGCACGCGGGGGCCAGGGGCACAGCTGCAAAGCCCTGGCTGGGATAAGAGGAGGCCTCGGGGAGCAGAGGACGGAGGAAGAGGGGCGTGTGGAGGAGGGTGCTGGAGGAGGCCGGGGGGAGGGGCAGTGTTCTCAGCCGTCAGCGCGCCCCCTCGGGAGGGCCGCGTGCTCGGGGGGGGGGCAGTGCACCTGTGGTGCCTTGGCGGAGGCTCTGGGGGGCTGTCTCCAAAGGTGCAGCCTGGTGGCAGGGTGCGGGGGTCGGGGGAGGCGCAGGTCTCCAGTGTGAGGGGGAAGTAGGTGCCTGGGAGACAGCAGGGTCGGACGGGTGGACTCTAGCTGAGGTGACCACCGAGGTGACCAGGCTCAGAAGCACGCTGGCAGAGCTGCAGAGGACCTGAGAGCCGATTCCACGCAGCCTCCCCGCGCAGGGGGAGAAGCGCCGCTCCAAAGACTCGCGGCGTGTGGCTCACCTGACGGAATTGACGGCCGCTGCGGTTTACGGAACGTATTGTCTGCCAGGCTCTGACCTCAGCGGTTACCGGTGTCCTTTTGTTTACTGTTCAGTACAGGCACATGGCCTGGGGACTGTTATCACTGTTTCATGTTTGAGGAAGCTGAGGTGCAAAGGTTACGCTGTTAGGAAACTGAGGAGCAAACCTCAGACCTGGCAGTCCGGCACCAGGGCCCCCAAAACCGCTGAAACCGCCGCTGTGCTGGCCCTCAGGCTCCACGGTCCGGCTCCTCCCACTTTGCAGCTGGCGGGCGGCGGGGTGGAGCCGAGGGCTCTGGCTGCTGACCTTGACCCTGCACTGTGTGGACTTTTCCAGGTTGAGGGCAAGACCTCCATCATCCTGACCTTCAGACAGCTCATGGCAGAAGAGGGCCCTTGGGGCCTCATGAAGGGCCTCTCAGCTCGAATCATCTCGGCCACGCCCTCCACCATTGTCATCGTGGTGGGCTACGAGAGCCTCAAGAAACTCAGCCTGCGCCCGGAGCTGGTGGACTCGAGACACTGGTAACCCGAGGCAAGAGAGATGCCTGCCACTGCCCACCCTGTGTGGGGCCGGGCAGAGGAGGGGGCAGCGCGCTCTCCGAGTGTCCTGGCCACACAGCAGCCTGCCCAGGCCAGGGACAGAGACGGTCCTGCCCCTGCTGCGGAGGCATGCGCGTGGAGGTCCCGCTCCCGCTGAGTTGAATTTTCTGGCCAAACTGGGCTCCCTCTCACAGTCCCTGTCCTTGGTCCTGCCCTGAGGAAACCACCCTCCCCGCGGAGCCCACTGCACCTCTGCCCCACTGGCCCTTTGCCCGACTGCCCTGCACCCGCGACCCCGAGGTCTGAGAAGGGCTGTACGGAGAGCTGGCTCACCACCCCGGTCCCTGCTCCTGGGCCGCAGCCCTCGCCTGCCACGCATTTCTACTTTGGGCCTGAGCTGCCACCAGACTCCTCTGCTCTTCTGCTGCCCAGGGCAAGCTGCCCAGCTCTTCCGCGTGGGGAGTAGGAGCCCCGGACACCGCTGGCCCTCTGGAGCGTGCGCCCTCCCTGGAGGGGTGTTAGGTTGGGGAGGAATGTCGACACTACAGTTTCCTGTACATATTGTTAGCACCTGTGAACTGGGCCGCTCCCCTTGCCCTGCTAACGCACCCATCCTGCAGTCAGAGCCCACCCCTTCCTCGTGGTGCGAAAAGGTACTGCTGCCTTTCCCTCCGTCCCAGTCCCCTACCCCTGCCACGCCCCGGTCCAGACGACCCAGCGGTGGACACAGCCCTAGGCAGATCAGGCTGTCCAGGGCACATGGGACTTGGAACACTACCCTGAAAAGACGGGTCGAGAGAGCGGTTGGTCTGCAAAGGAACAAGAGGAGATGTGTGCTCCAGCCCGTGGGACCCGCTGGGCCAAGCCTAGGCGAGGGCAGTGGAGGTCCTCAGCCCTGGGCAGTTATGATATGACACGTATCCACCCCCATCACTTGGGTTCACGGGAGCGGATGCTGTCCCACCGCGGGCATCGCTGAGATGCGGAACTGTGATTTTCTCCTGCCCAATGTGACGTCCTCCCAGTCGTGGTGCCCTCCCGGAGCAGAGGAGAGCGCGGAAGTCACCCGCCACCAGGACCACTGCGTTCACCAGCCTGATACTGCCGAGATTCTCTGACGCCCTCAGGAGCCAGGCCATGAGCGCCTTCCCCGCCGTGTCTGCCGAGCCTGTGCTGCAGGTGGAGCGGGGCAGCAAACGGAGTGAAAGGATAGCGACCCCTGCACGCCACTGGCGACATCAGCCCCAGCCCCTGGGGAAGGCGGTGGTGCCCGTCTGGAAGGTGCGAGCCGCCTGGAGCCTCGCTGTTTCTGTGGCCGCCCACGTCCTGTCACCCCGGCCAGGTCGGAGTCCGAGATCACATTCTTCCCTGTCTTCACCACCACTGCCCATCTTGGTCTTTTATCTTTGAGGGTGATTTTCCCTCTAACTGACCTTTATTTTTATTTGTCTCTTCTTGCACTTTTGTCAAGAATTCTCTAATTTCTATCCCCAAATGGCCATCCACAGGGTTGGGCCCACAGATCATTTGGAATCTTACTGCCCCGCAGTCAACCTTTGCCCTAAGGACCAGCAGCCTAGTGGAGGACAGGGCCCCTCTTTAGGCTCATTCTAGCGACGCCTGAGACTTTCTCAGCGCCGCCTTCCCCACGCCGGCAGAGTGGGTAACCGTATCATGGACAGAGGGAGTCTCCTGCCTCTCGTGTTTCAGATGTTTCTCTTTCCCAGACTCCCTCCCTTCTGATTTATTTTCTTGGACACTACGTCATAGCTTCTCACCCATTTCCCCCCGCCCTCCTTCCCTCCCGTCCCCCACGGTCTCAAAGGATGACGTGTAATGAAAGGCACCCCTGGCCCTACTTTCCCATGTATTAGGTTCGATTAAAATGTGTCTTGGTGGGGATGGGACAGTGGGAAGCTCCGATGTGTTAGTCCACAGCCAAAACCGGGGGAAACGGGAGACCGGCACGACAGGAAACCCGACGGATGTACTGAGGGACAGGGGACAGACTGCAGAAGCGGTTAACGCCCGACACGCGGACTCTCCTGACTTTTGACAGCGAACGTTCGCCGTTGCACTGTACGAAATGTTCGAAGTGTGATTAAACGTTTCTGTTGAGCCCGGGAGCCCGGTTCTCGTTCGTTCTGCCAGCCGGTGCAGGCTGCCCCCGTGCGCGCCGCGCCTCCCGCAGTTTGCCCTCCCGGTTGGCGTCTCGGTGATGGACATCCCGCTCCCTCCAATCGGGGGCGCCCGAGGCCGGAGCGGCCAATCGGGGACTCCGGTGGGCGGGGCGGCCGGGCCAGTTAGATTTGGCGGTTCGACTCCAACATGGCCGAAGCCAGCAACGCCGAGGCGGGCGGCGGCTGTGCGGAAAGGGCGCCCGAGCGGCCGTCCGCGGAGTCGGCGCCCCCCGGCCCTGCCATCTCGAGGATGAAGCTCCTCGACACCACGGTGGACACGTTCCTCGAGAAGCTGGTCGCCGCCGGGAGGTAGGCGGGGACGCGAGGCCGAGCGCAGAGCTCCCCGCGCGGAGAGGCGGGGCGGCGCGCCGCTCGGTCACGTGGCCCCGCGCTCGCCGGCTCCGCGGGCGCCGGAGCCCCGGGGGGCCGCGCGGCGTGCGCACGCGCGGGGCCGGCGCGAGCTGGGGCTGCGGGCCGCGCGCTCGGGGCGGGGTCGTGGCCCAGCAGGTGAGCCAGGTGAGACGGCCCGGCGCCTCGGGCCCCGTCGCGGTGGCCGGAGCAGGACCTGCCTAGGTCGTCTGCGAGAACGGGATGGGTAGGGACACGGAGCGCGCTGACCCCCGTGCCTGCCACGTGCGAAGCGTCGGCGCTTTCGTTGTCATGGGAGCAGTACCACTGGGTAGTGACGAGGCCCGCCTGTTACCATAGAAACGCTTCCGCCTTGATTTGTGCCTTATATGAACAGTACTGTAACGACACTGGACCCTGGAAAGGAAGAGTTCTGCTCACAGCCCCGCCGCTCGAAACAGTGCGGTCCGGCTCTAGCCTGTCCTTCCGGCCCGTCTGTCGCCTTGTCCAGACTCCCATCTCCTCCGCGTCGCCTTCCCTCTCGCTGTCTTCCCTTTACGGCCCCCTCCTCACTCACCGACTCAGCCAACATCTGAACGCCTGCTCCGTGCGGGGCGCTGTGACCGGCAGGGCTCGGGAAGGTCATTAACTGCCGACGGGTAGAGAGCAACCTGGGGGGAAGGGAGACACTGGAGAGGATGGTTGGGGAGCCCACCCTGAGGAAGTGACGCTGAGCTGAAACCTGAAGACTGAGAGAAAAGAACTAGAGGAAAAGCGTATAAGCAGAGGGGACAGGTCAGGGCCCCCTAGAAACTGGCAGCGGCCTGGTGGGCCACAACATAGTGGTCAGAGGGAGAGTAAAATCAGGAGGCTGGACAGGCAGGTGACATCCATCTCCTGAGCGGGGCCTAATTTCCAGAGTAATGAGTTTGCTAAAGTAATTGCAGTTATTTTCATGGACCACTCCTGACCCGTATTCATTGCATGTCAAGGCGAGTTCCTCCCTTTGATTGATTGGTTGATTGGTTTTCCCCTACTCATTCTTGCCCTCCTCTCCCCTCCCCACCGGCCCTGCTTTCTGTTGGCTGCGTGCCTTTCATTTGCTCATGCACAAGTGTCTGTCTGTCTGTCGGCCATCTGCAACGTCCCAGGTTGTTCCCGGAGCTGGAGATGCAGCCGTGTTGGAGACGGAAAGGCCCCTGCTTGCAGGGGGTAGACGTTCCAGCGCCAGTTATCCTGGCAAGAATAATCAGGGTAAAGGAACTGAGATCAGTGTGGGGCGGGGTCCGGGTCACGTGAGTGCAGGGAAGTCCTGTAAGCGCCTGTGGTTCAAAGGGTCTCGGTGCTGCTCGTCCTTTGCCCATTGCCTCCAACTCCCGCCTCCACAAACGGTGCCAGGGTGGACGTCCTCATGTCTACCCCCCCCCCCACACACACACACAGACTAGTGCAGAGGTCCCCAACGGAGAGGGATCACTGTGACTAAGGGTTTACACCTACCTGTGTTTTGTCGCATTGCTCTCCAGGAGAAAAAAGCTGTTCCTCTCTCCCACCTCCTCAGACCACTGGGTAGCCGCATTCTAACACCTGCCCTGAAGGTGTGAAATGGTTACCACCTTATGCTTTGAGCTTGCACATCATTGAGTTCCATTTGGGTTTGGGCATTACCTCACTTTCTTGTTAGTCATTTGGTTTCCTCTTCTGCAAACTGCCTACTCATTTCCTCTAGACTTGTTTTCAGACTCATTTTTTAAAATTGGCATTTTTATCTTGATCTGCTGGCATTCCTGGTAGAGTCTAGAAATCAGTCTGTGGTCAGTTTTAGGCTGAGGGAGCTGTCTTTCTTAATTGGGTGTTAACTTTGTAACATTCTTTGAGAAATAGCAATCTCTAATCTTATAAAAAAATAACACAGACTGTAGATGTCTACACTTTACCCCAGGAGGACGAAGCAGAAAGAGGCATGCAGTCACCCTGGGGACCCCTCACGGGTTGTGGGTCCTCACGGCTCTTCTTTTTCAGCCTCTAACTCAGCACCCCTCAGTCATAACAAATTGGGGAGTATCGCCTAATTATTTTTATAATTAATTTATTATTTATAATTAATTCCATGTAATTATGTTGTGCTTTTGGGGACTCGTTTATAGAGACCGTGCCCACGCCGAGTCCCAGAGGTCGTCTCCGGTGTAGTTTTCTGTTCGCTGTTTTGTCGTTTTACTCTCTACCTAAAATCTTCACTCAGTCTGGATTAGGGTATAAGGTGGTGGTCTCGGCCAGTCTCATTTCTTTAGTTTTCCCAGTGATTGTCAACCAGACGGTTCATCCATCCCGGTCGCTTTATGGAACCCTCTGCATGCCGCATCTCGGGGTCTCGCTTCTGCCCCGCAGATCGACTTGGCCTGTCTTTGTGCCGGTGCGTACGGGTCCTTAACACCGGCCGTGGCTGGCGCGAACGGGTCCCCCTTTCCTCTTTAGAATCAGCCCAGCTATTTGAGGACCTTGATTTTTCCTTGTAAACTTTGTAAAGTGAATTTTTCTGTCTCCTCAAAACATTCAGCTGCAATTTTGGTTGGGATCGTAAAGAAAGTAGATCAGTTTGGGGAGAACTGGCCGGGTCTGCAGCGTGGCGGCTTCAGCGCCATCGCCCAGCACAAACAGGACGTGTGCTTCGTCAGGTCTTCGCTCCTTCAGCGGAGTGCGAAAGGACTCGTGCGTTCTCTGCTCGGTTACTACCTAATGCTTTTTAGTTTCGTTACGATTGTGGCTATTCTCTTACTCTCTATTTTCTTTTAAAAGTAGTTGCTGATGACTTAGAGAAATGACTGACTTTCGTAAGATAACTTTAATACAGTCTTCATCGTAAGTCACCGAGGGTCATTTCCTTCGGGGCGCGTTTCGCCTTGTTTTCCCCTCTCCCGGCCCGGGTCCTGGGGCTGCCTGGTGCGCGCGGCTCGAGAAAGCGGAGAGGGGGAGGCCCCAGCAGAGGGCCGTCTCTTAGCGAGCCGGGCAGCTGTGTAGGCGGCGGGTGGGGTGGAGAGCGTGGATTCCCATCGCGGCGACCCGGCCTCCTGTCCCCAGCCTCCTGTCCCCAGCCTCCATTTGTCTTGCTGTCCCCTCCAAGCCTTTATGCACCTCAGCGCCGGTCCCCGCCCGCCCTCTGGTGGACACTCTGTGAAATGGCCGGCCACTGCCTTGCTGGATAAGCCCCCAGATCGACAACTCAGCAGACTTGATTCTGTGCTTAAATATTTCGAAGGCGATTTTTTAAATTAAACTTATGTGAGAACTCTACAGTGAGTTTTAAGTGCAGTATGAAATGCTTGATCAGTGAGTTCAGAAACAGTGAAGGCATCTCAGGTATTGCATAAGTATTTAAGGGAAAAAATTGGTTAAAATCAGTATAGTCACATCTGTTTTGAAACTCGGTGAATACTTTTTTAAAAGTTACTTTCATCGATGACAAATGTAGCGCTCTGGGGTGGGGGGCACCATTTAGCCCTCGCTCTCCGGGGCAGATCCGGTCTTCCCGCAGCCGGGCGGTGTTCCGCACTCAGCTGTGAGCAAGGTGCCTGTCACCGAGCACTGGCCGCCTGCCGGGAGGACGCTTCTGACTCCGGCCCAGTTACCGACTGCCGCTCCCGGGGTGAGGGCTGGGAGGGGTGGTGGTCGTGGCTGACCCAGAGCGTTGTCGTGGCCGGGTCGTTAATGTAGCCTCGTTTATCCGCACGGGCGTTTTAGGAAAATGCAGCTAGAGGGGCGGGTATCATCACCGTTGGCAGAGGAGGAGCCGGGGCTCCTAGAGGTAAAGGTCGAGGGAGCATCTGATCCCAGGCAAAAGGACCGCAGCCTGTCGTCAGAGGCCCGCGCTCAGCTGGCACGTCGTGGGCGGCCCCCTGTGTGCTCTGGGAGGGCCAAGGCCCAAGACCATCCCGCAGAGGGGGCCTCGGCAGAGAAGCTGCTGCGGATGCTCTTGGGGCGCAGACAGTGCCCAGGCAGCCCAGGCCCTGGGACCCTGGCGTCCAGCGTGGGGGTCTGGCCAGGGGTGCAGCCGGCCTAGGCCCAGGCAGCCCAGGCCTCCCCTCGCCCACCACCTGGCCTGCAGCGCTGTCCTGGGCGCCGTGGAGATCCCAGGGCCGTCGCGGTGTACGGCGTGACCGTGCGGGTGGCCAGGGATGTCGCCCCAAGCGCACTGCTTTCCCAGTCCGCCCTGCGTGCATTGTCTCAGGAAGTTCACGGGGCATCCAGGCCGCTGGGAAGGGGGGACTCGCCGAGGCGGGGAGCAGGGGCCGGGGTGCAGGTGGGCCGAGGCACAGCCTCCGGTCGTGCGCTGGGCTGCGCTGTGCGACACGGCGGCCTTGGTCAGCACTGCCGTGCGGCGCAGCACTGTCGGGAGCGGGTCCTCAGAGTCCTCAGCACAAGGAAGAAACGCTTTTTTCCTTTTTGTGTCTGTGAGAGATGGCGGGTGTTCGCTCGAGCGGCCGTTCACGGTGCCGTGAGTGGGGGGGTCTCGCCGGGCGTCGGCACAGCGCAGGGGGGCAGTCCTCCCGCGGCCGCGGCCCCGCCTCGTCCCTGCCCTGCACGGGCCTGCGTGTTTCTGGGGTCCTTCGCCTCCGGGGGCTCCTTGCACCCCAGGGGGACATCGTGGCAGAGGTGGCCTCAGGCCCCCCCGTCCTGTGGGCAGGGAGGAGGACGGGATCGCCCGCATCCGCTCCGCGCCCTCCAAGCCACAATTACCCAGTGCCGATTCCGGCCCCGCTGGGTCAGACGTCATGTGCCCCTCCACATGTGGCCACAGACCGCGTGGCCAGCGGGGCCAGAGCAGGTCAACAGGGTGCCCGCGCTCGGCCGCGGGTCCGGGGGGCCCGGCACCGGCTGGCGCTGTCCCATCGGCACTGGGCTCCCCTCCGAGGCCCAGAGGGCGCTGCTGGCGCTCGCAGGCGCCCCCCAGGACGGTGGGCCTCGGCCGCCCGCCCCCGAGCACCCAGAGCGCGGGGCGACGAGAAGCTGCCTGTTCTGAGCAGTCAGCGGTGCCCTTGCCTCCGGCGGGACTTGTCGTCAGCTGGTGTGATGTGCTTTGCAGCAGTGCGCACGGGGTTCCGGAAGGGAACGTCCTCCCCGTCCTCTCCTGCCAGCCGCGGGGAGCGGCTCTCCTTTCCTGGGGGGGGGGGGCGGGGAGGAGGAGGGTGGGGGGCCCGGCAGGAGTTCCCAGGGCGGGGTGGGAGCGGACGGTGCCGTGGACTCCAGGCCCCTAGCCTGCCAGTGCAGTGGCCGCCAGCCTGACCCCCAGTGAGCGTAAGCGTGTGCACCCGTGTGTCCGAGGACCCCCCGGCTCAGACACTTTCCGCAGGCTGCGTGAGCACTGCTTCCACGGAAGCCCTCGTGCCCCGCCCCGGCTGAAAGCCGACCCCACGCCACGCTCCGTCCGCCCGGGAGCCCCCCCCCCCCACAGTGCCGTGGTCACACGCACACGTGGCCTCTGCGTTTGCTGCCGTCACTGCGGACGCTCCCGGGGCCCAGCGGGTGACCAGCATGTGGCGGGCGAGCACGTAGGAGGGGAAGGGCCCGAGAGGGGGAAGGGAAGACAACCAGGCGACGTCCCTCACTTGACTTCGTCCAAAAGGGGCGCTGTTGGGGTGTGCGGGGCACCCTTCGATCCTGCCGGCCACAAGCCACGTGTGGGTCAGGTGGTCTCAGCTGCCAGTGACAGATGCCTGATTTTAAATGGCATGAACACTAAGACGTCCATGACCTCACTGACGACGATGGCTTCAGAGACCCCACTTCTTGCCGCTCCCTGCTCTGCCTCCTTGGGGAGACACTGCCCTCAGGCCACGGCCCCCCGGCTGCTGGGAGCTGGAGGCGTCACGTCCTCCGGGAAGGGAGTCAGTTCTTCCCGGGTGGCTCCTTAGGAGCAAGGAAACCTCGCAGACGCCACGTGCCCTGCCCTAATCTAGCCCTGCAAGGAACGAAGGGGGCTCTCGCAGCCGGTCCCCAATCAGCAGCCTCGGCATCGCCCAGGAGCCTGCTGGAAGCTGGGGGTTGGGGGGGATGGGGGGAGGTGGGGAGCGGGGGCCCCATGATCTGGGTTTCGTAAACCCTCCTGGTGGTTCGATGCTCAGTAAAGATCAAGAACCAAAAAACGTGGCTGGGCTAACAGGGAAACACCCGAACTCAGCTGGGGCCCTGCCGAGCGGCAGGGGAGGCTCCCGGGGACTGGCGGGGTTGCCCTGAGGGGTGTCAGGGCCACCGCCCCCAACCCGTGTTGGGGGGCAGGGCTGCCCAGGCGGGGGCGGGTGGCGGGCAGGTGCCTCACCGCCCCCCCCCGCCCCCCGTCTTCGCCTACCCCCGCCCCCCGCCAGCTTCCAGAGGTTCAGTGACTGTTACAAGCCCTTCCACCAGCTGCAGCCTGAGATGACGCGGCGACTCCACGACAGGTTTATAGCCCAGCTGCGGACGTCCGTCCGGGTGAGTGGCCAGAGGCAGCAGGAACCGCGGGGCTTGGGCGCTGCCCCCGGCTGTCGGCCCCCTGGAGCCCCGGCCCGGCGGGCGGCGGTGCGGGGTGCCGGTCGTCCCCATAAGTGGCGTGGGTGTCTCGCATGCCTCTCCGCCGCCGTCCTGTGTCGTAGCTGGGTGTGTGCGTGGTCTGCCCCGCTCAACCTAGGAGCCCCGCGAGGCCGCGGCTGAGCCTTGCGGGGTCTCCCAGCGCCAGGGGCAGCGCCTGGCAGCGAGGAGGCCCTTGACCAGTGGTGGGCTCAGCGGAGCTGTCCTAGAGGGAGCACAGGGACGGGGCTCCCTCCCTGGCCTCCAGGGAGTTGGGCTGCCCTGTGCCCACACCCCGGGATGGCCCCCGCGCGTCCAGGTGTCCCGCGGGCGCCGGTGGCCGGGCGGGAGGCGCGCACCGCAGGCGCGTTTGGAATGTCTTCCCTGTCATCCTTTATCACGTCCACCTGGGGTCGCGGGTGGAAACGGCGGGGTGCTGGTTCGAGGACCGGACCGGAGCCGAGCCCGGCCCTGAGTGCCCCGCGTGATTCGGCGTGTCCGGTCCCCGTGAGCTCTGGCCCCCTTTGTCCGCAGGAGGAGGTGGCTGAGATCAAAGCGGAGGGGAACCTGGAGGCCGTCCTGAGCACCCTGGACGCCATCGTGGAGGAGGGCAAGGCCCGCGAGGAGCCGGCCTGGTGAGGAGGGCCGGGGGCTCCGGGGGGCAGCCGCACTGAGCGTCTTGGAGGTGCTGTTAGGATGGACCCCTGTGCCCGAGACAGGGACCGGTGGGGAGGGCAGACACCAGACAGTGACCCAAGACAGGGACACACACAGCCCCCTCTCGGGGGAGGGCCCGGCAGGCCCACTTTCCCAGGGGGACGAGGTGGGCGGAGGGAGCCTCCTGGGGGGCTCAGGTCAGGACCTGTGCCTGGCTGTGGGGGAGGGGGAGGGAGGGGGCTGAGGCTGAGCAGCAGAGCAGCAGGGCTGTCATCGTGGCCTGGCGGCAGCTGGCCCCCAGCCCTCTGATCACCCAGCAAGTACTGAGGAGCACAGACTCCCACCCACGCCCGCCCCAGCGTCTCAGCGGCAGGAGGCGGCTGCAGCTGAAAAGCTCTGCAGGCCGTGTCCGGACCGCGCCTCAGCCCGCAGCCCTGCGCAGGGCGGGGAGTGGAGCTCCTGCCCGAGTGCGACCCTAGGCAGCCAGGAGCAAAACCTTTTCTGTGTTTCCGAATTTCTTTGTGCCCTTAATACTTAAGAGAAATAAGTTTTATAACTGAAAATTTAAAAATAATCTACAGGGGCTCCCAGCCTGCTGCCCGTGAGAGCTGACCCGCCTCCCCCTCAGGGCTCTCGGCCCCCTGTAATCCCACCTCCCCCAGCCTGACCTCACGTCTCCTCCTCCCCTGGGCCGCTCCATCTGGGGGGCTCACCTTGCGCAACCCCGCCCCCCAGCTCACATGGGAGTGGAGACGGAGAAGGGGACTGTGAGGTGCGGCTGGGAAGACTATGGTCAGAGCGAGAGGGGAGAGGGGTTCCTGGGTGCTGGGGCGGAGGCCTGGGTGGCCTTCCCGTCAGGGGCCGGCCGTGCGGGTGGGTCCTGGGCGGTGGGAGGGGCCCCTGGCGAGACCTTGAAAGCCAGCGCGTCTGGGACAGGGATGTCGCTGACTGTGGTGGGGATTGGGACCCTCACCCCCGCCCACGTCCCCCCCCCCCCCGCAGGCGCCCCAGCGGGGTCCCGGAGAAGGACATGCGCAGCGCCCTGGCGCCCGGCCTCCTGCAGCAGCGGGACACCCTGCGGCGCCGGGTGCAGCGGCAGGAGGCAGAGAACAGGCAGCTGGCGGTGGCCGTGCGGGCCGGACGCAGGCAGCTGGAGGCGCTGCGGCTGCAGGGCCAGGCCCGGTGGCAGGCCTGGCAGGTGGGTGCCCGGCCCGGGGGCGGCTGCCCCCGCGCCCCCCCCGCCCCCGCCCGGCGGCTCCTGGAGCCTTTGCACACCCCGAACGTCCTCCGCCCACGCGGGTGTCCCTTCCGGGGGCAGAGTTTTTAGTAGTGGCAGAAGTCACTCGGGGCCACACGATGACATGAGTTTTCTTCCTGGCTCAAAATGGGGTTCTGAGGAGGGTTTCTGGGGGGCCTTGGGTGGGGGCACCACGGTGGGGTCTTCCCATCGCTCACACATCCATCTCACGGCCAAGCCATTCAATGGCCCCCTGCCAGGCGGGGCAGGCCCTCCTGTCCCCAAGGGGAAGGGTCCCAAATCCATGGCTCCTGGATCCCCTGGGTCTTCTCTTCCCGAAACCAGTCAGCTGAGCCTGACGATCCTGCCCCGAGCCTCAGAGGAAGGCCTCCGAGAAGGAGGGCCGGTGGCTTGTCCGCACTCCCTGCCCCCACACAGCAGACTGGCCCCAGGGGACCAAGCGGCGGGCACCGAGGTGCTAGCAACCAAGGCCCTGAGCCTGGTGCTGTCTCACGGGCAGGTCCAGGGCCAGGGCTGTGTCTCAGGCATCCTCGGGCCCCCGCCGAGCCCTCAGGCAAGACGCGGCTCTGCCATTGCCCCCCCCCATCACCATGAGTCCCCAGCTGCTCCCTGCTCCCTGCGTGGGCCCTGGCTTCAGAACAGGGCCCCGCCAGTTCCGACGGTCGGAGGGAGAGCGAGGCGCCAGCTCTGAGGGCCAGCGGGGTGCGCACCCCGCTCCCCGTGCTGAGGGCTGCAGCTTCCACGTCTGGCCCAGCTGGAAGTCGCCTCCTCCGAGAGCCTCCGACAGTGTCTGGCGGGTGGGCCAGGGCACGAGGGGACACTCTGGGGCCTTGCTGGAGACAGTGGGGCGGCCGAGGCAGCTGGCGGGACCCGTGCCGTCCTGGGGGACCCGGCCCGGCGCCGAGGGCGGGGGCACCGGGTCTGGGCCCCCTCCCCTGCAGTGTCCCTCTCGTCTCGTTGGTGGCAGGCCGTGCACCGCGGACAGGAGGAGCTGGCGGCCGTGCTGAGGGGGCCCGAGTGAGGGGAGCCCCAGCCCGGGAGCAGCAGGCGCTCAAGGCTGCGGACCTGTGCGAGACGCCCGGGAGCAGCGGGAGCGCGACCCTGTCCCCACTGGCACTGTGCCTTGGGGCTCCCTTGGGTCACACGCACTACCTTCAGGTCACCCCGTTTTCTTCTGATTTGGAGTCCTGGCCAGTGCCCCCCGCGGTTCCGGAGCCCCCCGCGCCTGGACCTGGCTCAGGAACCTGTTTTCTGTCTCCGCTGATTGCCCCCTTGCCGGCCAGCCCGACGGCCCCTGCCACGTCCTCCCACATCCGTAAATAAACTTCCTGACCACACTGTAATCAATCTGTCGGGATCCTCCGCCTGGGCCCCGGCCCCTCTCGGCCCTGGGAGCCTCTGGGCTCCGGTGGTTGGTGCGGGGCACCGGGCTGTGACAGAACCAGGACCCCTGGGTCCCCTGATGCCAGGACAAGCTCCCAGGGGTTGTCCTCACGTCCAGCCCAGGCCACCACCCCTCAGCTGGACCGCTTAGTTCTGAGGAAGACTCCACGGTGGGCCTCGGGACTCACCCGGGCCAGGGGCCTCTGCTTCCCCGCGCCCCGCCGCCCCCAGCCAGGCATCGGGAGGGGGCCGTGGCTGGGGCACAGCTTCTCTCTGGAGAGCGGCTGTACCTCCTCCAGGCCCAGCTGAGGGACAGGGTTCTCAGGCTGGATGTCCTGTCCCTGGGAGGGCGGGTCCCGAGGGTCGTCCCCACCGTGGGGCAGCAAGGGCAGGAAAGGCGGGGCTCAGGAGCCCACAGGTGCGCTCCACATCCTTGCCCTCAGAGGCCCTGTGAGGGGGCAGGGCCAGGGTCCCCACCGCACTGGCCGGTGGCCGGGCCCAGCCCCACCTCTGTTGGTGCTCAGTTCCTGGCTGGGCCCCCTGCCCCTTCCGCCCTGACACACAGGCCTGGCCGGGGTTGGGCCGCGCCTGCCCAGCCTGCCGCTGCCCTCGTGCAGGGTGAATGAGGGCATGGCCGGCCCCACCTCCGGGGTTTGGCTCCTGCCCACCGCCGACAGTGGGAGTCGCCGCCTGTCTGCCACTCCGCCCTGACTTGCTGTGGTCCCCTGGCCCCTTTCGGCCCCCACACCCCTCCTGGCTGTCCAGACACAGCTCGAACTGAGGCTGGGGAAGGGGCTCCAAGGGAGAGTGAGTAGGCGCTGGGGGACCTGCAGCGGCCCCCTCCGAGGGCCCGGGGACACCCAGAGGCAGCTGTGTCCGAGGGCTGCCCACCCTCCTCCCCCGCCACACCCAGGGGCCTTCCCAGGCTGCTGCGGCTCCAACCACAACATCCTTTGGGGTTTGGCCTGCAGAGCTGGGGCGGATGACCCCCAAATAGCCTTGGCAGACACTCCTGGCCCCCGGGCCGCAGCCCAGAGTATAAACGGGGCCGCGGGCCGGCAGAGGCAGGCCGAGTCCAAGCAGCCGCCGCCGCACCATGAGGTCCCCCGTGCTCCTCGCCCTCCTGGGCCTGGCCGCACTCTGCCTCGCTGAGCAGGCCGGTGAGTGCCCCCACTGCGCCCGGCCGGTGAGGAGGAAGGCTGCGAGGGAAGGCGCCTTGGCCCCACCCCTCCACCCAGGCTCCACCGCTCACGTCCTGTCCTGTCCTGTCCTTGCGGTGGGAGAGCGGGGCTGGCAGGGGGCAGGGGGAGGCCTGGGGCTGAGCAGGACTGGACCGGGCGCCTTCCCTTTGCAGATGCAAAGCCCCCCGGAGCAGAGTCCAGCAGGGGAACAGGTAGGAGGCAGGCCCGGCGGAGGCCCTGCCCCCCCCATCACCTGTCATGCCGCCCCTCCCCAACCCCCACCTGGTCCCCTCAGCCCCGTCCGCCTCCTGCCAGCGCGCTCCGTCCCGAGTCCCCCTAACTCGCAGCCCCCTGAGCCCTGGCCCCTGTCCCGCAGCCTTCGTGTCCAAGCAGGAGGGCAGCGAGGTGGTGAAGAGGCTGCGGCGCTACCTGGACCACGGGCTGGGGTGAGGAGGGGCGCGGGCGGGTGGGCGGGGCACCCCGCGGGCGGGCGGAGGCTCATGCCCCTGTGTGGGCCCCCAGAGCCCCAGGCCCCTACCCGGACCCCCTGGAGCCGAAGCGGGAGGTGTGCGAGCTCAACCCGGACTGCGACGAGCTGGCGGACCACATCGGCTTCCAGGAGGCCTACCGGCGCTTCTACGGCCCGGTCTAGGCCGCCCGCTGCTGCAGGACCCGCGCCCCGCCCCGCCGCGCCGCGCCCCGCCCCGCCCCGCCCCGCCCCGCCCCGCCCCGCAGGCGTGGGGTCCCTTGTCCCCGCTGCCCCAGAATAAATGCCAGAAGAAGAACTGGTGGGCTCTGCTTCCTCGTCCGTCATCCGCTGGTGCCGGGGGCTGGGGGCGCGGCGCCAAGTGCGATTTACCTTCTCAGTCCCAGAAAGTGCTTTGCAAAGCCTGCTGGTTTTATTCGTGCCTCGTCCAGAAGCAGGGGAAGAGGCTTTCTAAAGTCTAACTGGGGCCCCACGGAACCCAGCGTCTCCCCCATCCTCAACCCACTGCACCTACAGTGACACATGCTCAGACCTGAACCCCAGATGCCCGGGCCCCTCGAGCATGCGGCTGTGACCGGACAGGCTGGTCGCCACCGGCAGAGCGGTGGGGGGCGGTGGGGGGCGGTGGGGGGCGGTGGGGGCCTCCGGGCTGGTTAACAGGTACTCGAGGTCAGCAGGTCAGCGGGTTAGTCGGGTTAGTTCTTCGGGGGCGGAGCAGAGGCGGCCAGCAGCAGACCTGGCCCTGGACAGCGCCTCCTCGTGGACGCACACCCCTCCCCCCCAGACCCTCGGCACTTCCTCAGCCCCTTCGCCAGCCCCGCCACTCACCCGCCCCCACAGCGCCCCCACGCGGCGGCACCTCCCCGCTCCCCTCTGCCTTTCCTCAGCCACTCCGGCTCCCACCCCACCTTTTCCCGTCTGGGCTCTGTCTTCCCCCAGGGCAGGCTCGGGGGTGGGCTCACTGGTGTTTGGCCTTCGTGCCCCCATCCAGCGGGCCACCCTGCAGCAGGGGACATGTACTGGGGGCCCGACCGAGGGAGGCTGTGAAGGCGGCGATGATGGCCAGGTTCCCGGCCACCGCCAAGACCAGTGTGGCCACTGTGCCTGCCAGGCCCAGGGGGGGCTCTCGCGTGGCCAGCCAGGCCCGGCGGGACCCCATGTCAGCCAGCACCGCCTCCAGCTGGAAGTGGGTGCCCAGCACCGCGCAGACGTGGAAGAGCTGGTGGCTGTGACCTGTGGGAGGGAGGGCAGGTCAAGGCACACGCCCGGCTCCCAGGACTGCGACACCTGTGACCCACCCACAGCACGTGGCCCATCCCGTGGGCCTGCTACCCCGCCCGCCCTCAAGTCAGGAATAAGAAAGGCTGACCTCCAGAATTAAATGCGCGGATGCGCGGAACACACACAGTCCCCAGCATGCACGCCGCTACCTGTGAAGTGGGGGGTGGGCCTGGTCCCCTGGCCCTGACACCCCACTGCTGGGGAAGCCGCCTCCCCTTGCCCTCCCCCAGGAGGGCGGGGCCTGCTCTCACCGATGTAGTCGAAGCGGCCAGGGGCCAGCCGCTCCGGCAGGCGGGAGGCGAAGAGGAAGCCAGTGAGCAGCGCGCACAGCAGGTGGTAGCCGTGGCTGGGGCTCAGCGCCTCCCGCCCACAGCTGTGGCCCGGGCCCCAGCACAGCCCCAGCTGGCGGAGTTTGAAAGGCAGGGCTGAGCGGGCGGGGTTTGGGGAGGAGACCCCGAGGCGCCCGGGACGCGGTGAGGATGGGGACGCCGCGGGCAGGGTGCTGGGCGGGAGGGGCAGCGGGGCCCAGGGCAGGGACCGGGGCGTCGGGCGGGGAAGCGGGTGGGCGCCTCACCCGGTAGAAGAGCGGGAGGTTGTCGAACAGGAAGGGGTAGGCAAAGGCGCCGGCGCGGAGGGCCTTGCTCAGCCCAGGGCTCTCCAGCTCGGGGAACCTGGGGGCGGGGCGGGGCGGGGGAGGCTGGTCACCTCCCGGTGCTGGGGTCGGCGTCCGAGGAAGGCAGGGGCCAGGATGGGTGTCAGCGGAGCTTAGTGGCTTTACAGTGGCACAGGACCCCTTCGTAAACGACCACACGTGTGAAATGAGGACGAAGACACCTGCCCCTTAGGTGGCTGGGAGAATGAATGGAGGCGGCGCAGGTCGGGTGCGCCCAGGAAACCGCCCCCTCGCGCCTAACGTTAGGGGCGCCGAGGCGGAGGCGGCCCAGCGCCCCCGGGGGCCGTGCGTTTGCGGGCGTTGGGTCCCGCCCCGCCGCCTTCCCCTCCACCGCTGGCGGAGAACGCACCGGGAGTAGCAGGAGAGGCCGGTGCACAGGAAGGAATTGAGCGCGGCGGCGGGCACAAAGAGCTGATGCAGGCGGCCGTGCAGCCAGGAGGCCGGCATGGAGTAGGCGGCATAGGGGAAGGCGCAGCCTGGGGAGCGGGGGGCGGGGAGCGGGGCGGGAGCTGAGGCCCCCGGGGCGCACTCCGGCGCAGCCTCGGCCCCCGCCGCCGGCCCTCGCCCCCGGCCCCGCCTTCCCCGCGCCCCCGCGCCCCCGCCGCCCGCAGGCTCACCCAGGCTGTAGAGGCTGAGTGCGCCGTAGTCCAGGAAGTAGCAGACGTGCCGCGCGCGGGGCGACATGGAGCTGAAGGTGTGCGCGCAGCACGACGCGAAAGGGTAGAGGCAGGCGGGCAGCAGGAAGACGAGCAGCGGCCAGTGGTAGGGCTCCGCCCGGAACCCCGGGCCCCCGGCCAGCGCCAGCAGGCGCCACAGGAAGTACCTGCGGCGGCGGCACAGGCTCAGGCGGCCGCGCGACCCCGCACCGGCCCGTCTGGGTACCCTGAGCGCAAGGCCGCCGGGACAGACCCCTCACCAGGTGGGCAGGAAGTGAGTCCAGATGTTGACTGTCTCGTTGGTCATCTGGAAAGAGCTGAGGACGCAGTCCAAGGCCGAGCTGGTGGGGCGGCGGTAGCCAGACATGATGCCGTCTTCCCAGAACACCTGCGTGGGGAGGCAGGTGGGGGGGGAGAGAGGGGGCTCGCTGGGCGGGACCCCCTCTCAGCCAGAGAATGGGTTGGAGGTCACAGTGGCCCCAAGACCAAACTCAGCCCGACCTCCATCTTAGCACAGGTCCAATCCCCTGAGAACTGACGAGAAACGGAAGAGCCAGTGGTAGCAGCCAAGAAGGGTTGGGGGTGTGGGCTGGCACCCGCGGGCGCCTGGGCAGGGGACTCTGAAGGGAGCACTCCACAAGCCTGGGCCTTGGGGAACCAGAATGGGAGGGGTAAGAGTTAGCCTGCAGGGGGGACATCCCGTTGCTGGGAAAAACTCAGCCCCAGCCAGTGCCCTGGGGAGTGGGGGTAGCGGGGTGCAGCCCCTCACCCGGGGAACCTGGTGGATTCGAAGCAGCTGGGGCAGCTTGAGACTGAGCATGGTGGCTGGGCACCTCCACGTTGACCTAGAGACAGGGGCGGGGCTCAGGTATCTGTTCCCATCCACCGTCCCTTAGAGGTGCACGCACGTTTGTGGGTGGTAGCCGGCCACCAAGCCGCATCCTCAGGCCAGGGAAGGCTTCCTGACCCCTCTCCACCCTAGCCTGGGGGCTTCCGGTCCCCCCCACTGGGGGACTCAGGCTCCTCCGCAGTGGAAGGCTGCCTCAGGAACCCCAAGCCCTGGGTCCAGGCCCTGCCCCCCATTCTCTCGGGAGAAGCTTGGCTCGCCCTCGTCAGCCTGAAGGCTCGAGCCCACCCACCAGCCACGGAAAGTCTTGGGCCAGGGCAGGGCTGAGCACAGAAAAGGCAGGCGAGGGAGAGAGTTCCCAGCCAGATGCCCGCGGTGGGGCCGGCCGTGAATTGGGGATGCCTGGCTCTTCCAGGACTGCGCCTGCCCCTCCTGAGCCCCGCACCGCTCAGCCCACACCTGTGTGCTGCCCCGCCCGCTGCTCGGGCAGCCTCTACGGGCTCATTCCTTGGCACAGTGGAGGGGCTGGGCCAGCGTTGGGTGGACCCCGAGGGGCAGGGAGAGCAGGACACGCCCCCCCCCCAGCTCCCTGGGCCAAAACTTTCCCGCAACTTCACAGACGGCCCCGCCCCTTCCTGCTGCCAGCTCCACCCTGGGCCTCTCACCCCGCTGGTCCCCCCAGACTCTGCTCCTGTCATTCAACAGTTTGGGGGCCTCTCTGCCCAAGCTGGGTGCTGGAGACCCAGCTGGGCACAAGACAGACGTGTCCCTAGTCCCTACACCAGCCGAGCCTTGAAATAGATGAGACCTTGCAAGGTACCCTCTGGCCCTGGGAGGAGGACGGGGCTGGTCTGGTCTGAGGCATCCCGGGGAGGGGCAGAGGCGGACTCTGGCTGGGCTCCAGCTGCCCTCGGGGTGCCTTCCTCCAGCACAGTGGCCCTGGGGAAGGGAGGCAGCCAGACCAGCGCCCCCCCAGCCCACCAGGGTGGGTGGCGGAGCCCACGGGAGCTTCCTTACCCAGCGTGGCTGGCGCTCCCAGGCCGGTGGGTCAGCAGGCTGGGTGCCCCCGCCCGCCAGGCCGGCAGAAGGGAGAGCAGGGTGGCGGCTGGCGGGCCAGGCCTAGGCGGGGAGTGGGAGACAAAGGGAACAATCACAGCCTTGTTCTGCCTCCAGGGAGCAGCGAGGGGTGGCCCAGCCCCGTCAGCAGGCAGCTCCCTGCCGGCCTCCCGCACAGCCAGCCCCAGCCGACCCAAGCCCGCGGCCATCAGCCTGGCCACGGCCGGGCCTGCCAGGTCTCGGCCGGCAGGGCGCACGCTCCCCCAGGCCGGGCTGCACCGCCGGTCCGGTTCTCCCAGGGGAGGGGCCCTTCGGCTGGGCAGCAGACTCCAACCCTGGCCTTGAGGCCGCCTCACTGTGCCCTTCACTGTGGTCCACTGTCTTTAGCACGAGTTGGTCCAGCCACGAGGGATCTGCCGAGTCCCTCCCTCCCGAGGTACTGAAGGTGCCGGTCCTTGCAGAGGACAGGGACTGAGGACTCAGGCTGGCCTCAAGGATCACCCCCACCTCCCCCTTGAAGCTCTCTGCTTCAGAGGACCCAGCTGGGGACTGCAAAGCAGCCCCAGGCCGCACTGCACCCTCAGGACGATGCAGACTCCAGCTGCACCCAGGGCTAGAAAACTGGATAGTGTTGCCAAACTGCTGGCTCGCTGCTGGGGTCCACCTCGCACCCCTGCAGAGCACTGTTCCAGAGCCCCCCAGAGCCCCCCCTATCCCCAGACCCGCAGAAAGGCACCAGGAGACAGAGTGGGCTTCGGGGCTCTTTATTAAGTGGTGCTTCAGTCTCAGTCTCTGCCAGGCACTGGGAGTGGGGGTGGCACCCCCAGGCTGTCCCAGGTGTGGTGCCTCGAAGAGGCAGGAAGCCTGCTCTCCCCAGCACAGCCTAGGAAGCGAAGCTGGCTGGGGTGGGGCCCCGGAGCCAAGACCCCGCCCCACCCCAGCCGGGGCGCTGCCCTTACTCCCCCCCCCCACGCTCCCAGGCGCCTCCACTCCAAAAGCCCGCCCGCCCCCCCACTTGGCCACACCAGCTTCGGCCCCAGTGGGACACAGGCCCCCAACAGGCAGCGCCAAGGGGCCTCTCCTTCCCCTACCGGAGGATGCTGGCCGTGGACTGCACCCGCCTCCCCTCTCGCTGGCACCCCGTTGTCCCAGCACAGCAGTCAGGGGCACGAGCGCAGCTGCTGCGGGGCTGGAGGGCCCCCGGGACCCCCCCGGGGCATGCAGACTGCCCGCGGTGCCCTGGGAGCTGGGCGGCGGGCGTGTGCCCCGTGGCGGGTGGGCGCAAGCCCAGCTCAGGCTGCTATCAGCGCGGCCAGCCCCGGGCCCCTCTTTTTTAGAGTCTCCAAGGCTCCAGAGCTGCCCAGCCCCCATGGGTGAGAGGGTGAGTGGCCCTGAGGAGCAGGGTCTGCAGAGAAGCCCCCGAGACCTGGTGCCGCCACTCTCCCCCGGGCTGGAGGGCGCCCCCTCCTGGCCCCGACCTCCGCATGCTGGGTGAGGAAGGAGGGCCCCGCTGTCCCTCCCCCTCGGAGGTCCAGGAACCACTCCAAGGAAACGCAGACGCCACGCTGCCGCGTCCCTGCGGACAGCAGGGCTGACCGGGGCCCCCGGGCCTCCGCTGCCCCAAGCGCTCCCCTCGCTTCCCTCGCACTGTCTGGCAGCAGGGGACCAGCCCTCCCAGCCCCTCCGGGCCCCCCCCGCCCGCGTCAGCCAGGCCTCCTTCCTGTGTGCGTGCGTCTGCGTGAGGTGGGTGACGGCAGGCGGCAGCCCCGGCGGCCAGGGAGGGCACGAGAGGTCTGGAGTCAGCCCCACTGCAGGGCCCGGGGGCGGCGTCAGCCAATCTCCTTCCACTGCTTGTAGAAGTCCAGGACGTTCTGGACGTCCACGCTGGCGTGGGCAGCGGCCTGCAGGGCGGCCTGTGGGAAAGGGCCACGCAGGGAGGGAGACGCTGACCGTGGGGCGCGGCGGCGGGGGCTGGGGAGGCGCCTCCTCCCGTGCAGACCCGCCTGTCACCCGAGACCCACCTGCATTGGGCCCGAGAGCGCACTGGGGTCATCCAGTGGAAAGCCCGTGACGATGGTCACCATGCCGCTCGGGTCCTCCTCCCCAGCCCCCTGGGCCAGGGTCAGCTGTTTGCAGCTGTCCAGGATCTTATAGAGGGTCCTGGTGGGAGAGAGAACACGCAGCCTGGACACCAGGACTCCCAGGGCGCAGGGGCGGCTGGGGACGGGGTGGGGGGCAGAAGGGGCAGGCTGGCCCTGGACACGGTGCCACGGGGAGTGGGCACCGGCACGAGGACACGGAGCCCAAGCCCCTCGGGCCCGGGCTGGCCCTTACCAGGCATCGGGGTCCTGCCGCTTCAGCTTATGGCGCTCGAAGCTCTTCCCCACCTCTTTCTGGCAGCGAATGTACCTGCACGGGACGCGTGAGCATGAGCAGGGGTGGGAAGGAAGGGCGCCTCGCACAAAGCCGCGCGAAGCCTGCGGTTGCGGCCGGTTCTGGGAGAGCCTTGCCTCGCCCGGCTCGCTCTCCCTCCTCCAGGGAGGAGGGGGAGGGGAGAAGCAGAAGATGCTCTTCGAGTCAGGATTCTGAAGACGAGGCCCAAGTGAGCGGGCTCCATAAGCCCCCTGGCCGGGCGAGGGCAGGAGGGGGCGTGGACGCCGGCCCGCGGGAGGCCAGAGGAAGGGCCTGGGGGCTGAGCCCCTGCCCGTCTGCTCACTGCGGCTTTCCCTGGAGGCAGGAGCCCGCGGCCGGAGGAAGGCACCCCTACCCTGGCAACCCCAAAGGACGAAGTCCCACAGAGGCCCACAGCGTGGAGCTGGGGGTCCGCGCCCCTCCCCTGGCTGACGCTGCTTCCCGTTTTTCCCCAAGGCGAATGGACAGCAGGTGGGCTCCCTGCTCCTCCCATCACCTTGTTTTGGCCTGACACCTGGACTTCTGTCCCCGGCCTCCCTCCCCGGGCAGTGGGCAAACCATGAGAGGGGCTGCAGGTGTGTGAGGCCCCCCCAGCCCCCGCCGACGTGTCCCACGGTCAGCTTGGAGTCGGGCGCGGGCTCAGCGCAGGCCCCACGGGTCTGGGAGTCGGGCGCGGGCTCAACACAGGCCCCGTGGTCCGCACCCACCTGTTTCCTTTTTTGAACTCTGCTTCCAGGTACCGGATCCCATCCCGGGCCCCAGGGTGCTCCTTCTTCAGCAGGTCCAGGCCATCGATCACTGGTGGGAAAAGACCAGGCAGGTAAGCCAGCCCGCTGTCTTGTGGGGCTATGCACACACTGCAGGAGGGGGCTGGGCCCACGGGGTCCTCAAAGACCCTGCAGAATGCGACCTTTGGCAGCCACGAACCTGGCCCCTTCCTGAGCACTTTCCCCAGCCGGCTCGGGAGTCGAGGTTTAACAGGAGTCACTGTGCCCATTTCACAGGTGACATGACAGGTTCAGAGAAGTGTCAGGACTTGACCGAGGCCACCGTGTGTGAACTGGGCCCTGAATAAGGGTGTCTCGATACCAAGCTCACAGTCTCGCTTGGCCTCTCTCTGCCCCCCAGCTCCCCACTACGCTCACCTGTCCTTGGGATGATAACGATGAAGCGGCCACTGGTGGCCAGCTGGCGGATGACGGGGAGGTGGTGGCAGAGGGCTTGGGTGTCAGGGACGAGGTAGGGCGACATCGCCGACTGGGCCTGGGGCTGCTGCAGGCTCCCTTCTAGCTGAGAGACCTCGAGCTGGTGGGAGGCAGGGCGGGTGGGTGAGTGCTGCTCACGGGGCTCCTCCCGCTGCCAAAGGGACGGGGAGCCTCCCCCAGTGGCCTTGGAGAAGGGGACAGGACCAGAATTCAGGTGGAGAGAGGAGACACAGCGAGGCACCGAGACGGCACCAGGGCTCAGTGAAGGGGCTCGTGGGGGCCCCGGGAGGACAGGGACGAAGTGGTGGGGGGCTGGAGGGGCTTCAGGCGACACCAGGCCGAGGGGCACCCGGGCTGCGACGTCCCACCTGCAGTCGGAGCTGGGCCATGTCCCTCATCAGCCTGTTCCGCCGCGCTTCCTCCTGGGCCTGCGGGAGAACCATGGTGGGCTCAGGGTCGGGGCCAGGGCCGCGCAGGTGGGCCACGTTCACAGCAGCTGTCTGGGGTCCTGCCCCTCGGCACGCGCTCTCCCTCCCAGGAGACTCTGTCCACACGCCACTCGCCTTCCGTCATCACCCGGTGCCAGCTTCTGCCCCACACACCTGCTGCTCGGGAAGGGAGCCGCCAGGGCCGGCCCCGCTCTGGGCCCCAACAGGAATCAGCCCCCCGTCCTGGCCGGTGCACCCCTAACCTGCCCGGTCCTTCCGCACTGTCCACCCCACTGCACAGGCCCGGCCGCCGTGACCCTGTGAGGGCACGCTGCCTACGACCGAGACACCCGACACCGCCTGGCGTCTGTCACCGGGCCGACCACGAGTCCTCCGACGTCCTTCCTCTGTCTTCTGAATGAAGTGCAAATTACACGGTCTAACGGATGAGGTCGCGGGTGGGGACCGACCCTGAACGACACGAGGAGCCACTGAAGGCTCAGTGACAGCCAGAGGGGCGCTGTCACAGTGGTGCTTAACACGCGGTTCTGGGACCGCCTCACCGCAGCCACGCAGGGACTCCGCACGGAGCCCGGCTGCGGACGCGCCACGGAGCAGCCGCCCGGCACCCTTTGGGAACGTCAAGGACTGAGGGGCCGTCGCGGACTGGGGGCACCCAGCACACGTGACAGCCAGACGCCGTGTGGGGCCTGGAAGAGAAAACCTTAGTGGGGAACGAGTGAAGAGGGAACGAAGCCGGCAGCAGTCTGTGCCGACCCCACATCCCCAGCTTGATGGTTAAGGACAGCTGTGCCGGGCCCTCCGCCACCCCCTTCCCTGCAGAGTCGCGCACCATAGACGGTCCCTGCCCAAAGAGCCAGGGCCCCTCCAGGGAGCACTGGTGGGCCAAGGGGGAGGCTGACAAGCAGAGCCCAGGCGAAGCCGTTCCGCACAGGCAGACCACCGAGGAGCAGAGCGCGGCAGGCCCAGGAGCCTGCCTTCCAGGCGGGAATTGGAGCTGTGAAACCCCATGCTCCAGAGAGAGGCTGGGGGCACTGCGGTAAGCCCCCCAGAGGCCCAGCGCAGGTGAGTGGAGGTCCGCCTGGGCTGCTGCACGAGTCCGGCTCGGCCTCCAGTGGCCCAGCATCTCACGGATGCAGGCGACATGTCCCCAGGAAACCGGGTCCCGGCAGGAGAGGGTCCCGAAGCCAGGCAGACACTGGAGGCCCTGAGGGCAGGAGCGGTGGTCTCCAGCTCCACCTGCCTGCAGAGCTGAGCCTCGCACAGCTCAGGACAAGCACAAGAGCCTGGACAGTCACCGCTGACCCCTCGGGTTATTCTGATCACTCTGAGCGTCCTCGTCTACAAACATGAGGTGTCGGCACGCACTTCACGGGCTGCCGTGAGGGCAAACGAGATGTCCCACGCGAACCCTGCTCAGCACGCAACCAGCCCGATGAGGACAGGGGCACCGTGACGACAGCCACACTGCTGCTGCTGCGGGAGGGGCCCCCGCGGGCCCCGGGGCGCCCAGCACCACAGGAGAGGGGTGCGTGCCCCTGCCCAGGACAGGCCTCCATGACCCTCAGGCTACGGCAAAGGCCTATGGAACGCACCATCTCTGCAGCGTGGACCCTCCCCCGTTCCCCCCCAGGAGCAGCAATAAAGGCCTGAACACAAAAGGTCCAAACGAAAGGTCCCTGCTTCAAGGCAGCAGGGTGCTTTCTGGGGCCTGGCCTTCCCGGCCGAGTGCACGGCCTGCGGGAGGCGCTCAGGGCTGCAGACGCCTGGGCTGGCAGGGGCGGGCGTGGGGAGCGGGTGGCTGAGGGCGGAGAACCTGACGCCCCGAGCCAGCTGGGCCGCGCCCGCTGTGCCAGACAGCACCCTGAATGTCCCGGGGCCGCGCGGGGAGCCCCGAGCGCTGCCACCGGGCGCGAGCCGCGCGGACGCTGGGCCAGCGTGGCGGGCGAGACACGGCGCACGCTCGGTGAGCACCCGGGAGTCGCCCCACCGGGGGGGGGAAGAGGCGACCCGGCAACGGCGTCCTCTGCGGGGCGGGAGGCGCCCGCGCGTGCGGCATCACACGCCGGGCCCCGTGCGTTCCCCTCCACTCCCAGCCCTCGCCCCTCGAGCACGCACCCCACCACCACGTGCCAGGCGCCGGGCAAGCCGGCTCCCCCCCCCCCCCCGCCACACGCCCGGCAGACTGCTCCAGGTCAGCGGGAACACACGGCCCTCGACTCCGTCAGCGAGGGGCCGGGTCCGACGCCCAGCCGCCCCTCGGCCCGCGCGCCCCCTCTCGCCCCAGCCCCCCCCCGCGTGCCTGTGCCTCTCACCCCAGCGGGCCGGGCGGGGCGGCCGACTCACCATGCGGAACTGGGCCTGGGCCTGCTGCAGCAGGCCCTCCCGCTCCGCCTGCGCGGTGCTGACGAAGATGCCAACCTCCGGGCTGAACTGCAGGGCGCTGCCTTGCAGGCGGGCGACGAAGTGGCCGAAGCTGCGGATGCAGCAGATGCGCACGACCGCCTGTGAGGGGACACGCGTGTCGGCCGGCGGAGCAGCTGCCTCGCAGCCGGCGTCGGGGGCGGCCCGAGCCCCGGCTGCCAGCAGGGCGAGCGGACGTCTTGGACCAGGCCCGAGGGCACCAGGGTGGGGGTGATAACACCCACTTCCACTGCCCTCTGCGTCTCAGAGCCCCGTGTGTCACACGAGGGGCTGAGATCGGCCAGGGCGTCTAACTCGCTTTCTTGGTCAACAGGACCCTTTTCCCCGCCGGACACACGGGAGACCGAAGCTCAGTCGCTCTGGAGACAGCGATGGTGGGGGGGGGGGGGTCCGCCTGGGTGCCCTCCACTGCCCCCAGATGGCCCACGTGGTGACAGACAGCTCTAGGGTAAAGGTCACGGGACCGGATAGGCAGCGTGTTCCCTCCCAGATCTAATGCTGACTGAGGCCAGCTTGGCGGGGGGTGGGGGAGGGACAGACGCAGGTCCCCAAGCCTAAGGACCTTGTGCCCTGTCCTCTACAGAGAGCAGGCCAGGGGAGGCGGCCTGCCCACCCACAGCAGCTCTGTGCGAGGACACCCTGCCCCGCAGGGAAGGCTCAGGTGGCTTGCCACGGGAAGGGCTCAGCAAGGCCCCAGGGACAGCCGCGGCCCCAGACGCTGCTCGGCCACCGCGCCTGACGCCCTCACCTCCTCCACGGGGCTGAGCAGGGGCCGGTCCGCATCAAAGTGGACGTGCCGGTGGGCGGGCCGCAGTGGGGGCAGGCTCCGCAGGGCCATGTCCTCGGGGAGCGGCAGGCTGGAGGGGGCCTCGGGCAGGTCGCAGCCTTCCAGAAGATCCTGTACCTCGGGACACAGGGCCAGGCCTGGGGAAAGAGGACCCATGAGGCCGCCTGCCCTGCTGCTGATGAAACATCCCCCTGGGATGGTGGGGAGACGGAGGGAAGAAAGGGACACGTGGGGGCCACGGGCGGGGCCGGGACAGCTGGGGCCGCGCGGCTCCGACTGCAGGGCAGCCGGCTGTTCGGGCTGGGAGGAGGGCCCCGGAGGGAGGGAGGGAGGAACGAGGAGCCCTCGAGTGAGGCCCGTGCAAGAGACGGGGGTGGGGGGCCCATCTGGAAGTGGCAGGAGGGATCAAGCCAGACCGATGGGCCCCAGAGGTCCAGGCTGACTCTCAGGGACCCGGGCGCCTGGACGGCCCCAGCGACTGAGGCTGGCTTGCAGGACCCCGTGGCTCTGCTCCCGCCCACTCCGCTGCCTCCCCGGGGAGCACACTCCCAGCCGACCAGGCCGCCTGCTCACGGTGGGGCGGTGCTGGCAGCCCCGTGATTCTGCGGTGCCTCCCACTGCCCTCTTGACCCCGAGGGCGAGGGCAAGGGCGAGGGCAGGCGGTCCGGAGAGGGAAGGGCTCTGTGGGGCGCGGCGGGGGGGTGGGGGGGTGCTCACCAGACTCGTGGAGCTCACCAGCGGCTGGCAGCAGGTTCAGCAGCACGGACAGGCGGTTCCACAGGCTTTGCGAGCTCTGGGGACAGAGGCAGAGGGGCCTCAGCGAAGGTGGCAGGGGAACTGTGGTCACCAGCTGGAAGCGTCTGCTGGAAAGCGGCCAGCGGCCAGCGGGGCTGGCGGAGGACTTGGAAGTAGGAAGCTGGCCCGTGAGGGATGAAGGTGGCCACGGGGCCCTGCTGCCCTTCGCCAGCAGCTGGAGATGTCCCGGACAGAGAAGGCGGAGAGAGGAGCTGGGCGGCTGGGGGCGGCTTCCTCCCCTTCAGCACGAACCCTGTCGGACACCCTCAGGGACGCGCCCACACCCCCACCAGGGTGCTCCTCCCTCGGTGACTGACTGTGACTGACTAGGCCGTCATCCAACAAAAACACACAGCCGAGGGTGTGCCTGACCCTGAGCCGCTCTTGATGAGCTAGCCCCTGCAGGGACGAGGGAGACCTGCAGGGACAGGGGGCCTCCCCGCAGGGCAGGTGTGCTACCTGGAACAACGCGGGACAGAAACCTCAGGGCGCCACAGGCTCAAGACGGAAACCAAGGCCAAGGAGAAGGAGCCTGCCTTCACTCCAGCCAGCCCCACACCTCCCGCTCGGGCTGCAGGACCAAGCTGCACCCCAACCTGTCCCCTAGCCCGGGCTCCTTCACACCCTGCCTGGAAACCCCGCCAGCCCCAGACCCGTCTCTTCCGTCAGTACCCAGCGCGGCCCCTTCCCGAGATGCTGACGCACACTCGCACCACGGCCACTCCCGGCGGAGGCTTCGCCTGGCCCTGGGCCGCGACCAGAACACGTAGCCCCCTCACTCCCTACCCGCGCAGCGGGTGGCCCGGGCCACAGGCTCTCCCAGGACCGAGGTCGTGCCCAGCCCTCCCCTGCAGGAAGCCCAGAAGCCCCGCGAGTAGGTGCCGTGCCGACCCCTGCCCCAGCCTGGCTGACGCCCCGGGACCCGAGGGCGGGCGGTGGGCTGCGACACCTGTGCGCACACGACGATGAGGTCGGGGTTGGTCCGCAGCCAGTCCAGGAAGACCTTCACGGCGGGGAGCAGGCCTTCGGCCATCAGGACCTGCAGCTTCTCCTGGATGCTGTGCTCATTCGGACAGGAGCGTCCGCTGGACTCGCTCCCCTCCGACTCAGAGCCGTCCTCGGAGGCTGGGGATGGGGCACAGAGCTGGGTGAGCCAGCGGCAAGTGGCAACAGCCTTTAGCTCGCTAGGCGGGCGACCCCCACACACCTGGGCTCCCCTAAGAGTCCTCACGGGAGGACGGAGGGATCACTGTCCCCTGCCAACGTGCCCAGGCTCACCACCTCCCAAACAGCTGCTTTTAAGCCAGAGCCTGGTGCCACTTTAAACATGACTCTTTCAGGCTCAGGCTGATTTAGGAGGCTGATCTACAGCTGTCCTCAACCAACACTTGAGAAGTGCCTACTGCGTGCTAGACGAGGGCGGGGGAGGCAGGGGCCCGAAGCACCGCCTCCAGCTCCCGGCCCGACTTCGCACGTCGCGACGCGGAGCGGCCGGCCCCAGGGCAGCGCCAGCCTCCTCGGGGCTTCGCGCATCCGTCTCCTCCGTGTCCCCACAGGCGGGCAGCGTGCTCGGCACCGAGGACGAAACGGGGCCGCCCTGCCCTCGGGAGGCAGACCGCTGCAGGGCAAGGGCTGCAGCTGCAGAGGCCACAGGAGCCCACGGAGAGGACGCCTCCTCCCCTGACAGGCCCTAGACCCAGTCACTTTAAGAAAAAAATCTACAGGGGAAGAAGCAAGAACTAACCAAGCGACGTGCTCGGGACACGAGAGAAGGTGTGCTCCAGACCTGCGGGAGCGGCACGCGCCGCGGCCCGGGGAGGGCACCAGGACCCGGGAGCTGTCCAGCACCAGCCTGCCGCAAAAGGCAGGCAAGACAGGGCCCGGAGCCTGGCGAGAGGTGGCTCAGCCGACACTCGCCACCGCCACCGGCCACTCCCGGTGCCGGCGAGACCCTCAGGCCTCACTCTGAGCACTGCCCCGCCGAGTGCTGGCTATCCCGGCTTCCGGGAGCCCTGGTGGGGCCTGGGATAGCATGGGGGTTGGGGTGGCACAGCCGCACCTGTGTGGGGAGGAAAGCCCCAAACCCACGGGGCGGGGTGGAGGGGAGCCAAATGAAACCCTGAGACAGGCTGGGAGCTGGGAGTGGGGGTGGACGAACTGGCAGAGAGCGGGAGCCAGAGCTGTGCTCAGGTACCTGGGTCCGAGGGCCTGTCCACGTCCCCATTGACGCAGGGCCTGCAGCTGGCCAGGGCGTGAGGCTCGGCGGCGGGCTGGGGCAGCAGGTTGCTGAAGGTGGGGGCCAGTCGGAAGCAGCGCTTGGTCTGGAACATCTGGGTGGACATGGCCTGCAGGTTGCTCGCAATGCTGGCCTCGCTGGGGCCCAGGGGGCCATTGAGGGACTCGGGAGCCTCCGACCTGGCCCGAGGGGGCTCTGGGGCTGGGGACCGTGTCCCCTCCTCATCCTCCATGTCCTCCAGGTCTGACCGGGACTCCTGGCTGTTCATTTCCGAGTCCGTCTCGGCGTCAAAGGCTGTGCCCCCACCGTCGAGGCTCTTGTCGGAGCCGCTCTCCGAGCCCTCGCTGGCCCGGGCCGAGTTGTGGCTCGAGTCTGACTCAAAGCCTTCGCTCAGGTCACTGTCGTCCTCAGCTTTGGGCAGGTGGCGGCGCCGCCGGAGGCAGGAGAGGCGGGACAACCTGCGGCTCTTCCTGGCCTCACTGGCTGGCTGTGCGGCGGGCGGGGGCTCGGGCCCCGGGCCCTCCTCCTTCTCCAAGGGCTCCTTGGACTCGGGTTCGTCTGCGGAGAGAGGACAGTCAGGTGGGGCCTAGAGCCAAGCCGGGAGCCAGGAGCGGGGAGACGCCCTGGACGCCACCCCCCCGGACCCCCCCGCCCGCACCGGTGCTGTCGCTCTGCAGGGCGGGGACCGGGTTCTCGCCCTCCTCCAGCTCGGCCTGCAGCCGTATGTTGACGTGGTTGACGAGGTGGGAGAAGAGAGCCAGGGTGAAGGCGATGGCGGCGCTGCACTGCTTGGACCCTGCGGCGGAGAGGGCCCAGCGTCAGGGGCCCGGGGCCCTGGCCACTCCCGCCCGCCTCACCCGTTCCCGACCCTTCCGAGGGTCCGACCACCTCTCAGCTGCTCCTGAGGCACAGACGTCCCTCGCCTCTGCACTGTCACCCTCCGATCTAGACGCGCCAGCTCCCGGGGCCCTCCTCACGCGGCGTGTGCTCGTCATGTGCCACCCACCCCGGCTGCGATGCCTACACAGGGGCCCCCCCGAGACCCCAGGACCCTCACCCCAGCCCTGCCTGTGTCCTCCCTGCTCGACCCTGCTCCGCGTTCACCTCTGCCAGGAAGGTTTGCACACCTGACCCTGTCCGCCTGGGTCCTGGCCACGGCGGTGTGCTCGTGGGAGGGGACGCGCGGCTGCCTTCGTCCACTCCCAGGAGCTCCTGACCGGCATCCCCGACCCTTCCCCAGCCCAGCAGGGGCAGCTTGCGGAAGGGGGTTTACAAAGCAGCCGCTGTGGGAAAGGGCGGCGAGGGTCCCGGAAGCCGGCGGGCAGGGGAGGGACCCGGGGGAGGCACCTGCTCTCTGCAGGCTGTGCACGCCCATGAGGCAGATGACCACCATCTGGAAGATGAGCAGGTCCGGGAGGAAGGCGCAGCCGCTCTCGCTCTCCTCCCCATCCTCACTGGCCAGGCTCAGGTTGGGGGACGAGGGCAGGTAGAAGAGACAGAGGTTGAAGTCCTCCAGGACCGACTGGCAGAGCGACGTCAGCTCTGCGTCCACAGAGCTGCAGGAGGGCAGGAGTGCAAGGGAGGTCAGCGACGGGGGCCGGGGCAGGCGGGGAGCCCCACGGGGGATGGGAGGGTGGCAGGGGCCAGCGCCAGCGGGATTTTGCTCAGTGGCTCCTTCACCATCCGGCCAGAGCCCACTCTTTGCCAGAGGGAGAGCTGCCGGGAGAACAAGCCCCGAACCCGTGCGCGAAACCGCGAGGGAGGCTGAGCTGGCGGGGGACCCCAGGAGGCCGCGGCCAGCGCCCCCACGGCTCACAGGGCATAGGCACCCCGCGCGGCCCCTCACCTGCTCTTGGGCTGCAGCAGGCTCTGCAGGTACATGAAGTTCACCAGCAGCCTCTTAATGTCTTTGCATCTGGAACAGGAGGGGCGCAGGGGGCGGCGGTGAGCGGCCGGCGCCCTGCCCGCTGCGCCAACTGCGCGGAGAGCCCCCCACCCCGGCCCTCACCGCTTGCGGCTGGGAGACAGCCTCCGCGTCTCGCACTTCTTCAGCTGGTGGTGCATCCTGGCTGCCTTGTCGTACAGCCGCTTGAGGTTCCCATAGGCCCCCTCAAAGGACACTTCCGACTGGATGCTGAGGGAGACGGAGGCCGCTGAGCCTTGGCAGGGCCGGGCGGGGGTGCTGCCACCCTGCCAGGGCTCCCGGGGGCAACGCTGCTGGCAGGGGCGCTGGGCCAGCCCCCCCGCCAGGCACGCTCCCCCGGCCACACGCACACGCCTTCCAGACGCATCAGGTAGGGGCAAGGCCCACATCTCCGCCACGCGTGGGAACGAGATACGGACCCCGCTCCGTGCCAGACGCCTTAGTCGCTACCCCCGAAATGCACCGTCTGTGATCTTTAAAGTGTCGACCAGTCACTAGGGAGCATTCAGCAAGCGCCTACTCTGGGCAAGGACGTGCGCATTCACAATTTCAGCTGGTCCTCATGACGTTCAAACTCAGACAGACACTGCGCACCCGCTACGTGTCAGGCACCGCACCCGCCACTGCCCATGTGCATAGATGGGGAAACGGAGCCACAGAGCACGGTGGCAAGGTCACGAGCTAACACGTGGCAGAGCCGAGCCTCTACCCCAAGTCCGCCTCGTGGAGCCTGTGGCCCTGGCTGCACCTCCACGTCCTCGTCATTAGAGGCACCGTGGTCACACGGTGAGGCCCTGAAAGAATTCACGTCTGCGGTGAATTCCTCAGCCATCCCTTCCACTGACAGTGGGCGCTACGTCTCCCTGGACCCTGAGACCTCGGGAGGGGTGCTGGGGGCTACACGCTCCTCTGACGGAACACCGGCGGTGCCCCCAGGTCTTTGGGGCGGGCAGATTCTGCCTCTAGTATGTCATTCATCGTTGAGTCTCGAGCCGCCATGCCAGAAGCTGGTCTCCCCTGAGGAGGGGCCCTGTGGAGATGCCCGAGTTGACAGGGACAGGGTCCAGCGGAGCCAACGCTGCAGACGCACCAGCCTCCGGGGCGGCCGAGCACCAATGACTGAGGTAGACGGTGCACCAGGAGCGGCCCAGCTGGGCCCCCAGCGCCAAGCCCCACGAGACGGGACTGTATTGGCACTGAGGTGGGGCTTAGGGGCACCCCCAGACCTGGATGTGCGTGGCGCTCCGAAGCGACCCGCCCTAAACCACGGCTGGGAGTGTGATGAGGGGCTCCCCAGAAGGGATGTGAGGAAAGGTAAAGACCTTCCGAGGTGGCCACGGCCGCGGAGGAGGCCCGTCTGCACTGAGAGGCGGAGGGGCCGCGCGAGAACAGAGACCCTGGAGACGAGAACGGGCTCCCCTGCCCAGGCGGCCCCAGGTCATGGCGCATGGCGCTCCAAGGCAGGACCCGGCGTGTCCCTAGACCATAAGCGCCTGACCTTCTGCTGTGAGGCCCGAGCCGCCACACGGCCTCTCCTGAGAAGTGCCTGGCCCTGGGCCCTCAGGTGGCACCTGCAAGGGTCCCACCTCCCCGGCAGCCCCCCCCACTGTCACGTCATCGGCGGCACGGTGGTTCACCAAGCCTCGCGTGCACCTGGTGACAGTGACTCAGAGACCTAACGCTGGTCAGCTTCGGGCGTCTGATCCTAAGAGCCGAGCGGCAGATCGGGGAGGCTGCGAGCCGCCCTGCTGTCAAGCCGGCCCCCAGCCCGCCGCCGCCGTCGCCTCAGGACGCCGGAGCTCTGCCCCCAGCCCGCCGCCGCCGTCGCCTCGGGACGCCGGAGCCCTGCAGCTCCGAGGCCCCTGTCGAGGCTCCCTCGGCGACGTCCCACCAGCCCCGTCAAACGCATCCCCTTCCTCCGACACGGCGCCCTGTGCTTCGCGTGAGACGTTGGAGGCCATCTTGGCTGCCCCCGCGCCCAAACATCCAGGGGGCTGTGTGAAGACCAGCGGGAGGGCGCCCGGCGAGGGGCGGTGAGGGGCTCACCAGCGCAGGTAGCAGTACATGGCCTCCACGCTGTAGTACTTGCTGCCCGCCAGGGTGCCCAGCTGGTTGAATGGCATTCCTGGGGAGAGAGATGTCGCTCAGCCTGGAGCCGCCACGCCCACCCAAAGCCCGGCATCGAAGGACTCGTGGGGAGGAGAGCTGGGTCTGCTGGTGACACCGCTGCCCCAGGGGACCCCTGGCAGACTGTCTCCGATCGGCCCGCTCCGCCCGGCCTGCCTCTGAGGGGGCCGGGCCTTCAGTGGCGGCAGGTCTGACCAGGCTGACAGAGCCGCACGGCCCCTCCACCCGGCCCGGCTTCCCGGTGCCGAGTCCCACGCGGTCCCCGCCTCTCCCTCTTGGCTCTGTGCCTGCCGGGGCCAGACGAAGTACCATCTCCTCTCTACACAGACCTCCTCCTGGCTGTCCCCTCCTTCTCAGGAGCCCTTCCCACCTCCTGAGTGTGCGTGACGGGCACCGAGGCCACAGGTGGCGCACGAGCAGACTGAGTGTGCGGAGGACCTGGCCAAAGCGAGAGTGGCCCGCCGGCCACGTCGCCACTGTCCCCCACTTGGAAAATGCCGCCGGGCTGGGGGGGCCTGCGTGGGGCCACTCACCAATCTGGGGGGCCACCGACAGGGCCTGGTAGTAGAACCTCTCTGCGAGCAGCTCGGTGTCCACGCCGGCCAGCTCGTTCTGGTACCGCGCTGCAGGGCAGGAGACAGAGGGAGAACCGCCCTGACTTCCCGTGTGAGGAAGACCGCCCTCCGCCGGGTCCCCTGGAGCTGTCACCAAAGCCCGGGCGGAGGACGCCGATCTAGAGGCGAGCCGCTGGGGCCTCTGGGAGTCTTAAAACTGCGTGACTGCAGGTAAACTGCCCAACACTCTCCTCCTTGAGTCTAAGTCCAACGTGTACAAGACGCTCGGCATCTACAAAAGGAGCAGGCTCTTCCTGACGACCCCTCGGCGGGGCGCGCGCAAGCTCCTTGGGGACGCTCTGACGCCTACTTCAGATGCAGCTGCTCGTTCCTGCCACATCACTAACGACACTGGTCAGCCTCACGGCAAACAGCTGCCTCCGAGGGTCCAGGGGTGTGCGGGGCGGGGGGGGGGCAGGACGAGACGCGCTTCGGGGCAGGAAGAGACAACGCGCCCAACAGCCACGCAGCAGCAGCCACTGAGGACCCTTTGTCTATGGGGACTGGGGCCTGGGGGGCCACAGAGTCAGTACTTTCCCATTCTGAGAACCATCTGTCAAGCCAGTAAGTTCGCCCTGGGCCTGACTTCAATCCCTCCAGGAGGAGCAGAGAGAAAAGCAAATCCCCAAGAAGGAGAAGTTAAAATCTCCCTCAGCCACTGCTGAGAGCTCGAACACGCCTCCCTCCCTGCGCCTACTGGCCCTCTCCAGCTTGCAAAGAGACGGGCAGGGAAGGGGCAGCGTCAGCAGACAGGAAGAAGCGCTCGGAGGCCCAGCGATGCCCAGCTCTGCAAACGCGGATGCAGTAGCACCAAGCTCGGAGCAGCTGGAGCCTGTCCCGAGCCCAAATCAGAGGACATGCAGGTTTGGATTCTTACACAAATCCCCCAGGTACACCAGACATCGGTGGCACGCCATCTGGGCCCAGTCCGTCTCCTTCCCCGAGGCGGACACTGGCTTCTTGCATCCTGAGAGAGGAAGGGAGAGACTCGTGAGCCCACGCCTCGTCTCACACCCACGGCAACACCCTTCCCAGGTGGACAGAGGAACTGAGAGTCCAGGTTCTTGGAGCACTGTCTGTGCGACAGAGAGGACTCGCAGCAAGGGGCTGGTCAAGAGGGGCTGGGCTCCTCAGCTGGGACAGCTCCCCGTGGGGAAGGTCAAGGGAAGGGTGTCCCAAGAAGGCTCCTAGAAAGGAGGTGGGGCTCCAGGGTCAGGACAGTCGCAGGGCCCGGTGGGGCCTGGGGAAAGGGGACCTGCCCAGGAGAGCAGGGCGTGGACGAGGCCAGGGCCACACTCAGCCTCCACCCCAGGGAGGCAGGTGGCCAGGGGCAGTGTCTGGGTGCCGGGTGTGAGCCCTAGCATCTCCTGAGGTCAACATTGCTGGCTTGAGCACCCGTGAGGCTGCCCCCTCAGTCGCCCCACCGTACAGTGAGTTCACCCGCCACCTGGCGGGCGCAAAGGAGCACGCCTGGCTCCAGAGACCAGCGTCCCGCCACTGGGCCCTGCGGCTGCTCTCTGCTACGCCCCCGCCCGCGGGAAGCCCTCCGTAAGTTTCCTATGCGACTTCTCGCAGCTGGTCGAGTGGAAAACACACCCGTGGGGAGAAGAGCTGCAGGGTCTGGGGCCTGACCGGAAGGTCCCTAACCGCTCCAGGGCACTGGCCCCCAGCATCCGGCATGAAGGCCATGGACCTGTCTGGGGCACACGTGGCTTGTTTAAACACTCCCGAAAGCACCGCACGGGCCATGAGCTCCATGTGACCCAGAACACCCACGGGCCGGTGAGGGGCACGAGAGCAGGGCGACGGGAGAGGGCGGGCGACCTGAAGGGCGGCCGCCAGCCAGACACGGAGGGAAGGCACTGGCGCCAGTACGTGCCCTGGCCGGAGAGACCGCGCCACGCGGAAGGAGCCTGCGCAGCCTGCAGCGCCGAAGGTGCCAACCCGTCCCCGGACGCCGCGGAGCACGCCGCGGTCAAAGGGACGGTGCAGCGGACACGCACGCTGGCCCTGGCCGAGATCATGCCACGGCCCGGCCCCAACCCCAGGCCAGAGGCCCTGCCCTTCAGGTCTTCGCCCTAGTTCGCGTGCCCATCTTCCCACATCCAAACTTCACCAACACCTGCGAGTCGTGCTGGAAGGTTCTGCGCCTGGCTGGGCCACAAGCTCCACGAGCCCCGAGGGCCGCACAGCGCACTGACCTATGAGGGGATCGGTGACATGGGTCCAGTCGATGCAGCACTGCAGCTCCAGCTGGTAGTGGGACTGGATGTAGAGCAGCAGGTGCTGATAGAAGCCGATGCCTGCGACCAGGTGTGTCCTGTAGGCGCATTCCAAAGTGCTCCGGCTGTGGATGTGCTGGGGGGCAGGGGGCGGGGCTGAGCTCCAGCCCAGGGCGCCGCCCCGCCTTCTCATCCCAGGAGGACAGAAACACGTCCCTTCTCGGCTCTGGTGCTTACCTACGTCCCCTCTCACTTAGGAACCACCTACGCACCCCACAGCACCCCCGCCCAGGACCACGCGCCCCTCCCTCCGCACCATCTCCCCCTCGGCCCCCCTTCCTCCGCCCAGCTGTCTCCTCCCCCCGGATGAACTGCGCGCCAGGACCCGGGGCCTCCCCGTGCCTTTCTGTTCGTCTTGATGAGCTGGATGACTTCGTAGTACACCTTCCTCCACAGCAGCTCCTCGGCCTTCCTCCCGTAGTCCACCGGGTGCAGGAACATGAGCTTGACGCACAGCTCGCGCAGCCTGCAGGCGGTGCGGCGTGAGGGGGGGCCCTGCCTCGAGGGGCGCACGCGGCCCCAGGGCAAAGCAGCCTCTGCCGCCACCCTGCCGACAAACCTCCAGGCCTCCCAGGACACGTCCAGGGTCAGTCAGTGTGACCCAGGACGGCGGCCGGCCTGGAAGGCCGCCGGAGCCGCAGGAGACAGACAGGACCAGTACGAATGTAACAATCTGCGTGTTCTCGCCCTGCACCCTTCTCTCCTTTCCTCTCCGCCTTTTTATTTTCTTCTTTTGCAACTCCCTGACTCAGATGCCACTCTCAGGACACCAGGCTACCAGATGCAGAAGCCGCAGGCGGCGTGAGGACCCCCATCCTGGCCCCCGGGAAGGTGGGACCTCAGAGCCCATCGCTGTACAGGAGGCCAGGGGAGAGAGGACAGGTGTCTGCCGGTGACGGGCCAGGCGGAGGGTCTGCGGCCTGTGCCCAGCTTACTTGTTGCGCAGGCTGACGTTCTCCGGCTTGAACACTTCTTGATACGCGGCTTTGTTGCTCAGGATGAGGTCGAGTCGGTGCACGGCCTCCACCACGGCCCTGCAGGGGGACACGGGGAGCGGCCCGAGCCGCAGGCTCAGTCTGCCAGGACGCTGGACACCGGCCCCGAGGAGCAGCCAAGGAGTGCGGGCAGGAATACGGGGGCGCTGCAGGCTGCTCTGTATGGACTGAGGAGGGCTGCCTGCACCCAGACACAGCAGCCTCCCAGGGGCGTCCGGCAATGATGGAGACACTTCCGATTGTCACGACCGGGGCATGGGGGTGCGGGAGGACTTGCTACTGGCATTTAGACACCCCACAATACACAGGACAGCGTGCCACAATAACTACCCCGCCCAACGTGTCCCTGTGCCGAGGAGCAGGAGCCCTGTGACGCGGGCTCTGGTGCCAGGCAGAGAGTCTTGGGGCTGAGCCCTGGCTGTGCCCTCCTGGCTCTGTCGCTCTGGGCTGATCACCTGCCAGCCTCTCTCAGCGGCAGCCACCACACCCACAAAAACGGGGAAGAGCACAGCAGCCACCTCAGAAGGCCGCTGCAACAATCAAATAAAACACTGAACACGCCGCATCGGCACGTGGGGGGCGCTCGCCACATCAGGGTGCGGCGGATGCATCGCTGTTGTGGGAGGGCTTATCATCGCGGCCCTGAAGGAGCCGGGCAGTGTGTCTCAGCCTTTGGCGATGGCATGCCTGGTGTCACATTCTGCTCTGGAATAGGGGGTAAGGGAAAGTGGGGGGGGGGGGGTCCTGAGCAGGTGCATCACGAGGTCTCCTGGATCCTGCTGAAGGAACTGTTTGTCGAGTGCATAGTGTGGGCCCTGGAACCAGACTGCACAGGTTCAAATCCCGGTGACTGCTAGCAGCTGAGTGGTCCTGGGCAGAACACCTGCCTGCCCACGTCTCGGTTCTTCCATCACCGACTGTGAGGAGGACATTAGCTAACACGAAAAGCATTCGCGACAGTGCTCGCACACAGTAAGTGCTCAGTAAGTGGGACTCTCCGTCCTTCCTGTTATAAGGCAAAGGAAGAAACTCCAGACACTAAGAGAAAGGCCAAGGAAGCTCTTTGGGTGGCTAAGAAGTGCCAGACGAAGCTGTCATCTCCGGAAGGGTAATATCCAGAGGATGACAGACAGCAGCTTTGTGAACAGGAGAATCAGGCATAGGTCTGGACACAAAAGCCACCAAAACCAGGGAGTGATGATTCTCGAAACCATCCGAGTGTTTCAGAAGACTGACACACATGCCCCTGGGCTGGGGAAAGTGGGCCACAACAGGTGAGTGCCCTACTGTGGCCCAGGGAGCACATCGCTAAAAGCTGCCCGTACGGGGCAAAGCGCCCACCAGGCCCGGCTGGGCAGTGGGATGGCAGGTGATCAGGCCTTCTCACAGGCAGTCTCGAGAGCTTGGCACTGCTCCCAACCCCCAGGCTGCCTAAAGATGGGAGCCAGCCCTTTTGGCCAGCCTGGTCCCCAGGGTGGGGTTTTTAACTCCAGGGCCATGGGTGGATGCAGGAGGTGTGTGTGTTTACTGTCAGGCTCATGACTCTCAACCCAAAAACGTTAACAGCTACTACTCCAAGAAGTTCGAACTGCAAATTCTGAAACCTGAGAGGACGCGGCATTTTCTTCTCCATTCCCCATCAGACCGTGAGCTCCTCCATTAAATTGTAATTTCCCTCAGAACCCAAACCACAAAACTGTGTCTCATTCACTGTTGGAACCCCAGGCCTAGTACAGTGTTAACGAAAAAATGTGTTTTTAAACACTAGTTCACCGGCCTAGTTAATTGGTGCTTGTGTCCCTTTCGGCATCCCTTCTCCAGCTGCTTTTTCCTCTGAGGGGCTTAAACATTTCAGAATTTCATTTCTGTAAAAAGACAATGGGAAAGTCCCAAATTCACTGAAGCTAAGAGTGACAGTTTCATCATCTAACACCACGTTTATCTTGGGCAGAGAAATCAGACCACCCTCCCCCAATTCCTTCTACCAATCACTACTGCTATAATAATAAAAACGGACTTTCTGCCTCAAATTTCCACCCTGCTCCAAGCCAGCAACACACCATTACCAGGCAGAGATACCCACGTGCACACTGGTAAGCCACACACGCAAACGCGTCAGGTTAAATCAGTCAGTCCTGTGAAGGTAGTGGCTTGAGACAGAACTCAATTTGAGGATGACTAAAGGAGTCATCACCAAAAGCAGAGCCATCTCCAAAGGCTGGGGACAAGTCAGGAATCTTGCTGACACACTGCCCGCGCTGACAGGCAGCTCTGACAATCGGGAGCATGACGAGGCACATGCGCCACCCCCAGCCAACTCCTCACTCTCCCAGAGCCCAGAGGCTGCCGGGCTGGATCACTTTTCTATTTATGGAGTAGCCTACATTTCCCAACGTCTTCTGAAGCCAGAGCAAGCAGATGCCTACTCAAAGGAAGAGAAGACAGGACACCCCTGGCTCTCACTGTCAAGATGGGGCCCAGGGCTGGAGGGCAGCCTTCTCCTGCAAACGCGCCTGCTCCACCGAGCCTGAGCCAAGCGAAACGCGCCAGCCCTGCTCCCTTCTGGAAAGCAGAAAGCTCAACTTGGCCTCTGCGCTCCATTCTACTTCGATCCAGTTCTAGAGCCCGTGTGCCAGCTGCTCCCCAAGAAGAGCCTCTGACCCAGGGTGGGCGAGCCCCCACCGGCCTGCTCCCCAGGGCGCAGGGCTCAAGATGCTGCGAGCGCCCGAACCCTGCAGGTCAGGAACCCAGACTGGAAGCTGCCTGGCCACAGCCTACGGTAGTGAGGCTGTGAGGGAGGTGGGCGCCAGGAGTCCCCAGGTGCCAGGAACCGGCTGCCTGACTTAGGGACACTCGCGGCCCTTCCAGTCCAGCACACAGCCTTCTCGCCCTTCTTTTCATTCAGATTTCCCCAAAATTAGAGTCCTAAGGGACTTCAGTGAGCATCCAACCGGAATCTCTCCGTGTAAGGATGAGGAAGCTCAGGCCCAAGGTCACACAGGGAAAGGTGGCTCTCCGGTTTCGGCTCAGGGCTCTTCCCTGAGTCCCGCAGGGCTCTAAGCACTATTCCCTTCCGGTTCCTCCGCATCTCTGACCCCAACCCCCGCGGCCCTCGATTCCCACCTCTTCAACCCAGATCCGCAAAAGCTCGGCGCCCGGCCGAGCTCTGCGCGGAGGGGACCCCCCCACGTGCGCCCCTCCAAACCCCCCAGCCGCGACCCCTGCCGGCGGCTCCGTCCCGGGCTGCGGGACCCCGCCCCCGCGCGCGGCCAGACTGCACCCTCCTCCCGCGCCCGCGCCCCAGCCCGGTGCCCGGGCCCCGCCCGCCCGAGGCCCCGCCCCTCGCCGTCCCCCCACTTCCCTCCGCGGCGCACTCACGCCCCGGCCCCTCTCACCGGTACAGCCGCTTAGTGTGGAGGACCTTTGCTTCCGGCTCGCTGCTGTCCCCTGCGGCGGGGCCTTGGCTCATGGTGCCCAGGTCCGGGGGCAGCTCCCGGTCACAGGCCCCCGCCACCCACCGCTACCGCCAGCACCGCCGTCTCCGGCCGCAGCCGCAGCAGCCACCGCCGCCGGCCCTGCTCGGCCGCCATCGCTGTGAGGCGGCTGCCCGCGACAGCTCCTCCTCCGCCTGCCAAGTCTCGCGATAGCGGCTGCACAGTTGCGGGCCAGCGGCGTGCTGCTACCAAATCTCGCGGAACTCACTTTCCCTCCCGGGAAGTTGCCAGAACTAACTCCGGGCAGCATGGCCTCTTTCCGGCTTCTTCAAGCCCTTGCGAAAAACTTTATTGATACAGCTGCCAGAGAACGGACAGTGGGTTGAAGCTACGGTGGATTGGGGCAGAGGGGCTCATGCTAGGAGCTAGGACCGTGACTGCTTTGTCCTGCAGTGGTCATTAGTCCACCCTTCTGCCCCTTCATCCCCTCCTCCCGTTTGAACCGAGTCTTTCAAATTACTGGTTAGAGTGATTGCATTTCTCCCTTTTCCCCATCATTTAAACAAACAAACAAACAAACAAAAATGCCTGTGAAAGTTTCCTTGTAAAGGGCCAAACATGTGTAAGGCCTTCCATCCAGTTCGTGACTTGGCCCTTCTGCTGCCCCTCCCAAAGATTTCCGGTCTCGAGAACGTATCCTGGATACTTGCTGTCCTCCAGCCACTATGCCAGGTTCTGGACACACGGAGATGAGCAATCCAGACACTGACCCGTCCTCACAAAGCCCAAACGACCTTAGTGTAAGGTACCATAGGAACAAGAAGCCACTCCCTCGCGCTTCAGCCTCCGGTCCTCCCTTTGGAAAGATCGCTTTGGATTCTTTGACCTTAAATCTAGAAAGCAAAGTACCGAGGGGCAGAGGCTGTGTTCTCCTTGTAAGGGGAACCAGATTCCCTTACACCACTAGGGTTCTGGTCCTGCAGACCTTCATTCTGTTTTTTAAACAGCCCACGTCTTTCCCACTCCTTGGCCTTTGGCTTACGGTCCCCTTGCCTGAAACACTCACTCTCCTCATTTCCCTTCACATCTCAGCTCAAATGGCACTTTGACAAGAGGTTTGCCCTACTGAAATTGTTTTATAGATTTAGTTGCTAGGCTTCTTTATGATCTGCCCCCTTCAAGGGCAAAGACCTTGCCTGTTACCTTGTCTCCTGGATGATCTGTACTTAGAATAGTGCCTTAGCTAACAATAGGTGCTCAATAAATACCAAATGAGTAAGTGCAGAAATTCCACTCTTTCCTGGGTAGTCCAACCTACTCCAAGCCCCCTTCGATGCACAAACACCATGGTCCCTCTCTACCTTCCTGAGCTGGGAGCTCCCACACTTCCCATTGGCTAGAACACAGGCTTATTTCTATGCCCAGCTGCACCCCCACTTCCAGAGGGATGACATCCTCCTCCCATGCTTTTCTGTCGGCAGATTCAGCAGGGCGGGACCTGCCCCTTTAATCTGGGCTCCACCTGCTCTGGTCAGACTGGTTTGGAGATACAGGTTTCCCTTTGAGGGAGACTTGAGGAATACTTGCACAGCCAGCAGAGAGCTGGGAAGCTCCTTCCTGGACGCTGTGGGGACCCTCTGCCTCTCCAGATGGAAAGTAAGAGGGTGTCAAGGATCCGAATGTCAAGGAGTGGGGGGCCCTGTGGAGGTGGAGGCAGGGGTCAGCCCCATCAAGAAGCAGTGGGACAGAGAACAGACAGACAGCAGGGGGAGGAGAGACCGGAGAGGAGGCAGGGGAGCAGCCACCACGGGACCTCGAGGGCATAGTGCACGGACCCAGGCCCTCCGGAGCTGGCCAGGGTGAGCTTGTGAGACGTTTGGAAGCTGCCCAGGTACCCAGGCTCGAACGAAAAAACAGGGTGTACTCACACCGCCAGTTCCTGGGGACAGATCTGTTGGCAAATCACTGGTATCAGTTGCCAGGAAAAGTCCGAGCGGGGTCTGCGGGGAGAAGGGGAGGTTCGAAGGTAAAGGGGGCGGCTTCTCTGTCCCCGAGGAGGTCCTCAGTGGGAGGCAGCTCTGAGCACAGGTCTAGGCACCTTTCCTTCCTCCGGGTCCTGCACCAGGGTGGCCATGACCCCGGGGGTTTTGGCGGAGGGGCAGAAGGCGTGGGCGGGGGCTGGCCCAGCTGAAGGCCTGCGCCCCCTGACTCACCCTCTCCTGCTGGATGGCCTTCGATGTCGTAAGGGTGCCTCCACGCCGGCTGCCCACCGCTCTCCCCCTCCCTGTTCCAGCACCTTCCTCCACGCCGTGTCCTCCCAAAGGTTCCCCAGGGGACTAAAGCCCATGAAACTGGCTACCTTGCCGAGTTCCAGTTCCGTCCACCCATCCTAAGGGCCAGAGGACAGGGCCCTCTGACGAAACTTACCTCTGCTAACCTCCAGGGTGACATGACCTCACGGTAGACCGCAGAACCGAGGCCCCAGGATGACGGAACCCGAGACCCTGGCTCTGCTGGAGGTGAAGGGGCCTGAGGCCCCGGAGAAGAGCGCGCCCCAGGCCTTGGTCCCCAATGGCGGGCAGCCGGAGGGGGAAAGCGGGGCTGAGTCCCCTGGCGCTGAGTCCCCCAGAGTGGAGTCATCAGCCGGGTCTCCCGCAGCTGGAGAGGGGCCTGAGGATGGCCTAGACAGCACTGTGAGTGAGGCTGCCACCCTGCCTTGGGGAACCGGCCCCCAGCCCAGTGCTCCGTTTCCGGACCCGCCCGGCTGGCGGAACCTGGAGCCCGAGCTCCTGGAGGCGGAGCCGCCCAGCAAGCCGGAGGGCCTGCCGGAGGACGACACTGACCCGCTGCCCGAGAAGGCGGCCCGGGCTTGCGTGCCCATCGACCTGCAGTGCATCGAGCGGCGGCCCCAGGAGGCCGTCGCCCTGTGCTGCGAGGCGGGCGAGGCTGCGCGCCGCCGGGCCCTCCTGCACCCCCGCGCCGGGTCCCCCGAGCCGCTGGAGCGCAAGTGGGCCGAGGCTGCTGTGAGGCCGGCCCGCCGCCCCTGCAGGGGCTGCGGGAGCTGCGGAGGCCAGGACGGGCTGAAGGCCGTGGCCTCGGTGGCGGCCGCCTTCGTCCTCTTCCCCTGCCTGCTGTACGGGGCCTACGCCTTCCTGCCCTTCGACGCCCCCCGGCTGCCCACCATGACCTCCCGCCTCATCTACACGCTGCGCTGCGGGGTCTTCGCCACCTTCCCCATCGTGCTGGGTGAGCCTGGGCCCTGTGACAGGGGAGGGGGCCCGCGGGTACTGGGCTGAGGACAGGACCAGCCTGGCTGGGTAGCAGGATGGTTTCCCTTCACTCGGCCAGGCCCCCCAGGGCCTCGCACACCCGCCCCCCTGCCGGCCTGTCCGCTCCTGGGCCCCCAGCCCCACTGTGCGGAGCCCTGGTCCGGGCCTTCTGACCCGTGCCCTGCTCCGCCCCCCCCAGGCCTCCTGGTGCACGGGCTGAGCCTGCTGTGCTTCTCCGCCCTGCGGCCCTTTGCCGAGCCGCGGCGGGAGGTGGAGATCCACCGGCAGTATGTGGCCCAGTCAGTCCAGCTCTTCATCCTCTACTTCTTCAACCTGGCCGTGCTGTCCACCTACCTGCCCCAAGACACCCTCAAGCTGCTCCCGCTGCTCACCGGCCTCTTCGCGGTCTCCCGGTGAGTCGGGGCAGGGGCGGGGCACTGGGGACGTAGCATGGCCACGGGCCGCAGGTGCCTAAGTGTGTGGATGGCCGGGGCCAGGGAGCTTTCTGCATCCTGCATCGGTCCACACAGGCACCCTGGAAAGACGAGTCCACTTTCTCGCTCGCTCCTTACCTCCCCTGGGAGCAGCGCGGCAGCTCAAGTCTTCCCACAGGAAGTGGGTTTTGGAGACACATGTACGATGTAGAACTGGAAGGGCTTCCGGGTGTGGGTAGACCGGCCTCCCGCCCATCGCAGCCGTTCCTCTGTGACGATCTGGTCAGGGGGGCCACTGGCCTCTAGTTGAACAGCCCGTGACCAAGTGCTCAGTTCTTTATCAGGCAGCGTCTTTTGTCTTTCAAAGGTCCCGATTATTGGAAAGCCCTCTTTCTTGTGCTCAGAACTGCTGCCCTGACCCTAATCTCTGAAATTGCCCATGTTTCCTTTGCTAAGTGGCCCTGATCCCTTCACTGTCCTTCCCTCTGGGCAGGAAATTCTCCTGCTGGTCAAACGGGGGAAGGGGCCTGATCAAGGGTATTGACCATCCTTCTGCTCATACAGACCAAGGTCACGTTAGCTCTCATGGCCGCCGCGTTACTCTCACTGAGAATCTGGTCAGCTGAAATCCTCAGCGGTGTCCTCACGGGAACTGCTAACGACCTAGAAGGCACCTTCGAATTTCTGAAGCCAAATAAATGCAGGTCTTTCCACTTTTTCCCTAACACATTTCCTTCTATCACTTTCGATATATAATTCCAGGCAGCTTCAACGGCTTAAGCATTCTTGTTCCCGTTGAGCTGAAGTCTGTCCCATTACTGAGTGTAGCCTAGGCTCCCCTGTCCCACCAGCCCCCTGACCATCAAGCAGCCCTGCATTTTCTCCCGGTAGGTGTTTCCAGTGATAAATGTTCCTGCTCAGGTAATCGCACCTCCCACCTCCCCCTCGGGGAATGCTGGTCTCAGGTAGAAGTTGGCTTAAGCGGAGAGAACCATGCAGGAGCTAAAGAAGCCTCAGTGACTGTCTGGTCCGTCTGACCCACTTTGTAGAGAGGGAACCACAAGAGACGTGCGGGGCAGGCTGGAGTCGCTCGGGTCAGCCGGCAGCAGTGTCTGGACTGGACTCTGGGTCCCTGCCCGCCCTCTTCTCCGCCACGGGCAGCTTAGCACTTTGGGTCTCTGCTGCATCAGGTATAAAATGGAGCTGTGAGGATCAAAGTGAGTTACGCCACGTAGCGCGCGCACCGGCCTGGCGCTCGGTGGCGAGGGTGTGCTAACTGTGAACGTGCAGCAGAGAAGCGGCAGTTACCCGTGTAACGAGTAAAAACGGACACGTCAATTTGGTAATAAGTGGCGTGATGGATAGGCTTGGGTTCAAATCACGCTTTTCCTGTTTCCCGGACGTGCGATCGCGGACAGTCTTATCCCTTTGGAATCTGAGTGTTTTCATCCACGAAAGAGGAAATAGATGCAGCTGGACAAGAGCGAGGAGGCTGTTTATATGTTGATAAGAAGATTTCCAAGACATGGTCAATGCGAAAAAAAATCCAGGTGTAGAACGGTCATAATAACATGCCGCCGAGCTTCAAAAAAAAAAAGGAAAACATACATCTTTTCGCTTAGACCTATGTAAAAACTCACTTGCTGCACAAGAAAGCCTAACACACTGGGTGTCTGGGGTGGAGCAGAGGGGGAGGCGAGAGAAGGAGCAGGGTGGCTGGGGACCCGCGGAGGGAGGAAGGGAGGGAGACCTTTCACTACAGGCGTCGGTACCTTTGACTTTTGAGCCATGTGACTGTATTGTCGACTCCAGATTTTTAAATTAAAAATTGAACGGGAGGGAGGGGAGCGGTAATGTCACCTCACAGCGGTGTGGGGCAGCCAGACCTACAGTGTCCGTGGCGTGGCCGGTGGCGTGGCCGGCGGCATGGCCAGCAGCGTGCAGGCACACGGCGCGCCCACCGCCCTAGCCGCCCGGTCCCCGCCTCGGAAGACGGCCAGCGAGCTGACCTTGCCTCGCCCCGCAGGCTGATCTACTGGCTGACCTTCGCCGTGGGCCGCTCGTTCCGAGGCTTCGGCTACGGCCTGACGTTCCTGCCGCTGCTGTGCATGCTGGTGTGGAACCTGTACTACATGTTCGTGGTGGAGCCCGAGCGCATGCTCACCGCGGAGAGCCGCCTGGACTACCCCGACCACGCCCCCTCGGAGCACAGGCCCCGCCCCTGGGGCTGAGCCGACCGCCGGCCCCGCCCCGGTCCGCTCGCTCGGACGGTGCCGCTCTCCCCGCCCTGCGTCCGCGCTGCCCTCGCCTTGCACGCGGGCCGTTTTCTCGCAGGAGAGAGGTGGACAGCCATGTATGTCCTCGAAGGATGCTGAGGGCGCGGGCTCGGGACCAGGAGGAGGAGCCTCCCAGCGTGGCCACCGGCCTGCACTGCTGAGCTGGGCCCCACTCTCCAGCCTCCTGTGAGGCGGTGGGCAGAGCTGCAGCCCAAAGTGACCCTTTCCGTGCCGGTTGTCTGGGCAGGGGCCGCTCACTGCTCGAGCCTGAAGATGGTCGGGCCAGAAGATCCCGTAGGATGCCCACGCGGGTGGAACCTTCCTGGCCTGGTTCTGGCCGGCACCTTTGGCCCTCACAGGCCCTTTGGCCCGGACAAGACAATCACAGCTGCCCCACTGCCACGGCCGCTGCCCCGCACCTCCAGCCTGTGAGGGGAGCGGAGGGGAAGGGAGGGGGTGTGTGCGTCCGCGCGTGTGGTGGCCAGGAGGCACAGCGGCTGGGGTTGACCCCGTGTGAATGTGGGTGTGACGATAAATGACTCCCCCGGTCTCCCTTGGCTCCCTCTTCATGTTTGCACCCCCATCTTGAGCGTCCCTTCCTCGTTCGTACCGCACTGGAAACCTCCCTGCTCCCCGTGATGTAGCGGCCAGCGGGAGCCTGGGTGCTGGTGAGGAAACGGGGTCCGCCCAGAGACCCGCCGTCCACCTCCCTGCGATCACCCCAACAGCACACACACACAGACACGAGTGCCGTGGAAAGACACGTCTATTTCGTGGCCCGAGGCAGCCGGCCAGTTAGAGGGCCCTGCGTTCCGGCCCGCGCGTGGTGGACACGGGGCCCGAGGGAGCATGGAGGCAGGTCCACGCACCCTCCCACCAGCAACAGCCCTGTTCCCCGTCCTCGTCCGGAGTAGGAAGGAAGCCGCACCCGGTGGCCCCCAGGACTTGAGGCTGCTCCCCAAGGCTCTGCAAAAAACCGAGAAGGCAGTAGCTGTCCAGGAACACAGATGCTCAGACTCGCAGAGGTCCGAGGCCCAGCAAGGCAGGTGTAGTAATGTCCTTCCCTCTCAAGAGCAGGCCTCAGTTGATGCGCTGATATTCTGAGTACCCCTTGGGGCCCAGCAGCAGAAACAGGCCCCCTGCCAGCAGCAGGAGGGCCGGAGCACCCAGGGCCACCACCATGATGCCTAGGACCAGTGGGGACAAGGCATCCACTGGAGGCGCTCCCACACCCAGGAGCGCCGACCTAGAGCAAGCAGAGTGAGAAAGAGGTCAGCAGGCTTGGGAGGCAAGGCCGAGGCCCAGCCCTCCCGCCCCCGCCCCTCCGAACCTCAGCCCCGGCCCTGCCTCACCAGCTGAGGTAGTGTTGGTCCCAGTAGCCAGGGCCTGTGGGAGTCCCAAATGTCAGATTGAAGGCACAGAAGTTGTTCTGGGACCCGAAGAAGGCACGGACAATGGGCGACTGGGAGAGAAGGTACGCCAAGGTGGGGTAAGGCGGGGATGCTCGGCAGGGCAGAGCTGACTCTCGGCCCCCCTGCTTCTGGGAGAAAGCCACCGGTCGCCACTGCACGAAGCCTGATGGGAGGGAGCCCCACAGCAGCTGGTCCAACTGGGGAGAGAGGCAGGCGAGGCAGGGTGAGGAGGGCCCGCCCAGGCCCGCCCCCATGGAGCCCCGCCCTTCCCCAGGCTCCCTCTGCCTGCCGCTGGTTGTCCTGAGTCCCAGGCCTGCTCCCTGTTTGCACGGGACCTCAGTCTTTCCTTGGTAGAGAGGGGAGTCGGACTGGATGAGCCCTGACACTGTGAGGCCACGCCCAGCTCCCTCCCTGGGCCCCTCGGCCCCTTGCACACACCCCCAGCTGTCGCTGTGGCACGTGGCCTCTGCCTTCCCGTCTTCTCCACTGAGTGGGCAGAGCCCGGGCCTAAGTCATCAGCACGGTGCCCAGCACTTGAGGGAGCGGAATGAAGTGTGGCTAAGCGGCAGACGGCTGACCGTGTGTGGCTGATAGGGTCCCGTCGACCCCCTGCCCGTCTGCCTGTCTGCTGGAAGTCTGACCTGGAAGACGGCGGGCGCGTACTCGTCATCGATGGAGTGCTGCCCCTGCAGTGAGGGGCAGGCTGGGCCCGGGCCCAGCGTGGCCACCTCCAGCCCAAACAGAGAGCGGTTTCCCCGGGGAGAGGCCCCGCTCAGGGCCACCTCCAGCTGGCAGGTGTCCGCCGTGTGCAGGAGGCGAGGGGGCTGGGCCGGCCGGCCGGACCTAGGGAAGGCCTGCACCTAGGACGGAAGAGGCGTGGGGTCGCGGAAGCTGATGGCCGCTTGCGCCTGGAGGCCGCCCCACCGCCACCTCCCACCCTCGCACACCAGCCTCTGACTCCCCACGCCCTTACCCTGAAGGCCAGGCTGCCATTGGCAAAAGCCCCGGTGGGGTCACCAGTGGGGTGGCCTTGAAACGTGGCACTCAGGGTGGCGGGGTCCACCGAGCCGCTGACGTTGCTCCAGGAGAACTCGGCCAGCGAGTACGGCGGGTACGGTCTTCCTGGGGGCTGCGCGGCCGTGTCCGACGCGTTGGTGCCGTCAAACTCAAACAGCTGCGGGGCAGGGGCGGCGGGCCTGGGTTTGCAGGGTCCAGCGGCCCCTGACCCCGCCCCCCCCCCCACCGGCCACCAGCCCCAGGTTCTCACGCTTGACTCTACCTCACCTCCCAGCCTGCAGCTCCTCCCTCTAATCCGACGACTCCCTCCTCTGCCCCTCGGCTCCCCTGCAGCCTCCTCACCCTGGTAAAGACAAGGGCAGAAGAAAACTGGATGCTGTCCTTGGGGAGCACCGTCAGGCCCCCGTACGGCTCCGAGGAGAGCAGGAGGCTCCAGTTGACACTCAGGACGCTGTGGGGAGTGTCGGTGGCCACCAGCAGCACCGCTGGAGGCCCCACGGTGCCCCACACGTAGTGCAGCGTGGAGTTGGTGCCCACTGCCCGGATGTGCAGCAGGTTCTCGGGGGGGCCCCCCCAGTCGGAGACGACCTCCAGAGACACCTGGAACGGATCGGGGGAGACACAGGGCAAGGGGGACGTTCGGGTGAGGGGCGAGGGACTTGGGGGGTGCTGGGATGGGGTGGGACCTCAGGGGTCCAGATAAGATAAGCTCCCGTGGGCGCTAAGAGAGCCTGGTGTAGGCGGGGGTGCGGTGGAGAGGGGGAAGAGCCTGGGCCACAGAGCGGACCGGGAGAGCCGAGCCGGCCCGGCCTGGGCAGCGTCGGGGGCTGCACCTCAGCAGGGGACCCCACACCCGCACCGCCGGCAGCACGCACAACCCCGTCCCGGGACCCATGGCTGTCCCCAGCCCCGGTGGAAGGTCTTCCCTGTGCAGGCCCCTTTCCCCTGCCCTTGGTGGCCCAAGTCCAGCCACCCCTCAGGGCGGCGTTTCCTGAGACTGCTGCCACTCAGGCCGCTCACCTGGCGGGTCTCCTCCCCCAGCAGGGCGGAGGGGGCTGCCCACAGGAGACTCAGGAGTAGCACGGGGCCGGGGGCGCAGCACCCCCAGCCCCAGCAGGGCCCCTCCCGGCTGCCCATGCAGCCCAGGACGGAGAGAGGAAGAGAAAAGGAAGTCACGTGACTTGCAGGCTCAGCTGATCTCTTTAAAGGGCGGGGCCGTCGCCAGTCCTTAAAGAGGCCGCCTCCCTTAACCCAGATTCAGGCTCTGGTGACGCCCAAATGGGAAAGGTGAGAAGTCCTCGGCCCACTGGGCTGGTGAGGGGCCAGCCCAGACCAGGCAGATACGCAGGCACCCTGCGACCACGACCCCACCGGCCACGCTGAACAGCCAGCACCTGTCAGTGGGCAGGATTCTGCATCCAAGACCCAAATGGCACCCCCGTGAAATGACTGGCAGGAGAATCCGGGGGCAGGGGGCGAATAACACACTCTAGAAGGTTCTTTTTGTCTGTTATTGACCCCCCAGGTAGAGATGAGAAGATACCTCAGAAGACAGGGCGCGAGAGCACACCGCGCTTTCCGTCCAGGAGCTCGGGTCCCGCGGAAGGAAGAGCGTTGTTCTTGGGCTTGTCGCTTCCTCTTACTGTTATCTTCATGGCGGACAAACGCACATGGTGCGAAATTCCCAAGCCGCCACAGGTCTCGCCCCGCTCCGCACAACCTGGGTCCACCCGGGTCCACCCGGGTCCCGCAGGCCCGGTGGGCAACGCCGGCACCGCGCCTGCCCGACAACACCCAGGCACCACGGTGTGCACGGGGCTCGCACCACGACGTCCTTCGCTGCAGGGGTGACCCGGGGGCGTATGCACCCTGAACCTAGGCAGCCTCGACACTTGACCACGACAAACCATGCTGGAAGGAGCACCCCGGGCCCTGCCGCACTTCACGCCTGTGTCCAAACCCGAATGACAGACGCTCCCCGGCAGTGGAGCCACCAGGCCAAGCGGCCCTCTGAGGCTCGTCGGTGGTCGCTCAGGCCTCGGGTTTGGGGGCCTCCTCCCCCGCGCCTTTGTGGCGTCTGCCAAACGTGGTTTACATTTCCCTGTGAATGAGCGTTAAGCATCTCTCCATGTTTTGCAGTAATTTATTTTTGCTTCTCTGGAGCTATTTATACACTTTGCCTATTTTTTGATAGGCCCCATCTTCTTGATTGCCAAGTTCTAAATGTTCTTTTGAGAAATTAACTATCATCGCAACATTCTTTCTCCCGTTTCTTTTGTCATGCAAATTTTAAAGAAGTTCCATTCAATACCTTCCCCAATATTTTTTTTAAAATGTTTTCTTCTAGTACTCTTAAGGTTTCTCTCTCTACCTAAGTCTGCTTCCCGGAATGAATTTTGATGTAATGAATGAAGCAGACATCCAATTCCATTTTTTTCCCCAAGTGGCTACTCTAAGGGTGAACTCACGTTTTCTCAGAAACTCATTTTTCTAGAGGTAAAAAGTAGCACTTGCATCCTCTCAGGACCCAATGAGTGGTAATAAAAACAAGTCTTGGCTTAGTATAGAGGTTTGAGTAGTCAGCAAGTCAAGCCTCCCACCACCCGAAAGATACCGGTTTAAGGGGGTGGGGGATGACAGAATTTGGCTGAAATCTAGTTTAATGGCAGGAAGGACAGCAAGCAAAGCCGAGGACGTGGCAAAACTGCGTTCGTGGAATCTGATTAGTGACTGGGGCTCATGCCGGGCAGGAAGGGGCCATGTCAAAGTCAGGCTCTGGAAGCTCGACTATGGAGCGCACGCTGACCTCACGCCCCGGAGGGACTGTCACAGGCGGAGACATGGAGGCACCCACAGGGAGGGCTACTCTAGGAAGGATGTAAAAGCTACAGGATACAGGGTGAAAAACCCGTCCTGCGTGCTTTGGGACAGACGCCTGGGCCCCAGCTCGCACTGGGTGGTGCTCTGCATACGGCCACAGGTGGGGACACCTGGCTTGGACAGGTTCCTCCTGCTGTGTGTGGTGCATGCAAAGCAGCACTGCTCTAAGCCTGGCAGTGCCAGCGTCTCTCGAGAAGTCTGAAGAACACCCTTCGAGAAGGCAAAGACACATACTCAGTGACCTCATTCCCATCTCCGCCCTCCCCAGGAAGGCGCTCTGCCTCCCGTGCGCCTGGAGGCAGAGATGCAACCTAAGGTTGAAAAACACATAACAACGGTCTCAAATGACTTAGATTTAATCGTCGGAAGCAAACTAAAGGGAAAGCTTACAATGGAGAATGACGTGTCGGTGCCTTCTGCAAACTGAGCCGGGACTGGGACTGCCCCTCAACCTGACCCCTTCCGAACAAAGACACCCAGTGTCCCTGGCAGCCCGACTCCGGGAAGGGGCAGACTGCTGGCTCTGTGCGCCGAGGTCGCCCTGCCCAGGGCTCACTCCTGGCCAGCGTCGGGGGCTCCGCCTTGCCGGCCCTGGTCGTCGCCCTTCTTCTTGTGGCCCGAGACGATGTCGTCAATCCGCAGCAGCAGCACCGCAGTCTGGGAGGGAAGCGGAGCCGCAGGTCAGCACGAGGGGAGGACGCCTGCTCTCGGACACCGCCCAGCTCCCCCAGGCACCGTCCTGTCCTAACGCCGCCTTTGCAGGACTGAACGCCAAATGCAGTTCCCCCTAAGCAAGGAGTGCAGCCCGCGCAGTCCCCTGCTTCACACCAGCAAAGACGGGAGGGGGAGGGGATTCCTCGGGAGACTTTGGGGGTGCTCTGACGTCTTTACCCGCTGCCCGAGATGGGACCACACTCACGGGTTTCTGGGTATCTGGGAATCAACACAGGTGTCTTTGGGTGCCTCACCTCCACTGCGGTCTTGTATGTTTGCAGCTTCACGGCCAAGGGCTCCCAGATGCCCAGTTCCTTCATGTCCACCAAAGTCCCCGTCTCGCCATTTACACCCCAGGTCTCGCAGTTCTCCTGGGTGTGCTTGGCCTGCAAGTGGAATAAGCGTGAGCAGTTATAGTGGGAACCGCCAGGAACAAGTACACTGGCAGGAAAATTAGGTGAAAAACTAAACCCAAAATACTGGAATGGCAAGAAAAGGATAAGAAAAAATGACACCACCACCAAATGAGTCAAAACTTAGAAGAGGTGCCAAGGGGACAAAGGTGAGCTATGCCCTCAGGCAGTGCCCCGCCCAGGGGCCCCGGGGCCGGGAGGGGGTGGCAGGGAGGGGACTCACCCGGAGGGAAGTGAGCAGCCGGATGGTGCTGGCCCCGCAGTTCTGGATCAGGGTACGGGGGATGACCTCCAGGGCCTGGGCGACAGCCCTGTACGGCCACTGCTCCACACCAGTCATGGCCTTGGACTTCTCCGTCAGGGCGTGGGCCACGGCCATCTCGCAGGCCCCGCCCCCTGGCACCAGCTGGGGGTCCAGCAGCACGTTGCGGCACACCTGCATGGCGTCCTGGAGGTTGCGTTCCACCTCCTTGGGAAAGCAAACAGGACAAAGCCGAAGCTGATGACTCAGGGACAAGTCAGAGGCCCCGAAGGCCTTCCCGACTGCCAAGCTCAGTGGACCAACAAGGAGGGCAGCTGAGAAAGGTCCCTGGAATCGTTACCGGGCAAGGTAGACCAACATGCCAACCACAACGTGGAAAGTTGGAGTGCCTCTCTGTGAAGTTAGCTTATGTGCCCGTGGTAAACTACTCAACTCACTGAGGAAAAAGATAATTTTGACTTAAAAAACAAGAAAAGCGGCTGTTGCCAGGGGCTAGGCAACCACGGGCCACCGTTCAGTGGACAGAGTGTCTCGGTTTTACGAGATGAGAAAGCTCTGGGGACCTGCTGTCCAGGTGTGAACACGCCTGAAGGCAGGTGGGAGAGACCTGTCGCTGCACGCTGCACACGGAAACATGCGCATGCGGGCAGCAGGGTGACTTCCGGGCCCCCGGGGAACTCGAGAAACAGAGCAGCCGGCTCAGCCGGTCGCACGCTGCAGCTGACTCACTGAGAGAATCTCCTTGCTGGCGCCCCGGAGCAGAATGGTGCATGCCTTGGGGTCTTTGCACTCCGTGATGAACGTGAAGTACTCATCTCCAATTTTCTTGATTTCCAACAGGCCCGCTCCCGTCCCAACGTCGTCCTCTCTCAGCTCCTCTGGGCGGCTGACTATCCGGGCCCCACAGGCTCTAGTGAAAGGAGGAGCCTGTTGAGTTCAGATGCTTTTACTCGTCTCTAGTCCCCGGGGTCTGTGGCTGGGGACAGGGCGAACGGGCGGTCCTAGAGACCTTGCTACATAACTCAAGAAGTCTCAGCTGCCAAGTGAAATAGATTTTCACGTGAAATTTCTTTAATGTGGCTTTGTAAGTAGAAGTGTTCATACACCTAAGGCAACTGCTATAACCAGATACAGTACGATTCAGAGTATGATTTGTGGATCCTAGAATTTGGACAAATGAGTCCTTATGTGAATCTGATGTGTACATACCACACGATGGCTCATTCTAGATAGAAAAAGCAGAAGACACAATTTGGACCTATGATACAGTACACGATGTTGGCGTGGACTTACCTTTTTCGTAAATTTGCATTTAAAACGACTGGAACCTGCACACAGTGCCAGTGCAAAAGTCACAAATGGAAGCTAACACTGCATTCACAGCAGCTGAGGAGCCAAATCGAGAAAACTGATGGTTCTGCCATGTTCTGCACTACTTAAAACACTTCCCTACCAAGGAAGTGGCCCCAGGGTTCTGAGTGTAAGCTGGTCACCACCGGCCAGGGGCACTACACAAGAGGCTCACACGGCAGATGATTGTTGGACTAGATAAGGCCTTCTGGGGATGGCGGAGAGCGAAGCCTGGCCGTCTCCACCTGCAACTGATCTGGCTGCCTGTATCCTGTATCGTCACCTTTTCAGTCAGCGCTGACTGCATCACGAAGAGACAAAGTGGAAACACACAAGAAGGAAGAGTCTTTTTACCTGGCCCACTCACCTAGCAATGCGATTATTGTCTGTCTTCCGGACTCTGCGGATGGCTGTGATATTGGCCCGCATGAGGTAGTGCTGAGCTAAATCTGCAAACCCAAGAGCAGAAGTGTCGGGCTCAAAACCAGAACTCCTGAGTTCCGAACTGGTTTTATCCAAAGTCCTCAATGCAGCCCAACCGTCACGTTTACTCCATCTGGTCCGTGGCAACATGAGGGAACCCCGCCCCGTCTTCTACCTCGAGAGTGGGCTGGAAACGCGAGCGAGTCCCACCTGAGATGCCCTTTTCTGTGATGACCACGTCGGGCTTCAGACGGATGATGTCCTCACAGAGCTGCTGGATGTACTCTTCCTCCATCTGGAGAATTCGGGTGAAGTCTTCCTCTCGTGTGATCTCAATGTCAGTCTGCGTGAAGAAAAGGCACCCCAACTGAAAAACCTTGGACTAGTGACACCCTTCGGGGTCGTCCCAATGGCAATACTCCCGCCCCCCGCCCACTCATGTCCCAGGGAGTCCGCTAAAGCCACGACCCCACCCCTACAGGCCGCTGGGCTCCAGCAATCACCTGGTTTACCGCCTTCACTTATAAACAATGGGATTCGGGTCACAAGGCAGTTAGTGGAGGGTATGGCAAAGGTCTCCACCCTGTCAGTGGGCGCAGTGGCGCAGGCTCTGACCCCTCCCACCCGCACACTGGCTCCGCTGCCCATCCTTGTGAGATGATCTCTAATCACTGTGTCTCATCCAAGGCTGCCGGCACATGGTGAGCCTCCTGCCCTCCGAAAACTCTTCTAGCACTTCGAACCTAAATGACCTCCTCCTCTACGTTCTGCTGACGCGTCAGGAAAGGGCACGGTAGCAGGAATTGAAGCCGCAGAGCTGGGCTCAACTCCTGACGTGGCTGAGACCAGCTGTGTTCCTCAAGCAATTAACCTCGCTTCTCTGAGCTTGAGAGCCTGCACCCGTGAAACGGAGGCCAATGCCAACCGCTTTACAGGGCTGTTGTAAGAATCAGGTTACATGTGCAGGTCAGTGGCTGATATGGAGCAGGCGTGTGATAAACACACCTTTTTACTCCCCTTGGACGCATGGGCAGCCAGACTCCTACGCTGACCTTCAGGTGTGGGGCCAGGAACCTTACCTGGCTCTCTCCCTTCTTGTACTCGAGAGAGGTATCCAGCAGCACTATGCGAGGGTTCTTGATGTGGCGCCGCATCCGTGGGTGGGTCACGTCCTTGTTGATCATGACCCCACGTAAAACACACGACTCCTCGATGATGCCCCCTGGTATCTGCACAGAAGATCCCCATTAGGCCAGGGACAGGAGGAGACCATATCTCAGCTCCTCTCAGACATTCATCTTTCCCAAAGGACCACTATTTCAGGTCGCTAGAGTTATCTTTCTTTCATAAACCTCAAAAGCAAATACTGTTGCAATCACATTTTTTTCCTTCTAGGAAGCACACCAATCTTGGATCTTGATACCTCATGTGAAGGTCAGCTGAGACTCACAAAAGTTCAATTGACAACGATTTAATAAAGGGGCTCAGATCTCTTCTACTTCCTAGAGTCCCAGAGAATTTTAGGATTGGGGCTCCATCTACTGGCCACAAGCTCTTAATGCTACCTGTAAAATCTTGGTAGGGATGGAGAAAGCTAAGGGGGTTGCTCAGCGTGCCGCCCAAACAGGCTGATGCGCATACAAACGCACCACCACGGAGACACCAGGAAGCCCTTCCTGGCCCGTGAGCCTTGTGTAGGGGCAGCAGTGAAGGTAACAGAACTATGTCAGGAATACCTCCCTTTTCAAGCTTCTGTTTTCCAGGCAGCAAATACTCTTCCTCTTCCTAGTTCTAACTATAAAGATATCTTGCTCTGATTTAAACCTATTCCCTCCACAAGTGGGATGGTTCATGCTAGGAAGCAATTTGTCCCCAAAGCACTGGCTGGAAGAGTTTACCTTCTCCACCCTGGCATACTTCTTGATGTCAATCTCCTTCCGGCCGTTCTCCTCAAACTGCACAGTCTTGACAGCGTCCAGGGCAATGCTGCAGGCCAAAGCAGCCCACCGACTGATGGCTTTGGTAGTGATGGAGCTGTTGATGACGCTCAGCATCACATCGCGGTTGCTGGTGTCGACGGGGGTGCTGAGGCAGACAGGAAGGGGAAACATGCTGTGCTCAGCAGGGATCCTGGTTACAACCTGGGCTGACACACCTTTGGTCTCAACCCTTACCCCTAACGAATTCTAAGACTTCTTTTTAATAACCAGCACCGGTCTGCACTGCCCATCGGCACACCTGATCCTCCTACTCTAGCTTAATTACTGCACAGTGCAGCACGTGGCATTTCCTGTTTTTCTGTGTTAGTCTCCCCTAGCGAAAGTGCACACTTGTGCAAGGTGAGACTACTTGGAAACATAAAAAGTAACCGTAAGTTTCTGGAAACCATTTGTCCAAATTTTCGCATACTGAACTCCCTTTCGTACCAGTGTACAGCACATAACATGCCATCATTAAATGTTGCTGAATTATGCATTTTAGGAAAGAAGCAATAGCTCCAAAAGCATGACCTGAGATATGCATGCAGCTGTAACTTGATACAAAGAGCTTTTTCTCAATTCACCTCCACACTAAGTCCTTTTGGTGTCTCTACATTCTTACAGAGCTTGTATCATAAAAATCATTTAACTCAAACATCTCGTTCCCTAAGAGTGCTAGATAAAGACATTACCATAACTCATTAACAGCACATAGTACAAGACAAAGCTCAGCAAATAACTAGGTACCTACGTATCCAATGATCCAACCATACAAGGTAGAACATGATAGGTTTGACTTTCTAGATAAATTTTAAGTCGAAAAAAACAGAAAACAGAAAACGCTGCATTTGTCATTATGTCATCACTTAACTAACAGTCCCTGAAGGCGGGAGGCGTGCGTTTTTATATCCTTTTCATCGCCCTATTAGCACCCAGCAGATAGAGACTGATGTCAAGTTCTTCAGTTACTGCTTCAGTGGCTTCAAAGAGCATTTTTAGTCCCCACCTTTTTGGTTTTAATGGGAAACTACTGGCAACCACTCTCCACAGTGCTTTATAACTGAACTAGTTATACTTGTACATAGTGGTAGGATGTTTTGAGTCCTGAGTAATTAGTGACTTAAATCCCTAACTTTCCCCACTGGGATCTAAGCTCACGGAAGGCCAGTTTACGCACTCCCCACGGTGGCGCCGGGCATGGGAATCGGAAGAGAGCACGTGACCAAACTATGCCGTGGGTAACTAAACCCGGCTCCTTTCGTCTGCTTTGCACCCGCTGTCACTGTCTAACACGTCTACTTCCCTCACCCTTCTCTTTATCTTGCCGTCCCATTTCTTCCTCTCACAAAACGACACAGGTACAAACCGCGGTGTGTGTGACGCGCCTGGCCTCCCTTCACCGGCTCAGAACAGATCAGTCTCCCAGCCACCCATGCTGGATGCCAACGCGCCCTGTCCCCGCTACCTGATTTTCTTAAGGGTGCTGATCATGTCATCCAACGCCTTTCGGTAAGCACTGATCACCACCGTTGGGTGCATCTGCTGCTCCAGGAAGTGCTCGGCCACAGACAGCATCTCCCCCGCTAAAAAAAAGATACAAATGCCGCAATGTTTAAAAAAGTACCTGATATCAAGGCAGCTTCGTCATGCTCCTAAAGGTACCCTATCTTTCTTCCTAAAATAAAATTTCCCCAAAGCCAAGCCACTTGGCTGTTAATACTATTCCAATTTTTACAATTTGTACAAGCCAATTCATAAAGCAAGTATCCTCCCCATGTATATTTTAAATGATCCAAGACTGATCCTGGGAGTTACCTATTCTCTTGATCTTTCTAACTACATATTTGTTAGTAGTGGTTCAAAGACTCAAAATAGAAAAACATAACAGAAAGTTAGGTTATCATCTTAAGATCTTGGATTTAAACTGATGGCACTAGAAACACACACACACAGCCTCACACCTGGAATACGGACAAAGTGTACAAAACGTACCTTCTGCGTGAATGGTAAAATGTCCCCTGCTTTTAAAATGTCTTTACTTTGTAGTTAACACACACACAAAATAATACATATATAGACGCACACACGCAAGTTTGTTTCCAAAAATAGTTTGAGAAAAAAGCCTTTGCACAAATTGCTTATGCTACCTGCCCATAGGCACTAATTTTTAAAACTTACACAAATGTGCAAAGTGTACATGTATACCCTTTGACATGTGCCTAAATGTTTGAATTAAGTACTTTATACCCATTCCTAAATGACCATCATGTATACTGAAGAAAAATAACCAAACAAAAAGATGCTTGAACAAGGTGACTTAGAAAGGGTAAGCCTCATCAAACAAGTCAGAGTAGTAGCATAGAAAAAAGATGTCTTTAGTGATGGTGTATTTATCCTTTTTTTTTTTTTTTAATTCAACCTGTATCTGAGACAGCTGGACTCATGGATACTTAACCCATCTAATATCTCCAGGAGACTCAACTAAAATTATCAGCTATTAATTTGTCTGATATCGAAAGTTCATCTTCCACCAAAAGTGAGAAAGCATATGAAATCCTTCTTCCCTCTCTCATTCTCCAAGTTTTTCTTTAAAGTACAGAACTGGCCATGTGAAATTTGCAGTCCTCAAAAGACTTGAATCTAAAGATGTGATTATTTAGTGGCGACTCAAGCAAATTTCCCACCCAACTCACCATTCTCAAAATGCAGTACAAAGATATTCCGGAAATAACTTAAAATGTCACTTTTTAAAAAGCTCATATAATAATTTTGTTGTGAAAACTATTTTTTAAGCATCTAGATCAACACTATAAATTGGTATCCCTAAAATACCGTTTTCTCATTTCCTAACATCGTTATTGCAACCAGATTTAGAAAAATGAATGCTTCCATTATAAAAATTTCACCAACTTGAAATTTATACAACAAATAAAACATGCCAAGTTTTCAGAAGTGCTCCTTTATGATCCTACAGGAAGTGGGAAGATTAGCCCTAAAGCTTGTGCACTTGTGACTCATTCTCAAGATTCTGTATTTGTCAATTTGATTACTCACTAAAATTTATTTCTAACCCCTAATAGATACTGGCAGCACCTTCACGGTCACTTAGATGCAGGCAGAGACAAAAACTTGAGTCGCGCAATGAGCACGTGCCCAGGTGTGGCTGAGCAAGACAGCTCTCTGCCTCGTACTAGCTCTCAGTGTACACAGGTGTCCTTCACATTCAGTATACGTTATATTTAGTGCCACGTTTTTCACACTTTTGTACATTTTACTGGTGATTTCACTGCTTAAAATGGCCCCAGGTATAGTGCTAAAGTGCTGTCTAGTTTTCCCAAATAGAAGGCGGCTATGATGTACCTTATAAAGAAAACGTATTGGATAAACTTTGGCAGGCACGAGTTACGGTGCTACTGGATCTAAGTTCGATGTTAATGAATCAACATTATTACCAGATAAAGTGTCTTTAAAACGAAACAAAAAACACATAAATTAAGGTATGTATCTATCAGTTGAGGGGTGTGACCTAAAGGCCCGTGAGAACTTCACCCTGTGATTCCTCTGGGAGTGATAGTTTAGTATTTGCTAATTCAGTTTGTGGTGACTTTACGGAATTTAATTTACTGCTATTAACAAGACTTGACTATTATATTGAAGCAGATTTACACAGCTCATCACATGCTATTGATAAATACTCAATTGTATACTCAATTGTAGAGAATACATAATTAGCGACAAGTTATTTAAAATGTGTAATCAGTGGAAAGGTAACAATTTCCTTTTTAAAATACGACACAGACATTATTTCTGGCAAAAATCTCCACGTTTTGATTCAATTTTACTTATGAACTTTCGACTCTCTTACCAAGAATAATCACTGATGTGGTCCCATCTCCAACCTCTTCATCCTGTGTCCGGCTAATTTCGATCATGGACTTGGCTGCTGGATGCTGGACTTGAATCTGAAAAGAAAATGTTGCTTGCCACTAGAATCAACAGTACTCTTAGACCTCTTAACCCATCTGCTTGGCCCTCACACTTCTTGCTTCCACATTTATTCCCCCTTCGTTTTAAAAGTGGTCCCCAAAATATCTAAGTAAAGCACCTTTCAAAGTCCCTTTCTTTTCAGGGAACATGTATTATGCCAAGTGAACTATGAACGTTTTCTGAGACCAGAATGGTATCTTTTAGTTTATGTACTGGGAGCACGATTGTTTTGGTTGACTTGGGTCCTCCAAAAGAACATGGTGAAGCCCTACCCTCTGGAAACTATAAACGTGACCGAATTTGGAAACAGGATCGTTGCAGCCGTGATCAAGTTAAGATGAGACCAAACAGAGTATTAGCGTAGGCCCTAAATCCAACCACTGGAGTCCTTACGAGAGAGACACAGGAGAGAGCCACAAGACAACTGGGAAGGAGACGGAGTTGGCAAGCTAGGTAATGCCAAGGATATGGCCAACTGTCAAGCTGGAAGAGGCAAAGGATTCTTTCTGAGAGCCTTCAGAAGGAGCGTGGCTCTGCCGACACCCGATGTCAGTTCTCTAGCCTCCAGTCTATGAGAGGATGCATTTCTGTTGCCTAAAGCCACCCGGCTTGTGGTAGCTTGTTCCAGCAGCCCTAAGAAACAAGTCAGCATCTACGGGTATTGTCACGGGTCCCTCAGAGGACTGTCAGAGCGCAATGAAGTCATACCTCTCGAAGAATGGCATTGCCATCATTGGTCATCACGATGCCTCCCATCGGGTCCAAAAGCATCTAGGACAAAAGCAAAAGTTGTATTTAAGTGTTCCGGATAAGAGAGGAAGAATCTGTGGTCGAAAGTTTCAATAAGAGATCAGCCTACCTTCATCATGGACTTGGGTCCCAAACACGTTCGGATGATATCTGCAATAGTCTACAGGAAGAAATGTAAAACACGTAAGCACGGATCAGGGGGTGGTGTGAGCGTGTCTCAGGCAAAGGGACACGAGTAACCCACAGAGCCAGTGTTTTAGCAACACCGCCTATAAAGCAGGGTTGGCAAGCACTTTGGGTGCTGTACGCCACGTGGCTGGATTCTGTTGTCTTCTCCCTCCGGGAATGCCTTCAGGGTAGACATACAAAGAAATGACTTTTCTCAAGAAAAAAGGAGAAATGCCTTCCGGAGCTTTAATTTCCCAGCAGTTCGGAAAAATGGAAGTCCATGTCTTAGTGTTTCTTTCCACAATAGTGGCCTCCACACCATGCTAAATCAGATCTAGGGCTATTTCATTCAAAAGATACTGAATACCTCTCTGAGACCTACAGTGGGGACTAGGAATGCAAAAGGGAATTAATAATAAAAATGTCCTTCCCCCCAAGCAACCCCGTCTAGCAGACAAACACAAATAGACCTTATAAAACAATACACAGGAATTATGCACAAGCCAATGGGAGAGGGCTACCCGGCCTAACTCATGGAGGGAGGGCTCCCTTCTCCTCAGAACCACCTGAGAGAAGGGAGGTCAACTCTCCCTCAGCCTAACTGCAACAGACGCAGAAGCACGGGGGAGGCCGGAGGAAAACCACCACATTTCACACAACTCCAAAGACATGCTACCTTGGCGGCATTGATGTTTCCCGACTGAACTTTTCTTCCAGATTCACGCTTTGTGTTCTGGCCTAAAACAGACAAAAGACAACAGCTCAGGATTGTATATAAGCTATTTGTCCCCCAATCTTTGAAAATAAAAACGAACACACAGGCTTTGTGTGTATGTGGATCAAAACTTATCAAATTGTACACTTTAAATATCTGCATCTTACTGTATAACTATACCTCAAAAAAAAAAAAAGTGTTAAAACTGCATAACTACTATACTTTTCCATGTGGAATAACAAAAAAAAAAATGTTATAAAGTTAGCATTACTTATGACTACGTATTTCCTGGTATACTAAGGAACCCATGATGCTTCGGTTTTGGAATCATGGTTGTCACGTTCCCTCTGACCAAACACTCATGTACTTATGGCCAGGACGCACAGCCTGAGATTCCTGAATGGGCCTCAGCGGAAAGTGAAGCCCTGAGGCTGCGTGGGAAAACGGGAGACACTGTATTTGTGTCTGCGAAGAGGATCTGCAGCTACAATTCTCAAAGGGCTGGTGGCCCTAAAAAACCATCGATCACTGCTTTCTGTAAAAGGGGAGTGTGGGGGGTTCATATTTTCCTACTTGGATGGGGAGAATCATACTCGTGAAGTCTCAGCATAATGACTGACGGCGCCTCCACAGCGTGCTGTGGGATGAGAACACACTCTTCGAAAGTGTCCCGGTTTGCGACACAGTCACTCCATGCTTGGATGTAAGAACGCCTCGGTAACTCATTCGCCATCAGTAAGAACTGTGTACGTGCTTTATTAGGGGAGCCCAACTGGTTACTGCCACTGAGGCCAGGGAGTAATGCAGACCCGAAACGGGCTGCACAATGCCCGCTCGCCCAGGGCCTTCTCGATGGAGACAAGCCAGTGGCGTAGAACCAAACCGGCGCAGGCTCCTCTCCTTCTTCTCCAAATCATACGTTCCCTGCAGTTTAAATCTGTAAAATGTTCGATCCGGTCCCGTCAAACCTACACATTTACACCTCTCACGATTTAGGTTCCCGCTTCAGGCAGAGGTAAGCAAAATCCCGTGTGAACCTTTCCGATGGATTCATCAGAAAGAACACTTTTCCTGAACTTTTTTTCGGAGAACAGTCATTTCCCAGGAGAACATGGATTAAATTTCTGAGTGGCATCCTGTACACAGAAGACGGTAGGGAGGGCCAGCGGCTGGCTGGGCACCTGAGGTGGTCCTGCAGTGGCTTCGAGGTACCACGCAGAAGAGAAACACACTAGGGGAGGGTAACGGAGGTGGCACTCATTACTCAGAAAGAAACTTGGGACCTTCCCGAAGGGTCAAGGGAACCAGTCAAGAGATCTGGGAAAACTCGAGCTGGTCAGCGGGAAAGATTAGGACGGGGGGACAGCGTGGGAACAACCACATCTAGGACAGCCGAGCGGGGGAGGCAGCGACCTCGGGAACGCGGCGGACATCCGGGGGGGCTGTTACTGAGGCGGCCTGCCAGACCCTCTCGCCATCTGACCCACAGGGCTCCACGGGGGAATGCCGTTAGCCCCAATGACTCGGACGCGATCTTGAGCGGTTTGACCGAGGCCACACGAGCCACCAAGGGAGGGACCGAGGTTATAAAGTCAGGCCAAGCGAAAAAGCCGGGGTTCCTTGGCCTACACGCTGAGCATCACGCCAGGAAGGGGGCGGGGGACGGCGAAGAACGGGAGGCCGGGCGGGAAGGAGCGGCCCGAGGCGAGCGGCCGCGGGGACGGGGGACTCGGCGACGCGGCCCGTTTGCGCTGGGAAGACAGGGACCGGGGTGAGGGACGACAGGAAAGCGGAGCAGCGGCTCCTGGAAGGAGAATGGCTGCAAGGCTCAGCGGCCGGGCCGCGGCGGGGCTGGGCTGGGGCAGCCCTGGGGAGCGTGGACCGTGGGGGCCGAAAAGGCATCCCTCCCCCGCTTCCCCGCAACTCACTGAGCACGAGGACGGGACGGTGGCCCATCATGGCGGCGCGATGCAGAGCCCGGCTCCCAAAACTGGGGTAACCGGCAGAAGCTTCTGGAGAGAGAATCTGAGAGAAGACCAGAAAACGCTGCCTCCTCAGGGTTTACACCTTAACCCGCTACCTTCCGGGCCGCCGCCAATCAGCGCACCCAGCTCGCTGACCGGCACGGAAGCAGACCAATGGGCACTCTTAGCCCCGCCCCTACGCAAGAACGGCAGGGCAAGCTCGGTAGAGAGAGCGCGACGGTGGACATGGGAGGGCGCCGGCGCTTGCGCAATAGCGCGGCCGCTCCCGGCCGCGTGCGGCGCGAACCACGGCGCAAGCGCCGAGACTCGGGCCGTTGGCCGGCGCGCCTCTGCGCATGCGTGTCAACAGCGCTGGCGGATGCCGGGGCTGAGGCTCAGTCAGCACCGCCGCTGGGCTCCGTGCGCTGGCCTGCGCCTCGGCTCCTCTCAGGCCGCGAAGGTCAAGAAAGGCGTGACAGTTTCCCCTTTCTGGTTCCCGCTTAGCAACGGGGAGGAATGGCGGGGCAGGACCGCATCCCCGGAAGGGGAGACTTGGCGGCGCGGCTGCGGGGGGAGCCGGGAGTTGTGGTTCATTACCCGGGCGCTGGCGGCTGTACGTGGACCGCCCCCTTCCCAGGCATGTGCTTCTTGCCCAGGCCCTGAGCGCTGCCGGAGGGTGGCAGCTTGCTTTACCCCCGAGTTATCCTGTCTAAACATTTTCTCAAAAGTTCCCCGTAGGGTTTGCGGGGTTTTTTCCCCCGCGCCCTTTGCCTCCCCTGTGCTCATCCGCTCAACCGCCGGTCGGTTAGAGACGACTGCAGCCAGAGCTTTTAGATGACCTTACAGGACAGGAATAGGGCTGGCATTACAGAAGCCAGATGTGGAAAGAACAGAGTAACTGCCCATTCGTAGAGTTAGGGTCGATCCAATTACCTTTGTTTTCCAGATAAAAGGCAATAAGGATGGGAACCTTGGTATTCCGAACTAGTGAAGGGATCATGAGAGCGGGAACAGTTCAAGAGTCACTTACACTTAACCATAAAATCAAAGAGTACACCCTCTCGCACTTTGCTCCCCAAATCGGAACATCCGGGGACCTGCTGCAACTGTCAATAGTAAAATGATAGCATGGGTTGGTGACCCTGTGACCCTGTGATTCTTTCCCAGGCATCACACCTGTTGGTGTTCAGATGGAGCAGCACACTAGCCAACCTACCAACAGAAAAGGTGTGTGTGGGGACCCCACTTCCCCCTCCCCTTAAAAGCCAGACCCTAGTTGCTCAGCATTTGGGGCGATGATTCTAGTTGCACGAACGTTTTTTCCTGTTACCTGGTGAATTGGAAAGTATTTGTCTTTATTCTGCATTTCTCGTTAAAGGAAAACATTGCTGTATTCCCAGTGCCTAGAACTGGGTCTGTTAAGTAGTAAGTGCTCAATAATTATATGTGGGATGAATATAATATTCCCCCTTTGTAGCTCCTCTTAATACTTAGAACAAAACTTTATGTACAGGGATCCCGGAAGACACACTATGGACTAGTGAACAGATACTCAGGTTGAGCAGGGCAGCCCCGCTGGTGCCCAGGGCAGCCCCTGAGACCACCTGACAATCCCCTTGGCTGTAGCCGCCTGAGAGGCTTATGGTGTCATAACTCGGACATCAGTGAACCAGGTCCTTTTGCAGAGTACACTGCGTGGTGGTCAAGAGCATGACTGTGGAGCCTACAGGCCTGGATTTCATTCCAACACTGCCGCCTACTAATCGTGGAATCTTCACCAGATTTCCTAACCTCAGTTTTTTCAAATTAAATGTGGGTAAAGCTTTATGACCCTGCTTTATAGGGTCATTGTGAGAAATATATGACAGTGTGTGTAAAGCACCTTTTAACATTATTATTATTCTATCATGCCTCCTTTTACTGCTCTCCAACCTCATCCTCTGTTATCGTCTAGTAAGAAATCCCGAGGTTTGTGCGTTTGGGAGGAGATGCTGAGATGACCGCAGAATAGGAAAAAGAGGTGCAAAAACCAGGGCCGCGGGGACTGGAACTGGGGCGCAGTGCATGCAGGTGCCTGTCCATCTGTCCGCCCGTCTCCTTGTCTCTGATCTCTTGCTCATACCTGCTTCCCATGACATGCTGGCCAAATTCGGTGGTTTTCATTGGCCCTGACTTCACATCTTCGCATCATGGCAAATCAGAAGAAACTCCTTTGACGCAGAACCTGCATGTTGATCCCAGAGAATGACTCTGGCCCAACTCGCCTCGCTTGCTTACCCCCTGGATCAGTCACAGCTGCCAAGGGGCCAAGATGCCATGACTGGGTCCCACGTCTATTCCCGTTGGGGACGGGGGCTTGATACAGTCCCACGAGTATGGCCACCAGTATGACCTGGGGTCTGGGGAAAGAATAGTTTCCCAGAGGAAGGGTTGCTCAGTAAACAAAAATAACCCGTGTCTTTCACAGGACTCATCATCTTCCTACAAATCGAATTTTCCTTGTGACTCAACTATTTTTGCCAAAAGTTACCTATTTTCCCATCTAAGAACTTTTTCCAACGTCCAATGCATTTTAATATCTATAGATGAATTAAAATGTGATTTTAATCATGTTTTCTCATTCTAAAAGTCTCAGTGGCTTTTTACTGTATTCGAGAGAAAGCCTAAGGTCTCCGGTTTGCCGCTGTAAAGGGCCTGCCCCTAATGACAATGAATATCCTTCCAGCGGTATTCCTCTTGCTAAGCTTTTTTCTTCCACTCCCTGAAGCCATCTATGACTGTTTGACTCATATCGATCTCCCTTTCCAAAAACATTTATTTTTACATTCATTTACATATTCAGTGTAACTGCAAGATGAAAGGCCTCATTTGCCAGGTCTGTAGTTTGCATCCTTGTGTTGTTATGTCACCATTTCCTCAGCATCTGATTTGACTCCCTCACTAGCTATTAAGCACCTAGGAAACCATGTCTTAGATGTCCCACGGACGCCCTAGCATCTGGCGCACTGGGAAGGGAGCATGCAGCGCACACCAATAAGAACTTGTAAAAATAAGCAAACCAGATTTTAGCTTATCTCATCCCTGCTTGGTTTCTCTTCGCCCTACTATGGTGTCTTTTTTGCGTGTCTTATAGAATATTCTTTGAAGCTGCTCAGGGCAGGGCCCCGGCACCCACGTTTGCAGACCAGCTGCCAGGGTCTGATGAGAAGGGTCATCTCTTGTCGGCATGAGCTCTGATGAGTTGCTTCTGATTTTGTTCCAGCCAAAGAGGAAAGTAATGCTGTGCCTCTTTGTCGAGCCAGACCCTCCCCCAGCTTTACTAATCTTCAAGCAAGTTCCCCACCAGACACTTTCCTGAACGTCCAGGCGACAAAGCTGCACTCAGGTAAGGGTGCTGGGAGGGTTCCCAGATGGACTCGGCGTGGCAGAGGTGGCCCGAGCTTTCTCCTATTGACCTGGTGCCAACTCTGGGTGAGGCACCTCCAGATTTTCTCTTGGTAGGATATTGATTATTCGGTTCTACCGATTATATTTTCTTTCCGATTCTACTGATTGTGTTATTTCCTTGCACCTCATTAGCACCTTTGCTCGCTCACAGGGTTAGTTAAAAAGTGGCCAGGGAAGGAAATAGTAACTATGAGCTAGTTTCTTCGAATATCAGTCATTCATCCTCCCGTGGGGAAGTCAAGGGGCATTTAGCTTGCCTACGGGGAACCCGACGGGGCACTAGACCAGTCACAACTCCTGTTTCTGAGGACGTCAGAGCTTAACAAAGAGTCAGCACCAGTAAAGACACAAACAACAGATAACCACCAACTGAAGAAGGGCTTGGCGGCATACCATGTAGCTGAAAACATTAAGACAGATGGGCCGACGCGGCAAGACTGGTTAAGTCGGACAGCAGGAGGAACTTCGGGTCGCTGCCGGTGAGATGCCGGTCAGGTAGGAGAAGGCCGAGGCACCCCCTGGCTCTCGAAGGGGAAGTTGGGCCTCACTCAGGCCGCTGCGTTCACTCATCTGATGTTTGTTGAACACCTACCTGCCAGGCACTCGTCCAGGCACCGGGGGTACGGCAGTGAACCCGCCAGACACAACCCCTGCCTTCCTGGAGCTTGCGTTCTAGAAGGTGGGCTTAGATGACAGTTGAATAGATAACTAGGAAATATGCCATACTACATCAATACTACAGGAAAATCAGCAAGGGAGAGGGGTAGTCCACTCCAGTGACTGGTTTCCAGTTAAAATAGGGTGGCCAGGTAGGCCTCACTGAGAAGGTGACAGCTGAGCAAAAGTGTGTCTGGGCCGAGTTGTACCTGGAAAGAGCAGAGGTGACTTCTTGTTGGAGCCCTTCCCACACTCACAAAATCTCTCGTTGTCCCCGTGTGCCTCCATCGCTCTTCCTTCAGGAGTTGACCACAAGCCCAAGGGATGCCTGGGACTCCTGGAAGGCATGTATACCAACCTCCTGCTTCAGACCCAGCTCGCCAAGCAGCAGATGGCCATTCTGGAAAATTTACAAGCGTCCGTGACACGTCTGGCTCCTGGGAGGGAAAGCAAGAAGCCTCCCGGCCCGATCTTGCAACCTATTGTGAAATCACCTGCCCCGGTTCAGTAAATGGATCGCAGAACAAAGTCGCCATGGGCCTTTCTCTTCCTTCTTCCTTGAACACCCGCAGTGGAACCTGGGCGTATGTATTCTACATGGAGTTCCTTAGTACGTGAGGGATAATCAGTGCTCGTTGAGTGCAAAGCGCTGTATGAGGCACGCGTTACAGTTCGGGGGGGTTTACTGTCTAATAAGGCAGATAAGACAGATAATTCATTGCAAAACGTAGTGGGACTCTAAGGGAGTACGTTAAGGAAGGTTGAGAGAGAGAGGCCATAGGATGCAACTGGACCAGTCTTGGAATCTTGCTAGAGGACGTGGCCTTGGATGCCACCTGATGAAGAGGCCTGATTGGGTAGCATGGCAGATGAAGTAAGTCATCCAGCGTAGCATCCCAAGAACAGAGTGAGGTCCCGTGTCGCTTGGTGGTGACAGATGGAGCCTGGAGGGCATTCCCCCAGAATCTAGCACAGCCCCTGACACATGAGCCAGAATGCAAAATAATCTCGGTTGGAGATCATTGCCTCCTGACAAACTTGTTCAACGTGCTGTCCTTTTTCTTTTACATAAGTGGTCTGACGCGACGTTCTCGCACGTGGAGGCTAACGTGCTGAGCCCCTGGGGAGAAAACGCCATCCTGACTTTTTCTGCACGGCGCTGCAGTGGCCAGCGGTCTCAGGGGCAGTGGAGGTCCGGGGTCTGCCCTCCCTCCCAGGACATGGGCATTGAGGAGTTCCCTAGCACGGCCTTTTTCTATTTTCACAACAGAGCGTAAGACAAAAAGAATCCCCCCCTCAGCCTCAGCCGTGAAATCGGGCCAGGTCGCAGTGTACACGTCACTCCCCTGAGCAGCCTTCCCTGACCACCACAGCCGCAGCGCGGGTGCAGGCCCTGCAGGGCCTGTCTCCCTCGGTACAGCCCTCTGCAGTGTGCCCGCCTGTCCACTCACACTCCCCCAGAGGGGGCACCCCGCCCGGAGCGGGGGCTTTCCCGCCTTAGCCTGTTCCACCTTATTTCCAGTCCCCTGCACAGTGCTGACACACAGTAGGTGCTCAACACATATTTGTTGACTGAGGGAAGGCTCTGCCTTCCTCAAATCGCCATTCAAGGGTCTATGTCACGGGCTGCGGGTCTGAGGGCCCTTCCTGGGTGTGCTCATCCTAAGCCCCTGGCGCCCGCTGCTCACCCCCTCCTGACAACAGGAGCATGCGCTGGGACTGTGCCCCCTCCATCCGTCCTTGTCCTCAGAGGCGCGCACCCACGGTGTGTGCCAGTCAGCGACCCACCCGTCCTGTCCGTTCAATCAGAGCAGTCACAATGACCGCGTCCGCTGCACGCATGCGGAAGCGCCCGCACTCTACGCCAGTTATCTGGAATGCTCCTCGGAGTCCCCCAAGGGGACGTCATTACTCCTCTAGCGAGGGAAAGACTCAGAAAGGGCGCAGTAACTTGCCCCAGGTCATCCAGCAGAAATGCAGAATGGACGGGCGAATGAATGAAACGAATGGATGGACGGACGGACCATGAGTGTCCTAGAGAGCGCTCAGTGGGACTAAAGCCGAGTGGCTTTGGGGGTTCCTGAGCCAAAAGAGTGAGGTGTAGGGAGGAGGTGACCCTGACAAAAAGTATCCCCAAGCAACCCCGAATTACTCAGTAACACGAGCCCTGGTCCCCAGGGACCGCCTGGCCAGGCTGGGCCAGGGCCGGCAGCAGACACGGTTCCTCCTGGCCACCGTCAGGCACCCAGCAGGTCACAGCTGGAAACGAGTGGGAAGGTCAAAGACTGGACAGATGCCAGGCCTGGCAGGACGGGAGCTGGTGGCAGAGCCTGAGAGGGGGTCCGGGTAGGGGTGAGAGGTGAGGCCCCCAATTCCATGAGAGCTCCCAGGGCCAGGAGAGGCAGGAGGGGGGCCTAGGGCCTGTCATCACTTGGCGACCCAAAAGATAACCATGGGCCGAGCCTCTCCGTGTGGGTGGTGGGCCCGGGGAGCCCTCGCGGGTGGAGGCCTGCCACCAGAGCCCTCAGAGGCGGAGGATGGCCCAGCGGCCCTCAGAAGTGGAGGGGTGTCGGGGTCCTGCTCTCTGCTGGGCCGGGGGGATACCAGCTGGTACCACTAGTTGTTAAAATATCAAGAGCCTCCCATACGGCTGGCAGCTGTCCCTGCCCGTTCCTGAGAAGGGGCGAGTCCGCTCCTGGGGGGGGAGCCCCGCTCCACATCTGCTCTGGGGAGTGGCCGGCCCCTGGGCCACACCTCCTGGAAATGGCAAGTCTTCCTTGGGGCAAGGGTCTGGGACATCTTTGCAAACAGCCACAAGCCCCTCCCACACATTGCCCCCTCGGACCAGGAGGGGGCAGCAGAGCAGAGCCTGGCCTTCTGCCCTTCTCTGGAGCCCCTGTGGCCTGCAGGTGCCAGGCCCTCCCCTCCGCCTGTCCACAGACCCCAGTGGGTAGAGGCCACGCGCACCCCGAGCCCGGTTCCCAGACTCGCTGGCCGCTGGCCCAGCCACGCTTCTGTCCCTGCTGGTCCCCCCTTGAAAGGGGCCTCTTCTCCTGCCCAATTTCAGATCGCCCTTCTAGACCGCCTGTGACATTACTTCACAGGAAGAGATTCTCCGTCTCCGCAGCCTCCCTCATCCCCACTCCTGTGGGGCCCCCAGCCTCTGTGCTTCCTGGGGCCACCATTTACCCCAGTGGGAACTAAATCCCCTCCTAGCTGCCTGTCTCCCACTGGGCAGGAGCTCCCGGAGGCAGGTCCGCGGCTCCACCTCCGAAGCCTGGCTCCCAGCGGGGGCCACAGCGTCCCGCATGCCGCGGGCTCCTCGTACTTGTGGGCTGCACCTTCCTCCTGGCCGTCCAGTGGTCCACGCCCGTCCGGGGCGTCCTGCACTCCTTTCTCGGCGGCCACGTCCACGTCCACTCATTTACTGAGCACCTGCTTTGTGCCAGGTGCGGGCGGGGCTGCGGAGTTCAGGCGAGGAGGGGCAAATGGAGGCCCAGGGAAGGCAGGGCGCTGACCAGGGGCTGAGCGCGGTGTCTCAGGCTCCGTGGCTTCCCTGCGCTGCCCCGTCTTCCCACCAGAGGGCAGTCCAATGTCAGGCCGAGGCCCTGAAGGGGATGCTGAGCGGGCCACCTGGGGCCGTAGAAGGCAGGGAGCCAGGGGCCTGACGCCTGACCGCTGACCGCCCGCCTGCAGAACGAAAGCCTCAAAGAGGCAGACCGCCCACTGATGACCGGCCTTTGTCCTTCTGGCCTTCAAAATAAAACCTGTGGTTCAGTATCCTCTCTCCTGCTCCCTACTTGAGATTTCCATTCTCAAACAAGGTTCAAGTCATCACCTAATTACTAATTTATTCAACAAACACCTTCTGCACACATCCTGGGAAGGAGACTGCAGAAATCTGGGGTTCAGCTCTGGCTCATGACAGAACCCCTGTGTGGTCCGTTAGCAGCTGCGCACCCCTGAGCGGCTCTTTAACTTCGCTGAGCCTCGGTTCCTTCTCTGAAATGTCGGGGTCATATCCCCCCCCCAGGCTCGCCGTGAGTACTCAGGAAGGCAATGCTGGTCAAGGGCTTTGCATGGGGCCCAGCATGCAGCAGGTGCTCGACAGATACAGGTGCGACTTGCCTGGGCAGCCCACAGCCTCTCCGTGCCCTGTGGCCCTGGGTGGCAACCAGCCCGTGGGGGCAGCCGGGGGCTCCACGCGTCCTTTGCCACCACCACCAGGGCTCCTCCTGCGGCCGCCCTTCCTGGGGCCCCGGCAGGCCCCCAGTGTTACACGGACCAGGTGTACTGGGAGGTGAGGCCGCGCCGCAGCAGCGCCCAGGCCGGCCGGGCCCTCGCACCATCCCCTGCCTCTGTCCCTCCGTGCCTGCTCGCTCTCTGCTGGGGTGCACCCTGAGTGGTGGCCTCCGGCCCCCTGGAGCTGCCCCTTCACCTGCTCCGCCATCCCTGTCCCCCAGGTGCCTGGGAGCATGAGGATGAAGCCCAGGGGCCCCTAAGCACGGAGGAACCAGACACTCACGCCCAAGTCGCTTCCAGCCCTGAGAGGACACTCTCCTCTCAGAAGGTGGTGACTGGCAGCCACTGGGAAGTCCTTTTCCAGCTCCCATCCGTCCTGCAGGAAGAAGTCACCAGCCAGGAGCCCTTTCCCGAGGAGCACCGGGGGCAGGGAAGAAGCTCCCGGCAGCCTCATCGCCCCCCACGGCCTGCACAGGTGGCACTGAGTGACTGCTGGCCCACGGGTCCAACGTCGTCACACAGTCGGTGTGAGCCAGAGTGGTAACCACACCGTCGCCAAGAACCCTGACTGCTTTCGTGTGTGCACTGGGGAGCCGAGACGTTCCAAAGCGCACGTTGGAACCTCGGGCGCCAGAGCCCTCTAGGATGCTCCTCCCACCAGGTAGCCTCACCTGCCTGTAAAGACGGGAGTTCACGCCCCCCCAGGAAGCCTGCGTCCCCTGTCGGAAGGCTGGGGGTGGGGCGAGGTAGTTCCTCCCACCCCAGAACTGCTGCCGCTCTGCCCCTCAGGGTGGGTGGCTTCTGACCTGAGTAGGGAGAGACCCCGAGGGCCTCAGAGGGGCACAGGGAGCTCTTTGCCACTGACCCCTCATAAGCTGGAGGCGGCCAGACCCCGGGCGCCACCTTATGTCCTTGTCCTGAGTCTGACTGGTGAAGAGAAAGGCAGTGGACCCTGTTGCCTTGGAGAGGCTTGGCCTTGAGTCGCATGACCAGCAGAGGGCACTCCAGACCCAGCAGAGGAAGCCGAGGCTCAGGCCCTCCGACCTCGGCAGGAGATGGAAGTCCTTCCTGCAGCCTCGCCGCCTTCCGGTCTGCCCCAGCGCCGGCCCGACACCGCCCCCCACCCCCGCGCCGTCCCTGGTGCCAGGGCCTTCAGATCTCATCCAGCAGAGAACCTGTCCCTCCAGGAGACCGAGCTCCATTCCTGCCCTGAAGGACGGCCCCCCTCTGTCCTCTGCCCTCCCCTGGGCTCCTGGCGGGAGCCGGGCATGACTACAGACCTCTCTGCCTCTCAAGACCTGGACCCCCGCAGACCCAGGGACCCGAGGAGGCAGTGTGTGTTGGGGGGGTTCCTGGGGCCTGGCCCCGGGAGCACGCAGAAGCTGCCCCCCCACCTCCCCGAGGCGTACACACTGAGTTTGGCCAAGCCCAGAGCTGGGCGGAGGGGGCAGGGAGAGAGGCTGAGCGAGAGCGCTGTATGGGAGCCGCCCCTGCCCGCAGCCGGCTCTGCTCTGTCTTCGGCCCCCTCCTCCTTCCTCCGCAGCCTCCTGCCCGCCCGGTGCTGGTGCTGGTGCTGGCCGGGGAGACCCCGGCACCCAGGCGGAAGGCAGACAGCTGACATTGCGAGGAGGCTCCCGAGGCCCCTGCTGGGAGGGAGGAGTCTGGGAGAGTGAGGCCCCGCCCACTGGGCCCACTCGGCCCAAAGCTCCCCGCACCCCCAGGCAGCCCTCAGGAGGGCAGCAAGGGGGGGATGGGCGTCCAGGAGAGGGAGAGACCCTGCCTGCCCCAGCTCCGTGGTGGGGGAGCTGTCAGCGCCCACTTCCTCCTGCCACCAGCATTCCCCTGACACCCCCCTCCACTGCTGGCTCCTCCCGGATCACACCAACTCTCCTCCAGCCCCGAGAAAGGGGGCTGCTCCAGCCCAGGCAGGTCTCTGCCCCATCTCAATCCAGGGAGGCTTCCTGGAGGAGGGCAACCGAGCCTTCTCTGGGGCAGGGTGATTGCCAAGGGAGGAAAGGCCACAGGTCCCAGGATGGCCCACCAAGAGGTCCCTGAGGAAGGACAGACGGGGTGGCCATGGCCCAACAAGAGATGGCCCCACACTTCCTGTAGCCAGGCAGTTCCGAGCTCTGTCGCCCCAGGAGGCCTCCTGTGGCCTGGGGGACACTCAGGGCGCGCTCCTTCCAGGGCCGCCCTCGCCCCAAACAGGCCCTTGGCTTTGCGCTCTGCATTTCCTTTTCCTCCTGCCCCAGCTTCGCCCGCATGCCCAGCACGCTGGCGGGCCGGCCACAGACAGTTCTGTCGGCTGGACGGTGCCATCGCCCGTGGTCTGGGTAGGCGGTGACCCCCCTCACCCCGCTGGTGTCCATCAGGGAGCTCAGAGGGCAGCAAAGCCCGGCGCCCCGGGAGCCCTCTGCTGAGCCAGGCCAGGCTCCTCCTCCCCTTCTCTGCAGCCGCTGGCTCGGCGATGCTGGTCCCCAACACGGTGGCCCATCCATTCAGGCTGGTCAAGGAGATGGCAAGGATGGGGGCCGAGGGGGCTCCTTCCTCACCCCGCGGGGACAATGAGGCCTCTGACTCTCAGGGACAGGCTCTCTGGTCACCACCATTGTTCCTCTCCGTGCAGGACAATTGGACACTTGCCCGCTCACGAACTCCGTCTGTCCAGCCCCAATGCCTGAGCTCTGGGGACAGTGATGGACGAGGACACTGGCCCTGCTGGCCTCCCAGGGCCCCTCCGATGGCGGGAGGCCGGCCGCACTGGGGGCCGTGTGGAGCCGGCAGGGCCAGAGGCACTGGGGCGGCACAGGTGTGTGTAGGTGCCCAGACAGACAGCTGGATGGGGGCCCAAGGTCTCCCCGGGGCCTCAGGTGCTTCTGCGCGTGTGCGGGGAGCTGAGCCCCCTGTGACTCCTGGAGGACCTGCGCTGAGGGCCGGGCCTGGGAAAGGCCTGGGACCCGCCCCCACCTTTGCGATTCCCATCACAGTGCGCGGAGTCCCCAGCGGGCGGAGGAATTAGACACGGCGTGGGTGTCCCAAGTGGGGGGCGGTGGCTGTCTTGGGGCAGACAGACCCGGCGCCGCGTCCCCCCACCTCACCCCGATATTTCTCTCTCACCCGCCGCTTCCCAGCTCTGCACCCCTCTCCTTTGTCCGGCCCGCCCCCCGCAGCCGGGTCCCCGCGCCGCCCCGCGCCCGGGCCCATGCGCCCGGGCCCATGCGCCCGCCGCCGCCGGGACTCGCGGGGAACAATGAGGGCTAATGTCTGCGGCGGCGGCGGCGGGCCGGCTATGCAAATGCCAACGGCCTGCGAGAATCCCCGCCGCCTGAAGGGCGCTGACGGCCGGCCCGGCGCGGCGGGGGAGGCGGACACCGGCGCGGGATGAGCCGTGGCGCGGGCGCCAGGCCGCAGGGACAGAGCGCCATTGTGTGCGCCGTCGGATGGCCCGCGCGGCCTGCAGCCGGGGGCGCAAGGCGAGCGCGGCCCACGCCGGGCCCTCGGGCCGAGGAGGGCCGCCACCTGCCCCCAGCGAGGCTCGACGTGGGGGTCAGACGGTGGCGGCCCAGCCCCCACCCCCCTTGGCTCCCCCTGCCGCCTCCCTACCTGTCCACCACGCCCCTCCCCATGTCCTGCCTTCTTCACGAGCAGAGCCAGGGGACTCACAGGCTTCTCAAGCCAGTTCCCTCCAGAACCGGGAGCGTTTCCCGGATGTCTCAGGCATCCTCTGACCTCCGACCTCTGAGCCCAGGCCCGGCCAGGCCTCCCCGCTGCCTCCCTCCAGGTTAGGAGCCCCACGTTTTCCAGGGGGCAGGGCAGCCACGGCAGGACTGACCTAAATGTACCCGATTCCTTAAGGTGTGGGGTACCACATAAAGTCCCCTCCCATGAGTGAGAGAGACGAGGACCTTCCCCCCCACCACCCCGGAGCCTCCGTCCCTCCATGGATGGCGCTGGCCGTACACGACCCCGGAGCACCCCTGGGCCCCGCTCCTGGCGCCATCGCCTCGGGGCCCAGCCCCTCTTCCCTAATTTCCACGAAGACAGACCCAGGCCGATGCCGCTCGGGCGAGAGGCCGTTTCAGGGATGGCAGGGGAGCTCCTGGGACGCATGGTGATCTGGGGGTAAAATCGGGCAGCACCACACCTACGTTCAGGACCTCAGCCCCGGTGAGGCGGGAGGGGAGAGGGCCGACCACGCAGGGAGGAGGGAGGGCATCCGGCAGGGCGGGTGGTCCTCTGGGAGGCGGGGGTCCTCGCTGCCGCGAGGCCTTCCCCTGAGGATCCAGGTGCGAGGTCCCCACCCTGGGGGACTGGGTGGTGTGGGGCTTCCTGGGATGGCATTTGGGAGCCCATTAGATGAGAAAGCAGTTGTGGTCTGAGGCACGGGCTGGGGCTGCAGCACCCATGAGTGGGGCCAGGGAAGCCACCGGGGGTCTGTCTGCCCATCCCACTCCACACCTTTGGGAGGGGCCCGCCTCTGCGTCCCTTGTCCGGGTCTCACTTTGACCGGGGGCTGCCCAGCCTCGTGTGAAATCGTCCAGAGACCCAGGAGGCGTCTCAGAAAGAAGCCCAACCCGCATCCCCAGGCATCCCCACGCGGGAGGAGCCCCAGAGCACAACACCGGCCTGTCGCCCACCCCCTCCCCCCTCCAGGGCACTGGCAGATGCCACCGTGCGTGGGCCATCCCCAAGGGCTTGGACCTGAGCCCCTGCCCCGGAGGCAGCCCTCTCTCTCTCTCTGGCCAGTACTTCAGACCTCCACCCACCACCACGTCCGCTCAGCTGGTCCCTGGGTCCCTACGCGGGACCAGATGAGGCCTGGCCTGGCTCTGACGCTGACTCTGAGAGGAAGCGGCCTGTGTCCTGCCTGGCTGGTTCCTAACCTCCCTTTCCCACCCTGCTCTTCAAGGCAGGGGAGGCCTGGGCTGGAGAGGCCACCCCTGCCCCCCGCCACGTCCCCTCCTTCCCAGCTCAGGACCATCCATCTCCAACTCCTCAGAGCCCACTCATGCCCCAGAGAGTTTGGGGAGGGACCTCCCCCCCAACCCCAGTTTTCTCCATCAGGACTTCAATGTCTTGGTTTTTTCTGCAGCTTTTGAAGGAAGGATCCACCGAGACTTTAGTCTCCCCAACCCCGGGAAAAAAGAGAAAAAAAGTCCTGACAACCAAACCCCTGCGACAACCTTAAAGCAGGAGAGGTCGGTCCGCAGGCTTTAATCCCTTAATCCCTCTCAGCCCGGCTGAGACGCTAATGGCTTCCCTAATTGTTCCCTCCCACGCTCCCGTCGCTCAGAACAGGGCTGGAGAGGAGCGAAAGTCCCAGTGAGAGTGAGCCGGTGTGAGCCGGTGTGGGGTGGAGCGTGGGGTGAACGGCCGCCTCTCCCCAAATCAAGCCCTGAGCCTGGGCGGCTGGGGAGGTGGGGGAGGGGCCAGGCGTGCCCGGCTGGGGCTGTGCTGGCTTCCCGGCCACTGCCACCCAGCGCCAGGAGGGTCTGGGACAATGGGGAGGCTGGGTGTGGGGCTGGGGCTCCTCAGTGTGCATGGCCCATTATCCTGCCAGAGGATGAGAGTCGAGGGTCTCTTTGTGTCCCCGCACCCCCCGGGAAAGGCCACCCTCAGAGGGAGGCGGCGATAAGAATCTTCATAGGGGGCTGAGCCTCCTGGGAGAACAGTCGGCCATCCAGGCCTTCGCCCTTCGGTCGTCCCCAGCAGCCTGGGACCCGTGGGCCAGCCATGGGGCTGGGGGCGGGGTGAGGGGTAGGCCAGCTACATGGCCAAGCTCCGGGCTCGGGCCCCTCCCCATCACTGCGGCCTGCTAGACTGAGTTCTGGGGTAGCCTCCCATGGGAAACAGTCCCCCAAGCCCCCGAGTCTCTCTGGGCCCGGACCTGCCTGCGAGCAGAGGCCGACCCTGCCCCGTTGCTCCACTTTATGAAATGCTCGTCCCGCTTTTTACTCCAGCCCTACAAATGCCCCGTGGGGTCGGGCGTCAGCCCTGTGAGGCGGAGGGCAGGACTGGGCTCAGAGCGGTGAGCCTCGGGTCAGGTGGCACAGCCGGTAGGGCCGAGGCTGGGACGAGGACAGGTCTTCCCGCGGGCGAGGGCGGGCAGGAGGCCCGGGCCTTGCTGTCCCTGCGCCGGGAACGCGCCCGCCCATGAGCACGGCTGGCTTCCCCGGCCCGCTGGTCCTCACAGGCATCACGCCCTCCGTGGAAGATGTCTGGGATTTGCTTCGAGACAACCTTGGGGTGGGAAGAGTCCACGCAGGTGCAGGTGGCGCAGGGCTGGCAGCTGTTGGAAACGGGTGACAGCCAGGTGGGGCTTCACCTCACGAGCCTGTATTTTTGCATCTATTTCAAATTTTCCACGAGAGAAAGTTGAACAAAACCTGGCCTTTCCCAGCGTCTTATTTTAACACGCCCCCCCACACACACCACCACCACGCGCCCCAGACCCCCACTGCCTGCCTAGCTTCTCCTCCCAGGCCATCCATCACCCTCCGGTCCTGGGGGCATCGCGCCTGTTCGTTTGCATTCTGTCCGTCTCCCCCACCAGCCTCGCGAGGTCCGAGGTCCCGGGGTCTGTACGGGCTGGCACCTGGCACCCAGAGCAGCACCTGGCTCTTGGGGGTGCTCGGTACACACTGGCCTGGGTTTGCGTCTGAAGGTTCTTGGCTGACCCGCCTCGAAGCAGAAAAAGGGTGGCCTGCAGCTCGGGTTTCTGGCCCGTGGGCTCTTGGCCTTCCCAGCCCGCGCCCTGGCTGGGCTGAGCCCCTAAGTGTCCCATTATGCACCATTCACTTCTCACAGGGCCCATGGTGAGAGCAGCTATCACCACAGGCCTGTTATCCCAGCGGGGGCAGAGGGGAGGAGCCGCTCGGCTGGCACTTTACGGGGGCCGCCCCCCTTATAACCCCCTAATAACCGAGACAACAGCCAGGCTGCCGAGCCCCGCCGGGTGTGGTGCGCCTGCGCCCAGCGCTGCGCACGCGTCCTCTCACCGGACCCCCGGTGGCGCTGGCGCGTGGCTCCTGCGCACCCGCGCTTTTCCGATGAGGAGGCCGGGACGCGGCCTGCACAGCTCCTTTGCGCTCAGCATGGTCCCATAGGGACAGGAAGGGCAGGACGCACCCGTGTCTCCGATGCGACGCTGATGTGCAGAGAGGGCGTCGCCTGTGGGAGGACACGGGGCAGGGACACAGGGCCCACGGCCAGGCGGGGCGGAGGGGGGCGAGCGGAGGTCCCCACGCTCCCCAGCCGAGAGGCCAGGCCCTCGCTGTGCCCCACCCCACAGGGGCGATGCTGGCTCCGGGAGCATCGCGACTTGCCTGTGGGCACAGGGCTAGTGGGAATCTAGGTGGTCTGCCCACGACACCCTTGGGGACCTAGGTGTTCTCCTTCCTGGCCCCTCAAACTCTCCAGGCTCTCTGGACCGGTAACGCTGCAGGCAGCCTCGCGGAGGGCAGCAGGGCGAGCCTCTCGGGGGCCCCTGACCCTGGCAGCGGAGGGGGGGGGTGTTCAAAGTGAGGAAAAAGGCTCCCCTCCTAGCGCCTGGGCTCCGCCTCTCCTCACCCACCCGCTGTAAGAGAGGCGCCCCCCACTGGTCGCCCGGCCCAATAGCCAGGCCAGCCCTGGCTAAAGGCAGCAATTAGATCCTCAGCCCCCACCCTCAGCTTGAGTCCCTCAAACACATTTTAATCCCTTAATCTCCCTAAAATGGCCAGACTGGCTCTAGGGCCTTTACCCAAACAACCCTTTCCCTCCCCCTCCTCCCTCAATTAAGGGGTCTTCCCAGCAGAGAGCCCCTTGCCCGGCAAAAGCCCCCACCCCCCCCACCCCCCGCGCCTGGGAGGGACAAGATCAGGCTCAGATGGCGCTGTCCACCTGAAGTCCCCCCGGGAGTAGCTGACGGCCTCGGGCCGGGTGCCTCCTGCGGGGCGTGGGCAGAGGTGCCTGGACCGCCTGTCTCCCGTGGCCCCCTCTCGCCCTGGTTTCTGCGTTCCCTGGGAAGCGTCTCTTCCTGGCCCTTTCACAGTGACTTCCACTTTTCCGGCGACCCACCCGGGCCGCCCCGGGCAGGCCAGCTGCCTCCTTGGCCCTGGTGTCCTGCTGCAGGTGGAACTGAGGCCAGGGTCCCCACGGCCTGTCTCCTTCCTGGTGGCAGCCCGATGGTGACCTTAAGCTGACCTCCACAGAACACAGCCTTGCCCTTGGCCCCTCACGCCCGCTCAGGCCTCCATCCCTGAGCCTCGAGTGGGACAGAGGCAGGGGGAGGGACGGCATGAGCCAGCATGTGGCCCTGTCTAGGCTGAGCCTCGGGAAGCTCTGTCCTGGGAAAGTTTTGTCACTAATTGACTTGCAAATGCCTCGTTTGTCCCCAGATTCATAATTAGTGCTAAGGATTTCCAGGGCCCCATCCTGGAGAGGCTTTTTGGGGGCGGCGTGTTCCTCTCTCCTCCCCGAGGTCGGCTGGGCTGGGGGTGGGCAGAGCTGGGCACCGGTGCCCAGCTGCCATCCCGCGTTCCCACGGGTCTGGTGCCAGCGTGTGAAAGGCGAGGTGTGGGGGCCCGGGGGCAGGGGCTCCCCGTCATCCTTCAGCTGGGACCGGGGCCAAAGCTCCAAGGCTCCAGGAAATGACAGGGCCGGGGAGCAGGCAGCGGCAGTGGGCGGGGGCCCGCTGGCACCCCCAGGAAGGAGAGCCCAGCGGCTGCCGGGGGCTGGCATCGCCGAGCCTCCGGCCCGATGAATGAGCTGACAAGGGGCCTCTCTTCCCCACGGCTCCCCCACAAAGGCCTTGGCTGCGCCACTGGACGTGGGGGCCACCGGAGGAAGAGGAGAGGCCACGCTCAAGGGCACCCCAACTCCCGCCTTGCAGGCCCAGGAAGGGGCGCTGGCCTGGGGGCCCAGGGCCTTGGACTGGGGTCTGCCGAGCTAGGAGGGCTGCCCCCCCAATTCCTCTGGGCTTGTTTCCCTGGCATCCGCTGTCCCCCTCTCGGTTTCTGTCCCCTTGGCCACCCCCAGCAGCCCCACCCGGCCCCCCACCGCCAGTGCTCAGCCCTCTGCAGCCCAGGGGCCACAGGGCCCACCTAGGCACAGCCCCCGACTCCCGGCCCCCTCACCGGGGCGGTCTGAGCTGCGGCCACTGTGGAGTTAGACGGGCAGGGCCTTGCCATTTGCAAACCGTGGGACCTGCGTGCGCCTGTCACCTGTCCGGGCCTCAGGGTGACTTCTCCAAGCGTGCTCCTGGCTGGCAAGGACACTGTGTGGGACCTAGCACGGGCTGGACACTCAGCACACGCCTTCCGGTCCTCCCACGGCGTCCGGCCAGGCGGCCTGCGTCCTGGGGCCTCCGCCAGTGTCCTGGGGCGTCCTTTCACAGTCCACCCCATCCTTTCTGCCTGACTCTTCCCGCAGACCCCCTCTGGTCCCCACTTCATCTCTGGAGCTGGACGGGGCCGGTTTCCTTTGGCAAGTCCTTCCTGAACTCTAACCTGCTGCCCCTCCCCAGGCCTGGCCTCTTCCCGGCTGCCCTGCAGCTGGTGCCCTGGGGGAAGGGGGTGGGTGGGCTCTATGGTAACCCCAGAGGACAATGGCCCGCTCCTCATCTGCATACAGACGGTCTCATTTGCATACAGACAGGCCTTATCTGCATATGCTCAGTAGGACTCTGGGAGCACATTCCACAGCGCCCCTCTGCCCCGCCCTGGCATCGCTCCGCCCACCCCTCGCTCCTCTCCTCTCCCACCTGAGGGGGGCGCCCTGCTCCCCTGTCCCTCCTCCCCGCTCCCACGCCTGCCCGACTCCTTCACCGGGAGCCTCTCTTCCAAACCAGGAGGCCACTCAAGGGGGCGGAGGGCTGGCCTCAGTCACTGCTGTCTCTCCTCGCCCAGGTCCCCCAACGCCCAGGGGGTAAAGAGGCGGTGCAGACTGACGGCAGGCTCTGGGGCCCAGGGGGCAGGGGAAGGGCGGCCTCCAGGCCAGACCCTGCCTCCACTCACCCCCACTTCCCAGGGACGGAGCCCTTGCCCGTCCACCTCCCTCAAGAGGTTCCTGCAAGGCTGGGCAGCGGAAGGTTCCGGAAAAGCAGGGAACCTGGGAAGGGAGCGTGCTCCTGGCTGGCAAGCCCTTGAGTAGGCCAGATAGATGGCTGTGCAAACGGAGCAGCTTCCTCTGCCTCGATCAGCCCTCCCAGACACCGTCTTTGTGGGGGACCCAGGGCTCCTTGGCAGGTAGGTTGGGGGGAGCCTGGGGCCTTCTCCTGACAGCCCCCACCAGGCCGAGGACCCCGGACACAGCCCTCCCCTGCTCTGAGGAGCTGGGCCACACCAGGCAGCTCCTATGGGAGGCTCCTTCCTGCCCGGGGCCCAGGGCAGGTGCCGAGAGGCCCTGAGGTTCCAGCTTGACCTCAAGTGAGGAGTCATGGCCTAGGGGAGCTGGGGGCGCTGTGCTCCGAGCGGGCCCGCGTGCCCCCCCCACGCTGCAGGGCGCAGGAGGGGCGTGGCCGGGGGCAGGGCCCGAAGCAGACACACCTGTCCTCTGTGTGGGTAGCACCACGCCATGTGTATTATCATAAGCCTTTATTTAGAAAGATCCCGGGGTTCAGACCGCAGGCCTGGGAGGCCGCGCGCTGGGCGGCGTGCGAGGCGCTGGGAGCTGGACTCTGCCCGCCGTCCAGCAGGGGCTCTCTCCCGGGCGAGGGGCCGTCTTCGGGCAGGTGTCGCATACAGACGTGTTGTGGCAGAATGGGGGGGGCATTTCTGAGGAAGGGTCCTTTCGTGGGGGAGCAGAGGGCCACCCATTGGCCTCCCATTGGCCTCGCACCCTCTCCCACTGTGTGGGTCCCTGCGGCACGGAGGCCGTCCCCGGCTAGGGGCCCGTTGCTCTGCATCGGGAGTGACCAGGTCAGCGTGCCGCCCCCAGGAGGCCCGGCGTGGCTGGGGGGGGTGGGAGCGGCCGAGGCCGGCTCTGCCGCACTCCCCATGGCCGTCCGCGCATGGCCCCCCCGCCTGTGGCGAGGGCGGGCGCGGCTTCCAGCACTGGTCTCTCGGAGCCAGGGTCCCCTCTTCTCTTTCTGCTCCCCCCACCCCGGCCCACAGGCACATCCACGCCCACCAGTCCTGTTGTTCAGGGGTCAAGAGTCTTTATTAGGTGGGGGGGGCTGGACGGCAGGAGAGGCCGGGCAGGACGGCAGTGGGCTTGGAGCAGGGGTGAAGCTGTCTGGTCCCAGGTGGCTCCAGGTGTGGTGGGTGGGCTGCCAGGCTGAGGGCTGGGGCCTCCCTGCTTCCGCCCTGCTCCAAGGCTCCTCGGAGGAGGCGTCAACCTCCGGCCACTCCAGGAGGGCTTCTCAGAGGGTCCCCGGCCGACTGCGTGATGTAGGTTCTTTTTGGTCTGAAAAGAAACGTCCAAGTGTCAAGGGACGAAGGTTCTTTTTGGTGGTGACCTTAGCCTAGACAGAGGACAAGCTTCCAGGGAGAGCACCTCTTCCAGGTGTTCTCCCAGGGCCATGGGGCCGAGGGGGGCGGGAAGGGATGCCAGGGGTGGGGACGCAGATGCCAGGCAGGCGGGAGATTAGGCGGACGCCCCGGGGACTTGCTTCAGGAAGGCGAGGAGCATGCTTCCCTTGTCCAGGGACCACCCTGGGGTGTTTGGGTGACTTCCACAGTTCCTGTGGCCTCTTCCCGTCCTGTCTTCGACCAGCAAAGACTGTTCCCAGCATCCTTCAGACTTCAGCTCTGCACCTGAGAAGCACGGCCCCTCCCTCCCCAGAACTTGCCGGAAGTCTGCCTGTCTGCTCCCCTCTCCTCTCAGCTCCTCCCACCGCGTCTGGGACACGTTCTGCCAGAGGCCAGCGCGAGCAGCGGGAGCCTGTGCTTGGGGATCCAGGAAGCCCCATCCGAAGCTCGGCCCAACGCGAGAGCCCCAGACCTCTGAGCCGCGTGTCCTCTGGGCTGTGACTACGCCCTCGTGAGCGCGGACAGCATGGCCCGGTTTTCAGGGCTATTGTCAGATTCACGGAGACCACAGCTAAGGAAGGGCTTACACTAGCAGCCGGTGGCCTAATGAGGGTCAGCCCCTACCCCCCCTCCCCAGGGGCGGGCTGTGCCTAGGGCTGAGGGTGAGCGGGCCCCAGAAGCAGGGCTGCGGGCCCAGTGCTCCCTGCCTGCCCCACGTGGGAGGGGGAGCCAGCAGCTTTGGAGGCCCCCACAGTGCACCTAGGGTGACTTCTCCAAGGGCTTTAAAATCGGAGAATCTCAGAGGAGACCTGGGCCAGTCCCTGTGCACCCCTACTCTGCCCAGGTCCCTGTCGCCCCTCCACCTAGACTCTGCCCAAGTCCCTGTCACCCCCCAGCCTCCACCCAGGTCCCTGTCACCCCCCAACCTGGACTCAGACATTCCAGGCTTACCTCCCTCCTCCCTGCCCCACCTCCTCCTTCCTGAACCCCACCTGCAACCCCAGGCCCCCTTCTCCAGGCCCCTAATCTTGACCTTGATCGCCCTGCAGAGGGTGGGGATGGGAGGTCTGTCCTGCCTATCATACTGGAAGCTACCCAAAGATCGGGACTTGGTCTCCCCCAAACCTGAGCTCCTCCTGGCCTCTGCCCTTGATTCCCTCTGGCCCTCCTCTCCCCTGGGCTGGCCCCCGCATGCCCCTCTCAGCCCCCGAACCCGCTCCAGATCCTCAGGCTGCCTGGGACAACTCATAGCCCCAGGCCGGCTGGACTGGGGCGACCAGCAGAGGAGGCTGGTGTCCATCGGGCCTGGGAAGGGTTGTGGATGAAGCTGCCTCCAGGGCACTCCCTGGAGTGGCAGAGGGGCCAGATGGGAGGGTCTCCGCTGCTCTCTGCCCACAGAGCATCCCCTAGCAACCCATGGTGGCAGGGGGACTCAGGACCCCATAAATCACCCCAGCCCCGCCCTGCCGACCACCCTCCCCCCACCTGCTCCTGCACCTCATTCCGGGTTCCCTCTGCAAAGCCGGCCCCTGCTCAGTGGCCCTCCTACGTGCCCTCCGGTCAAGGTGACCATTCTGTGCCTTCTGCTTGAGTCTAGAGTGGGCATTCTCACCATCCCGGTTGTCTCGGGGATCCTTTTGGAACCTCCTCAATGGCAGGAGGGGGAATCTGCCTCCCCAAGCCCCCTCCCCCGCAACCACAAGCGCCTGGGAGGCCAGCATTCTAAGGGTCTCTGGATCCTGCCACTTTTTGGGGGTGGGGATGGGGGAAAGGAAGGGAATTCCCAAGCATTTGGTGTCACAGACACCCCTTTTCTCTGATGGCAGAGCCCAGGAAGCCCAAGCAAGGGACCCCAGCTGCGGGCAGCGCCCCTTAAGTCTCGGGTCAGCCACATCCAGCCAGGGCTCCAGGAACCGGGCTCCAGCCGCTGGACCCGCGAAGGAATTAGCAAGGTTTTACGACTTCCTGGTTGGGAGGAAGAACCTGTCGCAGAAACAGGAAACTGGGTGGGAACCTCTTAAGTTTGATCTCCTTACTGGCTTCTCAGCCACCTTAAGTGGCACGGGGAGTATTTGGCACAGAGCCTGACAGACACTAAGCCTCCACTTGCAGTATTTTTAAAAATCGCATATCGATGTGGACTTTCACTGGATGGATATCGAGAGGAAGAGACAAATCCCCAGGGACCTTTCTCCCATCCTCCAGGAACCCCATGGGAAAATCCAGAGCCGAGGTAGTGACTTGAGGACAAGATGGCAGCCGATCGCCATGGCAACGGCAGAACCGGAGTCTGGTTGGCTGCAGGGCAGCGCCGGGGAGCCAGCTGGTGCCAGATGGTGAACCCGGCAGAAGGCAGCCCCAGCCGGGCGAGGCTCATGCCCCGTGCCCAGGGCGCCCCTCCATATGCCGCCCCGCCCGCCGCGTCCGCGCAGACCTGGGGGCTCCCCCTCCAGCCCGCTGGCACACGGGCGCAGGACCACCCGGAGACAAAGCCCCTCCTGCGCCCAGTCTCCCCGGACCGGGTCCCAATCAGCTCACTCCTGACAATGCTGAGGAACCCCCAGACCAGGACTTGGAGGGTCCTGCGTGGCAGGGCTTGGAGGCAGCAGGCGCCCCGGTTCAGGGAGGCCACGTGTCCGGCCGGTGCCCTGGAGAGCTGGGAGGGGCAGAGTGGGTTCGGGCAGCCGGGGCACTGAGCCCACTGCCCCTGCCCCATCCTGGTCCGTGTGAACACGGGGCCAGCAGGGGGACCTTCCAGAGAAGGACGGGTCCACAGCCAACTGTCACAAACGTGTCCTCCAAACTGGTCTCAGCAAGATGCTGGCCTGTGTGGGACGAAGCTGCCCCAGCCGGCCGCGGAGCCTGGCTCTCTCACACCAAGTGCCCCGTCCTCCCCAGCCAGGCCCCACCTCCAGACCCCCGCGGCCCTCCCCCAGGTCGCCACCTACCTGCAGTGGCTCCTCTGACCCTGGGTCACTCAGCATCTAGGATGATGGGATGTCTGTGCACAGCCTACCAGAACGCTGACATTCACTCGGCCCACCTGGGCCTCAGAACTGTGGAAGGGAGCGACGTTAGGAGACGGCCCTGAGGGCACCCGCTAGTGAGGGAGGGGAGCCAGAATCTGAACCCCAACCAGCCTGTCCAATCCGAGTCGAAAACCAAAGCCTCGTTTCGTTGGCCTTCCTGGGGACCCGGCCCGTCTCGCAAACCCGGAGCCGCCTGAGTTCATGTCAGCTGTCATTCTTCTGCTTCTAGGGCCCCCAGTGCAAACACTTATTAGAAGGACAGTGCACAGAGGCAGGGCCCTGTCCACACTTCTGCTTAGAATCAGTGACCCTGAGGCCAGGCAAGGGCAAAAGCCTCCCTGGGGGACGGGGACAAGGCTGGGTGTGGAACCGAGGTGGCCCGGGGACTCCTCAGCACTGCTCACTCTCCCTGCACAGGCCTCCCGGGAGCAGGGCCCCGTGCAGGAGCCGGAGGGAAAGATGAGGCTCAGCCCCAGAAGCTGGGAGAGTGAGGGCTGGGGAAGGGGCTGCAGGGGCCTGGCGGGTCGGGAGCTACAGGGCGGCGGGGCCTGGGGACTGCGGACTGGTCCGGACCAGATCAGGCCCAGGAGCCTGTCCCCAGGAGGCTCCACCTGGGCCTCACTGTGAGAGCCCGGCCAGGTCGCAGCTTGTTTCCCCCCAGACCTGGTTAACACTTGAGGCCACCCCTCAGGCCTCCCCTCCCCAGCCCCGTTCCCCCTCCCATTCGGCGGGTGCTGGGGAGCTAAGCCCCTCACCTGACAGGCCCACTTCCGTGGCCACTCACAGAGAGGTCTTTGTGCAGAGGCTGGGCCTGGGGAAGGAGGGCAGCTGGCACCCCCATCCCCCACATTCCTACCCGGTGGCCAGCAAGGCCTTGTCGCCTCAGACATCGCTGCAGCCTCTCAGAGCCCTGGATACGTGACCCCTCGGGCGCTGCCTCCTCCAGAGGTTTCCGGGACTGAAGCCACTTCCCTGTTGGTCACTGCAGGGCCCGGCGGCCCAGCTCCTGTCCCGACCTCGGGCCACCCGAGTGCTGGGGACCAGTCTCGGCTTCTCCATACCCCCGCCCAGAGCTCCAGTAGACCCCTGCGTGAGCGTGAGAGAGACTGTGATGGGCGATTCTAAGGGGGGCAGGTAGGGACCCCCTGCTCAGGTGGCTCCCAGGCCTTTGGCACGTCTCTTCGCTTGTTTACAAGGGGCTGAGAGCCACCTAAGTGTCTGGCTGGGCGCTTGGTCAGTGGGCGGCCAGATGTGGGGGTCTCTGTCCCTCCCGGGAGTGGCCATGTGCTGCTCCCCGCCACCGCCTGCACGCGCGCCCCGGCGACTGTCAGCTGGTGTCCCAGTACCCTCGAATCCCGCCCGAGCGGAGCACGCGGCTCCTAGCCAGCGAGGTCCGCCTCGTGCCCCGTCCGCCCCCAGCCCCGCTGCTCACCCGGCGCTTCCGCAGTGCCTGGCCTTGGAGTGCGGCCCACTCTCCACCACCTGCTTCTCACCCACCTCTGAGGGACGACCCCGCCCCCTGCCTGCATCCCCTGGATCAGCCGTTACCCATCTTTTGGTCCCCTTCAGGAATGGCTAAGTGGTGACAGTGAATTAGAGTGGGAAGGGGGAACCAGCCCGCAGCCGACCCTCGGGGGCTTCTGGCTGGAGGACCGGCTGACCCAGAGGGTGGATGAACGGAACCCAGAGAGAGACAGGGCGGGAGCCAAAGGCCAAGGGAGAAGACAGCGCGGCCGCGGCTGCGTGGAGGCCCCGGCCTGGCCTAGGCTGTCGGGCCCAGTTTCACGGGGTTGGGAAGGTGGGGGCCAGACAGCCGGGCCAGGGAAGACACGCTCGGAGCCTCCGCTCGAGCACACCGCCGTGGGGGAGACCCTCGCCGCCTGCCCCTCCTGCCCATGCTGCCGCTTCCGACGCCCCGGCGCCTCACGCCAGGCACGGTCCCCTGCGGGCCTGGGCCCGGCCGGCCTGCCCTGCCGCTCGCCGGGGCGGCCGTCTCCGGCTCCCCTTCCTTCTCGCCCAGCGGCACCCGTGGGGGGCGCGGCACCGCTCCCCACCGGCCCCCTGCCCGAGCCCGCCGACCAGGGCTGGCGCCCGGCCCGCACCTGTCGCGGGCGCCATTTCGCAGGCGCCGGCCACCTAAGATGGCGCCCCTGTCCCTCTGCTTCCGTTCCCACAGCCTCGCCTCCTTCCCGGCCGGCCCGGCAAGGTGGGGGGCCAGGCTGGGGAGCCAAGGCCGGAGGAAGCGAGACAAAAAGGGACAGAGGGGCCGGCCCCTTGGCACCTCCGAGGGTCCGAGTGTGGCGCGGGGAGGGAGGGCCCAGGGAAGAAAGAAAGTAGTGTGAGTTTTTATTTCTGTCCCCTTCCTGCCGCCTCCCCCGGCACGCACACCCTCGGATGAAAACAAAATCGCTCCCCTCTCTCTCTTCCTCAGTCCCCCGCCCCTTTATTCCTGGCTCCTACCACGAGCCTCCTGGAATGCAAATGAGCTGTATTATGCAAATGTATGCAAATAAGGCTTAACGAGCGGAAGGAGGGGGCAGAATGCCTAATGAGCAATGGCGGAGGGGTGCAGATGGAGGGTGGCAGGGGTGACCCCCTCCTCTCCGTTCCCAAAGCCTGGAGGCTTGCTGGGGGCAGTGGGGATCCCTCGCTTCTGGGAAAGAGTAGGGGCTCAAGGCGTGGTCGCTGCAGCTGAGAAGGCCCAGGGCGGCCTTGGCTGTAGGTGAGGGACAGGAGAGCTTGCGGGGAAGGTGGGGTGGGGCCGAGCGCAAGGGGCCCGCCCTGCCGCCGGCGGGACCTTCCCTCCCGGCCCGCCGTGGCTCCTGCATCAGAAAGAGGGTTCCCCAGGGAAGATTCCCAACCAGACCCAGGTTCTTCCTGGGAGCGGGGGTGAGAGCTGTCTCTTTGTGCTTTGGAAAGTGGGGGTTGGGGTGGTTACCATGGCAACGTGGCCGGGAACACCCACCTCCCCAACATCCAGCCCCAGAGGACCCAGGAGTTGGGGGGGATAATAGAGTGACACCCCCTGATGCCCCCACCACCTGGCACTGCCAGCCGGAGATGGCAGCCTCACATCCGAGAGAGAATGGCCCCTTTGTTCCTGGGCTCCCGGTGCTGGGGGAGCAGGCCCGGGCACACAGAAGGGCCTTTCCCAGGCCCCGTTCCAGTTTGCGTGACTCTTGCTGGCCTCTGGAGACTCCTCGTGGCCAGCCACTGGCCTCCGCGCCCTGGCAGATGGCGGCCCCCTCGCCTTTTCTCCCGCGGGCTTGCCAGCCAGCTACTCGAGGTGCGCCCTCCCCTGCGCTTCTGCCCGAGGCCTCCCCTCCAAGCCCCTCGCGGAGACAGCAGGCAGCCGCCCGCCTCGCTGGCGCGCGTGAACACCTCGCATGCCCAGACAGGCACCCCGTCCTTTTCGTGGGGGATCACCCTGGGAACTCTCCCCCCCAGCCCTAGGGCTGCTCCGCCCAGCTCAGGCAGCCGCCTGAAGGAGGCATCGGGCACCATAGGTGGGCCAGGCTGGAGCTCAGGAGCCTGGCCTGGCGGGGCCGGCATTTCCACTGGCCCGCTGAGGGGCGTCGGCCACACCTCTGCCGCTCTCCTGAGATCTGTAAGATGAGGGATGCAGGGCCGAGGGCATCTCAGGCTCGACCTGATCCGTGCACTCCGCACTCCGTGTCTCACAAGAACTATGGCTGAGTCCTTCCTGCACGCTGACCCTCACCCTCCTCACCGCTGGAGCAGCCCCCCTCGTCAGGACTCCCCGAGGCAGACAAACCCGATCTTCTGGCCCGGAACGCCAGCTGCCCTCAGCCTTTGCCCCTCCCTGAGAGACTCCACGGCTGCCTGCAAACAACGCCCACCGAGTCTTCGGTGCGCGCGCGCGCGGGCGGGCAGGAGGGCCCTCCTCACCCCCACGGAGGGACGCGCACAGCCGGCTCACTCACCGCCCGGGAGCTGTCCGTGGTGCTGGAGGCGGCTCTGACGCTCGTGCGCAGGAAAGGGGGCGGGGTGCCGCACGCGGCCGCCACGGTGGGAAGCTAGAGCGAGAGAAGAAGCAGAGGCATTTGGAAACAGCCAGGCGAGGGGCAGATGTATTCCTCACGAAAGTCTCTCCTCTCGGAAGCTCTCCAGACTGCCAGTGCTACTTTGGGGGAGGCAGAACGCAAAAGCCAGGGAACTCTGAACCTCCCACCCCTTTGTCCTGGATTAGCTCAGTCCTCATCTGGGTCCTACTTAGAAGCCCACGGGAGGCAGAGTCACGACGCCCGCCCTCGGGGGAGAGCACAGGTGGCGGTGGTCGGCAGGGCGCAGACCTCTGCATTCCATCCCAAATGTTGGGGCCGCTGCAAGGGGTTGCCGTGAAGATGAGGAAGCATGTGGTGTGATCGGTACCGGGAGCCTGGGAGGAAAGGGGGACAGGAAAGGGTGTGTGCGCGTGTGTGCGCGCGCACGCGCACGTGCGTGTCCCAGGCAGAGAGATAAGCCCATCCATCAGTGGTTCTTAACCCTAGCCGCCCATTAGAGGCAGTGGGGGAGCTTTTCAATGATACCGAGGCCTCGGCCTCATTCCCAGGTGCTCTGATTTCGCTGGTCTGGAGCTGGACCCAAGCAGCGGCATTTTTTTTTAAAGCACCCAGGTGATTTTAGTGCATAACCAGGCTGAAAACCACCAGCCGGGGAGGAAGCAGATGTAGGAAGCGCAGGGGTTAAGGCCGGTCAGGTGGAGGAAGAGGCAACCTTAGGGCCCCCCCCCGGAGAAGGGAGCGGACAGGGAGGAGGACAAGCATGTGACCCCTCTCCTGGAGCTCCCGATGACCCCACGGCTCAGGCGCTGGGCTTGTCTTTCCTGTGCTGTGGACGCTCAAACCACCCCAAGGCCACGAGAAGAGCTGCCTCCCCACCCCGGCCCGCAGACGGGGAATGGGTGCGATGCCCCCGAGGGCACGCTGCTCCCCTTCACCCCGGAGGTCCCCCGGGAGGGTAAACAGCAACAATGGTCCCTTTCAGTGCCCAGATTCCAGCCCTTCAGCCCAATTAGCAGACACAGCAAACAGCAATTCAGCCGCCTTCAGCCCCTGTCACAACAAACTCGGAGCAGCCTTAACGGGGGATTAGGGCAGGGGGAGGGGTGCCACTCCGAGCCCTGGGAGAGCCTGGGCAGCGAGGAGGGGCTCCCCTCTTCCCTCACCTCTCCCCTGTCTCCATGCGCGCCCACCTACCCTCACCTTCCGTAAGCCACTCCTCGTCTTCCTCAAAGCTCTACGAATGTTTTCGTAGTTTGGTCTCCTCTCTCCCTCCAACAATTTAAAGCATTAACCTAAACTCACTGATCTCCTCGGGAAGCTGGCCTCTCCTGCTTCTGGGCGAGACGGTGCCATGCCCCCAAGATCTCTGAGGTCCCGGCAGCGAGGGAAGGGAAGTGGAAGGGCCCGCGCCACCTGTGCCCAGGACATCCGGCTGAGGAGGAGGCAAGGACACACGTGTCACCGTGCCGACTCCCAAACCTCCCAAACCTCGGAGAACACTCTTCTGGGACCTCCAGGTGCAGGGGAACGCAGAGGGGCTGGCGCTCCTCTGGGGGTCACCTGCAGTGGGGCGGGGCAGGCCAGGGGGCAGGACACACGTCACTCGTCACTCGGCGCTGCAGAGACGTCTGCACGCTGGTAGGCAGCGGCAGGTCCGCTAGGTTTGTTAACTGTACCCACAACCTGACTGGTCTCTTAATCCAATAAACTGCGTTTTTAGTAACTAGAAGCTTGACGGAGTCAACCTGGAATTGTCATTTACACGTACCACATCTCCCTTCCTACGTAAGTCAGTTCGCCAAGCGTAAGTCCTCTTACCAACAATCAGTAAGATCCCTCAAAGGGAAACACACGGCAGCCACTCTGCCTGGGGGACTCCAGCCTCTTCCCTTACCTGACTTCCCAAAGACCGCTTCCTCTCCCCTGGCTCAGACACTGCCTGCCCGGGCCCCCAGCTGGAGGGACTTCCTCGAGCTTAAACGCTCTGAGCTCCTCAGTAGAGATGACGCCCAAGGGCTGCTCTTGCGCATTCTGGGGTCAGCCGTGCGGTCCCGGAGTCGATTCTCCCACAGTCTAGGAATCACTCTCCACCGGAGGCATCGTCAGGGGTCGTGATTTCTTCCACACTGATTCGTCATTCGCTGTAGGTTACAACCTGTGGATACACCGCCTTACAGCGCCGTCGTGAACATGCCCGAGCGGAGGCTCAGACGTCTGCGCGAATTACCGCCCCGAGCGTGGACCTGGGTCCCCTCACATTCGCTCTTTCTGTGTCTGTCCCTCCCCGGGCTTGCTGACTGGCGCGATTCTCACGACCGGAAGGGCGTTTCCACAAGGCCCTTTCGCTGCCTAGGATCAGGACAGATGTGTCTCAGGGTGAGGGTAGGGTGATCACTGCGACACAGAACTTGAGTCGGATGTTTAGGAGAAAACCGCCTCTGAACTCCCGGGCTCAGAATTCAGCAGCAGGGTATGGGGACAAAGAGCTGAGGACAGGAATAAAGACAGTAGCTTGAAATTTGGTTTCCAGGACAGACAGGTGGAGCTGCAAGGTCGGAAGAACAGGTCTTGGCCCCGGGCGGAGATGCGATGGTGTCAAGGAAGACGCTCCTGGGGGCCGCTGCTGAGGCCCCTCCCGGCCCCCTTCGCCCCGCTCGCCTGCCTCCCGCGGGGGTGTAGCTGGAGAGGGCGCTATTTCGTATAAACATTGGGGGAGGCGGAAGGCAGGACTCTGGTGTCACTGTGAGGTCTGCATTTGGGAAAAACCCCTCAAATCCCAGCGTGTCTGTTCCCCGAGCAGATTTGCACCTGTAAGTGGCCAGGCTTCCCTGATGTCACAGCTGAGCTCCCTGCCCACCATGGACCACACGCATCCGAACTCACACGAGGCCGCACGCCACTCACGCCTCAGCCTCACCCGCAGACACTCACGCGGTCACCTGTCCTTCTCCTGACGACCCCACCCACACACCCGCAGGCACCCGCAGGCTGACGCTCGCCCTCCCCCCAGCCCCCGCATCCCTCTTGGCCTCCATCCCCCCCTCTACTGAGACACGGATCTGCAGGACGGGAGCCCTGCACCCCAGGGCCCTGGAGCCTCTGCCCGTCACATGTGCTAAGTAAGGGGAAGCATGGCTCGCAGATGGCATGAGCCCGCCGTGCCCGCCACACGGGTTCTAAGTCTCCCGCGGATGAGTGCCAGCAGGTCCCATGCACCCATCTCCAACCGGCGAGGTGAGAAGTCAAAAATAAAAAAAAGGTTATCTTTCCTGGTGCTTCTCCTTGTCAGCCCATGGTCGCCAGCAGGCCCTGCATCTCAGGGCCTTCCCCGCCCCCTCCCCCACGCCGGTTCCCCGCCCCGCCCCTCCCCAGGTCATCGTCCGCTCACCCTCCCCAGACCCTCCCGCCGCTGAGCGGAGTGGAGGGCGGTGGGAAAGGCCCTGGCTTTGAAACCAGGGAGTGATGTCAGCAACACCGTGGAGCCTGTGGCTCCTCATCCGTGAAACAGAGTTAAAAACAGCGACCTCACCGTGTAGGCGGATCAAAGGAAAACGCCACTGCTAGGAAGTGCGGTGTGGAGGGCACCGCCTCCCGGCTGCGGCCTTCCGGGATTCGCCTCTGGCCCAGCCTGCTCCCCTTCTCCGTACCCTGCCCCCAACCGCCTCCCTCTAAACACACACACACACACACACACACACACACACACACACCCCAAATTCCAAACAGCTCAAAAAGCAAGGGGCCCTTTCGAGGTCTTCCCCCTCCAGATCTCAGGAGGAAGGAGCAAAGGCCCCCCAGGCTCTCCGAAGCCCAAGCATCTCAGTTCAGAGTCCCGAGTACTTCTCCCACATACTATAGAATCGGATTATGATCTTCTAGCTATAAAATCAGTCCCTGGGAGGAAATGTGAAATTCACACTGGAAACGGGCGTCAGTACGAAGCCACTTTGCCCAGCCCCACCCCCTTCTTGCTCCTGGCTGCCCTGTCCCGGGCAGGGGAGCGGTAGCCAGGGCCGGGAAGGGGTAGCAAGGGCCGGGGGCGTTTCCAGCTTCGGCCACAGTGACTTTTATTCTACCAGGTGGTTCTAGACCTTGCTCCTCTCAGCTGCGCCTAAACACCCTTTTGCTTAAAATATTTGGGTCAGGCCAGATAAATGGATTCTTTCAGGAATGGCCTGATTAATCTCTAATTCTTTGCTTTCTTTGGGCAGCATAAATACTAAGCCACACATTCCTTTGTGTTTGAGCTCCTTGAGGTCGTTTGCTCTTGGAGATGACCGCTGAGCGTGAGGACGGGTGGGAAGGTGGGGGTCCGGGAAGACCCCAACTCGACCCTTCTGTAAGTAAAAACAAAGCTGGCATGAGAAGCTTTTCAAGACATCAGCTCAGGTCGCAGGCTGTAAGGACAGGCATGGAGACTCGGCCCCAGAGCCCAGGCAGGGTGGAAGGCCTCCCCAGCCTCCCTGTCCCCTTGGCCGGCTTCCCCCCACCCCGCGCCCCCAGCCCTACTCCACCTGTCTCGGCTTCCCCACGCAGCTCCCAGCAGCGCTGGACAGACCTCTATGGCTCCAGGGGGCCATCTCGGAAAGACCAGCGTCCTCAGGTGACGTTGTCAGCCCCCACCCCGGCCCAGGGTGGGGAGCCTGGAGAAAGCTGTCACCAGCGCCCAAGGGAGAGGCCTGGGCCGGGAGCCCCGGACAGCCCTGCCGCTGGGTTTCCACAGCGCTGGCTTGGAGCTGCGACCCCGCGGTGACCCAGCCCGCAGACAGCCGGGAAGGGCCGGCGGGTGAGGGAGCCACAGGCGCCCGCCCCTTCTCCCTTCCCCCCAGCCCGGCAGGGGGAGACCCTGCACCTGGCTAACGCGAACGAGCGGAGCCCGCCCCCCTCCCGCCCCCGGGCGCGGACCAGGGTCGGGGTGGAAAGCCGCCCGGAGCAGTGCGGTCTCGAGGCCCGCGGGCCGCGGGTCCTCGTCTCGCCGCCCACGGCCCGCGGGTCCCCGCGGCTCTAGGCCCCGGCTCAGGCCTCCCCGGTCCGCCCGCGCGCCCGCCAGCCCAGGCCGCCGCCTCCCCGGGGCCCCCCTGCGCAGTGTATGGGGTTATTTTTACTTTCGGTTATCTAGCTTTATGAAGACTCCACACCACTCATACAGCTAGATAACCAAAGATAACAACCAACCCCGCCTCCTGGCCGCCGCCGCCTCTTCCACGCAGCCTCCCGGCCGCCGCCGGCGCCGCCGCTGCCGCTGCCTGCCGCTCGCCCGCCCCCGCCGGTGAGGGTGGGAGGAAGGGACAGGGGGCCGGATGAGGGAACGAAAAGGGAAACGGAGTCCCCAGACCGAACCACTCAGCGGCTCAGAGACACCGACGCGCCGGCCAGCGGCGCGAAGTCCGGGCGTCGCCCCTGGCCCGGGGCCCCCAAGCCCCGCGTCGGAGTCGGAAGCGGGAGTTCCGCTGGTCGCGGGGGGCAGGGACGCGCGGGCGTTTCATGCCACCCGGGCGGACCGCAGGCACCCAGGCGAGGCCTCGCTGGGTCTGCATGGCCCTGCTCGGGCAGGTGCGGGGCGCTCCCCCAGCCCGCGCCTGCACCGGGGGGCCGGCCCGCCGCGCCTCCCAGCCCGCGAGGGCGGAGCGGAGCCCGTGCGTGGAAAGGGCCGGTTCCGCTGCCGACTAGAAGGGGCGCGGGCAGCGACGCCGGGGGTCAAACCCCGGAGGCACCCTAGTGGGAAACAGGGAAATCCCGGCAGTCCAGGGACAGGGAAATCGGTGGGGGCGGGGCGGGGCGACGCCGAGACTCCCGAGAGAGTCTCTCCCGGGAAGAAGGCGAGGGCACAGGCCGCCCCCGGGGAGGGGACCCAGGAGGGTGGCCGGACGGGCGAGCCAAGCCTCCGGCCCTGCGGGACTCCCCAGAGAAGCGGCTTTGCACGAAGAGCTCCAGAAACCACCCAGGGCGGCGGAGGTGGCCCGGGGTCCCAGGCGACGGGCTCTTTAGGGGTTGGCGGGGGTCCCCATCAAGAAGCAGGATTGCCCAGGAGGTCCTGGCAGCCCCGAGAGAGGTGTGGGGCTCGGCCCCCCTCGCGCCCCAAGCCGGCCAGGCCACTTACGTGGAGCCCCGGGTGCCCATCCGTGCTCTGCGGCGCGGTCTGCCTGGCCCCTTCCCGCCCGCGGAGCGCCGCGGCCCTGCGCCCCGGGCGCCGCGGCGGCGGCGCGCGCGCTTCGCGGCCCGCGGCGCTGAGCGGGGCGGGCAGGGCCGGCCGCACCTCCCCGGCTCTCAGCTCGGGCTCTGCCGCCGCTCTGGCCGCGGCGCGCTCCGGCTCCGGACTTTTCATTCATCCTTTCACGCTCCCTCCCCAGGCCGGCCTGGGATTGGCGCCGCTGCCTCTAACGTCACCGCCTCGTCGCCCCGCCCCCGCCCCTGGTTGAGCCCGAGCGCGCAATTGGGGCGCCCCTCCTCGGGAGAATGGGGGGAGGGCGGGGAGCAGGGAGGAACTACTACGTCTGTGTGCCGATTCCCAGCCCCTCGCAGCCTCACCCACCCCCGACACCCGCCTGCCATCTCCAATCCACTGCCGTGCGTGGCTTTGATCCCCAACCTCACGCTTTCTGGAGTCCCACACCTTCCACTGCGGCCCTGGGCAGATTGCACAGGACCAGAAATCAAAGGCGGAAAAGACGACCCGAGACTCCCCCTCTCATGAGATTACTCTTTGTGCTCCCCTGGTTCCGATTCCCCCCAGACCCTGATCCTAACCTTTTAGGGCGGGCGGGAACCTTTCTTGTTAGTTGTCAATCTCAAACAGTGAGGGGGACATTCTGGAGGTTTGGGCCTCCCATCGGCAGACCGCGTCCGAGCGAGGCCGGGCCTCCTTTCCTGTCGTGCAGAAACGGGACTGTCTCTTGAACCTCTTAGGAGCACCCAAATTCCAGGTGGGGGAGGCTCGAGGATCCCAGCCGGCTTCCGCCTGGGCCGCGCGCGCAGATTCGGACTCAGCCGCGGAGGCCTTTGCTAGCGCCTTCCCTCCCTGCGCCCGCCCCGGGCGCCTCCCTCTGCGAGCCCCGACCCGGTTCCATCTCCTGGAGAGCTGGGGTCAAGGGGAGAAGGACCCCGCCATCGACGAGGTTTCAGATTCCGGCCTTTCCCCACCTGGTTCCCCACCGGCCCCGACAACCAGAGCCGCAAAATGCCGCGACCCAACCCCGGCGGCATCGGCAAGCCCCCACGCGCACGCGGAGCTAGACTGCCACAGCCCCCCGGAGCTCCCCGAGAGCCCGCCGGCGCCCGCTGAGCTGAGCCGAGCCGTGGGCCTACCAGGAGGCAGTTCAATCCCAAACCGACCCAGCGCCCCCCCCCCCACTCTCTGGCCCTCTGCAAAAAACCCTACAACTTAGAAACATGCAGCCTGTCCCTCCCCTTAACATGGGCTGCTCCTATTACTAGCGATCCTTGCACACTAGGCCAACAGGGGTACACTTTGAGGTGCCCCACCTTAGCCGCCAGGCCCCGCCAGATCGCACCATCTGCCCCGGGGGCCGGCCTCTGTGCAGTCCAGGACAGAGCGGGCTGGAACGCTGTCTGCCTGGGTCAGAGGCAAGCCCACGGCCAGTGCGTCTCATCTGGGGCTCCCCTCGACACCGGAGATGTCTGAATAAGGGCTGCAGGATGCCAGGCGGGGGACACTTCCAGACGCGCAGCCCAGGAGCCTCTGTGCCTCCCTACCAGATGGCGCGGAGCTGGGCAGACTGCCGGGTTCCTCCAGCCCGGGGCCTCCCCAGGCCGCGCTTGGGATAGCTTTTCCCGTCTGCCAGCCCACAGGGTCTCAGGGGCTCCAGGGAAGGGCCTTCTAGAAGCTTCCACAGTGTCAGTTCTTCGCCCTCCCAGAACTGGGAGCACACCGGCCGACAGCCAACGCGGACAGGGAAGAAAAGAGACAATGTCTGCTCCCTACTTCCTTTCCTCCTGGCCCCTCCCAGGTGGCCCTACCACTCAGAATGGAATGCGGGGGGGGGGAGCACCAGGGGACGCTCCCCCCAAACACTCACAGGGGTACGCTCCCCCCAAACACTCACAGGGGGATGCTCCCCCCAAACACTCATCTGCGGATCCACCCACTGGGGTGCTGCTAAGTGCATTTCCCAAGCCCCAGAGGAGGTCGGCCCTCTCTGCCTTCCCTCTTTGTGCCCACAAACCTGCAATATCCCTGGGCACACTACCTCACACCCCTTCAGAGAGCACCCAATGTCCTCTAGACATTCCGGCAGCCCTAAACAGGGCCCACCCTCGCCCAGACACACCACCAACTCCCCCTACAAAGATTTTCCCAGTGGGCCTCCCACAAGACCCCTGAGAGGCACCATAAGCGAACTTCTCTCCCCTTCTTCCTCCCCTGACTCAGTGCCTGGAAGGCTGGGTGGGCTTGTGGGAAAGAGCCGGCCATCCTGCTAGCTAACATCGATCCCTTTCTTCTCTGTCACCAACCTCCAACGAAGTCTCCTGTCCTGTGTGGGGCCCGAGGTCATCGCCACAGCCCCTGGCCCTGGCCAGGGCTATCCTGACAGCACAGCCAGAGGCAGCTGGATGAGCATGAACCTCATTTCTCTTTCAGCCATTGCTGTGTTTTTGTGGGGGAGGGGGGAGGACAGAAAGGTTTCCTTGCCCAGCGGAGACCCCCATTCCCACCCCTACTGCCGAAATTCAGACTCAGCTGGACTGCCTCAGAACCTGGGTCAGGAGGGAAATGGGTACCTATCTAAATTTCTCCAACTAGCTCATAAAGAACGAACTCTCTCTGCCTCTCACTGTGGCTTTGGGTTCTACAGAGGCACCCAGCCTAAACAGAGTATCTGAATTTAAGGAGGCCCCACAAAAGAAAGGGGGGGTCAGGCTGAGTTATCCCAGAACTCTGCAGAGTCCCCTCTCTGTCCATGTTCCTGACGACTGCCCTTCTGTTTGCTTTTGTCTGGGTCTCCCCCCAGCCCTACTCGGAGGCAGAGGGGCCTCTGTCCTTATTCCGGGGGAGAGGGAGCAGTAGGCGACGGGTCGGGAAGGAAGCAGACAAGTGTCCGTGCCAGGCTCGCGGGGTCTGCGTGTCCAGCTAAGCCAAGCTGCTCCAGTTTCAAAACAGAAACCACTTCCAGTGGTGAATGGGACAGCCCCTCGTGGGCAGAGGCAAACCCACAGATGCTCGGGTCCATGGCATCTAACTCACGCCTAAAGCAGACGATGCGCATCATTAACTCATTAACGAACAAACGGACGAAGGTGCCGGTGCTCCTGTGAGACCCCGAGACCCCGAGCGCCTTACGGGGGGTGGGGGGGCGGGGAGGGCTCTGGCAAAGTGTGTGCCCCATGGGGTCTGTGACGGGTGCAGGAGGGGACGGGGAGCACTGTCTGTTGCATGTCCTCTGGCAGTGACCATGGGCTAGCTCCTTCACCAGAGGAGCCCCTTCTGCCATCTAAAATCGGACAAGGCCGCCCCGTCAGAGGCTGATGCGAGGGGCTGTAGGGAAGAGGGTGCGTCGGTCCCCTTTGCGCATGGCACAGCAGCCCGTCTCCCTAGAAAGGCCCCCGCTTCCCGCGCACGTTAAGGCCCCGCAGCGTCCTACAGAACGCTGGTCTGCAGCCCCCACCCCGAGTCCTCCCAGGGAAGTTCTGGGGGGCTGCCTCGCTGCTGCTGATCGGAGACAGTAAGTGTCGGGGTGAGCCTGGGAGCCCGCGTCCCCCGCCAGCGCCCTCCCCGCCCCGGCCCCCGGCCGCAGGTCTGCGCCCACTCTCAGTCTGCATGCCCGAAGGGGCCGCGGGTGGAACTCGGCCGGAGCTCGGCCTCCATGACGCTGTGGGACGCAGCTTTTGGACAGATTTCTCTCATGTGGGTCCCGAAATACGCCTTGGCATTAAGCCACTCTCTTGAAATACTCAGGAAATTAAATAAAAAGCATATTTTTTCTTTGTTTCAATTATCAGGTTAGTTTGCCGTGAAGACGCAGATTAAGGCTGCATTAGGAGGAGGGCGGTTCCGAGGTCCGCTCTGTCCCGGGTGTGCGTCATTCCGATAGGCATTATCCGACACTATTTTTTGCTATAGAATATTTGCATTGTCTATGGGACAGCAACAAATAAAAACAAGAATTGGTATTTAAACACGCTGAAGTGGTAGGAAAAACAATTATATATATTTAAATCTCCATATAGGCCAATGAGGTTAGAGGGCATGGAGGCATGATCTGGAAGATTCTGTCCCTGGGGATAGCACCAGCCACCCCACCCGCGGGCCTCTCTCCTGCCAGAGGCGGCCGGCATCCCTCAGGCCTGTCCAGGCACTGCCTCCCCACCTGCGCCCAATCCTGTCCCGGACGCCAGCACTGTTCACTTGCCCGAGAGCCCCAGGAAGTCGGGGGAGGGGGTGACAGAGATGGCAGAGGGTCGGCCACCAGCAAATGGTCTCCCTGAGCGGCAAAACCGCGCGCCTGCGAGGCCCGTGCACGCAGACACGCGTGTGCGCACACGGCCAGCAGCTGGGCCCTAAGGTGCAAGCGCTTCTCCACGATGCGTCCAGCAGCTCCACCTCCCGACCTTGCGGGGACCGCCCTGGCACACGCGCCCACTCGGTGCCCTCAGCGCCCCAGGTGCGCACTCGCCGCAACGCACACGCCGCCCCTTCCCACCTCCGCAGGCCGCAGGCCGCACAGACGTCTCCGCTCTCTTCCGCATGCGCGCGCGCTCCTCGGGGTCCCCTGGCGTCTGTCCCCGCCCTCAGGAGCCCGTGAGAGCAGGCAGAGGGCCGGAGCCCGCTTCCCTCTCGCGAAGCTGGGCGCAGAGCAGCCCCTCACCTCCGGCCACCTGGCCCTGTCCCCATTACCAGTGGCTGCACAGGTCTTGCTACCTTGCGATGGGGCCGGGGCGGTGGCCGGAAGAGCCGGGGTGGGAGCCGGCGGCCGGCCGCGCTCGCCTCCCACACCAACGCTGCCCTCAGAAAAGAACGAACAAGAAAGCAAATACCCCAGAAGCCGGGCCGGCCACCTGCGATGCTACCAGAAACGAACGAGGCCTCTTCTTCGTGGGTGCCCAGCTCCTGCCAAGGAGGAGAAGGCAAAGGTTAAGTGTGCTGAGTGGGCACGAGCCTCCGTCCCCAACGCCCAGAGCCCCGCGTCACTGTCACCAACTCCTTGGTCCTTGTGGCGTCAGCCCACAGGCCCTGCACGGCCCAGGCCCTGCCCTCCCCCCGGCGGAGCTCGGGGCTGTCGGGGCTGCACAGGGGGAGAGCCCCAGAGAAAGGCCTGGCTGGCGTGTGTGTGAGTGTGTGCGTGCACGTGTGTGCATGCGTGTGTGCATGTGTGTGCGTGCGTGCATGCGTGCGTGCATGTGCATCTCTGTGCATGCGTGCATGTGTGTGAGTGTGTGTGTGTGTGAGCCGTCCAGCTCCATCCGCCTGGACTACTAACCCAATCTCACCCTCACAACCTCCCTTCACCTCCACCCACAACCTTAGGGCCCAGGGCTTTGCACTGAGTCCCGGGACACCCTGTGGCCCTCCCAACCTAAACCTACGGGAGCAGTCGCCTGCCCAGGGGACAGCTCCGCACAGAGCCCTGCTGCTCTGGGCCGCCCTGCCGGGAAGCGCGCTCAGGGCAGGAGGAGGCCCGGGGCGAGGGGCCGGCTTCTGTCCCGTAGATCTAGCGTGGGGAGCCCTGAAGACGCCGTCGTGAGGGTTGCGCCCCAGCTCTCCCCACCTCCGTCATTGCCAGCTGCCCGTGACGCCCTCGCGGAACGCCAAGGCACCGAGACCCGTGGCTACCCACCGATCTCTGCCTCTTCCTCTCCTCATCTTTCCACATACACGAAAGCCGTGCATAGAAAGCGGCTATTATTATTTTTATTCTAATGCCGGGTATGGAAACCAGTCTCAGTGTGTTATCGTCTCCCCTTCCCAGCATTTTGCTTCCAGGCTACATTACGATTTGGCGGAATGATGCGTGTGACATGGGTGACCGGCTCCTGAAACACGGAGAGGGGTGTGCGCGCGTGTGTGCGCGTGCGTGTGTGTGATGTGTGAGTTGGCGAATTATTCTACCTCAAACTCGGTTCCACAACTAATTCTTCGTTTTTTAAAGTAAAGAGGGTAGCCTGCCTAAATGCAGAGGAGATCAGAGAAACGGGGCGCTGGCGAGCAGGGAGAGCCTTAGAGGCGAGGCTCGCGTGGCCCTCTGCACTCGGCCACCCACAAACACCCACCTGACCGCGGCCTCCACCGGCCGGCGCCTCCATTTCATACCTAAGAGCAGAGGGGCCGCACCCCAACTTGCAGACTCGCTAGAAGATAAGCACAGGCGCAGGTGGGGGACCTCTGGCTCCTCGTTCCCTCCAAACCAGAGGCAGGGGACCCTGGATCTCTGCCCTGCACCTCCCCCCGCCAAACACACACCGCTCAGGGGGACGTGGCGGCCGGGGCGCGGCCCAGGGGGCATGGAACACGTGTGTGCATGCTTGGTGGCTGGCAGTCTCGGCCTCGCCCAGAAATCTGGCCTCTGGGGTGCCAGAGCTAGTCTCCACGGCCCAGCACGGCCCAGGCTCCCCGAAAGCACCATGTGGGGGGACCAGGGGCGGGAAGAGTGCCATGGTCCTACACCCTCTGGCTCGTCCGAACAAAAAAACAAGGAATGAAACAGAGGAGCCACCTTCAGGGGTCTGATGAGGGCTCGAGCGAGGGTCTCTCCCCTCCGGACAGCCCCAGGGAGAGGGGAATGCAGTTCATCCGGATCCTGTACGACGTTTTTGGATTCACCCCTAATTCTGGTCTCCGCCTTTTTGGAAATGCCGTCCCTTCCCCCACCTCCCCAGTCCCTCAGACTCAGTGCTCCCCCACACGGGGGGGGGGGTGCTCAGGGGCTCGGGGCGGAGAGGGCTGGAGCGAGGGAGGGAAGCCCGGCAGCCCCCGGCTCTGGCCTCCCGGGTCACCGCCTCCGCCGAGACGTGCCCTCCAGCTGCCCTCCAGCTGCCCTCCACGCCAGCGTCCCACGCAAGCGTGGAGAGGCGGGCCGCGGCCGGCTGAGAGAAGGGAGGGCTGGATGAACGGGGTCAGTAGCACCACGACGACCCTACAGCCTCCCCCACCCCCAATCCCATGGCAAACTTAGCGACCTGCCTCCCGGGTTGGGCCGGCGAGGGGGAGGAGCGGGGACCGAGAGGCTGTCTGGGGCCGCGGCAGGCCTGGCAGTTGCGGGGAGCCAGGCGTGAAGCCCCGCCCGCCGATTACTCCCCCACGCACATGCCTCACCCCTCGGGCGCCCCGAAACCTCCCAGCAGCCTTTCCTTCCTGAGATTGTCGTGCGCCTCCATTAGTCAATGGGCAAAGGAGGGCGATTAGGGTGCCCTGACTGATTTTAGGGGCTCTCTTCCCGCCCCAGCCCAGCGGTCTCGGGGGCTGAGACTCTCCCAAATGGCCACTCACCGGCTTCCGTGAGCACGGGCGGGCCGCGTGGGGCCGCCGCTGCCTCTCGCCGGCTCCCGGCCTCCCGCCGACCGGAGGGCGCAGCTCTGCTGATGACGTAGCAGCTGTCTCCATTCAGGAATTTCGATGCCTCTTTCTTTCTTTCGCTGCTCTCCCTGGAAAGGCAGCAAAAAGGGGGTGCTGCCCCTGTCTGGACGCACCACCGGCGCCAAAATGACAGCGCCCTCCCGCGAGCCCCCTTCTGCGGGGCGGGGGTCTCCGCTGTCCCACTGCCTCCCAGCGCCTCTTCCGACCTGAGGCAGCAGCGAGAGGGGCCGCGGAGGCTATTGTTCCTCCAGGCCACCCGCATCCCCAGAGGGGGCACGCGGACACCCCTTTCCCCGGGCCCCCTCCAGCTCTGAGTGGCCGGGGACCGTGAGAGCGGGGTTAGGGCTGCGCGTGTCTGGCAGGGAGTGAGCGCTGCAGAGCGAAGGACTCGGCTTGCCCTTGGGAGGTCCGGGCGCGCCGGTCCCTTCCGCCCAAGCCTCCCCGACCCCCGTCCCTGTCCGCTGGACTGACACTAAATCCAGGTCTGACTCGCGAGGGAGAGAGTGACAATTGGAAGACGAGGCGGGGAGCTGGAGGGGGACAGGTGGGGCGGTGGCGGCTCCGGCATCTGCACAGGGCAGGGGCGGGGTGGGACCACACATTCAAAGTGGGAGATAAATTATCCTGTTCTCAGAGGGGGAGGGCACCGGGGGCTGGTTTCCAGGGCCGGGGCCTGAAGCTCGGCGGAGGCTGGGGCCGGACGGGCACAATGGTCAACGGTCGGGCCTCTTTTCTCCCTCTGGCCCCCCCAGCCCCCCTTCTGCTCCCTCCCACTCTCCCCGGCCTGCGTGGGAACTCAGTCTGAGCTGGACGTGACAGACAGCAGGCCTGCATGCTAATGAAGTTTGTCTCAAGTTCATTGTCAAAGCCCCCCCTTCCCCTCCTCTCTCATACACAAATCTCCTTCCAACTTTTGTCCCACAGACCTGGAGGCCACTTGAGTCTCCGCCGGCTCCGGCTCTCACCCTCCCCCGCGGCTTTCAGCCTCCCCTCTCCGCACCGCCTCCCTCCGCTGGGCGGGGTGGGGGCTCTCGCACCCTGGTGCCTTCCCAGCCACCTCCGGCCGGCCATCCCTACGCTCTGAAAGGGGGGTTCCCAGGGCTGCGCGCAGAGTCTGAAGACCGGGTCCCTCTTTCCCCACCCCAAAGCAGGAAGACTTTGGGGAGGTGGGGGAAGGCGACCCCCCCACCCCGCCTAGGACCCCTGCCCCCCACCCTCAGCTGGGTCCGGCCCAGTCCCCCAAGTCCAGCCTGGGCCCGCCCCGCCCCTCGTTCCTCCCATCACAATTATTTCGCTCTCCCCTTGATTACATCTGCTTCACTAGCTCAGAAATAAAGCTCCTTTGAGACCAGGTCTGCACCCCAGCTCCCCACCCTTCCCCACCCCTCCCCTGCAGACCAGGGCTCCCTCTCACCCCTTTCTCACCGGCTGCAGGCATTGGCTCCTTGTCTAGGGGGCCGAGGGGCTGGTGGGGGGTGCCAGCGGAGTGGGGGGGGGTCTCTTCAACCCTGGGACGTGTCCAGCAACCCAAACCTGTCCTTTTGTTCCCTTGAAGCTCCGCGTACTGTCACCAGCCTCTGGAGTCCGCCTTTCGTAACCAAGGGCCGGGGAAGGAGGGGAGGAGGACCCCGACGCACTCCACCCCTCAGTTCCAGGGAAGGGAGGGCGGGGGAGCCGAGGGAGGGGGAAAAAACGACCCCCCCCTCATTAGCCAGACAGGAAGCAGCGAAAGGGGATAATTATAATTAAAAGCAGACAGCTGTGGATCGTGTCGTTCATGTTCCTCTAAGCTCCCCCCACTTCTGCCGCCATCGCCCCCAAATCGGCTCCACTCCGCCCGCATTTCCCCGGCCCTCCGGGGAGTGGGGATGTGGCACAGCGGCCGCGGGGACTTGGGGACTTGGGGAAGGGGAGCCACTCCTCTCCCGCACAGGCAGCGCCTTCCTAACCACTGCATCTCGCAGGCCTGGGACATGGAGGGGTCCCCTCCCTATCACCCCCCACACCTGCACCCCAAAGCGTGGGCCTGTAGGAGGTATGGCATTTGGGTTATGATAACTCACTTGGTTATTTTGGGAAATCTTGGATTTTCCTAAAAATAGTAACTTATTCATAATGATATTAATCCCCAGAATGAAACATGCTAGCACATTTTCTCATCCGGGCATCTCTGCGCTCCTCCAAACGCAGGAAGGCTCCCGCCAGCGGAAGGCCTAGGAGCCGAGAGGGGTGTGTCCCCCCGGGGGAGGCTGTGCACAGGCAGCTCCCGGACACTTTGCCATGTGGGTGCCGCTGCGGGCCGGCTCTGCTACCCTGTGTATTTATAGAACTCGAGCGCAGGCCAGAACAGCAGGGTAATTACAGCGCTATTAGCATATATGCAAATCAGGTAACCTATATCTGCTGAATGGGAAGGGATTGTTATTTACTTCTCTCCCCTCCTTCCCCCCGCATGGGCTCGGGCTCCTCACAGCCGCGCACCAGCAATTATCTGCCATCGTAAGAGGGGGGCGCAGCCCTCGCGGAGGGGTTGGGGGGGACAGGGAGCCCCGGGGGCGGCAGGACCTGCTCTGGGAAGAGTGGGGAGGGGCTCAGTGAGGAGTCTCTGCACTAACAAAGGGGGCGGGGATGGCTGGAGAGACGGAGACCTGAGAACAGAGACCGAGGAAGCCAGGAGAGCCGAGCGCCGCGACGGAGGCGGGAGGGACAGGCCCACGGCGCAGGGCGCGGAGAAGCCGCCGACGGCGGGGCGGACCCACGCGGCGGCCGGCGCGCAGGAGCCCGCTCCCGGGCGGCGGGCGGGCGCGAGCGCGGCCGCCTCGGCGAAGTCGTCCCAGTCGGGTCACGGCCCCCTGCCCTTCCGCGCCCCCATTCTCAGGCTTCACTCGCCAGGTGCCGGGGAAGCCCGGCCGGCCTTCGCGGCCCTCGCGGCTTCCGCTTCGTGCTGTTCCCAAGACCTGCCCTGCCAGGCTGGGCACCTCTTCCCCTGCCTGGCGGGATGGCCCTTGGGTGGCCCTTGGTGGCGCCGACCGGAGGCTGGGATGTCAGGGCCTCACCTACGTCCTTCCCCCCACTCAGCAGGGAAGGGGCCGCACCCCTGGGCGGGATCTCCGGTGTGACTGGCTCTGAAGCTGGTTTCAAGTCCCTGGGGACACTTGTATCTCAGCCAAGGTTCAAACGCCTCCTCCAGGTTCCCTGGCAGCCAGGCCACCCCGCGACCTCCGTCTCAGAAACGCCTCTGCCCACCTGAGGCAAACGTTGGGGGGAGTGAGGACCGCCCAGCGGGGGCAGGGTCCCAGGGCGCCTGCTCCCGCGGGGCCTCACAGGGAAAGGGTCAGGTCCCCGAAAGAAACAGACAGACACAGACACCCAAAGATGCAGCAGCCAAAAGAATGACAGGCAACAAAATTTCAAGGCCGGACTTAGATTTTTACACAGAAATGAAAACCTACCGTCGTCGCATAAACATATAGAGACCAGCCAGACGGTCAGGCTCTGCCCCCAGCCACCCCGAGTCCCGCGACACGCGTTTGAATCCGTACCCGCTCCTGGGGCCGGCCGGGTTCCTTTGTGGTCATATCATACAGAGCGAGGAGCAGGGAGAGGAAGACAGACACCCCGAGCCCAGACAGACGCCCAGAGAGCAGCCGAGGCCTACGAGAGGCAAAGGAAAAGGCGCCGACAGGCTCCAGAAACCCAGTGGAGGGCAGGGCGGGTCCGAGGCTGCCAGCCCACTGCCCGGGCCTCGCCTGCCGACCTCTACCCCGAGGCGTGGGAAGTGCCGCTCGCTGCCGCCTACTGCTCTCCCGGGCTCGGCCCAGACCGGCGAGCATCCCCGCAGCGTCCTCGGGCTCGCCCGTGTGCGTGCGTGTGTGTGCGTGTGCGTGTGTGTGTGTGTGTGTGTGGCGGTGTGTTCGGGCCGTGGATGGACCGTCCCAGCGCCCCGGCCCTCTGCGGTGAGGCTCGTGGCGTGGCTCTCCGGAGCTTTCCTGCTCCCGTGGCTCCCTGCTCGGTCACTGGGCCTGAACCTCGGAGCTGTGAGTGCCGGTGAAAGCTCCTGTTGTCCCCCCTGCCCCCTGCTACGGGCCGGGTCCCTCTGCGTCCTCCCCACACTTGGCCTGCCTCGTGCCCAGCGTGGCGGCGCGGTGCACGCACGTGGCGTGCCAGGCTCGTGCTTTCGGCCAGCACGGCGCGTGTGCGCCCACACCTCCTGCCCCGGGCTCCGCCGTCGGCCAGGCCCGCACGGCCGCACCCCCCCAGACCCAGGACTTCAGAGGCACAGCCCAGACAGGCTTCTACCCCGGAGTTCCCCCCTAGAGATGCCCAGTTCTCCCCCTCAGTGGCCTCGTAATATAACAGGTACGCATGGTTCTCCCACAAACAGCCATTCACCCCGGAGCCCCCTGGATGCCCCACAGCGGCAGCTGCCCGGGAGAGGAGACCGGACCTCGGCTCGGGGCGTGAGCTGCAGAGAGCTCTTCCCCCTCTCCCGTAGGGGGTCCCGGCACCTGCGTCTGCATGCACATGTCACTTCCACTCCTGGGACCGTGTGCGCCGCCTCCGCGGCCTTTCCCAAGAGCCGCGGTCTGTGTGCGGGCTGGGCGCCCGCACTGCTCGTGACACGTGCGGCAGGGAGCACACCCTGGCACACACACCGCCCGGCCGCTTTACGCCCCGCAGGCGCCGTTTCCTTGGTGCAGCGTGGCTTCTGCCTTCCTCGCCGAGGGTCTGAGGCGTGCGGCCTGGGCGCCTCCCGGGGCCCTGGGCTGGCCCCGAGGCTCATCGTGTAGCCATCGTTCCGGACCCTGGAGCCCCGCACCCCTGTCCGGGCAGAGGTACTGGACTCCGGGGGGCTGTGCACGTGGCTGGCATTGTGCCTGGCGGGGAGACCAGGCGGGGCGCTCCCCGCTGCCCGTGCTCAGGGGAGGGGGAGGGGCGCGCCGCGATGGGCTGAGCCGGCGCTGGCACTGAGACCTTCCGCCGCTGGGCTTGTGCGTTTGCCGCGTGCGCGGCCGTGCGTGCGGGGGGTGGTGTGCGTGTGCCAGGGTCACACGCTCCCTGAGGCTCGGTGTGTGTCCTTGCGGTTCATGGACCACGCTCCGCGGCCCCTGAGGCTTCTCCGTGAGAACCTCGGGTCTGACCCTCGGTCTGGCCCTGGCCAGGCCCAAGCCAGGCGCGGACCGCGCACGCGGCCCTCCTCCCCGGCGCTCCCGGGCCTGTCGCTCTGCTCCGGACCGGGGACCGCGGGCGCCCGGAGGCGACCGGAAGCACGGGGGGCGGGGGAGGGCGCAGGAGCGAGGCGCCCAGTGAGCAGAAAGCAAGAGAGAGGCCTGGAAATAGGAAAGGCAGAAGCAAAACCCATTTGGAAAGAAATAGACGTTAAACCAAGAGATAAAATAACGCTAAATGAAATAAAAAAGGAAATATACCAAAGACATCAGAGGTGTTCCAGTGAATACGGACCAGGCAAGGGAAACGCAGAGGAAGCGCTCTGAGGGGAGGGGCGCGGACGCGGTGGGGGCGGGGGAGGGCGAGGGGACGGGGGAGGGGCGACGGGGAGGGGGCGCTGGGGCCCGGGATCCCCGCCGCCCTCCCGCTCCGGACCCGGCTCGGGCGAAAAGTCCCGCGGGAGGGTCCCCGATCCCTCTCTCCTGCTGGCCACGCGGACACAGAGGGTCCCCTAGGCCCACCGCCTCCGCCGAACCCGCCCCCGCGGTAATAAAGGCCAGCGGGCCCTGGACCCTCCACTTCGCGGGGGGCAGTTCTCCGCAGGGTCCGTGGTCTCGGCCACGAGGCCCTTGCAGAGGCTCCTTGGGTCCTCGGCGTCGAGCGGGGCCTCGGGAAAGCCCTGGCCGGCCCAGAGCGTGCGTACCGGGGGCCCGCAGCGCCCCGCCGGTCCCGGACCCCGGCAAGTGACAACCAGAAGGAGCCGGGAAAGAGGGGAGCAGGGCAAGGCCCAGAGAGGGAAGATGAGACGGGGGAGAAGAGGGGGCCACCGTGGAGGCGGACGGGACAGGGCCGGCGCCTGAGGGGCGGGCCGGAGCGCGCGGAAGGCCCGCGCCTTCCCCGGAGGGTGGCCGCAGGCGCCGGCCCCCTCCCCTTCCACACGCCGGCGCCCTTCCCTTTCTCCTCGAGCTGCCGAATGCTTCCCCGAGACCTCAGGTTTCCAGCCGCCGGTGGGGAGGCTGTCCCACCAGCGCCCGTCACAGGCCCCAAGGAGTCCGGAGCTTGCAGACCTGGGGGGCTCTGAGCGTGTGGCTCGGAGGCGGGGCAGGGGGTATAGAGAGGCCACAGGACGGGGGGAAAGCCGTGCCTCCTCGGGGCGTGGAGAAGTTGCCTGGGGGAGGGAGGGACCCAGCAGCCCACCGCCCCCAGGTGCAGGGGCGCAGCTGCTTTCGGGGTTCACAGCCAGGAGGCGCTGGCTGGGCCCAGAGCACAGCTTCTCCAACAGCCGCTGGAGGACCAGGAGCCACCTGAATAAGCGTCACCCTCGCTGCAGACCCCCAGACCGCTACGGGAGGGCGGGTGTGTGTGGAAGGGACCCCCGCCCCACCGCTGTGCAGCCTTGGCCGAGCCCTGCCCCCCCCCCCCCGTCCTCCTTTACACAAGCAGAGCCTGGGGTCGGGGTGGCCAAAGTGCTTCCAGTGGGAAGACCATCAGGGCAGGAAGGAGTGAGACCAGCTGATTAGCTGGGTCGACCAGTTCGCCCCAAACACCTCGCACTTCACCAGTATTAATGCGGGGCAGGTGTGAGCCAGCCTGGCTGAGCCGTGGGCGGATGGAGGCGGGGCGCGGGCTGCTTCTAGGGGGAACGCGGGAGAACAGGACGGGAGAGGGCTTCCCGGGAGGGCCCTGCCCCAAGGTGACTAGCTTGCCAGGGCCGTCTGGGCAGAGGTGACGGAAAGGCAGGGCGGCTTGGTGGCGGGGGCAGGGTGCGGGGAAGAGGCGCTCTGCTCCCCAGCCCCGCCGGGTACCAGGCTGTGCGACTCTCCCAAACCCGCTGCGCCTCGCCTCCCACCGAAGGGTCAGGGGAGGGAGGAAACCGACCCCCCCCAACACCCCCGGGCTGTGAGCTCAGTGAACTCAGGTCCCCGTGGATGCCTGCTTGTCCCTTCTCGGACGCTCAAGAAATTGTTGAGCAGCTTTTATTTTTTTTCAACTCAGAACCGTCAAGTCAGCTTTTTGATTTTCCTGGTTGGGGGTCCCAGTGCGGGGAGGTGGGGAACGCCTGCACCTCGCTGCCTCTCTACTCTGCCCTCCTGTCTTCTGGTCTACACAGCCCTGGGTCGGCCTCAAATTATCCCAAATAAATGTATAACAAAGTGTACCTTTAAAAAATGACACTAAAATAAAACACCCCTCAGTGCACTGAAATAGCCTGAAATAAAACACTGTACAAGTCATACTCGTCCCGGAGCCTCGTCTCCTGAGTCATCTTTTACAGTGAAAGTGAATGCGCTGGGAAGCCTTGGCATTTTGTCTGGAGTTGAGCCGTCCGTGCTGCCTTTCCAGCTGACCCCTCGTCCTTAGTCATGTATTCATTTTCAGAGAATTGCAGTAACTCCATGTATAGGAAAATGCACACTTCGACTGTCCATGTTTGGGTTTTTAACCCCCCACGTGGATTCTGCAAATTCGATGCAGCCGCTGTCAGATGTGCGTTCAAGAACGGCCGCTGCGATAAAGTTTTGGACACAAGTGCAGAAGCCAGGAACCGAAATGCGCGGCGGGCAGAAGGAAGCCTCAGGCTCCCGTCCGCCAACGCGAAGGGCTCCCCGGCATGACGACGTCGAACTCCATCCCTGGCTCTTCCGCTGACGACACGGGGGCCTTGGGCAGGTCACTTGCTCTCTCGAGACCTGCCTGCCAAGGGTTCAGATGCCTCCTCGTGCGGCTGTTACCAGGTCCCAACGCTGCACATCGCGGTTTCTTCATGAACCGCCGAGTGTATATGACGGCGAGGCGTCACACGGACTGTAGGTAACAAACCGTAACCTGCACGGATGCCCCCTCTGCGCGAGCTGCACCCACGGGGTGTCACAGGGGCCGTTCGGCCCAGAGGCCCCCGACGGAGGGGGCTCTGGGGAGCGGAGGTGAGCAGAGGAGGAGATGGGGCTGAGTGGGTCACTGCCACCTCTGCTCCCTGTCACAGTCCCCCTCCGCCCCGCTGGCCTTGCTCGCTCCCGCCGCCCTCCACGGGATGGGGAGTGGGCGGCGGGCTGCTGGCTGCAGCCTGCGCGGGGCGGCGGGCTGAGGTCCCCGTGGAGGGAGATCGCTTGGGTTCTAAGGAGACTCCGCTGACCTTCTGAGGCAGAAGACCCGATATTGTTCATTCTCAGAGAAGAGACCCCTGAACGACAGGGAACGGAAAGGGCCCGGGCGAGGGGTGGCAGCGAGGACGCCCCGCACACCCACACGGGGGCGGGGCAGGGGCGCCGGGCTCCGGGGGACGCGGGGATCCTCATTTCTGTGCTCTCTTCACACAGCTAACGAACTCCTTCCCAAATTCTCTGAGCGGGATTTGGCTGCTCCCAGAGGGGGTCCTTTCTAACGAGGCGCCTGGGCCCTGCCCCGCCCTCCCCCCAGGCCCTGCCCCGCCCTCCCTGGGAGCTGAAGCCGCCAAAGGTTTGGGGAATATAATGGATCATTTTCCAATTTACCAGGGTCTTAGCGATTACGCCGCTAATCCCATCAAAGACCATCTGCTGACATTGTCCCTCCGGAGCCAAAGTAAACGGGCCCTTTACCCCTCCACTCCAGCTCCTCTGGGCATTGTGGCCCAGAGGTGACGGGCCCGTCCCACTCCCCCCTCCCTCCTGCTGCAGGCGGGACAGAGAAGGAGACGGACGAGCCTGTCTGGGGTGTGAAAGGTCACTTGTGCTCCTGACCCATCCTTGGGAGCCTGGGAATGGGGAGGGGGCGGGCAGGGCCCCGGGGGTCTCTGAGAGCCAGCCCAGCGCGGTGTCTCAGCTCTGAGGCCACCTCAGCCCGCTCGCTTGGGGTCCCTTTCCCTCCAGTCTCTTCTGAGGCCCCACCTGCAGCTGCGAGGGAATCTTTAGAGGCATCTCACTGTCACCCCACCTTGGCGGAGCTGTGGAGAAAAGGACAGAAAATCCACATAAACAGCAATCTGGTTCCTTCTCGAAGTCACTCATTCTGCAGGCTCTTCACATGCATTCTCTCATACTCTGGTCCCGAAAGGGGCTTCATAAGTGTGGGGAGGCTGGGGGGGCCTCTGGGGAGTTCACGTCTGGAGCCAGGAGGAATGCAGGCACAGGACGGGGCTCAGGGACGGGGCCGTGCAAGTCGCGGGGTAACAGGTGACAATGGCCACAGGAGAGAAATGAAATCTCCGACCGGGGACCCCTCGCTGAGAAGGTGGCATCTCCGAGACGAGACGGACGGGAGGTGGGAGGTGAGAACCAGAGACGGTTCCGCACTCAAAGAACAGCCCCCCGTCCCCCCCCCCGCCCCCGTCTCCTGTCCCGGCCACTCTGTCCCGCTTGTCCCTGACCATCATTTTTAGCTGTTTTCTAATCTCCTGCAGACCCTAGAGGGGCGGCCGGCCTGCGTGTGACCCTTGCGACCCCCTGCAGGACGACCTGCAGAGGCGGGTGGGCCCCCTCCCACCAAGCAGCCGGCTGTGGGGGGCTGCCGCCCGCGTGGCCGGTCCTCAGCAGGGGCACGTGGTTTACTCGAGGAGGACAATGGAGTGACAGAGCGACTCACAGGCGTTGGGAAGGCTGTGCCCGGAGCCAGTCCAGCTCCGGGGCTCTCCAGCCGGGGGCCTTTGTCCGGGCCCTGGGTCCCTGACTCCCCAAGCCCACGTCTGTGAAGCAGGGTTCACGCCTGGCTCACTGTGAAGTTCAAGCAGCGAGTGCACAGCTCGCGGTGGGTGCGCCCCGCGGAGTGCCGTGGGCGCAGAGCGGAGCCTGGGCCCGCACCGCGGGGAAGCCACACGGGCTCTGCACACGGCGGCAGCACGTTTCAGGACAAATGACGAGCTTCCCACCGGCAAAGTCTGTCCATCTGACACCTCTGAGCGCAAGGCCCTCGGGGACACGAAGGGGTCGAGGCCTGTGCCCCGAGCGGAGAGGGGCAGGCTCACGGAGGCACAGCAGGTGAGCCCGTTGGGGCTGGCGTGACGGAGAATGTACGAATGACTGGGAAAGGCCAGATGCAGGCGACGGCAAGTCAGGAACGGCCACCCACCGGTGCAGAGGACGGAGCTCGGGTTCGGGCAGCCGGCTGCGCTGGCCGCTGCGCGCCTCTCCCCCGGCAGACGCTCCAATGCGAAGCGGGCCAGGCGTGGGCTCAGAGCGGAGACCGCAGGCCTCCTCGAACGTCCCCCGAAGGCAGGCGCCAGGCCCATTTGGCTCACTTCTCTGTCAAGTGCTGGGCACGTGACTGGCATTCGACGAGTATTCGCTTAGGGAGTGAGTGGCTGAGTCGACGCTTGGGAAGTTTCTCGCCGGCCGCCGAGCGCTGCGGACAGCAGGGGCCGTGGTCACCGACCGCCGCCGCCTGTCGCTTTCCGTCCCGAGTGTTTCATGTGCATCACTAGAAAGACAGTCAGGGTTGTAGAAGCCCAGTGGCAGGAAGAGTCTGGAGGAAGGGGGGTCTGGGGACACAGGGAGGCCCGGGGTCGCAGCCGGACAGAGAAGGGGGTGACATGGCGGCCGTGGTTCCATGGCTGCAGGAAATGGGGGGGCATCGCTGGCCGCACCCCCGTGGACGGCTGCAGAAACAGGACTCTGAGCAGAGCGACCGGGGCGGGGGGCTGGAGGCAGAGCAGGACGGGGACCTCGGCGTGGGCGTGCGAACCAAGCAGAGGGGCCTTCCCGTCGGGTCTGTCCGCGACCCATGACCCGGTGCAGAGACGCCCCGTCGGCTCCCCGTCAGCACCAGTGACTCTTCGGGGTGCTCTGGCTGGGGTGGGGGCTCGCTCCACGGCCCCGGGCTTTGGGCTGGGGCTTCTTTCCTCCCCTCCGGCAGAGAATCGGGGCTCGACGGAAGGATAACATGAACAACTCCCATTTAACCGCACGGCCTGCCTTCTGCGCCGCTTCCACTGTGCTGGGCAGGGCATGGCCTCTGCCCACCCAGAAACCGGAGAGGCGTGTGAGGTGTCCTGAGCTAGGGACAGGTGACGCAGTGACTCTCAGAGAAGATTCCTGCCACCTGCTCGTTCTCCAGACCCGGGGGGGGGGTCCCACCTAAACGCTTCCCTGACCGAACCCCGGTTCGCCCTGCCCCTCCTCCTACTCCGGGTCTCAGGGCTCTCGGGGGCACCCGTGTTCGCCTGCCCCCCGCCTTCTCCCTGCCTTGCTTCGGGGTCTTCGCCTCAACAGACAGCATCGTCGTTTGAGAGGACACAGGTAGAGAAATGGAAGCAGCGCTTAAAGTCGGGGTACAGGGGAGGCGACCCTCCTTTCAGCAGCAGCCAGCAAGAGGCACCCCCCTCTTGGTTTGTTGCCTTGTGCTGCCACCTAGCGGCCCCAGATCTTAAAACCCCTTACCCTGGAGAGCGACCGTATTTCTTTCATGCTCTCAAATTCATTCATAGGGCACATTCATTTTTCATTCACCGATTCAGTTAATCTTCTGGCAAAACTAGACTAAGCCTTCCCTCTGGCCAACTGTGGAGCAGGTCGGCCCGCACCCCACGTGCTTCGAGGCACCCCTGCTCCCCTGCTGCTCCCCGCCCTTCTCCCCTGGGTGGAACGGGCTGGCACTCGGCGGGTGTGAGCTCACGGCCTGGGACGCGGTGGCTGCAAGGACATCACCGGCACGGCGCCGGAAGCCTCCGGGTGGGGCAGGTCTTCCTGCCTGTGTCCTGTGTCGTGTGTCGGGGGCAGAGCTGCGGGCTCACCAGCTCCGCTTGCGACGAGCGGGACCTGAGAGATCACGTCCAGGCAGGGCTGCCTAGCAGGCAACTATGCGATCTGGGTCTGGCATTCGAGAGTGGCTGTGGATCCTCACTGCAGAGGAGGCCACTGAACCCACTTGTCCCTCGACCATCAAGCCCAAGGGTGGGAGCGGCTTGGGGCCAGGACAGGACAGCTGGGGGTGCAGACTCGCATGGCAGAGGGACACAGCCCAGGGTAAAGGGCGTGGGCGTGCATCGTGAGCTGCAAAGCGAGGGGTACAGGGACCAAGACTCTCGACACGGCTTTGGGGTTGCTCGGGACCGTGGGACCGGAACACAGAGGTAAATGACAGTCGGTAGGCACTTCCTGACAACTCTGGAAAAGCCTGATGGTGAAGGAGAAAAGGGCGTCGTGGTTGGAGAGGGCAGAAGGTCGATGGAACGCGCTTTCCCCTGTGTAGCAGAGCGTTAAGTACATTTGCTGCCAATGGGAAGATGGTGCTAGGGGAGGGGGAGGACGGGGCTTTCGGGGGGAACACGGCCCCTCAGAGACGGGGATGCGAGGGGATAGGGAGTCGGGGGAGACGATGACGTCACGGGAGAGATGCCAGTGAGCACAGGCACAGCCGAAGGGGTGACAAGCTTCCGGGAAGCCGGGGGGGGGGGGGCCACCGGGGTGGTCGGGCGCCTCCCCTCTGCCGGCCGGCGAGCCGTGTGTCCCAGGGAGCCTGTGGGACTACTCAGAAGGGACGATGGAGGGTTGAGTGTCGGAAGGTCAGACCTAATTATCAAATCAGCAAAAATTAAAAATGACAAGAGGCGGTATTGGCGAAGGTCCAGGCGGATGGGCGTCAGCACACCCTGCTGGCAGGCCGCCCCGCTGGCCAGCTCAGCAGCGCCCACCGCAGGCTTCAGCAGCGCCCGCGCTCCTGGGCCCGCCACCCTCCACGTTCAGTTCTAAGTATTCGATCCAAGGAAATAAAAGGTAGGTCTATTTACAGCAGAAAAAGGGACGCAAACGAAATTTTCAACAAGACGGCAGAATACGGTACACGTGTAGGAGACGGTGCTCTGAGTATTTACTGACATGATGAAACGATCATGAGTTAGTAAATGAAAAAGAAAACCTAACACACAAAATAGAAGTAGGTTCCTATTATTAGAATGCCGTCCTCTCGTTTTGGGCAGCGGCGGGTTGCTTCTGACTTCCGCACGCTTTCTTTTGAGACTGTGAGCAGCTGTCACTGCTGCGAGATGACTGGCGACTCAGTGTTATAAAATCACTGACCACTGGGGTTGGAGAGGGATTTGAAGGTCGGATAGTTCAATCCTCATAATCCATAAAACCTAGTCGGATAACGGAATTCTACAATCCAGAAGAACTTCAGAGATTAGCTGGCTTCGTGTACAAACGAGGGCGTTCAGGTCTCGGAGAGATCCAACGATGCTCTTTATCCCTCATCGCACGACCCTGTGCGCGCCGGGACATGTCTGCTGAGCTCCCACTTCGTGCCAGGTGCTGTGAGATACGAACTTGAGGGAGGCAGGGCGCCTTCTCGCCCGAGCGCTCTTCTGCGCATGCGCACAAAGCACACTGCAACGTGGGAAGCCTCGCGGTGGAGAAAGAACAGAACGCTGCGGGACGACGGAGGCGAACGGAGCCCAGGCGCGGATATCTGGAGCCCTACCTAGACCGCAAGATGGGGGTAGGGTACGCTCTTCGCTGGTCCTTGCGCCTCCGGGCCCGGGCGCCTTCACCCTCATTGCCCCTGAGCACCGCCCTGTGACGCCGGCTGCCCTGCGGGGCACTCGTAAGCGGCTGTCCATCCGCAGCATGTTTTACCTGGGGCACCACCACTCCTGCAGGCGGGATGGAACAACGCCCTGCGGCCACACACGAGGACACACCACAATGCGCACGACAGCAGCTACGGCGCACCTCGCACCCTGTCTGGCAGCAGGTCCCGTTCACTTCAAAACGCCTCTTTTACCCAGGCCTTTCTTTGCTGGCCCCTTCCGCCACCCTGGGGGGGAGTCCTATTATCTTATTTTTATTTGATTTGTTCTTATTATCTTAATACTGGTTTTGTCTTCAGTCTCTGAGCCTGAATGCTGAAAGGAACCTGAAAGGTTATCTGTACCCCATAGTCGCCCAGAGGGAGAAGCCCTTCCTGGTGTAGGGCGTTCAGCATCTTTGCAGGCGGCCTGTTTCACTACGAGACACCCAGGTAATGAGTAAGTTCAGTCACTTACCCACTCAACACGTCTACCGAGCATGTTCTCTGTTGAGGGACTGTGCTTGGCCTGTGGGAGGTTTGGCTGCATGGGGCTCCCCGCTGGCCCTCTGCATTCCCACCTTTCCTGTCTTCGTTCACCCGCCTTAGCTGCATTTCTTCATCTCTCACATAGAGACCATACCTTGCAGGGTTGTTCTGGGATCAGCTGATAAAATGTGTAGAAACGCTCTAAAAACCAACTGTAACACGAGTCAGGCTTTTTCCTTTCTCTCCAACTATGCGACATATATTTTTGGGGGGAGGAGTTGATTTTACTATCATCTTTTAAAATGTATTTTATACATACAAAAGAGTAATTGTTATATGTGATATAAATACATATATACAAGGAAATACCCATAAACCCAATAACCAGAACTTTACCAACAGTATCCACCTGTTCATCCTCATTCCAGCCCTCTCTCCAAGGCAACTACTAATGACTTTTATCATTCCTCTGCTTTTAAAAAGTTTTATCGTATATGCCTAAACAATTTGTTAATTTTGCTTGTTTTCAGAATTTGTAAAAATTATTTCAAACGTTTGTAGTGTTCTGGCATTTCTTTTTTCATTCAGTATTGTTCTTCAGGTTTATCCAATCCAAGTGTGGACTTGGAGGCCTCATCTTCCTCACGGGGCCTTTACAGCCCACAGGGGCACGAAGTGACCTTCCCTGCTCTGAATGCCCTGAGCACTCATCTGTTAAAAAAATGGGCTGAAACGGCACCTTCGCTCTTCCTACATTTTGTGCCATCACCTCGACTAGACATAAACTCCCCCGAGAGCAGGCGGGGAGCCCTGGACGGGGAGTGGGGCGCCCTGGTTTCCAGTCCCAGTGACACCCTCACGGGCCTAGCCCCCTCGCCTTCCTGAGTCGCTTCTTGAGACTAACTGGAGGGGGCTTTCCTGCGAACCCCCGAGATACAACACTCGGTAAACCGAGAAGCGTCATCCTCAAGTTAATATGCTCGGTACGGTCGGCCTGCAGCTCCCAGAGGGGTTTCTGCACAAAGACCCAGGCCAGTGGCTCTCTGGCTGTGTGGGGGCGCGGTGGAGTCACCCCTGAGGGCAGGACAGAGACTCGCCCAGTCCCCACGAACCCTCCGGGCCGCGCCAAGCCGCCGCGGAGCGCTGGCAGAGGCGGAACGCCCGGGAACAAGGCCGCGAGGCCAGGGGGCGCTATTTGCGCCTCTGGGGGGCCGGGAAGGCGAAGAGGCGCGGCACCCGCATGCGCATCCCCTCCCCGGGCCCCGCTGAGACGCAGCCCAGAATCCAGGGCTCGATCTTGTGTACGCATGCGTCCTGCCCAGGCCGCGGTTGGCTGATGACCCCGTCCGTCATTACAAGAGCCAACGGGGTGAGCCGGGGCGGGGCGCGGGACGTGGGTTTGGGTCTTTGTCCGCTCGCCCGCAGTGTGGACGGCCGGCGTGGAGGGGCCCGTCTCGGTGCGGCCGGGCGGCCGGCTTGGCAGTGCCGGCTCGCGCTGCCGAGCGAGCCCCTCGCCTGCCGCAGCATAGTGGGAGGGTGAATGGGGCGTGACGGGGCCGGCGTAAGGCTCCACTCTGCTTGTGTGCAGTGTGCGAGGCGAGTCGCCAGGCAACCCACTGAGCACCTACTGTGTGCCAGACGCTGCGGGGGCGCTTGGGAGGCGCGCCGTCTGCTTCCGTGAGCCTCACGGGCTAGAGGGGCAGGTTAGACAAGTGTCTACTGCCTCCTGCCGCTCCGCTTCCCCTTCGCCTTAGATGGCGATTTTGCTGTGCCCGAGCCCCGCCCGGCCCTGGCCGGCAGCGCACGGATTGGGCGTCAGGCTCCGCTCCCAGCGGACGGTCGTGACGGGCGAGGGCGCGCGCCGCGGTCACGTGAGGGCGGGGCTTGGGCGCGTGACCCCGGGAGGCGGGGCCCCGCCCCTCTCTCCGGGCCCGCGGTGTCGTCATGAGCTTTTTTTGGGCACGTGGCGGCCGATGCGCAGTAAATGGGAATGACTCTCGGGCGGCGACGCGGTGAAGGCGGGGACCACACTTTTATGAGGCCACACTGCCTGAGCCAGGCGCAGGAGCAGTAAACACGTGGAAACGAGTACAGAGCGGGGGGCGGGGGCGGTATCGTTCCAACTGGAAGCAATAAATCCCGGGCCCCAGGCTGATCCGAACTAGCCCTGGCCAGGGACTGCGTGAAGCACTGTGGGAACAACCCGAGAGTTACCCCGTCCTTCAGGTTTAGCAGCCCTGGGCGTGGGGCCTTTGGAACCAGATGTGCCCCTTAGCTTGGCCTTAACAGTGATTTAGGCCTGCAAACAGGAGCAAGCAGCCCCTATGGGCTCCAGTAGGAGCCGCTTTGGAGCCTGGGGTGGGGTCACCTCATGTCCCATTCACATCCGCCAGCTATTCCTGAGACAAGTTTCCACAATCACCAAGCTGGAAAAGTTACTCGGCCCGTGGGACTGAGGAGTGAGTCAGAACATGAGGTACCAGGAGCTGGCCTGGCCGCCTCCTCAGCTGGAACAATCAGATGCCGCCCTTTGCTTCCTGCCTCCCAAGAGCCACCTCTTCAGACGCAGGAGCCCAGTAAGTGCTAATTTTTCAGGGGACTGATAGCTTATCCCAGAAAATGAACCCACACACCTCAGCCTTGCTGGATCTGGTGCTCCTAGAATTGGAAAGTTGGAGAGAAGTTGCAGAAAGTCACCCCGCCTTTGAGGAAAAAATGTCCCTCAGTTTGTAGCACTCCGCAAGTTTACAAAGTAAAGGTTCAGTTGCGTTGTCTATTTCAGTCTGGTTGACCTATGCTGCATGCCAGGCACAGAGCCAGCCTCAAAAGGAGAGGACGCAGTGCGGTGTTTGTTTTTTTTAAGGCGAGGCAACCCTTGGTTGACTTCATAGATTCCAAGGACTTTGTCAGCCTACAATCCCTTATTTTTTAAGCCTACAGCACCTGGTCTTCCTAGGTGGTCTCCCATCCAAGTACTAACCAGGTCCGCCTCTGTTCAGCTTCCGAGATCAGACAGGATCGGGCTTGTTCAGGGTGGCACGGCCGTAGACTGGCAGTGTGTGTTTTTAAGGGAGTTTTCGGTCCAGTTGAGAGAAGACAGACTAGTACCCATGTTTTCAGGTAGAGAGAGGCCAGGGGTCTAAAGGGCAGATTGCTAATGCCTCAGTAGAGAAGGGCACAGCCAGCTGGGTAGGGCAGGGGAAATAAGGAAACATTTTATGGAAAGAAAGTTTTAGGGGCGAAATCTGGAATGACAAGGCTCAAAAGTGCAGAGCTTTTTTTTTTTTTTTTTTTTTGCCCGTAGGCCTCTTACCTTAGTAAGCTCGCCTATCTTCACGTCTTTGACAAGTAGCAGTGACAAAAATAAGTGACTCTTACTGAGCACTTGCTGTGGGTCAGGAATGAGGTTCGGGAATTTCTGGGTAGCATTTACTTAAATCTCACAGCAACCCATTTCACACCGGGAGCACCCGAAGCATGGAGAGGTTGGGGTGTGCTTTGGGCCAGCCTGCTGGTATACCAGGTGGTTCCTCCTATAGCGTCCAGGTGCCTAGTGAAGAGCTGTCATCTCTCCTCACCAAAGGAAACCAGTGACCCCTACGGTTGCACTGGGTGTGCCCTTAAAACCTGCATCCAGGCAGGGGAAGAGAACGGGGTGTCTGTGGGCAACAGGACGTCAGGGCGATGTCTGAGCGGAGCAGACAGGAGGTGTGCAGAGGAGAGAGGTTTGGCTCAGGATTTGGGTGCTAGGTCAGGGCCGTTGCGGTCACCTCGTGGGCACGAGCTGGAGTGTATGTCGTCCCAGTGGGTGTAAGGAGAGAGGGCCTCACTCAGATGGCTGCCGGAGGGGAGGCCCAGTTCTTTGTCACATGGGCTTCCCCACAGAGCTGCCCAAGTGCCCCAGGACATGGCATCTGGCACCCCCAGAGCACATGCGAGGGAGGGAGGGAGAGGTGTGTGGAAGCTACGACTTGGCCTCAGAAATCACACCGCCACTTCTGCCGGGTCTGGCTGGTCATACATTCCCACCCTGATTCCACACAAGGGCGTGAGTAACCTGATGCCACCTTGGAAGCTGCTACCACAGGTGCAGGCAGGGCACCTCACCTGGAGGACAGTGTCTTCTTAACCCCTTCCTGCCCAGCTCACGTTTTGTCTCTGCGCCAGAGGAGGGAGAAGCAGGTGAAGTCTGCCGAGACCTGGGCGTTGGCGGAGCCTCGCACTGCGCAGACGCGGAAACCCAGCGCACGAAGACCTCCTGCGACTTGCCCGCCGTACCCGCGTGCAGCACCCGAGCGTCTGTGGGCCTGTCTCCGGCCGCACCCAACCTCTGCCTCTGCGGCAGCCAGCATGGGCCCGACAAGAGCGCCGCTGAACCCGCTGGCAGTGGGCCCAGCCCTGCGGGATGTGGGGAGGCAGAAGTAGGTGCCACCTGCCCCTGAGGGCACAGGGTGGGGGGGGCCTTTAGATAGTGAGAGGGAGAGCCCCCCCACACACACTCCGCACTGCTACAGCGCTTCAGAGGGGAGGGGGAGGGCAGACGGCCCTGTCCAGTGGGCGCCTGCGGGGCTGGATCCTTCCCCGCTCACCAGCGGGGCACCCCGAACCCCCCCCCCCCCCCCCCCGCACACCGCCGGGCCCCCGACCCAGCCTGGGGCCTGGAGCAGCACTTGTCTTTCTTGTGTCCCAGGGCCCCTTCTATGGCTTCTGAAAGAGCACCTGAGAAGTGTCACCTGAAACCCCACCTCGGACACCCGCAGGTGCCCGCCCAGCAGGCGTAGGCCAGGCCTGCCTCCCCCATGGGGCTGCACTGGCCCTCCTTCCCCTCCTCAGCACGCGCCAAAGAAACCAGACCCCAAAGCCAAAGTATCAGAAACGTGTATTCTTTTTCTTTTAATAGTAAACCTCTTTACAACAAATATAGTGAAAGAGTTTTCAAACAAAACTCATAAGAATCTCGAGAACTTTGTCTTTTCTTATTGTGTAGAATACTAAGAAAGCATCACCATACAGCACGAAAGAAACATCGAAAACAAACCGACGGCCACACGCTCGGCCTCGCCCCGCCCAGGCCTGGGAGGAGCCCCAGGAGTGTGGGTGATTGTCGGGTTTGGGGTGGGGCCCCTCCGTGGCCTGTCCCCCTCCCTCTGGGACATGAATGGGGAAGACAGAGAGAATCCAGATTCTCCACAGAACATTCCAGCCCCCTCCCCCAGTACAAACCCCGCTCCTAACTGCGTAGGGGTGGAGGGAGGCGGGCGGCAGGGAAGAACAGGCGTTCCCAGGCTCCAAGCCCCCCCCACCGTCCATGAAAGCCCGAATTCGCCCCCCACCCCACCCCAGGGGGTTCCAAAGAGTCAGTTAAAAATATATAGATATAGATATTTCTAGATACACTTTTACATCATTTCTGTCTCTCCAAACAAATAAATAGTCAGCAAGAGAAGGTGCATTACTTCCTGTCCAAGGTGGGGAGGGCCAGGTAAGGGTCAGGGGTCAGTCTCACTGCAGGAGTGCACTGCTGGGGGAGGGAAAACGGTGTGTTCGATGGGGTGTGGGGGTCCCCTGCCCACTGTCCCTGAAAGCTGTGGGAAACCTGGGGAGGCGGGGGCGTCGGGCGACTCCAGTGATTACTTTGGCAAATGCCCAGTTCTCGGGAGGAAGGAGAGGGAGGCGGCGAATTTGGCTTGTGAGAGGAACAAGAATGAAGCCCCACTCGAGGTCTGGGTTCCCAGGGACCCTTCGTCTGGCCGGCCAGAAGCCCCTGCCCCCAAGAGAAATCTTGGGATTTTGAACTGCAGAAACGTCACGTAGTCATTCACAGACCACCCCCTGCCCCCAGGCACGGAGAAGAGAGGACACACATCGCGCATGGTAATCAAAAGCCAGGTTCGCCGGTCCAAGGCAGAGGGCAAACGGGGGAATATTGCACCGTGAACCGCAGGGACCCCGGCCCCGCCCGCACCTGGTGGCGGCCAAGCCCGGCCCAGAGAGGCGGGCAGACTGGCGGCGGGACCGCCGGCGAAGGGAGGGCCGGTCGCTCAGCGACTGTGGAGCACCTGTGGTTCACCCACTCAGCGTGCGCCGAGCACCAGGTCCGTGCCGGGCACCGGGCGAGGCCTGGGGATGCACGCGCGCACGAGACGACATCCCGTCTGCTCCCGAGGCCCTGGCCCGGTCCCCTTGATCCTTGAAAGCCCCCGGAGGATCCTGCAGGAAGCCTGAATGTGGCGTGTGCCCAGTCAGCAGGTGGGGGATAAGCCGTGAGGAAGGGTGGCTCACGGACCGGGCGAGGAAAAAGCTTCCGGGAGGAAGGGGAACGTGAGTGTCACCGTGAAGGGCTGGGGTGACGGAGAGAGGGGACCCCAGGGCAGGGGGCTGTGTGTAAGGTGTGGGTCTTGGGGGACTACGTGCTCGGAGCCCGTGAGAGGCGGAGCTGCGGGGAGGAGCAGAGGGGCCAACTGCCAGAGCCCTGACTGCGGGACAGAAATATCAGGGTGAGGACAGGTGAAGGAGCAGGCCAGAGGGGAGGGGGCCCCGGAGGGCGCCGTGCGGCTGAAAGCCAGGGCTGCGTGGCTGCAACGGCCACCTGCCCCTGTGTAAACACACGCCCAGGTGCGCACACGCACACGCACACAGATCCTCAGAGCTCGATTTTCACGAAGATTCATGCGGATGGCCGGACAGGCTCAGAGACTCGTGCAAGCTACACACACACACGCAGGGACACTCAGACACGCCAACGGCAGGTGCCCTCGCGCACACGCACGTGCAGCCACGCGCCCCCCTCTTCCGTCTTCCCCTGCCTCGCGTCACAATACTGCAAGTGGCCGGGTGGTAGTGGCCGGCACAGAGAGTCGCCCGCCACACACCTGGGCCTCGTCTCCTCTGCTGTCCCACCAAGGGAGCACGGCACCCTCGGGCAGAGGACCTCGGCTTCCGGGAAGCAGGGGCAGACCCCAGGCAGCCCGCCACGCACCCCAGGCCAGGCCCCTCAGCGCCTGGTGTGGGTCATAGGCTGGGGGCCTGCCCCCTCCGGGGTGACCTGTCACAAAGCCCGAGGTCTCAGGAGCTGGCAGGCAGCAGAGGGGGCAGACGGGGGGCGGGGAGGGGAGCAAGAACAACAGCAGAAGAACCTCGTCTGTACAGTACGGGCGTTTGAGTCGTTATTATTACAATATACTTTGACAAAAATAGAATCTCATTTCATATCAATACAACAACAACAAAAAAAAACCAGTTTCCTGGACTGTTAAACGGCTAACGCTTCCCAAGGTTGCTATTTACAATTACAGTAGCCAAGAGGGGAGGTGGGGTGCGGGCTGGGAGGGGGCAGGAGGTAGCGAGACAATGGGGGTGCCAGGAGCAGGGAGGCGGAAGGGCTGGGGAGCGGGGTCGAGGGGGAAAGAAGGGGGCCTTCGGAGGACCTCCAGTCCCCTCCCTCACACCCGCACCCCATCCGACACCCCCTCCCCTGGGGGTGAGCCCGTGTAAGGAAGAGCGAGCCCCTCGCTCACACTCGCCCCGGGGGGCCCGCCTCTGGTCCTCAGGCACCCTGGGTGCCCGAGGCCGGCTCCCACGAGGCGGCCTCACTCCAGCCCCTCCCCCCATTCTGCCTGCACCTCGTGGCCGCCTTTATGGGGCTGGGGAGCTATTGCACTGTGTCTCTCAGGGAAGACGCGGGGGAAGGCGGGGACCCCGGCGCCCCCCGCCCAGCCCTGCCGTCTGTCCTCAGCCCTCTCCTCATGGCTCTTTCTCTCTAAATGTGCTTCAGAGGCGCCTGCCTCCCGCCTCCCGCCCCCCACCCCCAGCCTCAGATTCCCAGGCAGCTTTGCAGCCTGGAGCCCGGCCAGCGCCCCATGCCTTGGGGCGCGGCTCACGCCAGGCCAGTGAGACTACGTGGTGTGTGGGCGCGTGCGGCTGGGCCGGGGAGCTCTGTCCCACGCGCCCGTGGGCACGGCCCCGAGGCAGAGGCCCTTTACGGAGCCGCCACGCACCCTCCCCTGAAACACAAACCCACCGTCAAGCCGACTTTGGGGTTTCAGTCTGTTGTAAGGGTTTCTGCTGTTTGGAAGTTTTTTGGTTATTTCCCTCTGTCTGGGAGACGGGGTGGGGGGCTCCACATGCACGGCTCGGCACCTGTCCTGTCCCAAAGGCCTGGCGGGCCCCCACCCCCCTGCAGCATATGTGTACAACGTGCAAAGTGTCCCCCCTTCCCGCAAAAAAGAGCTCCCCCAGCCAGTGAAAAAGGCGGGGTGCAGAAAGGGGATGAGAGCATCCCCCCTCCAAAGCGAGAATCCAAATTAAAAAAAATATAATATTAATAATAATATAATAATAATTATACACAAATGTAACCGTCAACAGGACACGGAGCACAAGGGAGCGGGGCCGAGCGGGAGGAGCCCAGGACGGGGGCGGGCGGCGAGATTGTCAACTCTTCATCGGGGAGGCTGAGAGGAGGGGGGGCCGTCACTTTAATGTCTGTGAAGAGAGGAGATGGAGAAGGGGTGTGAGGGGAGGTCCAGGCCGTGGGGTGTGCGCCCACTCCCCCCTCCTGGCAGGGCCCGGCCCCCAGTGGCAGGGCCAGCTCTGAGGGGCCGCGTCACAGAGCGGGAGGGCTGAGGGCTGAGGGCAGGGCTGGCCCGAGGACGGGGCGGGCGGGGCGGGTGGGCAGGAGGCGGCGCTACAGTACCCAGGTGTCCAGCCGCATCCTCTTCACGGCCGAGCCCTCGGCCTCAGGCTCCGGGGCCGGGCGCAGCAGGCCCAGCGTGGGCCCGAAGTCCGCCCGGCCGTCGTCCTGGTCCCCCGGCTCGTAGGAGCCCCCGGCTGGGCTGCTGAGGCCGTCGCCAGGCTCCGGGCGGGCAGCCGGGAACACGGCTGAAGGGGGCGGCGCGGGGCTGCGCTCACGGCTTGGGGACACCGGTTCCGACTTGATGCTGATATGGGGGTGGGTGGTGACGGTGAGGGCAGCGCCCACGTGGGGCAGGGGGCTGCCAGGGCTGGAGACGGGCGCCGGGGTTGGGTGCGGGGCGGAGAAACAGGGGCGGTGAGCCACAGACGGGGTGAGAGACAGGTGGGGGTGCGAGCGGGAGGGGGACGGAGGGCGGGTCGGAGACAAGGGGAGAGAGGGCCAGGCGAGGGGGGGAGGGAGTCAGTCACATCAGCTGTCCTGGGCCACGTCACCTAGCGGGCCGCCCGCCGCCCCCCTCCCGGGCTGGCTCTCGAGGGGCTCAGGGCGGGTCTCCCAGGCCTGCACGCGGCCAGGGCTGCCCCCTGGAGCCTCACGGGCTGGCCACTGACACCCCCAGCGGGCCCTCGCCGTCCCGCCCCCCCAGGCAGCCCACCGAGCCCGTGTGGGGGTCCCCGGGACTCACAGGAGGTTGCTGAGGGACACGGGGACCAGGTGCGACTGCGGCTGCGGCTGCGGCGGCTGCGGCTGGGGCTGGGGCTGCGGGGGCTGCGGCTGGGGGGGCTGCTGGGGCTGCGGCGGCTGCTGCCAGGCGGTGACGTTGCCGAGCGACAGCCCCCCAGGCGAGCTGAAGGCTGGCAAGGACGACAGCTCCGCACTCGTCAGCTGGTAATCTGTGGCGAGGGGAGCGAAGGGAGGGTGGCCTCAGCAGGGGAGGACGCAGGCTGGGGCGCCGGGGGGGGGGGCGGGCACAGGAGCGGCCGTGGATGACGGACAGGCAGACAGTGCGCCACACGGCCCTGGCCAGCCCCCCGGGTGGCAACCCCAGCTCGAGAAAGGCCAACGGCGACAACCGTGAGGTGCCGCTTCTAACAGAACGAAAAGGTGATCTTTTCCAATCTGTTCACCTTTTTTTTTTTTTACTATGTGTAGATGTCACTTCTACAGCGTCAATTTTAAGAAAGGAGACGGGAGGAAAGGAGGAAAGGTGTGCCCCGGCCGCGCACGTCGCTGAAACCGCGCCCCCGCCGGCCGCTCGTCCGTCCCCCGCCCCGCAGACTGCCGACCGCCCGCGGAGCGGCCGCGCCCACCGCGCGCAGGGCTGCAAGGGGACAGCCCCGCAGCGCGCGCCCCCTCCCCACGAGGTGGCGCTCATTATTTCCCGAGGCTTCCGTCGCAGTGAGGAAAGCGATGTTCGCAGGGTCACAGAACAAACCGCCATGAGCTGCTGCTGCACAACTCACACGGCGCCGGCGCCTTCCACGCGTCCTGTCTGGGACGGCGCAGACCGGGAGGGCGGGAGCCATCCTGTCCTGACAGTCACTCCGGGGGCGTCTGCCCGGCCTTGCGCCCGCGCCGTCCACGCAACGCCGCTGCGAGGTGGTGGGCAGCAGCGCCATCGGGCCCCTGGCCCCGCCGCCCACGGGCCACGTGACTCTGGCTGAGCTCCTTACGCACCAGGAGCCGGCGAGGACGCCAACCGGTCACACGGCTCACGTGAGGACGGAGCGACTTCGCACGCACCACGTGTGCAGGACAGGCTGGCCCCAGGAATTACTCCAATGACTTACTGGTTATCGTCATTAATTTACAAGTGAGGCAACCGCAGCCTCGGGTTTAAGGAACACGCCCCAGGTCACGGAGAGCGCCCCTGGCAGGGCTGGGACGCGACCCCAGGCACCTCAACTGCCGAAAGTCGCCCCCAGGGAAGGCCCGGGCTCGCCTCTGGCCTCACGGCGCTGGCCGGGAGCTCCGGGGCGCTCCCGTGTGAAAAGCGGAGGGGGGCACACGGGCCCAGGCAGCGCCGTGCCAGCCCGGTCCCCCACAGTGCAGGCCCTGACTCCACCCCGGCCCACGACTCCCCAGCCCATGCCAGCTCCGTCCACCAGGGGCCCAGAGCATCCAAACGGGTGGAGCTGCCTGCAGGCTGCCCAGCGACCACAGCGGACCTCGGCAGCCAGTGTCAGCAAGGGGCCGGCCTGTCCTTCACCCAAGACGCTGTCACAGCCAGGTCACTGCCAGCCGGAACTTGCCCTGGGCCAAGGACTGTGAACAGTGACCAACCAGCAACAAGCTTGCCGGGGTGCTGTTCACACACCTAGTGCCACCCGACAGCATCTGCTGCCTCCGTGACGCCCAGGGCCAGAGGCCCCGGAGCCCCCAGCGGCCGAGGGGACTCGAGGAGGGCCACTCACTCCCTGTCAGGCTCCGGGGCAGAGTCCGCTGCCACCACAGTGACCAAGGGGCTCTTGGCCTGGCCCACTGAGCGCCTGTCACCGGCACTGACACCCACTGACCTCCCTCCTGCTTCCCCAGGCGGCGGGGGGCCCAAGGAGACAGCAGAACGCCACCAGCACGGTGTCCCCAGAACAGCCACTCCAGAAGAGCAGTCTGCCCAGCCCCCGCCCGCCCCGGGCGCCGGCTTCCCTAGCTGGGCCAGACCACAGCCGGCAGGGCCAGGCCGGACTCGGGGACCTCCTGTCCGGCCCCCACTCTGACAGACGAGCCCGGCTGCCTGGCACAGGCCCCCCGAAGCTGCCCAGGAGTGGGTGTAACGGCCCAGGAGTGGGTGCGCACAGAGACAAGGGGCTGTACGGGCGCTGGGGGCAGACTCAGGCCAGAGCCGGGCCCCTCGACACGGGCCGGCCCCGGGGCTCTGCACAGGGTCGGCCCTGGGTCTCCCGCGTGGCCTGGGAGGCGCCGGGCTCTGTGGCATCTGTGCCGGGGTCAGGCCCCAGCACGGTTCGGCTCTGGGACGGGGGCTCACGCGGCAGGGCGAATGGGAAGGCCTGTCTTGTCTGATGCCATCGCGACAGCCCCAAGGCGAGCCGTCCTCAGGTGGAGAACCTGGGCAACAGACCAGGCGGCCCCGCCTCGGACGGGCTCTGAAACGAGGTGGCCAGACACCTCCCCCTGGGCAGTCCCTCCTGACGCCGCGGCCGGAGCACGGGCGAGGCGGCTGGCAGTGCCGCAGGCTGCTCCCAGGAGGGCGCGAGTGGGTGACACAGGCCAGGGAGGCACCGGGTGTCCTGTCAGCTCCACGCGGGGCCCGCCCCGTGTCTCGAGCGACGCCGCCTTCAGTCCCGTCTCCCGACCTTCCTCGGTCTTGCTCCTCCTGCCCCTGGTCACCAAGCCACCCAGACCCCCGGCCCGGAGCCCCCCGGCTCTGCCAGGAACCGGGACAAGGCCCCCCTCTGCCTGCTCAGCCCCCGTCTCCTTCCTGCCATAGGACGCCTCGCTGGGCAGACCGTGCCCCCTCCCCACTGCCCAGCCCCGGCGGCCTGAGTCGCAGCTTAGTCCACCTCTGGCCTGGCTGGTCCTGACAGGAGGCTCCCTAAGACGGGAACCCCTTCTCTATTAAGTCCTGTGTTAAGAATAAGGGATACCCCATTAAATCTGAATTTCGGACAAAATAATCAACACTCTCGAGGCACAGGTATGTCTTTGGAACAAATGGTAAAAAACTACTCAGTTTTTCCTGAAGTTCAAATTTAACTGGGCGTCCCATTTTCCTACTGGCTAAGTGTGGTGACTTTAATTAAGGGGGGCCTCCCCCACGTCAATGGCCTTCCTCAGACTAGGGCGCCCCCCTGTCGGCCCGAGTGCTCACCTGTGTTGTAGGCGGTGGGCATGGAAGAGAAGGGGAGCCCCTGGCTGAGCAAGCTGGGCGTAGCCACGGAGACCACGGGCGTGGTGAGCGAGTGCGTGGACTGGGAGGCCCCGAGGCGCTGGGCGTTGTTCTGCGGGAGGAAACTGGCGGTCAGGGGGGAAGAGGGGGCTGCGCGGTCCTGGCCTCACACTCTAAGGCCCGGAGCGGGGCCCTGAGTCCCAAGGCCTGGCGGGGTGTTCGGCATGGAGGCCCCGAGACACACACGCATGTGCTGGTGCGGTCACAGACACCGGCATCCACGGAAATGGGCCACGCGCGCCCGGTCACACCTGCAGACATGCAGAGGCGGGCGCGCGCGCTGGCCCCGGGCTCTGCCCTGAGCGTCAGGGGCAGGCCACGCCCGCCCGCCCCTCGGAGGCTGCCCCGCGCCCGGCACGCCGCGGCGCCCGCCGCGGGAGGCGAGCTGGCATCTGCGAGGGGACGCGTGTGCCTGCGTGTCTGCACACACGTGTGTGGGCTGCCAGCTCCATCTGCCGCTGACTCACTTGTTTATTCCAGCTCCACGCTGGGGCCGAGACAGCCGCCGTGCCGGCCGCCAAAGCCTGCCTGCCTTTTCCAGCCTCTCCGGCCTCCCGGCAGGCGGTGCGGGGAGGCGCCTCTGCCCGCTCCCGGCTGGGGCGTGTGTGCAAGAGGGGGTGGTGGGCCGTGGGCGCCTGCGCACCATGGGGGGCCGGCCGGGAGGGCGGCCCCCTGCAGGGACGTTGTGGGCCCCCCCAACCCCCGCCCCCTGAGTCGGCTCTTCCCGTCAGTCTGGTTCACTCCCACGGGGCGGTGGGACCGGGAGAGCAGGTGCGGAGCAGCCCCGGGCCTAGGCGCCTAATCCAGGCTCCCGGGGCTCACCCTGGACAGGGCCTGGTGCGCCACCCCCACCCCCCCGCACACACGCGGAGGAAGGTGTGTCTGTGTGAACGGGACACCGCAGAGACACGCGTGCACACGCGGGCACACACATGCACGCCCCACCCCTCGGCCCCGCCCATCCACCGCGGGATCCGAGCACAGCTCCTGGCAAACAGCCAAGGCGACAGCGCACGCGAAGGGACAAGGGCGCACACGCACTCTGCGGGGAGCGCGCACGCACTCTGCGGGGGGCGCGCGCCGCGGGCCCGACGACCTCGCGGCCACAGCAAACGCCTCGCCCCCTCACTCACCAGGTCTAAGTGGTCCTCGGTCTGGGAGCAGAAATAAAACCAAGGGACGGCTCAGAGTCCGGCCTCCGGCCCCGCACCCCTGCCCACCGCCACCCCACCCACCTCCGCAGCCTGCAGCACAGCGCTGCTCCCCGCGACCCGGACGCACGTCCAGCCCAGCGCCCCCGCTCCCGGCCCCCGCCCCCTGCCCGAGGCCGGCACTTCGGCCTCCCGCCGTCTCCTGGGAGGACGTAACTGCCCGCTCTCCGGCTCCCAGCCCCCCGGCCGGACCCCCACTCACCAAGTGGTGCATTAACCCCTTTCCTCCCTGGGACGTGATGACCCTCAGGTCGGGCTTGCGGCTGGGGGCTCCGAGCTGGGCGCTGTGGGTGGGTGGGGGCGGAGACTTGGCGGGGACGACCTTGTTTAAGCTGTTGCCATTGGCCACAGGGAGCAGGCCAGGGGAGGCCCGGGCGCTGACGTAGCCGTTCCCTGGAGGAGAGAGGCGGGCACAGGAGTCACGCGAGGCCCCAGCCCAAGTCTGCCCGCTGCCCCCGGGCCAGTGTGCCTGCCACCCAGCGCCTCTCAAAGCCTGAGTGGGCAGGAGCTCCCCTGGATCCCGAATCAGTGGGTTCGCCCCCTGCCATGAGCCACAGGCACGGGGCAGCGTGGGGGGGTGGGGAGACGCTCTGCAGGGGGTGGGAGAAATGGAATCACAAGAGACAAGCCTCTCCCTGCCTTTCCACTTTGTGGTCACCATGGACAGGAAGTCCAGCACCTTCTGCCCCCGACTGGGTGCACAATGACCCAGGTTGGGAAAAGGTGGCAGCCTGGAACTTGGGCCTCAGGGAAGGTCCTGGTCCCCGGGGCAAATGAACCACTCGTGGCTCCCTGCGCCATGAGCTGGGGACGCTGTGACTTGGATGAGCACGTGCCAAGGTGCCCGCAGCTCTGGGGAAGCTGAGCCGCTCGCTGGGCGGGGTGCGGGGCCTGGCGCCGGGGGCTCGATGGCCAGCCACTGCCACAGCCAGACTGCCTGCGGCTCCCTTTGCCTCACGCCCACAGCCTGTGCGGGGCTTTCACACGCCGTCTCCCCATTTAATCCTCACGCCAACCCCCAGACGGACAGGACACGTGTCCTGGGCACTATTTACAAAAGAGGAAACTTGAGGCCTGGCTGGCAGAGGTGTGATGCCTGGCCCAGGGGGCCGGGGGCCAAGCCAGGGGCCACGTGCCGGCTGGACGGCCCTGTCGCCACCACCTCGCGGCCCCAGGCGAGTCTCCGGCCTTCTCCTCGGAGAGGGAGGGTATTCACCTACTGCCCGTCTCCCGACCCGGACGGTTAGTGCCAAGGAGTGGCTAGCGTGCCTGGCGCTGAGCTGGGAGACCCTAAGGCCCAGAGGTGTGCGGGTGACCACAGCCAGAATGTCACCCTGCTCTGTGGCCTGAGTGTGGTGGCCTCCATCCCAGTTCCCGGATCACTCTGGGAATGGCAGGAATGTCAGGGTGACGTCAATGGTGACATTCGAAGTCACAGTCACCAACCAGACGACAGCACAGGGCAGGAGGGGCTGTCGGCTATGGGGAGGGGGGCGGAACAGCCTCTCTTCGGTGGCTTGTAGATGTGTGCTCACGAGCACTCATCCAGGGTCCGGAACGTCGCCGCGTGTGCGCGCGCGTGAGGGTCTGTGCCAGACATGCCTGCACCTGCCAGACGCCCCGCTCAGCTGGGGAGCCTGGCCTCCTCCGGGACCAGAGGGGTCGGCCTGCCCTCGTGCTCGGCGGGGCCCAAGGGCCCACATGTCACCCATCATGCTGCAGACGTGAGGTCTCGGGGCTCAGAAGCCCCCAGACTCAGCCCCCAGCTCAGGCCCCGCGGTCTCCCTCGCTGCCCGTCTCGGTGCTTCCTGGTCCCAGAGCCCAGCCCCCCAGGCAGGCAGAGCCCCCCTGCCCAGGCTGCCGCACTCACCCACAGGGCTGGGGCAGGCTCCGTTCGCACTGCTGAGGTCTCCCCCCAGCATGGCCCCTGGAGGACAAACAGAGCCACGATGAGCCGACAGGACGCCCCTCCGGAGCGGGCCTTGGGGACTGCGTGGGTAGAGTCTCAGTCCCTCCCCTGAGAAGCCATGGAAATGAGGGAGGCACGTAGGGGAAGGGGGTGCCCGGTGGGAGGGCTGTGAGTCCCCGCCCCCGCACCGCCACTCACCGGCACTGGCTGGCCGCTGGGGCAGGCCGGGGGACACGCTGTTCCTCTGCAGGGCTGGCTGCTGGGGGGACAGGAGCCGTGGGTCCGTGAGGGATGACGTCACCAGGGAGGGGGTGACCAAGGAGCCGCTGGGGTTGCTGAACTGCAGCGAGCTCTGGCTGGACACAGGCACCGTCACGGGCATGGCAAAGTTGGGGGCCGGGACGGCTGACTGGGCAGAGAACGAAGAGGCAGGGTCAGGCCGGGGTGGCCCTTCCCGTGGCAGCCGAAGGCGGTTCTAGCGCTGAGCTGCGCGTCCGCGGGCCAGCGGCTCAGGCCCTCCCCACCGGGCCCTCCAGGGTCCTGCCCGGCACGCCCCCCAAGGACGGGCACTGCTGGGAGCACTGTGGGACCCGGCTCTGGGCCAGAGAGCAGGACAAGGCTCTGCCCACTGCAGAAGGGCCAGGGGCGCCAGAACCGCTCGTGGAGGGGGGTTAGTCCTCAGCCAGGCGGGACACGCGGGGAGCGGTTAGCGGCCCCTCGTATGACCAGACACACACGCAGCGGGCGGGGCCTGCGCTGCGGGTCAGGACGCCGCGCCACCCACGGGCCCCCGCGCAGGCGCCCGCCCCGCCTCGCTGCCTTCCCCTTAAGCAGTCCCTGTCCCCAACCGCAGGCCTGAGTGCCCGAGCCCGGGGGTCTCAGCAGGCCTGGGGCCTGGCCCCAAAAGGACCCAGACGAGCACGTCCTCCACGGCCCTGCCACCTAAGGGCCTCACGTCGCCTCTGACTCCCTGCTGGGGGGGGAGCGGGGGGGCTCCACCTGGCGAGTCGCGGCTGGGGCGCAGGTCCCCTGCGACCAGCGTCAGCGGTTCCTCGGGAGTCACCGACAGCCCCAGCTCGCTGGGCGCGGAGCAGCCGCGGGCCGGGCGAAGCCACACCATGCAGCGCGGGGCTCCAGGCACGCACTACTCACGGCCAGTCTATAGCTCTGCATCATCTTATCAAACTCCTCGTCTATCTTTCTATACTTCTCCTCCGTCTGGGGGGTCAGGGCGAACGCCTCGTCCACCTCGGGGCTCTCACACTCCCTGTGCTTCTTGTGCAGCGCCTGGGGCGGGCGGACAGAGCGTGAGGCTCACCCCGTAGCGCCGGAAGAGCCCGTCCAGCTCCTCGCTGGCCCGCCGGCACCTGTCCTCCAGCAGCGGGCTCTGCTCCAGCGAGTCCTCCCCGTCGGGCTCCGGGCTGTCGCAGCCGTTGAAGCCCTTCTTCCTGAGGGTCTGCAACCGCACCGCCGTCAGCGAGCCTGCCCGCCGCCTCCCCCCAAGACGCCTGCACCCCGCCTCTGTCCCAGGGTCCCCATGACCCCTCGGTGCCACCTCCACCCGGGGCACAGTGCAGGACCCCGTGGGCAGGGGCATGGCAGGTGGGGTTCATGTGGGAGGGGGCCCAGCTCAGGCCATGCCCTTGGCGCAGTGACGGGGGGCTGAGGGGAGGGTGCCCCAAAGGAAGGTGGTCAGGGCTGGCATTGCCCAGCTCAGATCTGGGTTCTGCTTAGAAGAGGATGGGGGACGGAGAAAGAGAGAGGAGGTGGGGGACGAGAGGAAAAAAGGCCAACAGGTTCACCGAGTCGCCACTATGGGCCACCTATAAGCTGTCCTCGCCAAGGCCAGAGCTTCTCACGCGTGGCCACACGGTCTGGGGACACACTTGCCGGGTCTGGAGTGGACCCCAAGGCTGCCCTCTGCCTGTGCAAAACATCTTCACACTTGTTTTGTCTTTAAAATGATGCAAAGTTTACATTCTAGTCCACATTAAATCTGTTTTCTCTAACATAAAAAGAAGGGAATTTCCTCCCAATCTGAGTTGAAATCTCGCTCCAGGAAGGCAGCCTGTGCCTCCCGGGCACCCCCTCCATGGCACGAGCTCATAGCCAAAGCAGACACGCCTCGGCGTCAGGAGCAGGGGGCATCGACACTGCCCACAGCACCCTTCCAGCTGGGGGGCTAACCCATCTGCCAAGGCCACGTGGCCAGTAAAGGCCCGCGCTGGGTCCCAAAGCCCATGTCCCTCAGAGTTCACAGCGGCAGCTTTCTGAAACAGAGCATAGAGCCACAGGGGCCCAGAAAGGGACAGGACAGCAAGACAGATGAAAACGAGGAGGGGGACACAGAGAGCAAGAGGCAGATGCAGGAGCAGACGGAGGGGGGAGAAAGGGGCCAGCCGGCCCGCGCGGCCCCGAGGACAGACAGAGCGGGCATGCCCGCGCGCCTGGCGGACGCGGAGAGAGCGCGACAGCGGCCTGGGTGAGCAGCGCACCCCGCAGCCACTCGCTGCCGGGGTCCGCGCGACACCGTGCGCGGGCTGGCGGGGCCGGGGCAGGTGCGCGCGTGCGCGGGCACGAGGGGTGGGGCGCGTGCGCGGGCACGCGGGGCCCGGGCAGGTGCGCGCGTGCGCGGGCCGCCCCACCTCGATGATGTCGGCGTTGGTGCGGCTCTCGTGGGGCTCGTTGTACTCCGTGTACTTGAGCAGCACCTTGTCCATGTCGGTGCTGGCGTACTGGAACAGCTTGTTGGAGTGGTTGAAGATGATGAGGGCGATCTCGCAGTCGCACAGCACGCTCAGCTCGTAGGCCTTCTTCATCAGCCCGAACTTCCGCTTGGTGAACGTCACCTGCCGGGACGCGCTGTGAGCAGCTGGCTCCGGCTGCGCCGAGGCCTGCCCTGAGCCCCGCCCGGAGCCCCCACCTCAGGGTGACAGCTCCATCCTCAGGAGCCCCTGGTCTGGGGAGGACACAGGCCAGCGGCCCTCTGCCGACATGTGGCGGCTCAGAGCCCACGGCCCCACACTGGGGGCGGAGCATTCAAGTGGACGGACCTCCAGGTCTCTGTGGTGGGGCCATAACAAGGTCGGGGAAGGAGGATAGATGGGCGCCCCCTCTCCGCCCGGGGTTGGGAGATTCATCTCTGGAAAGGCGGGGTATCCGGGTGTGGCCTCAGGCTGCACATGGCTCATGGGCAGGGGCGCAGGTCTGCCTAGTGGCAGCAGCAAGAGTCCTGGGCACAAGGAGGTGGGGTCCCCTTCTCCCAAGGCAGCCTTTCCCCTCTGTAATAGCCTCGAGCCCCCTTCCTCCAGGAAGCCCTCCCGGAGTGGCTGCAAGGGGCGGGCGTGGAGGCTAGCTCCCTGCCCTGCTCCACCCAGCGTGGCTCCAGGTTGTCCTCACCTGTCGGTTCCGCTCATCGGTGATTCGCTGGATCTGAATCTTTTTCCTCCCCATCTTCTCTGGGGGTCCTCAGTGCTCGAAAGGGGAGGGGATCGCTGGGCGGTGGTCTTGGCACGCCTCACACTGTGCTCATGAGCGGTCTGGGGCCAGCGCTCAGTTCATGGTCTGCAGGACGCTTCCCACACAGCCTCCTGGCGGGGTCAGGAGAGGATGATCAGCCCTGCTCCCCAGGCACGAAGGCTAGGCCCACAGCAGCCCTGGGACAGGCCGGCAGCGGCTGAGCCCCTTCCCCAAAACGAAGACATGGTGGCATGAGGACAGCATGCCACGGCCAGGCACAGCGCACCTCACACACAGGTCCCAGCCCCCTCACACGGGCTGCTGCAGCCCTCAGGCTCCTGGTCAGCGAGCACTGGCTTCCAAGGGGCTCAGAGACCGCCTGGACCCCACCGAGTACAGACACGGGGCTGGCCGGCGACCCCCTGGCCTGGAATCGTGGCTGCCACTCAGGAGCCAGTTCAGAGGCCGTGCCGCGTGAACCCTGCCAAGTCTGCCGACAGCTGGCGTGGGGTGCCTGGTGCCACGACGGGGCGTCTGTGCCCCGGCTCCAGAACACAGTGGAGCAGATCGCACCCGCTGCCGGAGCCCGGGGGCCTGGAGTCCCTAGGACCCCTCCTCAACCAGAGTGCTGGGCGCCGGCCCGCTTTCCTCAGTGGGCTCAGCCGACAAGTCGGGCTTGAAGAAAGGGTTCCGTGGCTATGGACAGACAAACCGGCCCTCCAGACCAAAGGCAGGCATTTTTTTTTTTCCTATGAAAAGTCAAGTAATAAATATTCCAGGCTTTGTGGGCCATACAGCCTCTGGTGCAGCTGGTCAACTCTGTCGCTGCAGGACAGCAGCTGCGGACACGCGTGGATGAGGGAGGCCATGCCCACTGAGGCCAGGCTCGCGGGCACGGGCAGGGGCCGGTGCGCCGACCCCGCTGCGGAAGAACGGGCCATGTCTGGAGCCCCGGCGCAGTCTGAGCTGCGCGCCCCAGCCTTGCGGCACAAGGAGAAAACACAGTGAAGTCTGCCAAGGAGGCCACAGGCAGCCGGGGACCGCAGACGCCAGGTGGGGACCCTGCCTCGGTCTGCCTGTCGCCCCGCGAGGCCCACCAGTCCAGGAGCTCAGACGTCAGGCCCGGGTTGCCCCGGCTCCCAGTTCCAGGGGCCTTTGCATCGGGCACCTGCCGGCGGTGCCAGGGCGGCAGGCATGGCCCGCGCTTTCCAAAGCCTCTCCACGGGGTCCAGGGACGTGGGCTCCCACCTCCTCCCACAAACCTGGGCAGAGGTGTTGCTGTGTGTTTGATGACAGGAATTAGGACCCCCCGGCCCGGCCCGAGGGTCCCCCAGTGGCCCTGAGGTCCAGCCTCACACTGTGGCTATGGGGAGGGCAGGCGGGGAGTCTGAGAACCTGGGGGGAAGCCAGGAACGCACCTCCACACCCAGTCCCCCTCCCAGGAGCTCGGCTCCCCGCCTCCCAGGGCACCCCAAGGCTGTGCTCTCCAGAGCAGCAGCGGTCCGGCTTGGCAGGGGAGGTGGGGCGGGCACGCTGAGGGCCGGGCAGCCCAGGAGGACTTCGCCGTGGGACTCTCTGGCCGGCCGGCCCTGGAAAGCCCCATCCAGGCGTGGAGGCGGCCGCTGGGTGCCCCTGTGTGTGGTGTCCACCCGCCTCTGCCCTCCTGCTCCGAGGCAGACTCTGGCTGAGGCACGACCCCCCTCAGCTCACGGCAACTCCACGTCGCCCTCCGAGCTCGGAGAGAGCCCCTCTCAGCTCTCGGGACCCCCGGAGGAGGCATTCCTGCCAGCCCTGCGCACTCCTCCGCCCCCCACCGATCTCCCCTCGGGGTGCTCTCTCCTCCCCTGTCCAGCACTTACGTGGCTGCCAATCACCTGGACTCGGCGCTTCTATTCACTGCCCGGCTCCCCACGAGACTGAAGCTTCTGGACCACGCCTGCCCGTCCCGCCCTCCACCCCGGGAGAGGTGCTCGGGAGGCGGTGAAAGGAAGAGAGGCCTGTCCGTCATCCCGACCCTGCGAGAAGTCCTCCCTGCGGCCTAACTTCCAGCTCCTGCTGCAGCGCCGGCTCCTCCCTGCCCCCGGCGGGGACGGCGCCCTCCGTCTCCCCGATGCTCGTCCGCACGGACGGCATCTCCCCTCCAACCACCACTGCCTCTCTGGTCCTCAACCCTCCCCACCCTTGGCTCGGCTGGTACAGAGGGCGAGACTCTCAAGTCTTCTGAGGAGCAGCCCTGAGCACATGGAGATGGAGAGGATGGGGTTGCTCAGGCAACTGTCGCCTGGCAACCAGCTCCCTGGCTGATCTCCTGCGCCGCCCCCCCACCCCCGCCTCATGCTGGGGGAGCGGGGATGAGCGAGGGATCAGGGCTGAGAAGACAGGGAAGCCAGCGACCCACCGAGCTTCCCGATGGGGAGGTCAGGGCATCATCCACCCTAAGTCCCGCCAAGGCTGCCCAGGCACGTGTCACAGCCCACGCTCCCTGGCCCTCCCACCTGTCGCCGGCAGCCCCCCCCACCTGGCCAGGGCCCCCTGCAGGGCTGCGTGCCATCTCCCCCTCTGCCCTCTGCCCTGCGTCTCCACAGTGAGAAAGCCCTCGGTCAGCAATGGGGCCTCAGCCCTGACTCGGGAAGAGAGGGCGGCTGGGGCACAAAGGGCCCTGCGCTGACCTACGCAAGGTACAGAGGTCTGTCCTGTCCAAGCGTCCCTCCTGCACAGGCAGGGAGGTTTCAAGGAACACCTGGGCCTCCCTAATTAGCCCTCTGCCTCGTTACCGCACCAACTGCCAGGAGCCAGAGGCCTTGGCATCTGCTCTCCAGATGTGAGCCGGCTCCCTGGCCTGCCCGGGCCCCATCCTCTGCTGCTCCTGCCCCTCTGCTCGGAAGCCCTCCCAGATGACCTGGCTTTTGGCTCCTTCTCCTGGAGCCCAAGGCTCGGGAGGGCTTAGGGCTGCCACGGGGAACCGGGGAGGGGGAGGGGGGATGCCCAGAATGGCTTTCATGCTCTGATGTGCCCAGGGCGTGCCCAGTCCTGACCTCAGGCCACAGCTATGACTCCTTGGCTGGCAGCATCTGTGTCACCAAAAGTACCCCCTCGAAGCCTCCTTCTGATTCTGATTCACCCACCGGGGCCGTCAGTGCTAGCAGGGCAGGACGGGGCAGCCTGGATCTCCTGGGGTGCGGGCTGGGGGCAGGAAGATGTAGGGCCCTCCGCGCAGGGACAGAGGAGCAAAGGGGGAGGGAGGGTGGCAACAGGGACCCGCCCCCATGGAGGTGGCTGCAGAGAAGCCTATGTAGGGTGGGAGGCTCCCCCACCCCCCCGACAGCACCCCGGTCAAGGAGGAGGGGCTGAGGGGACCAGACACCTGAGAGGCCAGCAGGACCCCAGGACGGCCATTTTTCTGAGCTGTACGGACCCGCAGGAACCCGTGGGTTGTATTAACGCGCAAATGAGATGCAAAACGTACCCTAAGGGGGGTCTCAGCTTGGAGGGAGAATCGGCAGGCCCCTGCCTCCCCCCCCCCCCCGTAGCACCTCCTGGTACCTGAGCAATATTCAAACCATTCTCGGGTTTCAGAATGATGCTATCTCAGTTCCTGTGTGAGGGTGGCCTGGGGCCAGCGGGGGAGGTCAGGCCCTGGGGGTGGCAGTTGCTCCCAGGGAGCCTTCCCAAGGTGGCAGTCAGGGGAGGGCCCGCCTCCCCGCGGCCCCCACAGCCGTCCACCCAAACCGGCCTCGGTCCCAGACTCAGAGGAGCTGGGCACCTGCTGTCAGAGCTGCCTGGCCGGCCGCGGTCCACGCGGGGCAGGCGCCCAGGGAGACTGACGAGCAGCTCTGCCGCGGAGCGGCTTCGCCCTGCTCCTCCTCACGCCCCCTGAGGAGCCCTCGGCAAGCCGGCCTCGTCCCTGCCTCCCGGGCTGCTCCGGGCGCCGGCTGAGGACGGGGCAGGCAGGAGGCGCTGGCGACAGCTGTCATCCTCCGCCCCTTCCCTGGGGCTGGGCTGCAGGGCATGAAATAAGCAGCAGGCGCTGGGGGAGGGGTGACAATCCAATCCACCTGTCACCCCCACAGTCAGGCGGCCTCAAGCAGCCTGCTCGCTAGCGAGGGAGGAGGCGTGGGTGAGGCAGACACGGGGGGGGGGGGCAGAGGGACAGACACACAGACACAGGAAGGGAGACAGAGAGGGGGCAGAGGCGGCAGGGAGAGGCCGGGCGCACGGGGGGGACGGTGCAGAGGTGGCGGCCTGCGTGTGGGCGCAGCTCCCCGGTGCCACCCCCGCCCCGAACGCCGGCAGTCCAGCCAAGGGCACAGTGCGCCCAGGGCCTGGGGCTGCTCTGGGCCCAGCCCCTGCCCTCTGAGGGAGCAGTGCGGCTGGACCAAGGTCCCAAGAGCGGGCAGAGGCGGGGACGAGGCCCAAGGGCCCTCTCAGTCCCCAGGGCGCCCAGGGCCGCAGCCCCTCAGCCTCCCTCTAAGCAGACGTGCTGTGGGGGTCTGGAGGACAGGACGAAAGTGAAGGCCAGGCTCACCCCGGGCAGCACGACGGAGCCCTGCCTGTTCATGCTGCTCTGGTCCCGAAGTGTGGGCATGGCGCCTCTGGGCCTGAGCACGGGCAGTGCGGGGTCTCTCCACTGCCCCCTCCCTGGCCCCGGCCCGATTCTCACCCCAGCCTGCTCCCCGGCTGCTCTCTCTGCCCCCCAGTCTCTCTGCATTCTCCCCAGAGTTCTCCTAGGGCTGCTCTCAGAGGCGCGGGCGGCCCCCACCCCGCCCTCCTCCCTCCGACGTTGTCTGGCCGGCTGAGGACCCAAACCCCCGGTTCCCACCACCCTTCCCTCCCTCGGGACTCCCCTCCCCCAGCCCAGCAGCCTCAGGGTTGGGCAGGGGCTATTTTTAGCCTGGGCACTGAGCTAATTTTAACTCACCCACAAGGGGCCTGGGGGCGGGCTGCCGGGCTGGGGGGGCTGGGGAAGGGCAGTCAGGAAGGCTGTCCTGCGGCAGGGGTGGTCTCAGGGCCCAGGCGCCCCGGGAGAGCCGGGGAGGCAGCACTGCAGCCTCAGCTGGAGGGACAGGAACCCGCGGGGGCCAGGCCTGGAGCCCGCCCTCTGCTTCGACGACGGACAGCTCTCGGCCCCGCCCTGGGCTTCCTGCCCTCGCCTCCTTGGCAGGTCTCCGGGGATGGGGTCATCTTGTTCTCTGCCCAGACGCCTCTCCGGTGAGGGTCCGTCTCCCGAGCCTCCTCTGCTGCCTCCCCACCCGGCCGTCCTTCCTGCAGTAGCTGGGAGGCTGTGTCCCCCAGGGTCCCACACCCCGCCCCAGCTCTGGCCTCGCCCCCTCCCCGATTTCTTGGAGCTACCCAGCCAGACCTTGGGAAGAATTTGGGGCAACAGCAGATTGAATCCTAGTAGAAGGGGGTGGGTGAGGTCCCAGGGAAATAGTGGGGCTCTGGGTAGGGATTCTAGGTACCCAGTTTCTAGTCTCTGCTTTGGCCTAAGCCGCCATGTAACCTTGACCAAGTCACTGCCCGAGCGGGCTGTGCCCGCTGGCCCGTACGCTGGGTCAGTGGGGCGGACCGGTACCCAGGTGCCCGTCCAGCCCAGACACGCGGTTCCTGAGCCCTTCAGAGGCCCAACGGAAGGGAGGTCAGGACTGTGACTCCAGGGGCAGGTGACGGCAGAGATGGCCTGGTTGGGTCCACTGTCCTCCAGCTTAACTAAGAGAGGAGGGCACCGCGCAGGCTGGAGAGCGTGGGGAAGGGCTGAAGGGGGAGGTGCTTTCTCGGCAGGAGCCCCCACGACCCACGGCCCAGGCCGGCGGAGGCTCACGCCAGCCAGGACGGGGTCCGGGTGGGGCCCGGGCAGACAGGTCCCCCCATCCCCTCCCCCCGGACTGCCTGGCAGACCCGGGGCTGGGGCCCTGCTTCTGGTTGCGAGTGCACTGGCCCAAGGTCACTGTCATGGTCGCCAGGGGGCCTGTCCTGGACCCCGAGCCTGAGCCTGGCTTCGTGCCTGGCGGCTGGCACCTGCCGTGCGCGCACGTGGCGTTTGCTCGGTATCCTGGACCTTGTCCCGTCGGCTCCGCCTCCCACTCGGGAGTCTGGGCCACCGCAGCACTGAGGGGCCTGACGGGAGCTCTGGGTCCCTGAACCCACAGGCCGCCTGGCGTGCTCATCCAGCCGGTGCCCCACAGGGGTCCAGGGCCTCGGCGGGGCGGGGGGTGCAGCCACGAGGGGTTAGTAAGCTACGCAGCCCGGGATCTGGTGCGACTCGGGGTGAGCCTTGGGGTTCCTCAGGAGAACCCCACTCCCGCCCTGGTGCCGAGGCTGGGCAGCGGGAGGGCGAGTGGGTGGTCCCTGCTCCCACCTCCACCCTCGCTTGTAAAATCCAGCCCCGGGAGTGTCAAGCGGGAGGGGAGGGCCTAGCACGGCAGGCGAGGGACAAGGACAGGGAGGGCTCCCCAGGGCAGAGCAGTCTCGGGGCTCAGATCTGCTTGTCGGAGCGCCTGACCAGGCACGGGCAGCTGGCAGCGGCCCTGGCATGACACTCCAGCCAGCGGGGCCGGGAGATGACCAGCCCCCTGCCCACCTTGAAGAGGGCAGACAATGTGGCCTGTGTGTGTCCAGCACGCTTTCGGCCATCCTCCGAAAGGGTGGGGCCCAGCAGGGGTGTCCAGTCCTCGGGGGTCCTCGCTGCTGTCTGACCACGGTCACCCCCACTGCAGCCCAAGCCGCTCAGTCCTCCGGGTGAGGGTGGCGGACGGAGCCTGGCCCCAGAGCCTCGGCGGGGAGAGGCGGGGGCAGTTGGGACGGTTGCTGGGCTGCCCTCCCCCTCCCCACCCGACTTCCCTCTGGGGTCTCAGGAGACAGAAGTGAAAGTGGCAGCTGGGGCCCCGGGGGCGGGCTGGCCTGACAGCCGTTGGGGTGAGCTTCGCGACGGGTGCTGGGCCTGGGCTGCCTGCCCCTGTGGCGGACGGGCTGCTGGTTAGGTCTTAGATCGGGGAGGGGCTTCGCAGGGACGGGGGTGGGGGGGGCCACGGAGTGGCCCCGCAGGCCGGGGAGAACAGGCAGCAGCCTGCTCGGCGGGGTCCTGCCTCGCAGGGCGCGGGGCCGTCGGTGGGCTCTCCCGGCCCCGGCAGCGACATCTGCGTCCCCGCGCGGGAGGACGGCTGCCTGGCCGGGCACACAGGGCGGGTCTGGGCCGGGCCGCTGGGGTGCCGCGATGGAGGGGAAGGGGGACGATCCGAGGGCACTGTGTCCACCACGGCGGCCGCCAGGGCCAGAAAGAGGCCAATCCTATCAGAGCGGGCAGATGCGCCCTGAGACGCCCGGCCTCGCGAAGCCCCGCGGGCTTAGGGGCCACTCAGGCACGGCTGGGTCTCCTGACCCGAGGACAGCCCTCTAAGCCCCTGGCTGGGGAGGGCAGGGGCCTGGCTGCCTGGTCCGCTGAGGCGCTGGCCCGGCAGCTCCCACGGGATCAGCTGCCACTTCCAGGAAGGTGCCAGGTGAGGCTGAGGTGCCAGCCAAACGGAGGGGTGCGGTGGCAGCGGGGTACCTGCACATGGCCAGGCAGACACTCGCCTTCAAACCAACAGCTGCCCCTCACCAGCACCAGCTCCTCACGGAGCTGGGCACACCCCGAGACCCCTGCCAGCCAGGACCCCTGCCCCCCACGCCCTCCTCGCCATCATGGGGTCAGCAGAGCAAGTAGGCAGCCCTGCCCTCTGCCACACTTCATGTCCAGGGTCTGCACCAGGGAGCAGGTGAGGGCCCGGAGGTCCCTCCTCTCCCCTCCCCGTCAGCGCCCCAGCCCTGGGCTGACAGGTGGACGAGACGAGAGGGAGCAGCTGGTCCAGGACACCTGTCCCCACCCAGTCAGCTGGGGGCCCACGGGCCTGCCACGGGGTACACACAGGGCAGTCGCCAGAGCCACAGGCCGCGTGGGGCTCAGGAAGGGGGCTCAGAGGTCAACAGAGGTGAGACCCCGGGGAAGGCCTGAGGCACACTTACAAGACTGGCCCTTCCTCCTGCCCCCGGCCGCCAGGCCCCGGCAAGCACACGGCCGGGCTTCAGGGAGAACTCGAGGTCCTCGGTCCTCTGCTGTCTCCCTGAGCTGCGAGACTAGCTCTCACCCACTGCTCTTCCCCCAACCCTCAGCTCCAAGTCCGTGGGGGCGGGGAACCGTGAGCACGTAGCTGGGGGACCCAGGGGCACTGGGGTGTGGGGTGAGGGGTCCGAGGCCGGGACAGCTGTCCGGGGCGCGAGGACTGGGCTCAGCTTCCCAAGCCCATCCCTGGTCAGACTGGGCCCTGGACCTGGGGGTCCAGTCTCCCCACACACACACACACACACACACGTGCACACCAAGTCCCACCTGGGGCACCACCTGCCCCCACCCACCTTCTGGGGAGCTGCCTCAGCAGGCAAGTCCTAAGGGAGGAGGCACCCTCTTTTGAGCTCCCACCTGCCCCGCGCTCCCCACTGAACCCACTTCCCAAGCATCTCTCCCTTCTAGAAAAGAAAAGCAACTCAGCTGGGCAGGGACTCGCCCCAGGCCCCTGGGGCTCAGAGGCAGAGGGAGGCTGAGGCCGGGCACAGTGGGGTCAGGGCGCACGCCCTCAGAGGGCCGACCCTTCGGGCCTGGGGGCCCACAGGCTCGGCAGGGGCTCTGGCCTCCACACAGGGTGTTCCTGTGGCCCAAGTCCCCCTCAGCCACCTCTGGGACCCGCCCCTGGGGAGTGTCTGGGAGTGTCGCTCACCCCCATTCTCGGGCTTGCTCCACACCCTCATCGGAAGACACTTCGCACCCCCCACCACCTGCCACCAAACTGACACCCTCTGCCCTCTGTCAGGGGCTGCTATCGGGCCCCACAGACCCCTGGCGGGCAGGACCCTGCCCTTGGCCCCAGGTGACGGCCTTAACCCCTCCTTATGGGGAAGCTTGAGCAAGTCTCTTCGACCTCTGCCCAGTCTCCCCAGCTATGGAAGACAGTTGTGGAGAGAAATAAACGAGGCTTCACACGCTTCTCTGCCCCGCACACCAGCTCGGCACACATGGACACACAGTGCAGGCGCCTGCCGCCAGTCCCCTGGGATCTCACGGGCTTTAGCTTTCAGTCTCCAAAGCACGTCGGAAAATGGGGTGAGTGGGTAAAGCTCTCTTGACCAGGGGCAAAAAAAACGCCCCTTTCTAAGTACTTCCCTGGTCTGCCCAGCTCCCAGGGGAGCAGCCGGAGCACCCAGCCGGAGGAGCCAGGCCAAGGTCACTGACAGGCCTGGAGCCTAGCACCTCCTGGGAGGGTGAGTTTAAGTGAGTACATATGGTCCCGCCTGGGTGTGGCCAGCAGCAGGCCAGAGCTCTGACCGGCCCCTCCCCTCCCAGCCTACAGCAGAAGGGAGGGGGATGGAACAGCGGGGCTGCTGTCACCCCCCAGGCCACCAGGGTCCCGCGCAGAGTCCACAAGTGCACCCCGTCTCCACGCCTGGCTAGCAGCAGGGCTGGGCCTCCGGGACGGGCAGGCTGTGGCCGCGGCCTCAGGAAAAAGGAAAGGTCGGATGCAAAGGGCCCTGGGCATCACCAGGACCCGGGGTCCGCCCCACAACGCCTAAGGGCTCAAATGCAACCCTGATACCTCAGATGGCTGGGCTCATCGGGGTGCGTGGGGAGGGCAAGGGGGACCAGGGACAAGTCACCAAAACACCCAGGTACCCTGATCACCACAGGCCCGGTGAAACTCCTGTACCTCCGGGAGCCGACTTATCCAAGGACACACGGTCAGCGAGGGGCTGGGGCAGGCTAAGCCAGGGCCACGGCGAGGGGTACGTGGGGGAGGTGGGGGCGTCGGGGACGGACGTCCACCCGGCTCAACTCATGAGCCATGCTCTGGGTCTGCCCACTGTGGTCTGGCCTCCGGCCCCCTGCTCCAGGCCCCGCGTATCTCTCCTGAGTTCCTGCATGCCCTTTGGGTCTAGCCTCCGGCCCCTCCCCGTGTCCCCAGTCTTCAATCCTTTAATCATCTTTGCCACTCAGCAACCCCCCAGCCCCCCCCAGGGCGGCAGCTGCTCCGAGGGTGCCTACACACATGTGCGTATGCGCTGCACACCTCACGCACGTGCGCCATTAAATGTTGGGGGCCTGCCAGGTGCACGCGGGCATGCCCGTCTGCACGGACCCCTGCACACCCCCGGCCGGGGGACGGGAGTCTGGGCTGCCATGCCACAGCTCCAAACCGCCTCTCCTCAGGGTGCTGTCAGCCCCGGGGGGACGGGGGGAGGAAACAAATGTTCCGGGAGCCAAAAACTGCTCCATCCCCACTAGGCCAAAGTTCAAGGCCTTTCGGCAGAGCCACCAGGAGCCACTGAAGAAGAAGGTGCTGTGAGAGCCCCCTTTTCCCAGGCCAGGCCAGGGCCACTGGCCTCTCCCCCATCTGGCTGCACTGGGCAGTCCTGAGGTCCAAGCTCGCTCTGCCTGCCGTGGCTGGTGACTGACAGGACAACGTCAGCCACAACGCAGCAGGCGTCCGGCTGCCAGGTCGGAGCTCCTCGCACCTAGCACTCTTCCCTCCCCCATGAGTAAGTCACCAAACTGGGACAGAAGGACAGACATTTGGCTGGACTCCGACCCCATGATTGGCTCATAAAAGCCACCGGCAATTACAGGGATGCTGCGGCGAGGCTGGTCCCGCCACCTCTTCCTCCCCGCAAAGGGAGATAATTGCCTCAGACCAGCTGGCCTCAGAAAGCCTGCGGAGCCCCAGCCATGGTCCCAAGGGGTGCGGACAACTTGCTACCATGGTGCGACGAGACCCCGATTCTGACCCCTGGGAACGGGCTCTAGGCCCACGTCTGACCCTCACAGCCAGCGACAGAATCTGGTGCACCCGAGAGGTCGAGGCCTCTCTCACCCCCTCGCCAACCCCTGCAGTGAGGCCGCCACCCACCGGGCCAGAGGGGCAGAGAAGCGGGCCTGGCTCCAGATGTGGGGGGAAGGGGGACTGCTGGGCTTGCCCACCGGTCCTTGGCCCCCTTGCCCCCTCAGAGGTGCAGAAGCGAGTGGCAAAGTGTTTGACACGAGGCCCACCCACACCGGGCCAGCACCAACGTAGCACGGAGATTCCGGACCCAGTGCCGACCGGGGAGGGCAGGGCCCAGCTGGCCAGCAGGACAAGGCGGACAGGATGAGCAAAGGGCCAGGGGTGCCCAGGGTGGAGACCACCCAGCGCAGGGTCAAAGGAGGGCGGGAGGGCCTAGGTCCCGATTAATGAGAGTCTAAACCTAAGGCGTCCCCTCCTGTCCCCATCAGGGGCCTCCCCCAGCCTCCTTGCTCCTGCAGCCCCCACCTGGGAGTCTACCTGCCCCCTTCTCCCCTCATCACATCTCCCAAGAAAGACCCAGGGAAGATTTTAAAAAAAAAGAAAAAGAAAACCCTGCTGGAGAGAGATTATATAACCGCAGCCAGAGAGACGATGGCATCTCCCAACCTGCGAGGAGAGCCAGCAGCCAGGAGGGGCAGAGCTGGAAGCCCAGGCCGCCAGGGCAGGGACGGCAGGGACGAGCGGGCAGCACCCACCAGCTCCCCCGTCTGCCACCCCTCTGCTCCAGGCCCTGGGCAAGGCAGACAGAAGCTCTAGCCCAGCCTCCTGAGCCCACCCCCCGCCACGAGGGCTGTGCCGCCCGGGCGCTGCTGCTCCCCGGGCGCCAGGGCCTCCAGGAGCAAGGAGTCCATCTTCCTTGCCAGGGTCCCTCTACCACGAAGCGGGGCCTGCAGGAGTGGCAGCGGGGCGAAAATCCCGACACCGATTTGCTGTGTGGTGATCACAGGTTAGAAAGCTCACCCCCTCTGGTCTCTAAAGGCGGATGAGTGAAAGCTCCTCCCTCCCCAGGGCCGCCAGAGACCCCTCCCCTTACACACACTCACACACACACACCGGGTGGTTTGGGGCAGGAGAGTTACAACAAAGAACATGACCACTGAGACCCGAGTTCCCAAATGCCCATGCTGGGGCGTGAGGGAGAGCTACATGGAGTCACCTGGGAGAAACAGGTCCTCAGCCACCCCTCTGACCCACCCCACCCCCACCTCCCGCCCGACACTGGGAAGCCACAGGAAGGAAATTCATTCCCAGGCAGGGCCCTGGGAGCTGGACCGGCCAGGGTGAGACCTGGGGCGGGTGTGACCCATGGCCACAGGCGGGTGGACACCGACATGTGCCTTTTTGGTTCTCTAATTGGCCACGGAGGCGTCCCTGTTAGGGATGAGGGGGGGAGGGAGGCGGTCAGCTCCCTAACTTCTAAACACCCAGCCTAGTGCTCCCCTCCTATCTTGAGGCCAGAGCAGCCCAAGGTCACTACCCCAGACCGCGGATTCCCAAAGTCCAGGCTGGGCCCTGAAATGCCTAGGCCAGCCATAGAGGGGATGGCGGAGAGGCTGCAGCTGGTGGGGGAGGGTCACCCCCCAATCAAGAAACCAGGCCTACAGGAGACCTCAAAAAGGGGGCTGGGCACAGAGAAGGGGACACAGGATCCACCCACTGTACCCTCCCCCAACCCATCAACAATGTACTGCTTAAGGGGACACAGAGAGAGCCTCCCACTCGGAAGGACAACCTGGGATAAGCCAGTGGGTGGCTCCCAGCCTGCCCACACCCTGGAGCCCTCCTTCCTGAGAGGCCTCAGAAGGCTGTGGAGGACGAGAATCCCTGGGGGTGAGGGCGCCCCTTCCGCAGTCTCTGCGAGACCCACGCCTGACGTGTGGGGCTGGCAGTGGGGAGACAGGCCAGACGCATCTCAGCCTCTTTGCTCCCCTCCCTAAAAGCCCGCACCCCCGCTCCCTAGACCCCCACCCCGGCCCAGTTCAGCCACCCTAGGTGGAAAGAGGGGTTGGCGAACTCTTGCCCAGATGCTGAACAGCTGCAAACTTCTGGCTGGGGGTTCGCCAGCTGGGGCTGCTGACAAACCCTATCCGGGGCTCCGAAGCGGGCCAGGAGGTCCCAAGGAAGCGCCCTGCCGGCCCGCCTCGTGGTGGCTCCGCGTCCCAACTTCACAGGCACCGGCGAACCTGGCCCCGGACACACGCACACTCGCACACCCCAACCCACTACCTCGGTGTCATCTGAACGACATCCCCCCCTCCCTCCCCCGCTTCCCAAACAGCTGCGGCTCCCCCCGCCCCCACCCTCCGCCGCCCTCCCAGGCCCCCTTCTGCACCATTTCGGGCCAAGGAGGAGGGAACAGGCGGCGCAAGGAGGGAGAGGGAGGGAGGGCTGGCTGTTAAAATGTCAGTCGCTCCCGGCTGTCACCGGAGACCCCTCTGAGGATGGCGCCCCTACCCAGACCCCTCGGAGGCCGTCGTAACCCCCAGACACCGACGGACTCGCGCACCCCCAAGCCGGCCACCCACAATCCGACCCCACTTGTCCCCCACGGCCGACTCCCCAACACAAACAGTCCCCCCACGTAATCGCCCCACAACGCCACACGAAAACACTGCCAGCTCCGCGAGTTCCTCCCGGCCCCGGAGGCCACCCCATCGCACCCCTCCAGGGGACGGTCTAGACCACCCTCCACCCCGAACCCAGGGCGGGGTGGGGGAGGGGGCCTCTTAAAGCGGCAGGAGCGTTATTTTTCTCTACTCACCGGCTCTGCTGGGGGAACGGGGTGTCGCGGCCGGGGAAGGGCAGCCCTCGCCAGGCCGGGGGATCTTCAACCCCGGCAAGCCGCAGCCCCGGGCGGGGGAATAATAAACGAGGCCGGCGTGCGCGCGGGCCCTGGGCGGCGCCGGGGGGCCTGGGCCCCCGTCGTGGGCGCGGGCGCGGGCAGGCGGGCGGGGGGCAGGCGGGGAATGGGGCCGAGCGCCCGAGCCGCCGCGGCTGTGTTGATATTTTGCTTCCTTCCTCCTTTCGGGCTCCAAAGGTAACTCCTCCAGCCCCCGGGAGTCGAGGCCGACGTAGGCACAGCTCAGCCTAGCTTGAGGGGTGGGGGAACGCGGGTGACGGACAGGCGGGGGGCCAATGGGAGGAGCCCGTGGCGCGGGGCGGGGCCGGCGCCGGGGCGGGGCCGGCCGTGGCCCCGCCCCCGCTTCCCGCGGCCGGCCGGGCCGGGCCGGGTCGGCCCCCACCCGGCCGCCAGCCCAAGCTAGGCTGCAGCGCCGGCGGCGGCAGATCCCTCCGCCGGCCCGGAGGGGGGAGGCAGGGACGCGGCGAGGCGGCGTCGGGGGGCGAGACCCAGAGGCCTTTAAAGGGATCGGCCCGCGCCCCTGCTGCCCCCTCGGAGGTCGCGAGACGGCCGCCGGCCCCGCTGCCACCGTGCGCTTAAAGAGGGCCTTTCCGGGAGGTGGCGTGCGCCGTGCGCCCTCTCTCTCTCTCTCTCACACACACACACACACACGCACACACACACACGGACGCCACCCCGACAGCTCCCCCCAAGCCCCAGGAGAGTTGGGAGGTTAGAGTCTAAATAGATAAATAGATAAATTAAGGGTAGACGCTAAGTGGTGAAAAGATTCCATCTCTCTCACTTAGTGTGTGCTGAAGCCCCCACTTAAAGGGACACGTTCATTTCTGGGGGTTACCTGGGAGCTCGTTTGCTCCCCCTACCTGTGACAGGCCCCCTTCCCTACCCGGGCCTGGCTCAGCAGACGCCCAGCAATTTAAAGCGACAGCTCATAGTTCTTGGGTGACCTAATCCCCAGTGCCTGCGGCCCCAGAGCACTTACAGCCAACCGGGGCAATTTAAAGGGGCGGGACCCTAATTTCCCCCAGCACAGGAAACGCCCCAAAGCATCTTATTAAAGAAGCAGTAGTAGCCCTTAAAAAAAAATAATACAAAATTCAAAAATTCCTGGTCACTCTAGAGTGCGGCAAATCTTAGGTCCCCTCCAACGAGAGTGTGGGTGCCATGCCCACTGGCCAGCTGCCCCATCAGGCTGCCTCTCCCCCATCTCTGTTACCTCTAAATTCTGTGTTCTGCCTGGGCCTTGAGGAAATGATGGAATAATCTGGCTTAGAGCTCAAAGAACCTTGCAGAACGGAAGGGAATTCAGTCCTTCCTTCACCTTGATGTCTGTCTGGCTGGGACTGATTTACAGGACAAAGACTTGATTCGGGTTAAGTGCTGAAGAGACTAGTATATGCAGAGAAAGACCGCAGTGTCGGTGATGGGCAGCATCGATGTGGGCGTGGTCAGGCCGCCTGGGTTCGCACCTTTATTCCACTGTTTACTCAACAGACAGAGGGTCTTCGTGTGTGAAATGGAGATGGGCTACCAGTACCTGACTCATAAATTTGGCGTGAAGATTAAATTAGTCCGCCAAAGGAGACTGCTAAGAACAGTGCTTCACGCTGCTGCATAATCACTCAAGTTCCAGACTCCAAAGACCCCCTGCAGGCCCATTATCCCATAGGAGCCAGCGAGCGTCAAAGGAGGCAAGCTCAGTGGGCTTGCTCTGCAAACAACTTGGAGGCTTATCGAGTACGTCCTAAGAGGGGGGCCAACAGGCTGTATAGCCTCGGCCTCAGTTTCCTTGCACCTGACCCCTCTTTCAGGAAACCTGATTTAAACGGTGTCCCACTTTGTCCCCAAATACAGCTTCTTAGTTCCCTGTCAGACCTGGGAGATGGGGCCCCAGCCCCAGAAGATGTCGTAGGTCTCCCCTGCCAGGCAGGGCTAGCTGACCTGAAGGACCTCAGGGCAGGCAAGGGAAACCCAACCGCCCTGTCCCCAAGGGCTTGGAGAAGAACAGAGCCTTGTGCCAGGCTTGGGACTGTGGCAGTAGCAGGATGGGAAAGTGCCCCCCCCCTCAAGTGGGGAACCTCCCCTCACTTGTGGCCTCTATTTTTAGTGCTTCCCCAGGCTGGAGCTGGAGAAACCGTTTAGTCATCAGGGTGTTTATTTTCCGGCTGTTTCCGACGTCGGGAAGCAGAATGTTGAGACTGGAGAGACTGAGGGCTGCTGGAAAAGACTCCTTAGGTGCAGGCCTGGGAACAGCCCCAGACCCCAGGGTCCCAGGTCACAGAAAAAGCCAAAGCGTGCAGGGGGCAGCCAAGCCCCCAGGGGACCGAGACGCCGGGTTCTCAGCCAACCTCCAGTTTTGAGGCTCTCTAAGCCAGAAACCCCTCTAGGCTAGCTGTAGTAGAAGGATTTTCTGAAAAACACAAGCAGCCCTTGAACAAATTCTTTCCCAGGGCTGACTCCCCGAAACCCCCTCCCCAACCTCCTCCAGATCGGTGCCGTCAGCCTCCCGCCAACCACAGCTCCGGCCAATCTCAAGCCCGAGGCAGGCTTGCCGGGGCTGTGATTGGCCAGTTGGTCCTCCTGCCTTGGAATGTTGGGTCCTTAACAAAGGAATGAGGAAGGAAGGTGAGTCACCTGGGAGGGTGTTAAAGGGCCAGGAGCCAGAAAGAGAAAGGAGGACAGAGAAGAGCTCAGTGGGGGAGATGGAGTGTCCTAGAACCTAAGATGTGACATGATGCTTCACTAAAGAACAGAGTAGGAGATGGTAGGAGAGGCCGATGGATAGATATCACAAGTGGCGGAGAGACGGGGCTGCGGGGGGCGGGGCGGGCGGAGAGAACTTCACGGGGAAAAGACAAGTACCGAACATGAGGTCTTCACTTCCGTGGAGGACTAAGACGGGATCTAGGGAGAAATATCGCTGGAAATAAAATAATAAAAATGTCCGAGAGTGGCTCACTACCCTGCTCTTTCTAGCCCCTGGACTACCCGACCCGCAGTCCTCTGTGGAAAATGCCCGGGCAGGCTCGGAGGCTTGGCTCTCATTTTTGTTTCTCTCCCCCTCTGACTACCAACCCATCTTTCCTAGAGAAAGGTCATTGAACAGCCCAAAGCTGCTGTAAAACCCCACGGGAATCAGAAGGACGCCCGAAGTATCCGTAAGCTCCTCGGGACAGTGTCATCTCTGAAAGTCTGTATGGCACCTGCCTTTATTCATGCTCCCCAGGCAACCCGAGCTCACCCCAATTTGGAAAGCTCTTCCTCACCCCAAGATCGCCTCTCCCTGCACCACAACTCTGAGGAGCCATCGCTGCCGTTGCGGCCTCCGCCGGGAAGCTTGGCGACCCCTCTTGCCCTCCCGCGGCCCCCTGGACAACCCCCAGCCTCCCCCTCCGTCTGGTGTGACCATTCTCCCGGGTTTGGTGACGGCGGCACGTGCTCGGATTTCTCCCCGCACCTTCCCTGCTGCTGGCGAGGGCTCGGGCCCTCCGCGCCAGCACTCCTGTCCGGCGACTCCGCTCGTGCGGTGCTCTGCCCTCCGCACACGACCCCACCGGCACGTGCTGTCTCGCACTGACGCTTCTGGTTTCTTCCCGACTCCTCTTTTCCCGGTCCTGAGCTTGAGGGCGGTAGTGTAACTCCACCTGGGTGTGCAGGGTGTTGCAGGGCCTGGCACGGAATGCGCACAGCAAACGTGTTACACGAATCTGCGTGCGCGTGTGTGTGTGTGTGCGCGCGCGCGCAGCCGTGTACCCGGGTTCAGATTATAAAAACCTCACTGAGCACCTCTATATTTTTTCATTGATAAATGTGCTACCCCAAGAATGGGTCTCTTGTCTGGGGTTCCAGACAAGTCCCACTGGCCAGAGGCAGGGGGGCGGAGTCAGGCAGAAAGCTGTGCCCCAAGCCCAGGGCCAGGGTGCCAGGGGCCAGGCCTGGGGCAAAGGGCACAGGCCCCACCCTGGAACTGAAAGGGGCAGGGACGGGGTGCCAAAGCCGGGTCCTAGGTCAGTGCACCCCCCTCCACAAGTTCCCTGCCCCCGGCTGGGCAGGATGTGGTGGCAGCTGCAGGAGGGTGGGCAGGATGTGGGGGTGGGGGCAGCTGAAACGGAGCCTGACTGTCTCTCCCCAGCTCCTCCCTCTGCCCCCCCATCCGCCCCCTACAGATCACGTGCTTAGCTCTGCACCGTCGGACTATTTCCTCCTTTCCGCGGAAGGACATAGTTGACACCGCAATTTCGAGTCACCAGCGACTTGAGCTGTGCCACGCCTTTTTATAGCCCCGTAGTTCAGGACATAAACTTTGCCAGACACACATTTCTTTAAAGTCCTACCCACTAACCCAGGAATGGCCCCTTTAAATGCAAATGACCGCCTTCTCGCTCTCGCCCCCACCCCCATCCCAACTTCGCTCCTCGTGCCCAGACTCCACCAGCTGCCATTGACGTCACGTGTGCGTCAGCGTCGCCAACCCAACCAGACGGCACGTGGGGGGAAGAAGGTGGCCTTAAAGGGCCAGCCGCTTTCGGGCTGCCCTGTTACTGCTGTGAGATTTGGCCTTGAAAAAGAGGAATGAGATGGGGAATGGGGAGAACTCTTAGGACCGGAAAAAGTGCAGGACAGACGTTAGGAAGGACTTCCCAGGGTAGAAGGGCCAGACCTGTCCTGAGATTCCCCAGAAGGTTGGGTGTCTGCGCCTAGGAGATGACCCAGGACGAGCCGGACGCTCCGAGGGCACAGGGCACTTGGCGCTGAAGACGGGTCTCTCCATCGCTGCCCAGCGTGTCCACGGTGCAAGGACTCTGTTTGCTTGGTGGCCCCATCACCAAGAGCACAAGGTGTCGTGGATGCTCACGTATTTGCAGAATGGCTGGAGCCCGGGGCAAGGCCACCTCCCTCAGGAGGGTTCTGTGGTGCGTCCCGAGGTGCCCAGCACATACTGCCGCCACGACCGGGGCGGTCTCTGGAACGCTGGCACCCTCGGTGACCTTGCGTCTTCCCCCCATGCCTTAGCGCGGTGGCGGAGAGTGCCTAGCGTGTAATCTCAGTTCTCATAACTGTCAGGTGGGGCGGATGCCGCCAGGCTGCGGACTTGCCGCGACCGTCTCTGCGAGGCCCCGTGTGCTGTCTGCTGCAGAGCGGGTGCTGGGTCACCGGGGAGCAGGGTTGCAGGTGGTCGTCTCCCCAGTGAACTGCAAGCTCCTCAGGGCGAGGGCCTCGCCGTACCAGTTTGTCCCAGTTTGTCCCCGGCACCAGCAGGATGCGAGGCTCATGGCTGGGGCTTTTGAAGTGTTTGTTGAATGAGTGAATGATTTCAGCGTTTTCCGAAATCTGACCTCCGACCCCCCCCCAAAGCTGTTACCCAGAGGGATCAAAGGCTAGAAGCGTCCCCCTCAGTGCCCAGGTTCTGAGCTCTGTGGTGGGGCCTCAGAGTTGGAGGAGGCCCTAAAGTCTGCCCCGGGAACCAGAAGAATTATGCAAACAATCCACAAACGACTGGTCAGCAATGGAGACCGCCTGGCTGGGGGCGGGGGGGGGGGGCTCCCTCCCCACCTCCCTCCACCCCCAGCTCAGCTGCCAAAAACCAGGAAACTGGGCCAGGCTTCTGCCAGGGAAGCGGGATACGATCCGGGAGCCGGAAGGGGGGCTTCCTGGCCCTCCAGCGCCCCCCAGTCAGACACTAGTCCGTCTCCAGCCTTTTCTTCTCTGGAGCCCCGTCTGCCCCCCACCAGTTCCTCACCCCGCTCCGCCTCCCACTACCACCGGACCCCTTCCACAGCTTCTTGCAGTCATCTGGCGCAGGCAGGGGCCCAGGACCTCCCATCGCCCAGCCCGGGCTCGCCAGGGAGCAGTGGCCACCTCGTCCTGGGCCAGCCTGTCCTGCAGCCACCTTTGATCTCATCGGCAGTATCTGCCCCCCTCTCTGGAGTAGGAGGCCTGACGGACAACAGAGGGTCTTGCCGTGTGGACAGGAAGGCAGTGCGAGCCCTCTCCGCCCTTGGGGACCAGGGAGAGGCGGGGAGACCCTTCTCTGGCTGAGAGCAACCCTGTCGAGCCCAGGAATGGGGGTGCGGTGGGTTTCCCCCACAGGAATCTCTCATAGGCCTCGATGCTGGCTCCACCCCCTGCAGGGGTGGGGTGCGGCCCAGGAGCACTCTGTGTTCCAGAAAACCCCAAAATAACCTTCTTCGCTGTCCCGCTGCTATTTCTGTCCATCTTGTTTAATTATTCAAGCCCAAGTTGGGGAGTGAACTATAAAAAGCACTCCTACTCGGGGACCCAGGAGAGCTGGGAGCTTGGCCAGGTTGCATAGCAGCAGTCGGCAGGGTTTGGGTGAGGTCACTGGGCCCCGCCTCCCGCCTCCTAGGTCCCTCTGCCATCACGGCTTCCTCTGCTGGATGGCAGAGCCCAGCGCCCACCGGGCCTCCCTGCACCCTCATTTCAGCATCCCTCGAGCCCTGTCACCCCCCACCCCCGGGAGCTGGGTCCGCCCCACCTCCCCTCACTTTGCAGCTTCCCTTTGTGCTGTCTCTCTGCTGACTGCTCCCTCATCCGCCCGAGCACCCGCCCGAGGACAGAGGGAGCGGGGTGGCAGGGACTGTAGGCGCAGAGGCTGAGTCGGGGGCACAGGCAGGAAGGCCGGAGGGCGCTCTGTCCGCTGGGCGTTGGGAGCATGTTGGCGGGACAGGCTCCTGCCTCGGTCACTGGAGTGAGCCTCTTCGGGGGCTTCTCCTGGGGACTCTGACCTAGTAGCTGAGGGGAGAGAGGGCAGGTGGCGGGAAGGACTTGCTGTCTTTTCTGGGCCTGGGCCTCTTTTGGTTTGCCGGAAGTCTGAGGCCAGTTTCCATGGACGCTAGAGGCCAGGGCAGGCTAAGCCAGGAGAACAGGAGGCGGGGGGCAGGGGGTTGCCCTTCTGGGACCCCTCCCACTGCAGGCCTTTCCTAGAAAGGTGGTAACAAGGGATGTGATCACGGTTGCTATGGCAACGTGCCCCCCAGCACTTGGGAGTGTGTTAATGGACTGTGTTAATGGAGGGGAGACTGGAAGCTACAGGAGGGGCCCAAAGAGCAGCCGGGGCATTTCCAGAGACCCCGGGGACACACATGGACGCGGAGTCATGGGATGGACGCAAGGACGGGGCCTCGAGTCCCAAGAGGAAGAGAGACCATGCACAGAGCCCCTGACGGCCAGAGAGGGCAGATGCGGGGGGGGGTGGGTAGGGAGTAAGAAGCCCCCTGTGGGAGGGACAGCCCGCACCCTGGCAGGAGCTGGGACAGGCGAGGTTGGCAGGATGTCCCAAGAGTCAGGGGGGGACCGGAGTTGAGTGGCCTATTTCGGGGCTCGTTCCCACACACCGCTGTCAGGAGCAGCAGCAGCTCCTGTCATTCGGCCTGGCTCGCTCTGCCGTGGCTGCCGCTAGAGCTGCTGAGGTCAGGGACAAGGCACGCCATCGCTAAGCAACCAGAGGCTGGGGACCTGGAGGGCACAGGAGGGGCCCTGGCACCGCCGATCCCTGGGGGAGGCAGGGAGACAGGAAAGGAGAAGGCACGCACAGCTCGGGGCTCCCTCTGGCCTCCTCCTCCTGACAGGTACAGAGCCGGGGTGTCTCTGTCACTCAGTAAGCCTGTTTCTGGGTGCACAAGTGTGTGGTCCTTCTCCGGGAAGCTGTGATTGTGTGCTCAGGCCTGTGCGACACTCACCAGACTGTCTCTGAGGACTGGCAGGGCCAGGGGCGGGGGGGAGGGGAGGAAAGGCCAGGTTAAGCATCTTTCATAGGGCGACACCTGCCTAGTGTGCTGAAAGGCAGGAGCCTCCGTGGAAGGGCAGAGGCCCGAGGGTGGCAGCTTGGCGGGGGCTGGAGAGGGAGGAGAAGCTGGTGGGAATAGAGCCCCTGTCCTGTTATCCCCTATGGAGGGACCAAGTGTAACCAAGGTCGTCTCAAGGCCATTGGTATGGCTCCTGGGAGCCCGGAGCCTGGCGGCGGTTTGGGGAACAACTCAGAGTCCTCTCGCTCTCGTAGCAGGGACCAGGGGAAGGTTGTAGTTGGAACAAGAATATTGAGAAAGGGTCAAAAAAAGGGTCCTCTGCCGAAGCAGGCGGGGTGCTGGCGACCGATGACAGACGTACGCAACTCCCAACTCCTGCTTAAAGTGGGGATAGGAGAGTGGAAGTCCGGTAGGTGAGAATCACATGACAGCCCATTCATTCCACGACTTCCTGTCCCCACCCCGCACGCCGGCGGCAGCCCTGAGGGCGCGCGCACGGCGGGTGCGTGGGGGCCTTGCTGCGGTCCCCGAGGAATAGTGGAGACTAGAGGAGGTGGCCAAAGCCTGGCGGTGAACATCGGAGGCGCTGATCTTTAAGAGGAGGGAGAGATCAGTTTTCAAAACTCCAGGCTTGAGCGCCCACCCCCTCTCTGGAAGGTCAGAGAAGGCGGGGATCAGGGGCTGGCTGCGGCGCTGACGCTCGGCCCGCGCGAGACCTGCTGATCGCAGCTTGCGTTTCGGCAAGACCCACGGGCGAGGGGAACGTGTGTGTTTGAGACTGAGAAGCGCTTCTCGCAAGAAGTGAGTCACTGTGTGTGGCAATGGATGCTCATCAGACTTACGGTGGCGACTGTTTCGCAATGGATAGGAGCGTCAGCTGTCGCAGCATGCGGTCACGTGCCGCGCCAGGACGTGTGGCCGGCCGCTGACAGACCACGTGCGCGACGGTGGTCCCATCGGGTGACAACGGGGCCGGAACATTTCCATCGGCCAGTGACGTCGGAGCCACGGAATGTCACGACGCCGAGTGCGGCTTCAGCGGGGTGTGGGTGGGGGCGGCGTGGGGGACCGCCGGGAGCGGGGTTCTGTGGAGCCGACCAGTGAGGGCGGCTGGAGCTGCAACAGGGCGGCATGGCTGAAGACGGGGCGAGAGAGAAGGACCACGGGAGGACCAGGACCCCGGGAAGCGCACGGCGCAGGGCTGGGCGGGGGGCCCCCGCCGAACTCCACGCGCTCCTTCGAATGTTCGAGAACATGGACCCACCACCAGGCGGTCCTCATCGACAGAGACATTCGTGATGTGCTATCTGCTCACGAGCCGAGCGAGGGTGCGAAGACAAGCGGACAAGCCACATTTCTGAAAAGAGTGGCGCCTTCTCAGGAAGAGCCCCCGGCAGTTCGGGAGGTGTTCCGGAAGAAACCGCCGTCGTCACAGGAGACGAGGCCCCATGCGTGTCGTTTCCCATGAAGACCTCGCGGGGAGGGAGCAACGCCGGGGAGAGGGGAGCGCGGCGAGGGTCGCGACGGCCGTCTTAGCACCGGCGCTCACTCCCGCAGCGCCCGAGAAATCAGAACCAGTGAGCCACGCTCTTGCACTTTTCCAATAACAACAATGAACTCGGTTAACACAGTAAAAGCCACGTCCTCTGTACGGGGCCAGACGGGCTAAGTCGTGCCGTGGGGATAACCACCCCCGGGTCTCAGCAGCTCAGCAGAATGAGAGTCTCAGGGCCAGACAGAGTCTGTCTCTCCAGGGTGCGACCAGCGGGTGACTCAGCTCATGACATGTGTCTCATCAGATTAGCTGGGAGGGCTCTGCTCCACACAGTCATTCAGGGACCCAGGCTGGTGGCAGCTGCAGCATCCAGGACACCGTCTGGAACACTCAGCACAGCAGGAAGAGAAAGGCCAGAGGATCACGTGTGGGCTTTTCACCGCCAAACCCGGGAGCGACACATTACACTTCCGCTCACATTTGTTGGCCCGGACTGGCCGTGTAGTCCCACCTAACTTCAGGCGGGCTGGGAGGCGTAGCGGGGGAAGTGGGGTCTTGGGCGAGCAGCTCTGCCACGTCTCGTAGGGCACGTACGAGGCCACATGTGATGTGTCTCTCTGCCTCCCTCCCGAAGCTTCTCCCCAGACACCCCCCTGGCTGACCTCCTGCAGGCCTCCCTGAGGAAGCCTCCCCTGGTCACCGCATCTGAAGCCGCAGCCCACGCCCGTTCCTCTCCATTCACCGCGCTGTCCATTTATCCTGCTCTCTCTCCACTTTCGCCAGGTCACCTGTCACTTTCGACAGCCCGAAGCATCCGCCTTTCGCTGCCATGCTGTCAGCTCCTGGAGGCCACTGGTCTGTGTCTGCTCGGCTTAACGGTGGAGCCTAAGTGTGTCTCAGAAGACACTTAATGAATATTTGTCGAAGGGCAGAATTTTTAAAAATATTTGCTGCTTGCCAGGTTGTGGCGAAACTGCCACGCCTATGCCTTCTTAGCGGGGCTATGAATTGGTGCAACGCCGTTTTAAATAAACTTAATTTTGGAACAGGTTTAAATTCACAGAAAAGTTGTAAAAATAACAGGACAGAGTGTTCCCTGCGTGCCCCTCGCACTTTCTGTAAGGTTAACGTGACACTTGCCAAAACCGAGAAACGGACGTTAACACATCACCGTTAACTAAACCCAGAGTTGGTTTGATTTCACCAATTTTCCCATTAATGTCCTTTTTCCTGTCCCGGACCCTGTCCAGGGCACCCCATTGTGCTTGGCCATCCGCATTTTCCCTTTGGAGAAAGGGGCCCCACGTGCCGCACCGGAGAGGCAGCCGAGCGGCTCCCAGCCCGCGCACGGGCGGGTTCGCACTGATTGCCGAGGGTCCGGCTGGCTTCTCCCTGGCCCCAGACACAGCCCCGGAGGGACCACGTCCCACTTGCCTCTCCCGCCTGGGCCCTCTGCCTTTCTGCTGCTGGTACAGATTCTCTGGAGGACATTAGGCCACGTGTAAAAAGGTCCCGTATAAAATACTTACCCTCTGATGTGGCGACCTCTAGAAATACAGTCCAAGGCAGTGAACCCGGGCACGAAGCTTTGGGTACAAAGACGAATCAGGAAGGAATCTCTGCGAAGGTCAAACCCGGTGCCGAGGAGCTTCAGCGAGCAGGGGTTTGTTGGGGTACACTGAGTAGCACTCGGGGTTGTAAGGAGGGACGCGACCTGACCTGGGAGAGCTAACACGCCGACCCCTCTGGGGGCTGCCAGTGCCGGAAGCCGGTGCCCATCTCCCCAGGGCCCTGCCAGCTGGTGACTCAGCTGCCTGGCTTCTGTTCCGGTGCCCCCCCCAATCCAAATTCCCAAAGCGGACAGGGCAGGAGCCCAGGGCCTGGGCCGCCGTCCCTCACCCACCCTCATCCAGGGAGAGGCCGCACATGTCTGGGGCTCGCTCCCAGTGTCTGCGAGTACCTGGTAGCGGTCGCCCTCCGTTGTGGCCCGGGGTGTGCTGGCTTTTCTGGGTGAGAGTGGCCTAGGCTCCCCGTTCCACGAGCTCCCCACTGAGACCACTGCTGCCGCTGCCGCCCCGGTCGCCATCCCTCGCCCACCCTCACCCAGGGAGAGGCTCTTCAGACCTTCCCCGCTCCACCCGTGTGCTCACGTTAAAAAAAATGTCAATGGCTTTATTGAAACGTAATTCACGCACTGTAAAACCCGCCCTTTTCGCATGCACACCCAAGCGGTTTTCCTGCGTTTATGGAGCTGTGCGGCCCTCGGCTAACGCGGATGGGATCGTTTTCACGCCCCGAGGGAGGCCCGATGTCCTGAGCGAGTGCCGAGTGCCGCTCCCCTAGCCCCGGCCTGGCCCGCTAACCGACTTTAGGTTCCTATGCGGGTTTTTTGCCTGTTCCGGGCGTTTTATGTAAACGGAATCCTCCGGGTGGGACCTTTTGTGTCTGGCTGTCACTTAGCCTGTTTTCGGGCCCTTTGCGATGTCACGTGTCACTCAGTCACTGCTTCGCGGCTCCGGTGGCCGAACACTATCCCGGTGTGGTGTGCGGACAGGCGGCTTGTGGCTTCCCCGCCCATCGGCTGACGCACATTCGGGCCGGTTCCGCTCTTCGGCTGTTGTGAATAACGAGGCTGTGAACATTTGTGGACGCCGGCTTTCAGGTTCTGGGGTTGGTACCTGGGAGTGGAGCCGCTGGGTCCCACGGTAACGCCGTCCGCAGCGTTTCGTGGAGCCGCCGCCTGCCCCCCAGAGGTCCCACAATTCACGACCTCCTAGGGATGGGATGGACATCCCAGCTGTGCTCCCGACCACGCTCCCCTGTTAGTGCCCGTCCGCCCCGGTTAGCCATCCCGGGGGGGGGGGGGGCGAGGCGGCATTTCCTGGTTTTGATTGGCGTTTGCTGTGACCGACGACTGTGAGCACTTTTCTCATCCGCTCGTTAGCCATTCGGGTACCCTCTTTGGAGAAACGGCCATCCGAATTTCGCCCATTGAACCGGGCCGCCTTCTTGGTTTGGCGCCGCGAGAGTTCTTTGCGCGTCTTGGGTGCGAGCCGCTCGGGGGACGCGTGGGTCGCGTTTGCTCCCATCCTGTGTGCCGTCGGCTCTGCAGGGGCCTCCGCAGCGCGAGTTTTCAGCTCAGATGAACTCCCAGGCACCTACCTTGTCTCTCTTTGGTCGCTCGTGCGTTTTGGTGTCCCACGAAAACATCGCCTGACCCGAAGTCATGAGAATTTGCGTCCGTGTTTTCTGTTAAGAGTCGTATGGTTTTAGCTCTCACGTTTATGGCTACGATCTGTTTTAATTGATTTACCGGACTCAGGTCTGCGACCTGTGTGAGTTGGCATGTGGCGTGTGGCGTGAGGCAGGGGTCCGGCACCATCCTCTCCCATGTGGCTATCCAGCTGTCCCAGCACCGTTCGGCGAGACTACCCTTTGCCCGTCGAATTGTCCAGCACCCGGCACTTACATTTTCTGTTACTGAATTATCGTCTGAAGGGAGGCGGGGTGCACACTCCCTCCCACAGGAGCCGAGCGCCCGCATCGCAGGCCCAGCTCCGAGGGCTAGGAGAGGACGCCAAGGGGCCGAGGCTCCCCAGGGACCATCACTGGGGGGTGGGGGGCAGGAAGGGGGCGCTGGAAGGCGAGGGGACTGAGGGAGAGGAAATGTCTCTTTCAGAGAACGAGGCTGGGAATGGGAATTTGGAATGGGCGGGCCTGCTCTGTCCCTACCAGCCGTGTGGCCTGGGGCAGTTGTCAGGTCCCACGAAGATGGTGACCACACGGCTTCGTAGAGTTGTCACGTGAGGAGTGAATAGCCCACCCCATGACAGGCCCTCCGTGTCAGCAGCTCTGGTGACATTCTTGCATGTGCTGTGTGGGCTGAGATCACGTGATTGGGGGGGCTCACGGCAGAGTCATTCGGCAAGTGCGAGAGTTTTAATGAAGACTGATCATGTGTGGAAACTTGGATCCACTGGTATGTGTCACTGTCACCCAGAGCAAGGCGGTACTTGAAGTCTTTGCCGTGACATATTAAGGGGGGGCAGGAAGTGACTGAGATTGAATGTGACAGCAAGACGAATCCTGAATGACAGAATGGAACAGAGGCAGGGAGGCAGGCTGCAGCGGGCCAGCTCGCGCGGACCCGACGGGCCGCTGGGGGTTCGGAGGCCAGGGCAGGCATCTGCCCGGTCCCCCCACCCCGCCCCACAGACTTCCTGGGAGCAGGAGGCGTGGAGGGGCTGTGCCCCAGGGACGGGGGTTTTGACTACAGCACGGGGCTGCAGCCCGAGCACCTCTGGGTGGCCATCTGGGCTCAGGGACCCGCGGACAACGAGTGCCCGTCGGTGGGGCCGAACCGGGCTGGCGTCTCTTGGCTTTGGTCTGCAGAGTGGCTGACGGAGGCAGAACTGAAACCGGAGACGTCCTCCTCTCTGCTCTCTGTCCCCGGGGGAGGGGAGAGAGGCACCCCGTCACAGGGCACTGAGCCTCTGGGGCGGCCGGTAGGGCTGGGGTGGCTGCAGCCCTCAGGGGCGCTCGGGCCCAGACAGCGCGGCCTGCCCGCAGCAAAGCAAATGAGGGGTTGACAACAGATGTGGGGGAACAGCTGCTTTTATTGAAACGAAACCAGAGGACGACAGGGCTGGGGAGTAGCAGATGCCGTGGCCCGACAGCGGAGGCAGGGACGAGGTGCGGCTCCACCCAGGCGGCCCGGGGGAGTCGGCGCCACAGGGCGAGCCGGAGGGTGAAAGAGAGAAGGACCAGGCCGCTCGCTGTCTGTCCCCATGGGGCCAAGGCTGTGGCCGCAGTGCGGGGGGGGGGGGGGGGAATGCCCACTGCCCCGACCTCAGTGACTACATACAAGGCACAAAAGACTGGCGGAGTGTTGGTTTGAATAAGGAAATGAGAACTCTTTCTCTGAGCTCAAAAAGGTCAGGTAATTAGAACCATGATTAAGGCTGCGCAGTACCTGGGGGAGAATAAATGCCCCGTGACCCACACGCAAAACAGACCACCTGCGGCGGGCGGGGACAGGGTCCCTGTCTGCCCTGTGCTGGGCCAGGGCCAGGGAGGGGCGGGGCTCCCGCAGGGCTGATGGAGTGGGGGTGGGGACGGGCAGCCTGGCCTGCCTTGGGGTCCGCAGAGCAGGAAGGTGGAGGGGAGTCCGGCTGCAGAGCAGTGCATGCAATATCCGGGTGACCACGGGAGGGCAGCAGCAGACACGAGAGCAGCAGCGCGCCCAGGCGAGGCGCAGGGCTCTACCCCGCCTGGGTTCACATCCGCCAGAAAACAGTGGGGTTTGGGGGACTTAAAGGCCACACAGCCAGACTCCGGGGCAAGGCTGACTTTAGCCAACTGGAGACCCCCACCTGTGGCAAGGCGGACAAGTCCCCCAGCTGGGGAAGGGGCCAGACCACAGCGTGAGGTCCGGGTGTCTACAGGTGCCGAGAGCAGTGAGAGGGTGATGTCTGGGCCTCGAGAAAAGCCTGCAGCGAGGTGGGGGATGGGCACCGCCGTTGTCACGCCTGCCACTGTCACGTCTGCCACTGTCACCTCTGCAGGAACCTCTTGTTGAGGAGGAAGAGGAGAAGGTTGACATTGACCTTGGCCTTGTCGAAGAGTTTCATGACAGCGACACCCTCGTACTGGAGCTGCAGTAGGTCCTAGGAGGCGGGAAGGGACAGGGAGCAGTCTAAGGGTCCCTCGCTGCCGTCTAGCCACCCAGCGGCCACAGTGGGGGGCACTGAGACCCCACGTGACAGACGCGGACACTGAGGCCGGGGCGGGGTCCGGCAGCGCCGCCCACACCGGCTCCGGCAGCGCCGGGCGGGCACGGGCTTTGTCCTCCGAAAGGCGGAAGAGGGGAAAGCTGCGGATGGTGGCGGCTGCGACCCTGCCGGCCGCGGAGCCGGGCCGCGCCCCAGCCCTCCCTCGCAGGGCGCTTGGTCCGGGGCTGCGGGCGCCACGGCGGGACCCCGACACGCTACAGGCCCTCCTGCGTTCACCCGCTGTCGCTGTCGACATCGCCGCCTGGCGGCGGGTCCGTGTCGGGGGGCGCAGATGGGGACGGGGCGCACGGGCGCGGCTGGGGCCCCCTGAGGCCGGCCTGCTGTCATCGGCCGGTGCACTGAAGCCCGGAGGTGTTCGGGGTGTGTCCTCACGCGCGCCCGCGAGGCCGAGGGTGCCCCCTCACCTGGTAGTGAAGCCGGAAGTGCTCCATGTCCACGCCCAGGAACCTGGCGTGCACGTCGAACGTCCCCACCTCGCCTCCCGGCGCGATGTCGAAGACGACATTTCTGAAGCTACGAGGCCCAGGATTCAGGACAGGGCCGTCGGCCCCTTCCAGGGACACGGCGCCCCCCTTCCGCCCACTCTCCTGGCCCGGCAGCGCCGCGCGTCCCCGGCGGTCTCGCTTCCGCTCACCGCACACCTCCCGTCCGCGGCCCGAAGTCGGCCATCCCCCCAGGAGGCTTCCCCAGCGTCCTCAGCCTTGGGATGCCTAGAACCGTGGCAGACCAGGCCTGCCGCCGAGACCTCTGCCGCAGGTGTCCCGGCCGCATCACCCCGACAGCTCCCGCAAGGGGGCGCCCACGCCTCGCCCCTCCCTTGGGGCGGCCCAGAGCCCCGCCCCCAGCGCAGCCCAGGGGCGGCGGCGTCCCCCCTTCCCCCCCAACCCCCGCCCTGCGAGGACAGGGGGACACGTACTGAGAGGCGGGCAGGCCTTCGATCCCCAGCAGCACCCCCTTGTCCAGGAGCTGGGCGGCCGTGTAGCGGAGGGCCGGCTGCTTCTTCCCTCTCCCGGAGCTCCTAAGGAAGGCCCCAGAGAGCTCACTCGACACACACCACCACCGCAGACGCCGTCCTGTCTGCGGCTGGCGGGACGCGAGGGCGACGTCTCATGGCGGGGGACAGAGGACAGCTGCCCCCGAGGGAGGGAGGGCCGGGCCCTGCGGGGCGCGAGGTCGCTGGGGGAGGAGGCGGCACCCACTTGGAGCCGGGGGCCAGGTGGCCCAGGCAGGCCTGGAGGTACTGGCTGTAGCAGTCGCCCTGCGCCTCGTAGAAGGCGGCCTTCGCGCTCAGGCCCCGGAGCGCCGCCTGCAGCTTCACCAGCTCCGCCGTCCGCCGCTGCCGGTGCCTGCGCTGGTTGCAGATGTCCTGGGGTGGGGGGACCAGGGTTGGGGAGTCGGCCGTCCTGGCCACAGAGCCTCAGGGCCCGACCCAGGCTGAGGGCGGGAAGAGGGCGGCTTCGGGCAGCTCCCCCAAGGACGGCGATCCCTCCATGGAGGACCCCTCTCCCCACCCCCACCACGGAGCTCCAAGCACCTCCCCCCGCCCCAACGCTCCCTGTTCTCAGCAGGAGCCAGTTGCCAGAACACCTTCTCCGCCGATGGACATTAAGACCTTTCTTTCAGGAGGGGTCCTTAGCGTCTCCTGAGAATGGTTTGGGGGGGCGCGAGCCACCAGGGAGGTGCCGGCACTGCGCGCGCACGTGCGTTCCTGCGCGCATGCGTGCCGGGCCCGGGCGCGTACCTTGGCCAGCTCGTCCAACAGCCCCTGGTAGCCGTCCTCGGCGCTGACCAGCCCCAGGCCCTCCAGGCGACGCAGGTCCCGCAGGGCGCGCCTCTGCTTCTCCGCCATCGGCAGGAGGGAGCGAGCCGTCAGCGAGCGGTGGCGGCGCAGCGGCTCCGGGATTCGGGCCTCACAGGCCTGGCGCCGGCACATCAGCCCCTCGTGGGCGGCTTCCTGGGGCCAGAGACGCTGGCGTGAGGGGTCTGCCAGGCCGCACCGCTGCCCCAAGCCAGGAGCACGCTGGTGGCAGCAGGAGGGTGCCCCCGAGCCCAGCTCCGGGGAAGGGCAGGGAGGCTTCCGAAGGACATGGAGGCGTGACTCAGACACGAAGGCCCGAGGGAGACCCGCGAGGACTGTGAGGACTCCCGAGGGCTGGCCGCCTGCCCAGCATGGAGCTCGGTGGCCCCCGGCATTCGAGGCCACGTCCGTCCTCTGTCCCTCCTCTGAGCCTCTACCGGCTGTCCTGCCTTTGCTCTGGGAAGCCCGTGGCTGATCTTCGCCCCAGCTGGCTGACTTGCCCCTGCTCCCCACTTACTGCTTTCCTGCCCCCAGGCCTTCGACCGCTCCAGCCCATGGGTGCTCTCCAAGGCAGCCTGCCCAGCCTGCACCCCACAACGCCTCACTGCCCAGCCTGCACCCCCAAACGCCTCATTGCCCAGCCCGTGTCCCATGACGCCTCACTGCCCAGCCTGCACCCCCAAACACCTCACTGCCCAGCCTGCGTCCCATGACGCCTCACTGCCCAGCCTGCGTCCCATGACGCCTCACTGCCCAGCCTGCACCCCACAACACCTTGCTACCCAGCCCACTCCCAACGACGCCTCACTGCCCAGCCTGCACCCCACAACGCCTCACTACATAGCCTGAGCCTCAACTCCTCGCCCGGCCTCAGCGGCTGCCGCCCCTGCAGAGCACCTGCTGTCCCAGCGGGGACCCAGGAAGGGGATAGCCAGGCTCGTCAGGCCGCGGATCCCACAGCTCGGGCTCTTCTCGTGGACGGGCCTCTGGGGTCACGGGCAGGCTGCGGGTGTGTCCCGGGCGGGCAGTGCCGGGGGAAGAGACGGGGAGGACCGGGACACAGCGGGCCGGCCCGGCCGCTCACCTGCTCTCTGGGCGCCGGGACGGACAGCATCTCCAAGACGGAGGCCCCGGGGTGGAACTGCATGATGTCGGCCAGCAGCTGCTTGGTGCTGCAGGAGGAGCGTGGCAGGGCAGGTGAGGGCCCGGGCGGGGGTCTGGGCAGGGGCTGCTGGACAGCTGAGAGGAAGCGGCCGGCAGGGACGTGCGACGTGCCCAGAAGGGTCAGCTGTCCGGAGCACGCTGCTCATGGCCCATGCCCCAGGCCCCCAGGGCCCCACACATCCCCCTGGCCGAAGCACGCACGTCTTCCCCTAAGCCCTCTCCCACCCCGTGCCCCGTCTCCCCGGCTCCCAACACACCGACAGCCCCCTCAGCGGCTCTGGCTTTGTGTCCACCCCTGCCCACTATGCCATGGCCTCCGACGGCAGAACGAAGCTGACATGCAGCTCGCGCGCATGCGGCCGAGTGGGTGAGCGGGGGCTGCTTTGCCAGCAGGCAGGTGGACAGCGACCGGACTGCTCACGCACACAACTGGGGAACCCGGGCCCCATGCCCCCTCCTGACCATCACTCAACAGGACAGGGCCATTGAACGAGAGTCCCCCCGCCACGGGCTGTGGGGCTGGCTGGTCCCGTAGCGTGCACCCCTCGACTGGGAGGCAGTCTGTGACCGGGGAAACAGTACGACACACACGTGTGCAATGCCAGTGTCCTATACCTTCAGCTACGACACAGGTCAGACGCCGAGGTGACCAGGAGGGGACCAGCAGGGATGGCAGCAAGGGGGAACTTTCCGAAGGACAGGATGGCCCAGGGAGAAGGGGGCGGCCACTTGGGAGCGGGGCCATTCTACCGGCCCCAGGTCGGCAGGGGCCAGAGCTGCCGCCACCCACCTCAGGAGCAGGCTCCGGGCACTGGTGTCACCGGCGTCTGTCCCTAGCCCTTCGAACTTGTTGGTGAGTGTCAGGGACACTTCCAGCTTGCTCGGATCCGTGCTCCCATCTGCAGCGGCACTCTCCCCTGAGGGACGGTGACCGGTGACCGACGAGAGGCAAGCACGCACCTCCATCCGCACAGACGGGGTCAGGAGGAACGCTGCTGCCTGCCCCCCTCCCGGAAGCTCTCCACGTGCCCCATGGAACCACCCCGAGCCCCCAGACCTGGGCACCGGGGGAAGGGCTGTCACCCTGCGTCACCAGTGGTGACTTCCCGGCAGCCTGAGCCCAGGTGCCCTGAGGCTGGAGCTCCTGGCTCACCGTACCTGTCAGCAGCTCCCGCGTGGCCACCTGTGACGCGCTCCTTCCCAGCCCACAGGTCCCGAAACCCCCTCATCTGGGAACCTTCTGAGACCCCAAACAGCCCACTTTCCTCCAGCCCATCTCAGGCAACTTGACTGGCTGTTTATACGACGGTGTCGGGCCCTCTACCGCCTGTCCACTCTCTCCGTATCCGTCCGTGCCCCCGTGTCCACCTCCGGACCAGAGGGACAGAGGGAGGGCGAGTGTGTGACCCACTTCCCGGCACACATCCCAGACTGAATGAAAACGGCACGGCAGCGAGGCGCCCTGCTCCCCGGCCGGCCCCGCACGCACCCACGAGGTCAGACACAGCGGGCAGCTCGCCGAGGTCCTCCAGGAGCTCGTGCAGGGGGTCCTGGTGGTCAGGGGCGACCCAGTCCTGGTGCTCCAGCAAGAGCTGCAGGGTGGAGGGGCACAGAGGTGCGGGTCTGAGCCGGGCGGCCCCTGGGGACCCCGAAGGCCTGCCCGCTCACCCAGCGCCCCGAGCTGTGGCCCTCACCCTGTGCGTGTTGACCAGTTCCCCCACGGTGACGTACACCACGGGCTTGGCCACCGCCACCATGTCCGAGTACTCGTCCATCGCAAAGCGCTCTTCTGGCTCCGGCACCTGGCACGCTCGGCAGACGAACCTCCTGTCTCCCCAGGGCGAGCGTGAGAGTCGGCACCGCCCCCTGCCGGTCTATCCCCAGCCGCCTTCCCTCTGGCCTCTCCGGTGACTGCTCCGGCCAACGCCGGCTCCCACCCTGCCTGGCTCCCGGTGTCCCCTCCCCTGCCCCGCCCACGGGCTCTGGCCGGGGAGGCACACACGAAGCCGGGCAGAAGGGACCGGGAGGCGCGGGGCGCCAGGACCCCAGACCTGAACTTGAGGTGTGTCTGCTCCAGGTAGTCACTCAAGACGCGCAGGTGCCGGCTGTCCCCGGAGAAGGCGTCGCCAGCCGCGGCCCGCTGCAGGACCTGGGCCACGGCCCCCAGGGTGTGCCGCTGCGGCGCGGCCAGCACGCTGCCCGCAGCCATGGCCACCACGTCGAAGGCGTCGGGCGCCACCACGGCCGGGTTCAGGAAGCGGTAGTACAGGAGGTTGCCTACCGCCTGCGGGCAGAGGGACCATTCGGACGCCCACCCGCGGGCGGCTGGCCGGCCGCAACCCCCACCCAGCTTGCGTGGCCCCAAAGGACCACCCGGGCCTGTCCCATCATTTCACGGAAGAGCAAATGACCCAGAGCGGGCCGGCCACTTGCTCAAGGTCACACAGCACACTCGAGTGTCAGCTGGGACTAGAACCCGCGCCCGCTTCCGTCAGCTCCTGCCCCGTTGTCCCCGCCTGCCGCCGAGGCCCTGCTGGTGAGCCAGGATGAGTCGCAGGGTGGGGGACGCTTTCCTTCTGGGCTCCCCGCACAGGGTCTCTGTTCTGCGTGGGGTGGGGCGGGGCGGGGCGGGTCTGCACTCGCCTTGTAGAGCTCCGCCTCCCCGGCATCCGGGAACTTCTCTGCCAGGGTCGCCTTCAGGACCTTGGCCAGGTACCGCATGCCGTAGCTGGGGACAAGCGCTAGGCTCACCCAGGTCCCGCGTCTCTACGGGTCCCGGGCCACCTCTCACCCCCAGAGCTGAGTGCCAGCACGGGCCCCTGCTGCCCGCCTCCAGCCCCGCTTCGCCTCGTCCCTGCCCTGCCCTGTGTCAGCGCCCAGGGCCGGGCACTCACGCAGCCTCCCACCTGGCCCCTCCGGCCTCCCCGGGGGACACCCCAGATCCCAGTACTGCCTCGCCTTCCCTCACAGAGGCACCTTTAACCCCGGGAGCCAGACTCTCACTGCCAGACCCCGCCCCAGGCACCAGGACAGTCCTGAGGCTCGCAGCGGGCCCACCATGCGGGCAGTCAGAGCCCCGGGGCGGGGCCTGGCCTGGTGAAGGGGGGTGGACGCCGCAGGCCTGAGCCCACCCCCTCGGCCGAGGGCCCGCCTGGGCCTCTCCCCGCGCAGCGGCCGGGGCCTGGCAGATGGGCTGTCTGTCATCTTGCCCTCGGCAGCTGCGGGGGTGTCTGTGAGGGTGACCCGAACGCGCCGGACTTCCTCGTTACTGTCTGTATTACTCCCGACGTGGGCGTGCCACCTACGGAGCTCTTTAAGTTTGTTTAAGAGCTACTCCTCCCTTCCAGGGTACCAGAAAGCACGCTCGTTGTGTACTTTCTGCTATTAGCTCTAGGGGAATCCTTTCTGAACCCTAACTGTAAACCCTTTGTCCAGCTCTCTAGGTTGGGGAGTGGAGCCGCGATGCACCCCCTCGTCCACACCCCCACTTCGCCCGCTGGCGCTGAGCCCCAGGCTGGCCGAAAGGCAGTTTGTGTGAGGCCCACCTGGCCAGCGTTTTCAATCGTCTGCTTTTCAAAAAGCACGTAGTGGCTACGTTTTAAGAAAGCAGAGAGCCACAGAGTGCTCGCTGGCTCGAGCATCTCAGCCCTGACTCTGTGGGCACAGGAGCCCTGCTCCTCCCATCTGCCCTCGGACAATGACGTGTCCCCACAACCTCCTGCCGTCCCCGGCTTGGCTGCAGGACACCCTGACGGGCCACACAGACCTGCACGCTCTGCCCCAGCTCAGTCTCCAGTGGGGCCCGTGGCTCCCCGCCCACCCCGGCTGCCCTCGGGCGCCCAGGGACTGCCCTGCTCCCCCCATTGTGGCCGGGCCCGGGCTGGGGCTGTGGCACGTACGGAATTTGGTCCACGGATGAGATTATGGCTACAAGGAACTTATCCGTTATAGTGAGGAGTTTTCGGAGGGAGATGTCCAACCGTCTCTGGACCTCAGGGTGGCTCAAGGCCTGCTCTGGGGTGACATTGTACGGAAGGTGGCTGCGGGCAGAAAGAGGCGGGTATCAGCCACCCCCGCCCGGGGTCCTGCTGCTCAAACCTCAGCGAACAGCAGGACCGCGCATGCACACAGCTCAGGGCAGCCCAGCGTGCCCAAGGAGGCCGGGTGGACGGTATGGAGGGACCAGGGCCGCCTGCACCGTCTCCGGCAGCTGGGCGATGGCGACGGCTGGCCAGGGGCTGTCTGCCCCCCTGCTGCTGCCCATGTGCCACCTGGAAGAGCCAGCAGCACTGCCCACTCACCTAGTGGCTCGTGCCCTGAGCGCACCTGCAGTCTGTGAGGCCAGCCCACTGCTCCCGCCGGCCCACCTGCAAATCCGAACACCCGCCCGGACGCCATCGTGGGGGCCCCGCCCTGCCCCAGCCCATCGGGTGCGCCACGCGCCGGCGGACACAGCAGCCGCACGCGAGCACATCCCTCCGTGCGGCTCGCCGGGCCGAGCACGCGAGGTCACTGTCCCTCTCGTCGGCCCCACGTCATGCCCGGAGGGGGCTGAACGGCTTCCCCCCTTCGTCCCGCAGGGCTGGCGCCCCAGCCGCGTGAGGCAGCGTGCTGCGCACACGCCACCCGCCGAGCGCCCGCGCCTCCCCAGCGGGCCGAGCGCGCGCTCACCTGCGCTGACCCGTCTGGGCCTCCGTCTGGTTGACCCAGCTCTTGTAGACATGCACGGGGTCGGTGTGGATGCTGAGCGTCTTGTCCTGCAGCACGTCCTGGACCACCCTGCCCAGGATCTCCCGCAGGGCGCTCTGGCCCCGCCCGTTACGGTAGAACCTCACCACCAGCCTCACCACCGTGGGGCTGCCCGTTGCCACGTCCTGCAGCCGCTCCACCTTTGACCTGTGGTCCGAGAGCTTATTGGAGCCGGTCCCCTGCTCGTGAGGGACAAGCAGCTGCCTTCGCTTCTTGAGAGTTGGCTCTTCGGAGCCTGTACGGGGGTCCCCCCTCCTGAGGAGTATCCTGTCGCCTCTGTCCGTCCTCTGTGCCTCTGCGTCAGCCCACACCCCCTCCGTGCAGCCCTAGGTGTCTGGTACGGTCTCCGTGGGGGGCAGAGAAAAGACGGCTCCTGGCTCCATTGCTACCCTCCAACCTGGACGAACTGCCACGCGGCGGGGGGAGGGGGGGGACAAACGCGGCCTCCCTGGCCCGCCCCCTCCACCCCCTCGCTTCTGGGGGACCTGCCTGACTTCCTCCCGGAGCGCCGTCTTGAACAGCTGCAGCAGGAGGTAGGCCTCACGGCGGCTGGAGGCGTAGTTGTACAGCCCGAAAATCACGGACTCCATGAACTTGGTCGTTTTGCCCTGTGGCATCTGGAAGATCAGCCTGGCCAGGTAGGTGGGCTGAGTCTGCAGCAGAGCGAGGGGGTGGGAGTGGCTGCTGGCGCCCCGCCAGGACCCTCCAGGTAAAGGCAGGCCTTCCTGGGGGGCTCAGAGTGGAGGCGGCCCCGTCCCCGCTCCAGGGAGGAGGCGGGCTCTTTGTCTGGGGGAGGCGGTGGGGTTACGGAGAAGGACATCTTGCTGGAGGCAGTGGCAGGGGCACGGAGGCCTCAGGAGACGGTGGGAACCCCTTCCGAGGCCCCCGCTCACCTGGAGCAGGTAGAACAGGTGTTGGTAAGCTTCGAGCTTCTGCCGCTTCTCTTTGCTCAGCGACTTTAACCCCTTCTGCTTGTCCAGCTCCATCATATCTGACAGCTGTTCCTTATTCTTCCTGGTCAGCTTCTTGCAGTGGGAGACCACCTCCTGCGGGGGGGGGGGGGGGGCGGGGAGCGGGTGACACGACTCAGCGGCCCAGGCCAGCCCCGCACGGAGCGTGTGGTCTGGGTCAGTGCCCCAAGGGCCGGGGCTTCCCGTTCCGGGGTCCAGGGCGTGAGCCAAGGGAGATGGGCAGTTCCGGGGGCCCCGCCTGGCGCCCCTGCTGTCACAGGGGGAGTGGGGAGAGGCAGCCGCAGGCCGAGGCACTGTGCCTGCTGGTTTTGCTTTTAGCTCTTGGCCGACTGTCGCGCAGATTTAAGTGCAGTTATCATTTCTACCCCGCCTCACGTGCCTGTGTGGTGATTTACAGTCTAAGAAGCTTTTGAGTCTGTGTCTACGTTCGGCCCGGTGAGGGGGGCCCTCTCATTTCTCCCGGTTTCCCAAGGAGAAGACAGACTTCGGGGCGAAGCGAGCAGCCCGCAGCCCCCGTCGGCAGAGCCCTCTGCTGAGCCGCGTGAGCCCGGCAGCTACGAGGACAGGGGCCGGCTGCAGCCAGGGCTCGAGCCAGGCGACCAAGGACGCGGCGCGGGGCACAGGACGAGCCCCTGGGCTGGGAGGGGCTGGTGGCCGCACCTGCAGGGTGGCCCGGCTCTTCACCAGCAGGCCGATCTTGGTGTCCATGAGGGCCAGGTCCCGCTCCAGCTGCTGATTGCAGCGAATCCTCCTCACCACCTGCTCCTGGAGCCTCAGCAGCTCCGCCTCGGCCAGGAAGTCCTGCTGGCTTTGATTCAGGAGGTGGACGAACCTGCGCAGCACGCTGAGCGGCGGGTGGGGCTCGTGCACTGGGGAGGGGCGGCGGCGGGGTCAGACGCTTCCCCCGCACCCAGGCCCCGTCCTGTCCGTCCCGCAGCCGACCCAAAGCCGGAGGGCGATGCTGCTCCCCGCTCCTCCACCCCGAGTTCACTGCCACTTACCGCTGGCCTTCGGCCCTGCCTGCCTCACACACCCTCCTGTCTGGGGACACCAGTGGGAGGGACATCGTTCTGTGGGCTTTAAACACAGGGAGCTCGGAGCCAGACGGCCACTCCCCTGGGAGGCACATCTGAGCAAAGAGAAGCCTCGAGCTCCGCTCCTGGGGGCAACGGCAAGCCAGCTACCGCGGACGCTGTCTGCTCCGGGACAGAAGCTGCTTCGCCACTGAAAACAGCCCGTGAAGCCAGCACCTACGAGGAGCTGCCGAGGTCGCCAAGGCACAGAGAGGGCGAGCCTTGCCCAGGTCACACAGCCAGCTACGGACCCAGGAGTCAGACCTGGAGGACCTGTCCTCACAGGCAGCCCCGCAAGGCCGCAGGGGCACGGCGGTGTGGTTGGAGCTCTGAGAGGGGCAAGCCCAGGACCTCGGGGGCACAAAAGCTGGACACCCCGAGTGGCCGTGGGCAGAGGGCAGCATGGGGCGAGGGCCGGGCAGTGGAAGGGGACGACTCTCGAACTCATGTTCGACCTGGAGCCCAGCACTGTAGCCTCAGGCCCAGAAGGGAACCCAAGGGCCAGGGGGCGGGGACCTGGGGACAAGCCATCCATCTACCCACAAGGAGGGGGACCCCCAGGCCAGACTTCTGGACTTTGGACAGCAGACAAGAGCAGCCTAGAAGGACCCCCTTAGGGCCTCCAGTGCACGCCCTACTACTGGGAACTGGGGGGCAAGGAGCTGCAGCCCCCCAAGTCCCCGGGGACTGAGGAACAGGCCCATGAGCCCCGCCTGGCTTCCTGCGGCCGGTCACGGTCACGGTCACAGTCACGGTCACGGTCTCGGAGGGCGGGAGGTGGAGAGGCCGTGGGGTGTGAGGGCGAGAGGGACGGCGAGGACCCTGGGGAGGGGACATCCTTCCTCTGCCCTAGCGGTGGCACAGGAAGACAGCTGAAGCCCAGCACGCGCCAGCCTGCTCAGGGGACCTGCCCTGTGACCAGGCTTCCGTCACCCCAGTGGGACACTCCCCACAGACCACTAACAGCCCCAGCAGGCTCGGCGACACCTGCCTGGCTCTGGGGGTCCCTCTGTCTCCCCGCCAGCTGGGGGTCCCCAGGGGCAGGGAACATGCCCCCACCGTCCTGAGGCACACGCGGCCGTCGACGAGAGCTCGAGGCCAGGCCGCTTGTCCAGGGCCACTGGGCGAGCTGTAGGGGTGTGGCCATCCGTGCTGACTGTCGCGAGCGTCGGCCGCACAGCGGACACTCACACGGCCGGGGGCGGGGGGGCGCCATGCTCACCTAGCATCCTGTAGTCACCCCGCGCTCTCCAGGCCCGGAAGAAGGCCTGGATCTTCACAGCGGAGTCAGCCTGTCATGAACGCAGAAGGGGAGGGTCACCGGCTGGCCTGGCCCAGCTCCCATGGGTGGCAGGGGCAGTGGAGGGGCAGTGCAGGGGGAGGACGGCGCTCACGTTCAGCTGGAAGTAGCCCAGACGCCTTCGGTACCGCCTCCGAGCTGCCCACATCCGGGCCCACGCCTGGATCTGCGGAGGGAGATGCACAGCCCTCAGACCCAGACAGCTAGGCCCGCCCAACGCACGAGCAGGGAGAGGACTGGCCGGCCGTTCTGAGAGTCCCCTTCAAGAGAGACAGGAGCCCCCCAAACCCCGGAGCCACCTTGACAACGGCATCTGTGTTTGCTTTCAAGTACTGCAAGCGGTCCAGGTAAATCTTCCGCTGTCTATAACCCCGCCAGCGAGCCTGCCGTCGGGAGAGAAATAGCGGTGAGCCCTGGTCACGGCTGGCCCAATGGGCCGGGCCTGGCCGGGAAGAAGCCTCCGCCTGGGCTCACGGGGAAGGGACGGAGCAGGCGAGCAGAGGGGGCGGGGAGCAGGCCCCGTTCTCAAAGGACTTCTGACTCATGGGGAGACCAACCGTCTGCACAAAGACCACGCCCTCAGCCCAGCACACACACACACACGTGTGCACGCATGCACCACACGCTCAAACACGCGCCCGTGCTAACCAACAGAAACCCAGCTGGAAGGTACCAGCCTCAAAGAAATTAGTAAAGCACACACTTTCTCACCGAGTTCACCAAAGCATGTACCACCCCAATAATACATTCACTCACCACTCTCGAGAGCACCCACATTCCGGCCCACATGCCGTCTGGAAAGCATGCTTGGGCACAGAGCTGTGTGCCCATCGGCACCGAGGGCGCAGGCCAACCAAGCCCGCGAGGACCTTCTCTTCCCAGCCTGACCACCCGGCCCCAGCCCCAGCTCCAAGGTCCCAGGGTGACGGCACAGCTGCCCGCCCTGCCTGTCCCCGCCTCCGTGAGGACCCCAGCCACCTGGCCTCCTTCCAAACTAGCCTCAGGATATCCGGCCCCTGAATCTTCGTGGAAGCCACCCTTGTGCCCCTCCTTCTCCCCACCCACCCAAGTCCCTCCTGTCTTCCGGGCCCGTGTCAAACGCCCCCAGCTGCTCCGCCTGACAGCACCCGACCACTGACCACCGGGCCCACGCCTGGATCTGCAAAGGGAGATGCACGGCCCTCAGACCCAGACGGCTAGGCCCGCCGGGGGGTTAAGAGCATCCGCCCCCTCTCGGGCAGTTGCCCGCCCATCTCGAGGCCAGCTCTCCTGGCCAGGCTCTCCCTGACCTTCGGCTTAGAGTGTCCCTCTGTTGGGACGAGATGTGAACGAGGCAGCTCGGGCCCATGACACCAGCCGTCCCTCCTGGAGCCTAGAGCCCGTTCCCAGGCCCTTCCTCAGCACGCCGCCCCGCCCTGCTCCGGGCCCTGCCCCCGAAGGCAGAGGGGTGTCCCCTGCTGCTGCTCTACCTGCTCATGTAGGGTGCCCGAGGCCAGAGGCCCCGGGAGGGGGGGTACAGGACCCGGCGCAGACTGCAGCCCGATTCTAAAGCCTAAGCCCGCAGCTTCCACCCACGTGCCCTAGACCGTGACCACTGCCAAGGGCCGCGAGCTGGTCCGGCCCGTGCCCATCTCCCCGGGGGCTCTGTGCTCGGCTGTGTCTGTACGGGCCCAGCGTCTAACGGCAGCTGTTCTCCCGCTGTGTGTGTGTGTGTGTGTGGGGGGGGGGGTCCCCGCCCCCGGCCAGCGTGGGTCCCGGGCACTGAGGATGCTCATTAAATAAACCACCTTCACGCTGCCAACACCAGCACGAGGCCCTCGGTCACATCTACCTGGAGGTCCCTGCTCGTCTGCCTCCCACCATTCCTGGCTCCTAACCTTCCAGTTGGCCTCATGTCCCGGCTCCTTGGGGACAGTCTCAGAGGCCACCCTGGGCCACCCACAGGGGGCAAGAACAAAACAGGAAAGGGCTGGCTAGAAGGGCAGCTGCCCTTCCCCTCAGGGGCGCCCTCTTCTCGGTTAACCCCCCAACTCCCCAAGCCCCCGTTCCAGTAGGAAGGCCTCCTGGTGCCGTCCTCAGCGTTACCCCTCCGCCCCCGTGGGGAGCGGCCGGGCAGCTCTCGCGCCTCGGGGCGCTAGCGGCTCCTGACACTGACCCGTGCTCTCGCCCGCCTGCCGGGCGCCACCGAGGGGCGCGGACGTCAGCTGTGACCTCGCCACGTCCCCCACTCCCCCCGCGGCCTTACCTGGTGAGCCCCACAATCTGATTCCCGTGTCCCCGATGAGAAAACTGGGGGAGGGTAAGCAACTCATCCCACGTGACAGAGCAGGATGCAAACCCAGGCAGCCTGGGCCCGGAACCCGCGCTCTTAAGCACCATGTTTGGAGGCCAACAGATCACCCCAACCCTGCCCGGCACAGAGGAAGTGGGGAGGGAGGCCCCCGAAGCCAGGGAAGGCCAGAGCCTGCCACCTGGATCCTGACGACGGCTGGGAGCCAGGTCCTCAGCAAGCGGGAGCGCTGGGCGAACCTCCGCCGAGCCAGGACGCCGCGGAGGCGGGCCTGGAGCCGCACGACGAGGCCCTCGCTGGCCGCCCACAGCTGCTGGCGGTCGTGGGCAGCGGTGACCGTGGTGACAGCTGACTGTGGAGGCGGCAGAGAGCACCCGGTGCCCCGGTGGGTGGGAGCCTCTCCCGCAGGGAGCCCCAGCCCCGCCCCGGGCCCCGCCCCCAGCCGGGGCCCCGCCCACCTGGATCTCCTGGCGGGTCAGGTGGGAGGTGTTGAGGCGGCCCCCCGGAGGCCTCTCCCAGGTCCCCTGGAAGGTCTGCAGGTGGAGGTAGTAGGCAGTGCCGTCTTCCATGTCATGTCGAACCCAGAAAGCTGTGTCCCCTGCACAGGCGCCAGTGAGCGGAGGAGGCTCGGCGGGGCCAGAGGCGGCCGGGCGGGCAGAGACGTGGGTCAGCGGGGCGTTACCCGGGCGGTTACCTGGGCGCCGCTTCTCAGCCACGGCCCCTTCCAGAACTCGCTGGTAGCCGGCAGCACAGGTGGGCACCACCCCTCGGAGGGCCACGGCGGGGTTCCTCAGCACCCGCTCCGTCTGGGCAGCCTTGCCCTCCTTGATGGCCTGATTGATGGCGGCCACGCCAAGAGCCACTGGCAGGGGCACCGGAGTGAGCGGTCAACCCCTCCAAGTCCCCCCCAGGCCATCCTGTCCGCTGGGGCGGGATTCAGAGGACACAAAGACACCCTGTCTGATGGAGGGGACAGGGAAACCCCAGGAGGGAAGCGCACACGGGAAAAGCAGCAGCCCATGGCTGTGCCTGGGGGAGAAGGCGCAGTCAAGGAAGGCTTCCTGGAGGAGGCAGCATGGGGTGGGCTTGGGAAAGGGCAGTCAGCCCTGAGAAGCCCAAAGGCAGGGTCTGGGCACAGAACCCAGGGCAGCGTCTCAGGAGGAGAATGAAGCCCAGGACATGGGGGTGGATGCGGCAGCCCCCCTCCCCGTCGCCTCACAGACAGGCAGATGGACACGGGTCCCCAGACGTCAGGAACTAACACGTTTCTGCCTCTGCACTGCTCCTGCCCGCCTTCCCGCAAAACCGGCCCCTCCCCCACCCTCGGGCCTGAGCGTTCTCTAGCCAGAGCGGGTTGTTGGAAGCAAGACAAGCCGCCGGCAGCAAACGGGATGTTCTGTGTCCCCCCCCCCACCCCCCGACTCCCTGTGCCTGCTCTGTGGGGGAGTGCCCTCGGCCCCCGAGGACCCCTGCCCACGGTCCCCACAGCCACCTGCCCAGCCCTCCTCCCCGCAGAGGGCGCAGGGGAGAGAGGAGGCTGGCGGGCGCCCGCTCGCCTGGCTGCACTGTGCCCTGGCCGCCCGCTCAGCCCTTACTTCTCTGAGCAGCGTCCGTGTCCTGGTTGGCGCGGGCCACTTGCTGGCGGATCTCGTCCAGCCACAGCACAGCCCCGGGGTCCCCTGTGCCCTGGAGGTGGAAGACGGGAGAAGAGCCGGGTGGGTCTCCCTGGTCCCTGGGCCCAGCCACCACGAACACCCAGCCGCAGGCCCACACTGCAGCCACGGGGACGGTGTCCACCAGGCTGGGGCTCTCCCAGGGTGCAGGCGTCTGTCCTGCTCCAGGGACCGACCCAGCCAGCCGACACCTCACCTGGGCCTCACCTGGGCCTTCTGCCTTTTGGCTGCGGCGAGGAGGAGGTGGTACCGGGAGGCGACGGGGAGGCGGACACCGTCCAGGCCGGCCGCGGGAAGGAGCAGGGCGGACAGGGTCTTCTCGGGGCTGCCCTGGCTCAGAGCCTCGTTGATGAGGCTGACTGCAAGCACCTCTGGGAAAGACAGCCGGGTGGGCAGAGGGCCCAGGCCCACGGCCTCGCGACGGGGCCGCCCGCAGTGGGCCGCCCCCCGCCCCCCAGGCCCCACTCACGGTCAGTCTCCTCCTGGGCCCGGGCGTTGACCTGGCTCACGGTGGCCTGCAGGTCGTTCCAGCTCAGGAAGGCCCCGGCTGGTCCGCGGGCCTGTCGCAGCTCCAGCAGGGCATCGAAGTACCTGGCGGCGGGGCGGGCGGCGTGGGCACCGTCGGCAGGAGCCGGGAGGCGTCTCTGAGCTCTCCTCGCTCGGCGCCCGGCCCTGGCCCACCCCGCCCCTCCCGCTCTTCCTTCCCGGCCTCCCCGCTGGCTCCTCCCCCATCTGCGAACACTGGAGTCCCCCAGGCCCGGCCAGGCCCCCCGCCCCCATCATGTCCGCATTGTGCAGCTGGAAGCACCGGGTTCCAACGGCACCCCGACGCACACCTCCAGGCCCCCCACAAACCCCGCTGCCTGCATCTCCGTGCGAACGCCCAGTGAGCCCCCAGACCCGCGGCGTGTGCGGCCTCCTGCTCCCCCAGACATCCCCCAGCCTCGGGCCCCAGCTCTGAGCTCACACGTGGCCCCGTCCCTCCCGCACCCTCACCCGGCAGAGAGGAGTCCGCAGCAGGGCTCTCTGGAGACCCGTCCGACCCCTGTCCCCACCTCGCTGCCTCTACCCATCACTCCAGAGACGCCCGAGACCCCCGGCCTCGCCCCTCTGACCCGCAGGCCCGCCCCCGGGAAGGTCATGCCCCGTGGAGGTCACACCGCGCGAAGGTCAGCTGCCCCCCTTCCTCCCTCGCAGTGGGAGCACAGCCCGCACGCCTCCGGGGACACGGTGAGCTGGGAGCGCGGCCCCCCGAGGGCTTGGGGGCCATCGCGGAGGCCCTGCAGGTCCCTCGGAAAGTCCCCTGACCAGGAGGCCACCCGCAAGCACGCGGTGCGGACGCACAGGCCGCCCCCCCAGTCCCCGCTGCGGTCCCCGGGGCTGTGCTCGTGGCCACAGTGCCTCTCCTCCCGCTGTCCGAGGTGACGCGCCCGCCTGACCCCCCAGCCCACAGCTTTGGGGGGAACTTCGTCTCCTCGCTTGCTCCCCAGCACGTGAGCGGGGACCGAATCTTTGTGATCCAGGACAAGAGTGAGCAATCAGAGGGAAGGAGCCGTGACTGTGACCCCACCGTCTCCCCGGGGACGCCAGCAGACCAGAGGGCGCCGGGGGCAGGGCCTCCTGCAGCAGGTGGGGCCGCGGGCAGGCCTGGCGTCCCGGCCGCCCCCTCCTGCCCGGCTCCCGACGCGGCTCACCCCACTCACCGCTGAGCGTGGTCGCCTTCCACCCCAGCCAGGCCCGTCGCGGGGTTCGCCAGGCCGCTCCAGACGCCGTGCGCATCCCCGGCCTCCAGGGCCTGGTTAATCAGGACGACGGCCGACAGCATCTCCACGGCCACGAAGAGCTCCTCGTGGCCAAGCTCCTGCGAGGGGCAGGGCTGGTGAAGGGCCTGGGGCCTCCCGTCCCCCCGCCCCCCGACTCCCCTGTCCCGTCTCCGCCCCGAACAGTCACGCCCAACGCTTGGGAACCCTTAGACGTGCTCAGGGCGTCGGCATTTCACACTCATCCTCGAGCCGATGAGGCAGGTGCCACCGACGGCCCCACCTCGCAGGTGAGCCCGAGGTCAGGCGATGTCCGACCAGAGGGGCCAGCGAGCCCTCCCAGCCTCTCCCGGTCCCTCCGGCACTCACGGCAGGAGGTAAGGAGGGCGCCCCACCCTGCGTGCACCCCGGCCCCGGCCCCGTCTCCTTCCCCGGCAGGAGGTAAGGAGGGCGCCCCACGCTGCGTGCACCCCGGCCCCGGCCCCGTCTCCTTCCCAGGCCTCTGCTCGCCCTCCCCTGTCGTGAATGCCGTTCCTGCCTCCGCGCGGGGCACGGCGGATAAAAACACCAGCTGAAACCTGCAGGCCGGCCTCGCCCCCAAGCAGGCGTGTCGGCTCCACGAACCCCCACAACGACTCGGCGCGTAAATACGCCATCGTCCGGGGCACAGAGGGTGCCTAACTTGCTCAGGGTCGCTCGGCTCGGAAGCAGAGGAGTGGACTGGAACTCGGGGTCTGGCCTGGAGGTCCACAACCTCCATCGCTGTGCTTCACCTCTCGGTCCTCGCCTGATGCCCGTCCTACAGTCGCCTGCGTTTACTGCTCCCGTCCCGTGGGTCTCCTCTTCCAGGAAGCCTTCCCAGATTCGCCCTGGCTCTGCTCCCCACTTCCCTGGTCTGAAGTCGTATCCCATCACATCTGCCTGGACCCTGGGTGCATTCTAACTCCTCTAACAGGCAGGACGTCCCCGAGGGAGGGCCCTATTGCCTCGTCGTTGGAGCTACGTGGACCAGACCGGGGTGAAGGGGGGCGGCAGAGCTGATAAAAGCGCGCCCCCCGCGCTCACGCTCACCGCCCAGTCGCGCCTGCGCCGGCGAGGCCCACACCTCTGCATCTCATGCGACAACACCGGCCTTACGGGCTCCTTTAAGGAGTGAGTGAGTGTAAAGCAGTTTTTGCCCAAGGACACCGGCTGTTACAGTACGGTCGGGGGCAAGGCGGGTCGCCCTCGTCTGTCCCTCTGTCCCCGGTCTCTAGAGCCCGTAAGAGTGCCCCGAGGCTGCGCCGGGCTGGCTGCCGACCCTCAGCCGCTCGGGAGGCGAGGGCCTCACCCCCTGCTGCTGCCGCTGGAGCACCGCCAGCTCCTGCTGGTACACGGCCGAGGCGCAGGGGTGCACGGGGGGCAGCTGGGCTTCCGGGCACCTCAGCTCCTTCACGGTGTCAGCGGCCACTCCCGCCCGGATGGCCTGGTTGATCCTCCGCACGGCCCGCAGCACTGCAGGGGGGAGGGGAGGCTGCACGGGCCGACCCGCAGGCCACGGCCCCTCTGCGGGGGCCAGGCCAGCCCGGTGACAGGCCTGGCGCCCGCAGGCTGCCTGCATCCCTCGCCCTCGGTCCCTCTCCACCCTTGCTCTCCAGACGGACGCCCTTGGTGGGGGCCACCACCAACTCACACTCGCAAGGGAGTTACACTCGTGAGTGTCTCTGAGGGGAGCCGAGTGGGACCCCAGCATGCCCCTCACCCGGGAGACTGTGACCCCAGGAGGCGACGGGACTGGCGGGCGGGAAGCGCCTGGAAGGGAACTGGCTGCCCAGGACCCAGTGGTGCTGTCCCTGGCCTGAGGCCGCAGCGAGCTCGTGCGCAGTGTCCCCCAGGCAGCTGGGGCAGGGCGCACCGCGTGAGGGACGGAGAAGGCCCCGCCAGCCGGGAACTGGGCCGCGGTTGCCCCCGCGCTGCAGCGGCAGGCAAGGGTCAGAGGCCCCACCCCGCAGGAGCCAGCGAAGCCCAGGCCGGGCCTCGCCCGGAGACGACTTACTGGCCAGCTCCCGATCACCCCTAGCGTTGGCGGTGGCCACACCGGCTTGGACCTCCTCCTTCTCCAGAAGCTCCTCGGGGCCCAGCTCCTGGAAGCGGGAGGAGACACAGCACAGGAGGCCTCGGGGCTGTGCGCTCACTTCCACAGCCGCCCAGGGTGGTGGGGGGGGCGACCCCACCTGCCTCGCCCTGAGGGAGGCTGGCCTGGCCCACCCGGCCCGGTCCCTGACCGAAGTGTCTGTGACTTTGAGTAAGGGCCCCCCACCCCGTGCTGCAGGGGGCGGGGGCGCGCCCAGCCCACCTGAGCTTTCTGCTCTCGGTCTGAGCTCAGCTGCTGCAGGTACCAGTCCGCGAAGCCCCTCCTCACGCCCCGCAGGGCCAGGGCGGGGTCCTGGAGGGCCTCAAGCAAGGCCTCAGGGCTCTGACCCTCCAGGGCACTGTCCACAGCTTCTAGAGCCCCAAGGACTGAAAAAGACAGGACACCCCGGGCAGTGTGGGAAAGCCCCGGCCCGGACACCCCACCCTGTCCCTGCTTCCGGGGCGACTGGTCGGGCCCAAGTCCTTCAGCCTGACCTGGCCCAGACCCCGAGGGCACCCTGACCCCTCCGCCTGGGCCTCCAAGCAGCGCCCACCCGGCCTGTCCCCCTTACTGTTGGCGTGGCTGACGTGGCCCTGGATTTCAGCCTGAGTCAGGTGGCGGTCATAGATGTCCCGGCTTTCCCCGTCCTCCTGCAAGTGCCACAGCGTGAGGGGCCCTGGGGCCCGTCTCCCTCTCCCCGCCCCCCCCCATCTGTCTCTTTTCCTGGGGGCTGTCCCAAGGCGAAGGGCAGTCTGGTCGGAAGGGATCTGGGACACCATGGGGCCCAAGCCCCGGTGCCGACAGCTGTCAGGCCAGCCCGGTCCCACCCGCCCCTGCGTGCTGGCGTCTGTCAGGCCACCACTGAAGGCCCGGCCTCAGGACCTCTTCTCCTGCCCTGTCCTCCGATGCTCGGTGTTCTAAGTCATCATTTCTCATAACTGACAGCTGGTTCCCGTGAGCGACACCGGAGCCCAGAGGCGGCGAGCACAGCGCCTCAGTCTCGCCAAGATGGCCTGGGCCCCGGCCCCCCAGCCCGTGCACCCTGAGCCTCCTCCTTACGCGGCTCCCGGCGTTGGTGGCCTTCTCCCTCTTGGCCTGGGCCAGCAGCTCCTGGTAGGTGGCCGCGAGCGGCCCGCGGACGTCCCCCAGCAGAGCGCTGGGGTTCTGCAGGGCGGCCAGCGTGTCCGCGGCCACCCCGCGCTCCACTGCCTCGTTGATGGCCAGCACGGCGGCGTGGACTGGGAGGGGGCGGGGGGCGAGGTCAGCGGGGCGCCCACCGGCCCCAGACGCCACAGGGCCCCGGCCGGCCGGGGGGCCTGACGCCCTGCCAGTGGGTGAGGGGCTTGGGACTCCACCTGAGGGCCCCAGGGTGCAGTCTGCCCCTACCTGCTGCCTCGTCCCCCGACAGCTCGCTGGCCAGGATGCCCCCGATTTTGCTGAAGGCGGGCAGCTGGAGGCCGTATCTGCCCAGCTCGGAGGCCATGTGGCTGACTTCCTCGGCTGCAATGACACCGCAGGTGGCCAATGTCGGCCCACAGCCTCCAGGCTGGGCAGGCTGCGGTGGCCGGGGCAGGGGCTGGGCTTACCTGTGAACTTCACTTTCCCGTACAGGTCGTGTATCTGAGGAGCCAATCCCAGCCGGAAGAGGAAGAGGCTGGGAGGGAAGGGGAGGCACTGGGGCCTGCAGCAGACACTAGGGGTGCCCAGGGACGCCGGCCGCTCCGCACTGCCGCGGGGCGCCGCAGCCCGCAGGGAGCGGCCACCGGAAGCCGGGCCCGGCTGCAGCTGCCGGCGGCGGAGCGGGGGCCGCGGGAGCTCCGGGCGCCGGGGCGGGCACCGCAGTGCCGCTCACCCGAGGGATGCGGGGCTGGGAGGGGCTGCGCCGAGGCGCAGGGCCAGACAGGACACGGGGTGAGGTCGGGAGGGGGCGGCGGGCGGACACGGGGACCGTCTGACCCGGCTGCGAGCAGAAGCAAGCAGCCCTCACCGTTCCCACTACGTGACGTGCACGCGACGCTCTCGGCGGGTCCCGTTCGCCCCAGTCACAGGCTGAAGACCCTTCCCTGCCTGTTCCCCTTCGCCCACAGGCCACGCAGACGCCCGCAAACGCACACAGCCGCGAACCCAGCCCGCGGCCCGGAGTCCCGCTGCCGACGCGCCCCGCCCCCCGCGCCGAGACCGCTGGGCGCGCGCGCCGGGGCTCCCTCACCTGAGCGCGTGCAGGCAGTATACCACCCGGGGCATGTTCTTCTTGTCGTAGAGGTCCGTGGTCTCCGGGAAGAAGGTCTGCAGAGAACACGGCCGTCACCGACTCGCTGGCACCGCATGTGGGCGCCGGGGGCTCCTCCTCTGCCGTCTGGGGTGTGCGCTCCTGGGGCTTCTAGGTCAGGCCCTCCAACCACCTACGGCCAGCCCAGCGACCATGAAGGACTAAGCCGAGACCACGTAGCCCAGATAGACCAAACGCGACAGGCTGTCGAGGGCACAGGACACAGGCCGCATCCCCCAGGAGGGACAGGCCCTGGCACCCTAAAGCCACGGCCAGCCCGGGCCCCTCGCCTCAGACTCCTGCCAGGAGGTGGCATGCTGGGGTCAGGCCAGGTCACCCTTGTCTCTGCGCCAGAGGCCTCCGACCGGCGGGGCCCCTCTCAGAGGCGCTGAGCCGCCCCAGGCGAGGCCGGCCCGTGATGGGGGTCTCACCACAGTGCCTCTTCCTTCACATTCACGAGAAAGGACCAAATCTAGAAACTTCACGCCCCCTCCCGCGAGGACTCACGGCCTCCACAGCCCCCTCCCACCCACACGACTTTCTCGACTTCTGCTCCCTTGTCTCGTAATTCCCTCCGCAGAGGAAAAAAAGCACAAAGAGCCCGTCGTGCCTATGTGCACAGCTCTCTACAAGTGACAAAGGGAAGTCACACGATCGTGTGACCCTCCGGCCAGCCCGATAGTAGACAGGGCAGGGCTGCCGTCCCCACCGGACAGACGAGAAGCCAGCTGAGATTCGGAGGACGAGAGGACACACGGCAGGTGTCCAGCTGGGGTCTGGGGCCGGGACTTCCAAGTCGGGCCCCGGGGGTGCGGCGTGCCCTCGCTTCACACTGTGCAGTCCTCAGGGGGGAAGCCCGGTTGGGGTGCGCCCCGTCTCCGGTGTCACTCAGGGCCTCACGGCAAAAGCCTCCACCCGCTTTTACCCCCAGGGAAGCGGGGGGACGATAACACAGCCCCAAGGAACCTGAACCCGCGGACCGAGTCAGAAGACACAGCGATGAGGGCAAAGGGTCCCCGGGACGGGGTGAGCGCGGCGAGGGTTGGGGGGCTGGTGCGGGGTCGAGCCGAACCCTGGCCCGGGCCCGGGGTTACCGGAGGCAGACCGACGTGGGCGATGGCGGACAGCCAGAGGTTGATGTTGTCCGTGTGGCGGAAGTGCAAGCCGGTCGCCTGCAAGGGGGAGAGAGCCCGCCTCCAGTTCTCGGGGCACCCTCCGCGCAGAGCCCAGACCGCGGCCTGCAGGCTCGAGGAGCTAGGGGAGCCGGAGGCGCCTGCCCCGTGGCCGGGACAGACGCAGACCGACGGACACCACCAGGTGGGTGTCCGGCAGGACACAGACGGGGCTCGGAACCCGGCACGGCGGGCCTGGGGCAGGACGTGGGGGCCGGTCGGGGGGCTGGGGCACGGGGAGCACAGCCTGGGGGTGGAGTCTGCTTGCGAGCTCTCCTACTGGGGGCTTGGGGGATCCCAGAGCCCGCCCGGCCAATGTCCCTTGCTGCTACGGACAACGTGCAGCGCCTGGCCGGGAGCCGCCACCCAGCACGATGACCACGGGGACGCCCTTCGTCCTCGGAGCGTCCAGGTTCGGACAGTGAGTGGCGTGTCCTCCACACCCGGGGCTTCGGGCGGGGGCAGGGTGGGCGGGAGGCCAAGGCAGGCGGAGCCCTCGGACCCCACCTGATACTGCAGCTGCTGCACGTCATAGATCTTCTTCAGGGGGACCACGGAGGGCGCGAAGCAGTGGCCCAGCTTGGCCAGCAGCACCCCGTTCCGGAGGCCGTCCTCCAGCTCCACCGGGGCAGGCAGCTCCTCCTTCAGGCAGGCCTCCATCCAGCTGAGGGCACGAGAGCGGGGGGTGGAGGGGGCCTTCGCACGCGCCCCTGCCCAGGACCTCCCCTGCCCAGGACCTCCCCTGCCCAACTGCCCGGCCTCCCGCCCCTGCCCTGCTCCCCACGCCCCTCTCTGCCCACTGCCTGGCTGCTCCCACCCCCTCCCAAGCTGCCCGACCCCTGGACTCAGCCCCCCGCCCCGGAAAAGCTCCCCTGACCGACCCTGAACCCGCCCGCCTCCGCGGGGCTTAAACGGGCTCCCGTGTGGCACACGACATAACCGCCCACGCAGCCTGCCGGGCACCCGACTGCCGGACCAACCGGGTCCGCACACTCTCCCATCCGGCACGTTCTCTGAGAACCCAGGTACAGAAGGGTCAGCTCTGCCCGTGAGTGACCCACACGGCCTGGAACCCGGCTTTGATGGGGAGGGAGGTGGGGACCCCCAGGGCTGGCGGGAGGGGAGCAACGCAAAGGGCCAGGACGGCCGCAGCCCTTAGCATCGGGAGACACCACCTCCCCTCACCCGAGCCTCAGCTGCACAACCTGCAAAGTGAACACGCCGCCGCCCGAAGCTGCGCGGGCCGGCAGCAGCCAAGGCTCAGCGAGCGACGGCCGCGAAAGCACTCTGCACGTAGGTGTAAAGTGTCGGCGTCGCCGCTGGACGGGGCTCTGGGGGCGCCATCTGCGCCCCTCGCAGCCCTCACTCAGGGTCTGCGCGAGAGCCGCCCGCCGGCCACCTCCCGCCTCCCCGCCAGGCGCCTCACCGCCTGACCCCGCGAGCTGCACTCAGAACGTACTATTGACAAAGAGGAAAGAATGAAGCGTTTATCCTGCCGTTGGAGCCGACATCCACTTACAGGGAATACGGGGTCAGGAGGGACAAGTCGAGGGACACGAGAGAGCAAGCAGAGACGAAGGCAGGACGTGGGGCGTGCTACGGGGCGTGCGCCCCGCTTCCTCGGCAGGTCGGCGACGTGAGAACGGCAAGGGGGCGGCTCTTCTAGAGTGAAGACCACCCGAGGGACCCGCCCACCGGCGTGACCTGCGAACGTTTTCAGGTCTGTCTTTCAGTGAGCCAACTGTAAAAGCGGATTATTTTACACAAGCAGGAAAGTTCGAAAAAGGCCTGGAGGTTGATCTTCCAAGGACCGAGGGATGACTGGGGGGGCTTTGTGACGTCGGCAAGCGCCCGCGCACTTTGGAGATGTGGTGGGATCGTCTATGCAGAAAACCTGAAGGAAGGCGACCAGAACGTGCTGGACCTGCCAAGTGACTGCGGCCAGTTTTCGGGATATGAGGCCAACAGATAAAAGTCAATTGCTTTCCTGTATACCAAGTGGGATTTGAAATTAAAAACAATACCATTTACATTCATGAGCGCCCCCCAAAAATCACATTCGTGGGTATAAATCTAACAAAATATATACAAGATCGACATGAGGAAACTATAAAACTCTGACGAACGAAATCGGGAACTAAATAAATGAAGAGGTATTCCATATTCATGGATAGAAAAACTCAATATTGTCAATATGTTAGTTCTTCCCTATTTGAACTGTAGATTCGATGCAATTCCAATCAAAGCCCTGGCAAGTTATTTTGTGGATTTTGACGAACTGAGTGTAAAGTTTACAGGGGGCAGCAGCAGACCCGGCATGGCCCGCCCGATCCTGGAGAAGAAGAGCAGCGTTGGAGAACTGACTCGGCCACAGCGAACCAGACGGCGTGTGGCCCGTGGGGGAGTAAATCGGCAAAGAGAGCGGGGGAGGGAACAGCAAGCCCAGAAACGGACTCACATAAACCGTCAACCGACCCCCGAGAGAGGAGCAGAGGACACACGACGGAGCAAGGACAGTGTCCTCAAACCGGGCGTCCACTTACGAAAAATGAGCCTAGACTCAGACCTCACACCCTTCACAGAAATCAGCTCAAAGCGGAGCATCAGCTGAAATGTAAAATGCAAAACTGTTAAACTCCGAGAAGCCAGCATAGGAGAAGATGATGCGGGAGAAAACTAGGTGACCTTGGGTATGGCAATGGCCTTTTAGACACAACAAAGGCATAATTCTTGAAAGAAACCATTGATAAGCTGAACTTCCCTAAAATTAAAAAGTTCTTCTCTACGACAGGCAATGTCAAGAGAATGAGAACAGCCACAGACTGAAAGAAAGTATTTGCAAAAGACGCCTCTGATAACAGTGTCATTCAAGATAACAAGCAACTGTCAAAACTCGACAATAAGAAAACAAACAACCCGGTCAAAAAATGGACCAGAGACCTCAGCAGACCTTCTCCACCAAAGAAGACGTGCAGACGGCAGTGGCACATGAAAGGATGCTCCACATCTTACGTCAACAGGGAAATGCAAATTAAAACAACAAGGAGACACCAGACAGACCTAGAACGGCCCACATCTGGAGCCCAGACAGCACTAGACAGCACGGATCCTGGCGAGGGGGTGGAGCAGCAGGAGCTGTCACTCATGCGGATCCTGAGGGGGTGGAGCAGCAGGAGCTGTCACTCATGCTCGCTGCTCCTGCGAACACAGGCCGGGGCAGCCACTTCGGAAGACAGTTTAGTGGCTTCTTGCGACACTAAACGTACTGTCACCCTACGACCCCGCAGTCGTGCTCCCTGATATTAACCCCGAAGAGCCGAAAGCCTGAGTCCACACAAAAAAACCTGCACGCGGATGTCAGGGAAGCTTTGCTCAGAGCTGCTGGAACCCGAAGCCACCGAGGTGCCCCTGGGTAGGGGGCTGGGCCGGGGTGCGTCGGGACAGGGGAGCACTGTCATCATTCAGCACCAATAAGAAATGAGCTGTCAGCCCCGAGACGGCAGGCAGGAAGCTCGAATGCACATTACGACAACGCGGCAGCCAACCTGACAAGGCCACGTGCGATGTGATGCCAGGTACGGGACATTCTGGAAACGGCAGAACTACGGGGACAGTAAAGTGATCGGTGGCTGCCAGGCGTTGGGGGCGGGGGGGGGGGAACGGGAGGAGCACAGGGGGTTTTTAGGGCGGTGAAGGGACTCCGTGCGACACTGTGATGGTGGACACGTGTCGTTATACATTTGTGCAAACCCACGGAACATGCTACCCCAGGGCGGGGCCCTAATGTGGGCCGTGGACTTGGGGTGACAATGACATCCGTGTCAGTGAAGGTTCATCCGCTGTAACAAACGCGCCTCCGGGGGGAAGGTGACAGCGGGGGGCTGTGTGCGCCGCGGCAGGGGGGCTGCGTGTGCGGCAGCGGGGGGCTGCGTGCGTGGCGGCGGGGGGGGGGGCTGCCTGCGTGAAGGTGGGGGGGCTGCGTGCGTGGTGGCGGGGGGGGGGGGCTGCGTGCGCCACAGCAGGGGGGCTGCGTGCGTGGCAGGGGGCGCTGCGTGTGTGGGGCAGGGTGGATGGGAATTCTATCTTCCTCTCACTTTTGCTGTGAACCTAAAACAGCTCTAAAAAAATAGAGTCTTAACAAAAAATAAAGATTGCTATTTCAGCTCTCCCTTCCCCGCAGGACGGGCCCTGCCCTCCGTGCCCGCTCCGGGGGCAGGCGCCGTGGGCAGGGTAGGGGCGCCGGGGAGGGGGCGCCCCGCCGCTCACCGCTTGGCCTCCTCCAGCCGGCACAGGTACTGGTAGGCCACGTTCTGCCGCCTCTGCTCATCCATCTCCTCGGCCGTGAGGCGCTCATCTGAGGGGTGGAGGGGACAGGGTCCAGGAAGGGGGCGTCAGACAGAGGGCTGGAGGCATCCCCCATGTCCACCTCCCTCTACACAGGACACCCAGGTCCCCGTCCCCTGCCCCCACCCAGTGGCGCTGTCGCCTGCTGCTGAAGAGCGTGGCCTGTCCACCTGTCCACCGCCGTCCTGCTCAGAGGCCCTCCTGCCCGACCCCTGCAGGCATCCTCCTGGCCCTCCTTGCCCAATCCGCCTCAGCGCCTCCCGGCGGGGACGTCCTACCCCCTGGGCTGGGAACTTGGCTCCTCGCTCCACTATCGAGAGGCCGAGTTCAACGAGGCTTGGACCCGCGTCACCCCCCTCAAGGCCTCTCCCAGAGGCTGGGCTGACAGCGCAGCGAGGACTCGTCCTCCTCGACAGCCTTTCCCTCATCCGACGCCTCCCTGTGGCAGGCGCTGGGCTAGGGGACCCCTCCTCTCAAGAAGAGAGACAATCGCTGGAACAGCACCTAACGTGACAAGCGTGGCCATGGCTGGGAACAAAGGGTTCTGTGACCGGACATTCAAAAAACCTTGACGAATGCGTGGGGGGGGGGGACGGGGGGGAGCCGCCACCGCTCAGGACTAGGTAGGGCAGATGATCAAGGAGCACAGGGCGTCCTCGCCTTTAGGACACCTGAGAAGGAAAACAACCTACAGCCTGCGCCTCCAAAATGCAAACGCTCTGACCCCCGAACTCAAGAACGGGGAGCCCCGAAATGAGAGGCGTTCGCATTCCGCCTTAGCCACGGCCTCCCTCCCTCCTGGTCCTTCCTCCTCTCCCCACCTCTGCGGTTGAATGAGAAATCAGGGTGAGAGAAAGCTACACACACACACACACACACCCCAAAAACAAACTCAGAGGCCTGGGTCACTCTGCCTGACTCAGCACTTAATGGCTTCCCACCCCTCCTGCAGCGGGACCTGGGGAGGGGCAGGGCTTATCCCAACGGGCAGTTCACACCCACACACACACACACACCCTCCTTCACACCGCGAGGCGCGGGCCAACCGCAGGAAGTCCACAGGTCCCTCCAAGGCGGGGCACAAGGAACAAGCCTTGGCTGTCGGTCGCTAAGCATGGAAAATAAGCCAGTGAGTGAATGACACACCCCAGAGCTATGAAGGGGCCTGTGAGAGGCGGGGCGCTGGGTCCAGACGGGCACAGAAGTCAGTCCCCGCCCCTCTCGGGTCTGACCCCGCCCCGCTCCAGCAGGTCGGTGGGCGGCGACCTCGACTTTTGAATCCTAAGGGAAAAGGGTGGAAGGAAGAGACGGCCTGGCACTGGGAAGGTCGGATGCACGGCCCCCACCACACCTGCTGGCCCTGAAGCTCTGACCTTGCACCTCAAACGAGCGCCCCAGGTGATTCTGACACCCCGAAGTTGGATAGGTGTGGTCCCCAAGGGGCCTCAAAAAGTCAAGGAACCCCCTGTGGGAGTCAAAAAAATCGTTTTCCTCCCACTTTTCTAAATTCTTCTGGTTGAGTCGATAATCAAAATAACAGGAGACAGATTAACAGGAGAAAAATGTCCAAAGGGTATGGCGGACATTTACGCGGGGGCCGCAGGAGCGCAGACCCATGGGGGCCTGGGGCAGCTGGGGCGAACGCGCCCCTCTGGGCGAAGGCGGGCGGGGGGGGCGGGGTTGGAGAGGGGGAGCGGAGCGTGCTACGCGGATCCCGCGGCGCCTCCGGAGCCCCGGGACACGCGCGAGGCCCCCGAGCGGGCCCCGCGGCGGCCGGCCCCGCCCCCACACTCGGGTCCCCGCGCCGGCCGGGCGACGCCCTGACTCCCGGCCAGCTCTCCTCTGAGTCCTTCGGGCGGGAGGGCCACAGGCTCTTGTTTCCCAACAACTAGGTTAGAATCGATGTCCCAAAAGGCGCATTTGGGGGTGGCAAAACTTTGCGCCCCGTCACCCTCCAGGTCCCTTTTGGCGTCCGTCCTGTCCCCTGGTAGCGCTTGGCAAGCACAGCAGCCATCAGTCACCGCTGAATTTTAGGGGGCCGCGGGACCACCCGCATTGCCCCCGCCGCGGGGCCCGGTGTGGGGAGACGCGAGGAAGCCACGCTCGCAAGGCCGGGCGGTTTGGCCGCGCCCGGCCCCGCTCCGGCCGCGCAGGCGGACGGTGTCCGGCGCCCGCGTCCCCCCCGACCCCACCGCTGCGCCCTCCCAGGCCGCCCCCTCCCCGGCCCGCGGGGACAGCACGGCCCGGCCACTCACAGACGGCCCGGCGCGGGGCCGCGCCGCTCCGCTCCATGTCCTCCTCCGAGTTTGAATCTCCCGCCGCGGGCCACCGCCCCTCTCCGCCGCCGCGGTCGGAGGCGACACGCCCGGCCGCGCGCGGGGGACCCTGGGACTTGCAGTCCGGCCGGGCGGGCCGGGCGCTCGCTCCCCGCGGTCCCCTGACACGCCCACCTCCTCCTTCTCACCCGCCCGGCCCTTTCCAGGTGTCGCGGTGTGCACAGCCTCCTCTCATCCTGACCCTGCGCTTGTCGCCCCCAAGGAGCCCGCAGAGGTGGGGAGAGGAGGAAGGGCCAGGACGAGGGAGGCTGGGGCTGGGGCAGAACCCAGGGCAGATGAGGAGGCGGAGGCTCAGAAGTGCCACACAGCCGAAAACGGGCAGCGCCCTGCGGGTCCCTGACCACTGCGCGCCGCGGGCCGCCAAGGCCATGGCCGCGACCACCCCGGGCCGCCGGCCGCCAAGGCCATGGCCGCAGGACCGGCAGGGGAGGTGTGCAGGAGGGTGGCTGCAGCAGGGGCAGCAGCAGGACAGGGAGCTGGAGGGGGCGACATGGGCGTCTACACCTGCTGACGCGGAAGGCCGCACGGGTGGGTCGGAGGGACCAGGGACTGCCTGCCCTTGGACAAGCTCAGCCTACAGGTTCACGCGCAGGAATCACGCGCCTGCCGGTGGCGTTAAAATCAGAGAGGCAGGAAGGAGCAAAGGGCGGAGTGAACCGAACGAGAAAGTGATTCAGACAGATCCCCGGATCGTTGGGAGTCACCGGAAGCGGGGTGAGAGCAGCCCCAGCCTGTGTCTCCCCAAATCACCCCTCTTGGGGAAGCCCCGGAGCCCGCCGCAGACTGAGCCGCCCGTCTGGCCCCGGCCGGGCCGCGGTGGCTCCTGCAGGCCCGGCCAGGGGCAGCGGCTGCAGGCGGCCGGGAGCCTCGGACCTGGCACGGCAGGCCCTGGGCGGGGGCCCCCGGCAAACGCAGCCGAGCCCCACCATTGCCTCAGAATTCCGTTCGTTTCCGGCAAAGCCCTCTCCGCTCAGAAGAGGCCCGTCCCCAGGTCAGTGAGGACACTGCTTTCTGACGCAGGCCACCCTGGGTGCATCGGTCGTCCTGGGGCCTGACATCTTCCCATCATGTAGAACTCGGGGGGCTGTGGATCCGCGGAGCCAGGAAAGTGGGGTCCGCGGGCAGCGAGGCTTTTCTGATGCCCAGGCCTTTCCTGACCACCGACCTTCCACCCTCTTCCCAGCTGCGAATCCACCCGCAGAAGCACAGCGCGTGAGCCTGCGTGTCCACGTGCGAGTGGGAGGGTTCACTTCCGGAACGGCCCGAGCCCTTTAAAGCTGGCCGTCACAGCTAGTGGAGGGGACCCAGCCTCAGAGAGCCCGGGGCCTGGTCCCAGCTGCCCGACTGCTCTGTGACCTCTGGCAGGCCACACCTGCTGTCTGAGCCTAGCCGCCTCCTCTGTGAAATGAGGGGGAGACGGTCTTTGAGGTGTGTGTAGCCAGTAACAGACCCCCGATGCTTGGCTCATTGCTCCCAGTCAGGGACCTGAGGGTGCATCTGCAGGGGTGGGACAGGACAGCCAATGGAACCCCCGGGGTCCAGCACCAAGATAGGTCACCTGATCTGTCAATCAAAGAATCCCTTAGGAGCGGAGGGCGGTACCCGGTTGTCTGGTAACCCCCGGGGTTCTGAGCTAAGAGCCAGGAGAGGTAACTTAAGCCAGAGGGACCATTCCAGAAAGCCATCTGCGGAGAAGATCGAGGAGGTAAGATGTCTCCTGGCTGAGGCCCCAGGACGGAGTGATGGCCCCAAAGGGGCAGGATTCCTGGGTGTTCCCAGGCGCGGGGGGAGTTTCTTTAAAAGGAGAATGGACCGCCTCGGCCTGCTTCTCCTAAAACAGGGCGGGGGAGTTGAGAGCCTCGTGCCTGGGTCTCTCCTGTTCCAGCTCCCGGGACAGGCCCCGCCTCTCGAGAGGAGGCCCCATCCGGAAGCAGAGCTGATGGAAGAGTGTAGAGGGTCTGAGGGCACCCCGGAGAGCAGAGAGTGGGGGGCCGGAACCAGCCAGCAGACAGGAAGCCAAAGGAAGGGAGAGCAAGGGTCCCCCGGGGCCGACAGGGAGAGGGCGGCAGGCAGCGGCCTCGCTCCTGGAAGTTGGCCCCTTGCCAGCTCAGGAGCCTCCTGGGCCTCGTGCCCCCAGCACATGGCAGGGGCTCCCCGAGCGCTTTCTGACGTGGTTTGCGCTTCGTCTTGAGATGAGACGGCAGGACCACCTAGATCGTGAGTGGGCGGTGTGCGCGGAGGCACAGGGCCGGGGGGATGGGGAGACGGTGGAGGACAGGCCCTGTCCAACGTGAACGCGGCCGCTTGGGACCAGCCATCTCCGGACGCTTTCGTCTTGTCTGGTAAACGTTCATCGAGATACGTGTTTGATAAACGTTTACCTGCTCTGTGCCAGGCCCTTCAAGCCGCTCCAAATCGAATAGGAGGGAGAGACACGAAAAGTGACCACTCGGGCCCAGTGTGACAAACACCACGGCGGAGGGCGGAAGGCGGAGGGCGGAGGGCGCAGCAGGCTGAGGGGAGGGGCCGTTCTGAAGGAAGCTGCTAACCTGCAGCGAGCCGGGCTGAGAATCGGCCAGCACGAGAGTGACGATGGCGTAGGCGGAGCAAGGCGAGGTGGCAGGGGAGGCCCCGGGGGGCCGGGCCGGGGTCACAGGCCGCCAGGCGGATGTGGCCGAGGCTCTCAGCCGGGCAGGGAAGGAGCCGCACCGCCTGACGGGGCGTCCGCTTTGGGGGGCCGAGGGCGCTGTGCTGAACCCCGTGCTCTCCGTCGTCAGCGCCATGTCTCCCCCCACCCCCGAGGACTCCCCACGAGAGCCGGAGCCGGAGCCAAGAGCCAAGAAGAAAAAGAAGAGGAAGTGGCCGCAGCAGGAGGCCAGCATCCTGGCCCTCACCAGGGCTGGCCACAGGGCCCTACTGGCCGGCCAGAGCCAGGAGGCCCTGACCAGCTTCCAGAGGGCCTTCCTCCTGGCCTCCGAGGCCCCACGAGAAAGGGACAGCCCTGTCCTCCAGGCCTGTGCCTTCAACCTGGGGGCCGCCTACGTGGAGACCGGGGACCCGGCCCGGGGCCTCCCCCTGCTCCTGCGAGCCCAGCCTGAGGGGCAGGCACAGGGTGGGCGTCACGGCGACCAGTGTTTCAACGTGGCTCTGGCCTACCACGCCCTGGGGGACCTGCCTCAAGCTTTGGCCTGGTACCGCAAGGCCCTGGGCCACTACCAGCCACTCTGTGACCAGGGGCGAGCCCAGGCAAAAATGGGAGCCTGCTACCGGGCTCTGGGGCGGCCCGCGCCAGCGGCCCACTGCCTGCAGGAGGCGAGCCGGGCCTACGCGCAGGCCGGGCAGCCGCGGGCTGCGGCCCTGGCGCTGGGGGCCGCGGCCGGCTGCATGCTGAGCAGCGGGCAGCACGGGGTTGGCGAGGTGGTGCGGGCGCTGCAGGAAAGCCGGAGGCTCGCGGAGAGGAGCGCCGAGCGGGGGCTGCTGGGTGAGGCCTTCGGGGTGCGGGGCCGTCCAGACCTGGCGACACTCTGAGAGGCGGGGTGGAAGAGGGGGCCTTTCTGAGGGCCGGGGAAGGGGCCGCTGGGCCTTGGGAGCGTGGGACGGGGGCTGCACCGGGGCGGCCTCGGCCGCATCCGCCCGGCTACGCGTGACCCTGGCCCGGCCCCGCAGGCCGGCTGTACAACGACCTGGGCCTGAGCTACTCGCAGCTCCGGCTGTTCCCGCTGGCGGCGGAGGCCTTCTTGCAGGCGCTGCCCCTGTGCCGGGGGCCGGGAGAGGCGGCCACGGTGCTGGGGAACCTCGGGACGGCCCACAACGCCCTTGGCGACTACCGGGAGGCCCAAGAGTTCCACCGGAAGGCGGCGGCCTTGCACGGTGCGTGCCACGGCCTGGGGAATCCGGCCGGGGCCGAGGGGCTCAGAGGGGGTCCGGCAGGGGCCCCAAGGCTGAAGAGTGGCTGGAACTTTAGGACTGGCTATGGGGCTGGGGATGCAGGAAGTGGGTGGCCAGGCAGGGCAGAGGGTGCTGGGCCCAGAGGCTGAGGCCTGGGGCTGGGAGGGCGGCAGCGGGCGGAGGGCGAGCCGTTCACGCCTGCCTTGCCCACTGCACAGGGAGGCTGCCTGGCTCGGGCTGGCGGGGGTTGGGGGAGGGGGCTTTCAGGCCCAAGGTCAGGGCTGGGAGGCGCTGGCTGTCGGGAGTCCGGGCCTCTGCCGCATCTGGAGGGGTGCCTGAGCCCCCCGCCTCGGCCGTTGGGGCAGGGCCCTGACGCCAGGGTCCCTGTTGGGGTGGGCGGCTCTGTCGTCAGGCTCTGCGGGGCAGCGGCGGGAGCAGGGCCGCAGCTTCGGCAGCCTGGCCTTCGCGCTGAGCCAGCTGGGGGACCACGAGGCCGCCAGGGACAGCTACCTGCATGCTCTGCAGGCCGCCCAGGACGCAGGTGCGTGTGAGGCGTTAGCGGGTGGCGGGGTGCGGAAGGCCGAGGGTCCTTGGGCCGGTGGAGAAGCGGACGGGGTGGGGGAGGGGAGTGCCTCCGGAGGGAGGGCCAGTGGGGCAGGAGGCACGAAGACCGCCCCGCTCTCCCCAGGGGACACGAAGGGGCAGTGGCAAGCCTGCGAGGGTCTGGGGGCCGCGGCAGCCAGACTGGGGCAGCATGCTCAGGCCTTGGAGTACTACAAGGACGCGCTGGCCCGGTGCCAGGTGAGGCCCCGTCAGGAGACCCGGCTCCTCCGGCCAGGCCCCCAGCCTTGGCCGCCAACGCTCCGGCCGCCGCCGAACACGCACTCATTAAGCACACGTTGGGCACATTGGATGCTGGAGCCCAGGGCCCTAGCGAGCGAGCGCCCCTCCGTCTGTCTCTGTCCTTGGTGCTGGGCAGGGCCCGGCAAAGGCAAGGGATGGGCGAGCGGGAAGGAAGACAGAGCCTCCCTCCCCCGGGGTCTCCCCGCCCCACCCGCAGGTCCCCGGAAGCCAAAGCACTGACCTCCCTGAACACTGCTTCCCTCCCTCTCCCCAGGAGCCGGGTCCCGCGAGAGAGCGGCTGGTGGCCAAGCTGGCGGACGCCATGAGGACCCACTTGGCTCGGGGTGGGCTGGTCCCGGCTCAGAGCCTGGTGAGCCGCCCGCCGAGACTGGGAGCGGGCTGGGTGGACAGCCTGGAGGAGGCGGGTCGCGCGAGCAGAGCCGGCGCCCTCAGGATGCTGGCCTGACCCCTCTCCCCTGCTCATCTGCCCTGGGCCAGCATATGGGACACCTACCGCCTTCCCGGGGCCACTCGGGCTGCGAGGTGGGCGGGGCATGGTGGCACGTGCCCCCCACTAGGGCTGTGCCAGGGCCCCGCTGACAGCTAACTAGCTCAGTGAGGCCAAGGGGTGCAAGCCAGGGCCCCAGTCAACACCCGGGAGACGGAGTTTAAGTCCTTGGCTGCAGTTCCCGAATGCGCCACAGGATGGGGGTAGTGCTCCAAGGAAGTCCCCCCCCCCACCCCAGCTTTGGCCGGGGCTCTGTGGGTCTCCAGAGGACCCCTCCCCGCGCGGCCTCACCTCTGTCCTGCTCCCAGCCTCTCGACCGGTCAGTGTCCCTCGCTCACGCCTCGCTCACCCCTCAGGGATCCTCCCAACCCAGGAGCTGACACATTTTCGTATTTATTATAGGTATTTAGTAGGTTGTACGGATTCTCTTATTTTAAAGACCAGGACGCCCTACTTAGAATTTGCAAATAAAATTAAATTGGCCTGATGCTGGGAGAGGACAGGGTTGGGGGTCAGTGGACCTGGGTTCCACCAAGGGTTGGCCACCAGCCCTCTGCGACTTTGCTCCTGGGGGCCCCAGGCAGGGTGGGGCGGCGGTCAGGTCTGGCCACTTCTGATGTCCGTGAGCTGTGCTCTACGTGACGGCCACCAGTAGGGCCTAACAGAGCAAAGGGCCTCGCCCCAGGACTCCACCCGTGGCCGGTTTGCCTGTCTCTCCGTCCCTCGGTGTGTCAGAGGGGACGTACTCACACGTCCACAGCCATTCTTCTCAGACTGGCCCCCTTTACTCCCCTTCATCCCCAGACCTCAGCTCCGGGGCGGCCTCCGGTGCCAGGGGCAGCCTGCCCAGCGGGGGCGGGAAGGGGCCCAGCGGAAGGACGGCACAGGTGAGCGGGGCTGCCCAGGGTCGGGAGGTGTTGCAGCTGTGACCTCACAGCTGCCCCCAGGGAGGAGGGGGCCTGGCCGAGTGCTCTGCCCGTCCCCTGCCCCCACAGGTTTCCCAGGAGCTGGGAAGAGGACGAGGAGGCTCTCGGGGGGCCAGAGGAAGAGGGCGCCCCGGCGGCTCGGGGGCCAGGCTGGCTTGCGCGGAGGCTGGAGCGTGAGTAAGCGTGGGCTGTCCCAGCCAAGGGGGACACCCTCCCCACACCCTGCCTCCCCCCCACTTCTGCTCCTCTCTCAAGACCCTGGCCCATTTTCCCTGAACCTTTAATGAGTCATCACTTCCGCCTTGCCTCCATGGCTTCCCTAACTTCTAGAACTTTCCATCTGCGAGCACCAGCGTTCATGGGGGCGCACTGCATGCCAGGGAGCTTGACGTTCGGTCCCCCCCCACCCCCGCAAAGGCATCAGCCCCGCTGGCTCGATCTCACTGTCTTCTTTGCAGTGCGTTTCCTTCCGGGCTCCCGGAAGTGGTCCCCACGCCAGGCGGCCGTCGGCCGGCCGGGCTCGCCCAAGACCTGCCCGTGCGGGGCCTCGTGCGTGCTGCACCCTCCGTGCTCCGTGACCGGCAGGCCCCCCGGCACCCGCCCTGCTTGTCCTCCCAACGGGGTCTCTTTTACCACGGTGGTTCTCGGTTCAGAGGTCCGCCACGAATGTGTCTGCCCTTCCTCCTCCAGGCCAGGCCCCGGGGCCATCTCATCTCCCATTTGGAGGCCAAGGTCTGGTATCCAGTGGCCTCAGGTCAGCAGGTGGGTCCCAAAGGGACCTGGGAGGCCTGGAGGATGGATAAAGGCAGTAGGAGAGGGCGTGGCCTTGGACGATTTAATGCGGGGGAGATGATCCCTGTTCAGGCGGGGAAAGGTGTGGTCTGGGCTTGGGGACAGACAGCCTCAGCCTCTGTCTCTGCCCTCGCTCTGTTCTGGACGCCGGGGTGAGGCCCCGCCTCATGCACGCCAGACTGCAGGCCCCAGAGAAAGGGAGCTTCCTCCCCACTGCCTTACAGCCTGGCGGCAGAGGCGGGGGCGGGACAGGGTGACCGGAGCTGGGCCAGCGGGCTGCCTCTGCTCTTTCCACAGCCTCTCCCCGCACCGAGCTCCGCCCCGCCTCCTTCAGACCCTCCCCACAGCCCAGGGCCGGCAGCCGCAGGGACCCGCGGAGACCCACAGCATCCGGCTTCTGCACGATCACGTGACCTCCTGCTGGCCGCAGCCCTGGCCGCGTGGTACCTTCCCAAAACTCAACACACCGAGGGGTTTAGGGGACCCAGCCTCTTTCAGGGTCCAGCGCTGTGCGGACATAGGACACAGCGCCATCAGCAGGCTGGGCAGGTGTTTTGCAGTCTTGGCCCTAAGGCTCTTTGTTCCTTGCTGGTGTTTTGGGACTCAGTAGGCAAAAGAACAAAGGAAAATGGATGGTGAATCTCCCCTTTTCTTTCTGGACCAAACCTCAGGATCCTAGGGCCCTTGCGGGTTCTGCAGACTATGACTCCTCAGCCAGGAGGCTTTGGCGTTGGTGACTCTCGCCAGGGTGTGCCCCCGCCCTGCCTTCTTAGGCGGGAAATGGGTGGTAATCCACGTGCACCAAGAGATGCACCCCACCTGCTCCCTGAACCCCAGCAGAGGCCCGCAGCCCACAGGACGACGGCTGCCGGCAGCCACGAGCACAGTGAGATTGTGAAGTCTGCCTCCTGCACACTCGGCTTGGGCCACGTGGTGTCCCACGTGCTTCGCGAGTGTCTTCTCCCCGGATCCCTGCAGTGGACGAAACCCCTGGCACAGTGGAGGACGAGAAGGCATGGAAGCTTGGCGTGTCCTCCCAGCCCGCGGGGCCGGTGAGCCCAGCCTGAATCGAAGCTAGGCAGCAAGTCCCCTCCGCGACACCGCGCACGTCCACTCTCCTCGTGAAGCCACCGCTGGCCAAGGGGCGCCTGCGTTTGCTGCCGAGTGTGTCTATGGTCGTACGTGTCATTGTAACTTAATTATGTATACAAATTGGTGAGCCGAGCGTGTGAAAACGAGCACTGTTTCTATGAAAACTAAGTTAAACCCTTAGAAGACCTGCTTAATGTGAGTCACTTAAAAACTTGTTGACTTAGATGCGAGCGAGATTATTACACATTGGGAGAAAGTCATAAAAATAGAGATGAATTTTGCACTCGGGTTGCCGTTTATTCCTTCTTCCACCTGAAAACAGCAAGCTGCAAATGGCAGTCATACCCAGCTGGTGAGGTTTATGGAAAGAAGATGGAGAACTAAGCCATCAGCCCCATCCTCAGAGAACAGAGGCTGACCACTTCGGCAGATGGCAATTATATATATTTTTATAATTTTAGGCAAGGCAACCCTTGGTTGACCTCACAGATTGAAAGGAACTTGTCAGCTTACAATCCCTTATTTTTTATTTTTTACGCCTATAGCACCTGGCCTTCCTAGGTGGTCTCCCATCCAAGTACTAACTAGGCCTAACCCGGCTTAGCTACTGAGATCGGACGGGATCAGGCTTGTTCAGGGTGGCCTGGCCATAGAGTGTATTTTTTGTTTTAAATTGAAATAAGATAATCCACCCCTGATCGTGTCAGGTAAGAGGGCTTCTGCTGTGCTGTGAACTACCTCGCAATGAGATTTTGAGGATCATTAAAATATATGTAGAGGACCTACTATGTGCCAGGCATGGAGGCAGGTGCTGGGGATGCAGCTCTTAACCTTCCTTATAAAAATGGGGTGTCTTATCTTGTCAGCTATTCAAGATATCTGGACTAAGTTGCAGGTTCCCCAACTGTAACAAAAGCCAATACGATGGCTTTTAACTTTAATCTAATACTGTCCCATGTAAGCAGCTCGGGGCTGTCACAGTGGCTTCGGGAGCCAGGCAGGATGCTCTCCCATCCTCAACCCAGGGTCTCCATCTCAAGGCCATTCCGGCTCCAGCCTAATACCCTTATGCCAGGTAGTAAGAAGAAAAGAGGAAGTGTTTAAAGGAGATGACCTGGCAGTTGCATATATCATTTCTGCTCACATCTCATTGGCCAGAGTTTAGTCACGTGTGCATGCCTAGCTGCTGCAAGGGAGACTGTTTAGCTGGGTAGCCGCATGACCAGATAAAACTCAGGGGTTCTGTTACAAAAGGAAGAAAGGAGAATGGATTTTGAGTAGCAGCATCTGCCACACAGGAGTATGGCCAACACAATACCAACCATCACTGCCTCTACCATTTAGTGACTGTATTATCTCAGGAAAACAACTTGACTTCTCTCTGCCACTCGATTTTCCCATCTGTAACATGAGGATAAGAGCATATAACAGGACTGACAGGATTAATTTAGGTAATACAGGTAAAGCATCTGGAGCTCAGCTGGTGCTCAGTCCACGTGCTTTTACCAAAGGGCGGATGGGAGCAAGGCGCCTCAGAACAGGCGGAAACGTGAGGCGAAAGGTGAACGCCCCCGGGACGCACCGGGACCCGGGCCTAGAGGAGCGCGCCGGCCAGAGGCCGGAACCCGCGCACCGCACCGCGCGCAGGAGCCGGCCGGCGCTTCCGGCGGGGCGGCCCTGCCCCGCCTCTCGGGGGCGGAGCGAAGCGCCGCGCATGCGCCGGCGGCAGGGGGCGCGTTCCGCGAGAGTTGCATGTCGTCGCTGCGGTCGCTGCTGGGGCTCGGGCTGCTGGTGGCGGGCTCACGCCTGTCCCGCGTCACTGCCCAGGCTGACGCCTGCCGTGCGGGTCCCAGCTGGTGGGGGCCGCAGCGGCTGATGTCGGGTGGCCGCGGGGATCCAGAGGTCATGGCGAGCACGGCGGTGAAGTACCTAAGGTAGGCGGGGCTCCGGGCGGGCTTGGGCTTGGGCGGACGGCCCTCCCCACCGGGCGGGACCGGGGACACAGTGCCGCCCGCGGCCGAGCCCCGAAGCCTCGGGGCTCAGGCGATGGGTTTGCTCAGCCAGGAGGAGGCCCAGGCCGTGGACGAGGAGCTGTTTAACGAGTACCAGTTCAGCGTGGACCAACTTATGGAGCTGGCTGGGCTGAGCTGTGCCACAGCCATTGCCAAGGTCGGTGGCCCAACTCTCCACCTGGCTCCCTGGCCTAAGCGCAGAGGGGAGCGGGAGGGACAGCTGGGCCAAGCCTGCACTGTTACTGCCCAAAGCTGCTCTGAACCCCCTCTGTCTCTGCCTTCAGGCATATCCCCCCACGTCCATGTCCAGGAGCCCCCCTACTGTCCTGGTCATCTGTGGCCCCGGGAATAATGGAGGAGATGGCCTGGTCTGTGCTCGACACCTCAAACTCTTTGTGAGTATGTGGGAAGAAGGGCTGTGGGCGAGAGTGGTTGGATCCCAGACTTGGGCTGGAATCACCCCTTTCCTTTCCTCCTAGGGCTACCAGCCAACCATCTATTACCCCAAAAGGCCTAACAAGCCACTCTTCACTGGCCTGGTGACCCAGTGTCAGAAAATGGACATCCCTTTCCTTGGTGAGATGCCCCCAGAGGTAAGCGTCCAGTTCCGTGCCCTCCGCAGTAACTGGCATTCGCTTCCTTGAGCTTGCAGGCTGAGCTCCTCTGCGTATCATCCTTAGAGGAAACCTTGGCGGGGCGGGACAGTGCCTGGCACAGGTGGTGCCTACGCTGCGCGGTTAGGAGGAGGAGGGGCCTCCTCCATCCCCCATCAGGCATGTCGCGTCCCCGCCCCACTTTGAGGCGGGAGGCGTCCTTTCCCCTACATCTCCCCGGGTCCTCCTTTCGCTGTTGTCACCTCCCCATCCAGAAAGCAGGAACACATCGTCCTAACACATCGTCCGCCCCTTGTGGGAGCCGAGGTGATGCGTGGATTTAGGATTGGGAAACTTGAAAACTTGGATTTCTAAAACCTTTTTAACACATCTTAAAGATGAAGGGACTGAGGGGCAGTGAAGGGAAGGGAGTAGTCCACAGTCACATACCAGGTCGTGGGAGAGCTGAGCCCAGAACCTGGCCCTCCTGGCCCTTGGTCTCAGGCTCCCCGACACTGTGGCTGCAATGGCAGGCAGGTGGGCCTCGGTGTCTGGACTCGTCAGACTGGCCTCAAGCAGGGACCAACTTGCACTTAACTCACGGCCTCAGAGTGCCATCTGAATGATAGATGGCACTCGACCTCCGACCCAGCGGGTGAGAGGAGGGTTTCAGGTCCCAGGGACAGGGCTACTTCTGAGGCTTGCGTGGGTGACTTTGGGAGGGACTGCGCTATGCTCCTCTCCGTACCCCGCACCCAAGAGAATGCTGCCCCAGCAGGAACTTGTTGGGAGGTGCTCAAGGGGTGGAGGAGACCTGTGCACCTGCAGGCTTTGACGCCTCCCCTTTTCCGGCTCCACCACAGCCCATGCTGATCGATGAGCTGTATGAGCTGGTGGTGGACGCCATCTTTGGCTTCAGCTTCAAGGGTGACGTTCGGGAGCCGTTCCGCAGCATCCTGAGCACCCTGAGCGGTGTCACTGTGCCCATTGCCAGCATCGACATTCCCTCAGGTGCTGGGTCCAGGAGGTGGGGGCTGGGGTCGGGGCCCCACTCTGTCCTGAGGCGAGTGCCTAGGAGTCTGATTCTTGGCTCAAGACTCAGGCCAAGTAGAAAGTGAGTCTTGGGGTGCAGAACACGGCTCTCTGGGTCCCACGACAGAGCGGGGTGCAGGATTCGGAGCACCCTTTCTGTGTGGCTCCAGGGATGCGAGGTCCCCAGGTGGGGCTGCAGGGCTGGGGGAGGGGACTCGGCAGGCCCGGCCACCCTCCCTGACACAGCCTCTTTCAGGGTGGGACGTGGAGAAGGGCAGCGCCGCAGGGATCCAGCCGGACCTGCTCATCTCCCTGACGGCACCCAAGAAGTCTGCCACCCAGTTCACCGGCCGCTACCACTACCTGGGGGGTCGTTTTGTGCCACCTGCTCTGGAAAAGAAGTACCAGCTGAATCTGCCCCCGTACCTCGACACCGAGTGTGTGTACCGTCTGCAGTGAAGGAGCGGGTGCTCCCCCAGAACTGGGGGGTCCTGGGGGACTCGCTGGCAGTGAAGGCTAATGGCTGGCGGATGCCAGAGTGACACTGGAGACAGTGTCCTCCCGCGGGGGAGGGGGCCTGGGCGCGAGGCTGCTGTGGTACTGGGGGCAATGAAGGTTGACTTTCAGATGCTTTTCTGAAAAAGGCTGCTCGGCGGTGTGCTTGTCCTTGTGTGCCACGTGATTCTCTCAGGGACGCGGCGGGGCTGGACAAGGGTCTCGGGCTTCCCCGCCACTTAGCAGGGCAGCAAGGCCGCAGGCGGTGAACGGGGGTTTCTTCAGAGGCCCCCGCGCAGACGCAGTTTGGATTCAGCCGAGCTGCGTTTATTCCACCGGTGGCAGTGCGGCCCAGTGCAGGCCGGGCCCCGCTCCCGCGGCGCGCCACACCCAGGCCTCCGCTCCCCGCTGCCCCGAGCAAGGCTGCCCCGCAGAGGGAGTCTGCGTCCCCGCCCCCACTGCCCTGGCACGCCTGTCCCTTGGCTGCCTGGCTCCTGTAGGCACTCGAGTCCACAGTCTCTGGGGGACAATGCCCGCCCCCTGAACGAAGGCACAGTGCTTGCACTCTGAGCAGACTGCTGTCCAGACGCAGGAGACGGGGTCAGCTCGGGTCTGAGGCTCCAACACCCAGAAAGACTCGCTCAGGCCCCAGAGCGGACCTGACCTCCAGTCTCCTCTGCTGCTGCTTTGCCCTCTGGACGGTGCTAATCCCCGCTCTCCCCCCCTCTACCCACTCCCCGCCTCCGCCTCTTGCCCCTGCTCTCTGCACCCCTGGTCCCGCAGTCCTCTTCATCCTTTACACACGAGACACCCCTCTCTTCCTCCTGACGCTGTCTTTTCTTGTTCCTGTCTTTCCTGCCTTTGCGTGCTCTGCTCTCTGCTTCCCTGGTGCCCCCACCAACAGCCTCGCCTTCATCCTCTGGGTTCAAGTCTCCCCCCTCCGCAGGCCCCTCCGCCACCTCCCCTCCCCCTGAGGTGCCCAATTCCTGATCCTCATGCTGCCTCCGCCGCTTCTTCCTTTTCCTGGGGAACTGGTCCCCGAGCTGCCCCGTCCCCACAGCCGCCTCCTCCCCGCTCCCTACCACTGCCCCCGCCCTGTCATCTGTGGCCACCTCCTGCCGGCTTTTCTTCTTGCTTTTCTTGTGCTTCTTGCTGCCCCGGCCAACACGCTCTGAGGGGCTCGCGTCCGCACCCCTCTTGGCTGTTGTCACCTCCTCCTCCTCCTCTCTCTTCTGTTTCTGTTTGAGGGGCTCGTGCTCAGGTGGCAGCTGAGGGACCCCAGGGTCCTGGCCTCTGAGCCGAGCCAGGAAGGCCTGCTCCTGCGCCTCCAGCCGGGCCAGCTTGGCCTTCATCGTGATGCCCAGACGGGCAGCCCTGAAACCGACGGGGCCCGAGTCAGGGGGTGTCAGGGCAACAGTCTGATTTTGAGACTGCGCAGGCAGCGGGGAGGGGACAGGCTGCTGTCGTCGAGCAGCCGAGAGCTGGGCAGACAGTGGGTCACAGGAAGTGGAAAAGACTGTCCTCAAGGGAGAGCCGGTGCCAGGGGGTCAGGGAGTGCCGAGGAGCCACGCAGGACCTACCTGTGTGCTGTCCGGCCCTCGCAGGCTTGGAGCAGCATCTCGTCAGTCAGACTGTGGGTGGGGAGAAGCCGGGCTGACCAACAGCTGGGGGGACAGCCCGACGTCTCCACCCCTCAAGCACCCCCCTGACAAGTTCCTGCTGGCGTGGCACTCCTGGGTGCAGGGCACAGAGACGAGCACAACGCAGTCCCACCGAAGTCACCCAGGCAAGCCCCAGACGTGGCCCTGTCCCCTGGGACCTGAAGCCCTCCTCCCACCCGCCCAGCCCTGAAACGGAGTCTCACATCTGTGGCGGGCGGGACCCCTGGCTGTCGTCATCACTGCAGCTTTCCAAGTGCTCGTCCGGCTTCTCCCCACCTGAAGTCAGCGTGGCCTTCTAGGAGGGATTGTGGGGGGGACAAGGCCCGCTCAGCACCACAGCCACAGGTGCAAATCTGCAGCCCCATCGCTCCCTGCAGCCCACAGGTGTGCCAAACGGCACACCTGAACTTGGGCAAGAGGTGGGCTGTAGGGGCGGGGGCCAGTCCTGGCCTCCCTGGCTCACAGCTAGCTAGCGGGCGGAGCAAGCGGGGAGGTGCTCTGGGCCGTCAGGTCTTCAGGGTGGGGCACGTGCCCCTGGTGGGTATCCTGGTGCCAGCCACTGATGATGAAGATGGCACCTCCCCCTCCACACCCCAAACCTATGCACAGTCCTTTATTTGGCCAGATCAATGGGGAACGTACTATGGGCCAAGAACTCCAGACACGGGGAAAAAGAATGATGTGGGTCCGGTCCAGGCAGAACCTACTTGGCGAGGGGGACAGAGAGCGGGGGAACACAGGAGTGAGCATGAAGCTTGCCTGTGCGGGAGGGGTACCCGCCCAGGCGGCAGCTGAGCTCCGGAACACACACACTCGGCAGGTGAAGGATGAAAGGGAACAGAATGTCCCCGGCGGAGGGAACAGCACGTGCAAAGACTTGGAAGTGAAAGAACGCAGTCCTCTCAGAAGAACCCGATTCCATCTGGCCGAAGTGCAGCGGCCCTGAGAAGTGGCGGAGGACGGGACGAGGGGAGGTGGCAGGGCCAAGGCACAGAGGCCATGTGTGCCGGTCTGATAGGTCTGGACTGAGCCCGAGTCAAGGAGACGTCAGCGACACGGGGAGGTCGTGTGTCAGGACACTCGAAGCCTCGTGCGGGGTGGACTGGCTGCGCGGGGTGAGGCGGGAGGCCAGGGGCCTGCTCAGAGGATGCGCAAGACGTCAGGCTGGAGACGCTGCCGGTCGGGCGGAGGACGCGAAGGGGATCGGGGAGGCCTGCCAGGCGCCTCGTAGGGCCCAGCACTTACTAGGGCAGCACCAGCTGGGAGCGCCCTTCCACTGGCGGGCCAGCTGAGGCCTGGCTTCCAGTCCTGTCTGCCCTGACTAGCCAGCTGTGGGCTCTCAGCCAAGCCCCTCTCCTCCCTTTTGGCCACATCTGCAAAATAAGGAGCTGAGCAAGGTCCTCTCAGCTCTCCTCTGCTTCCAAGTGCTTTGAACTGGGTGTCCCTGCCCCGCCCCTCTGGTAGCCATGCCCTACCCCGCCCGCCACCCCCACACCCCATTGCTGCCACCTCTGCTGACCCCAGGGTCCCGGCAACCTGAAGATTTCCATTTTTGCTGAGGAGCTGGGCAGTCTGATTAAGCACCAGCAAGGCCGGTCACAGGACCCCGCGATGTTAGGGCAGCCCCGAGAACAGGAAGGGCATGCAAGGCAATTGTTTGGGCCCCAGAGGAGACCAGAGGAAGGAAAAAGGACCGAGCCCCCTGCCCCCACTACCTTCACAAACTTCTGATACAGCACGTTGGGCCCGGGATGACTTCGACGGGTGGTCTCCTTAGGAAGGCGCCTCAGCTGTACCCCGTCCTGTGGGAAAGCGTGGTGAGCGGGTGACGTGCCACGGCTCCACCGCTCCCACCCGTCCCCAGGCCCTCGCGTCCAGGTACCCGCCTACGACAGCCACACCTGCCCGGTCTCCACCACCAAGCTGGCTGCCGTCCGGTTGAAGAGCTCACTCCACCAGTGGTCTGTGAACTCCCTGGCAGGGTCGTGTCCCACCTGCCAGAGGAAGAAGTATGAACTCTGAGGACCTGCCTCCCCGTCCCCGAGGGCCCCCCCCCACTCACACCGCCGTCTTACCCCATGGGTGTCCTGCTTCAGCGTCACCCTGAGGGCCTGGGTGATGCCATTCTCCTTCCGGCCTAGGCCTTTGCCTGCATTAGTCAGAGTGTGACCCGGCTTGTTCTGCCTGCCCCGGGTCCTCCCCCACCCCCACATGCCACTGCTTGCCACCCTGCACACCTAGCAAAGGGCAAGCGCCGTCCCTCTGGGAAGCCCTCCCAGTCCCGTCCTTCCCGGAGCCTGGGCACACAGCCCCCTGCCCTGGTCTGAGCCAGGCGGCTCCGCCTTCGTAATTCTTTCGTGATGGAGGTCTCTTCCCCACCGCCCCCAGTCCTCCCGTCCACTTCTTTCTTTCTACCCATCGTCAAATCTCTCCCTCTTCTCGCCTTTTCTGGAAAAGCCAGAAATTTCCTTGTGCATATTTCCCTTGTCCTAGCTTTTCCTCCTCGGCTGAATGGACTGCAGAGGGTCATTCAGGATGATGCCCTCGGGCAGAGGCAGGCGGGGATGCCGAGGGGAGGGTGCCCTCGGGGGTCACCTCGAGTCCATCCATGCTTTAGCAGCTGCTCCTCGGCAAACTTCATCCCACGACTCTTGACCTCGGGGGTGACACTCATGGTGAGAAAAAAAGTCACTGCCCTCGGTTCCTCACCAGAAAAGAAGAGGTCACTGTCATCCCCCTACGAGGAAAGGAGAGAGGGCTCAGATCACCCATCGAATCCATCCCGACTGTTCTCATGTGAATCCTACCTCCACCCGAGAGAGATGGAGGAAGAGGCCTGTCCTTGGGGGCTCCCATCTGACGACAGAGAGACCAACATCGGCGTGTTGAATGTTACTTTAATAAAGCGCACACTTATGGGGAGCTCACCACATGCCAGTCTGTGACGAGTTCCTGCCCTCTACATCCAGGAAGGTATTATTATCCCTACTTTACAAATGAGGAAACTAAGGCCGAAAGAGGTTAGGCGACTTGCTCAAGGTCACGCAGCAAACCGAGGCAGCTTGTCTGCGGAGTCACCACCACCCAGGACCACCTCCCACGGTCAATCACCATGTAATAAAGCAATGAGATGCTCGTTAACCTGGGTTATAAGACAACAGTACTTAACAGAGCCCCCATGCTACACCCACGCCCTGGCGTGTACACTGTCCTCCCAGTGTGGGGTGGGGGCCGACCCGCCACTTCCTGGCTGCCCATCTTGGAGCATCCCTCTTGAAATTGTCCCACTTAGGAAGGGCACCCTTAATGAAAATTTAACGCATAACAGATGGATCACACAGTCCCGCATGGGAGAAGTCGATCCTGGCACAGTCTTATGCTTCCCGGTTCATGGACGGGGGACAACTACTCAATGCCGGCCTGTTGTTAATCGCTTCACACAGATTATCCACCCCCACCCCCCACAACCCTATCAGGAGCTGGTGTTACTGTACTTCACAAGCAAAGAAATGGCACTGAGAGGTTTAGTTACTTGCCCCAATCAAACCAAACGACTGGCGAGCAGTGGATGGCGGACCTCAGGCATTCGAGAGCCGGCGTCCTTACCCACTACACTTAGCGTCGTCCGGCTCGGAGCTTCCTGCTGCGTCTTACCACGGCCCAGCCCTCGTGGCAGGAATCCGAGACAACACGCCCAGAGGGCAGAGACCGGCCTCACCTCCTGGCCGCAGCGCACTTCGCGCGGCGCCAGGAATCGAGAGCGTTCGGCCGTTTGCTGAACCACACGACCGAGGTGGGAACTGCCGTGCCGGGCTTAGCGGGGCACCCGCGGCCGGAGCAACCAGGTCCCGCTGTGCGCCGCAGGCGTTACGGGGGGCTGCGAGCACACTCCCCGGAACTGTCTCCTCCCAGCCAACCTGAGTTTCAGGGACGTTTTCCGGCGAAGTGGCCCTGGGAGTGTGCCACTTCTGCCTCTTATCCAAAGAAATCCAAAACACTTCTCACAGCGGCTCTGAAGAGCCGGCTACACTCTCCCAGGCTCCTCCTCGTGGGACCTAGATCCCGGCCCTCCGGCCGCACTTATCTTTAACTTGGGGAAAACTACTCTTCTGAGCCCGGGCTCCTACTGCCACCACTCAGGGGACAGCAGCCCCTTACCTTCACGACCGGGCGCGCTCCGCGGGAACACGAGCCAGGTCCGACCTGGGCGCCGCCATCTTCCCGGAAGTGACGGTAGGCCCTTCTAGGCGGTTGAAACCATAGAGACGTAGACAAGAACCAAAGTTCCGGTCCTCCCAGTAGAATGTGCGGACTGGGCCCACTTGCCTGTATGGTTGCCATAGGAACGCAGCCCCAGAGCACGCCGGTCCTGGAGGTTCCAGAGGTGTTCGGCTTACTGCCTCCTTGCAGGCCCGAGCAGCTGAGGCTTGATACTAACTGGCCGGCTCTAGGTGCTGAAATCAGCTTGGGCCCCACACTGAGCCAGCCCCAGGGCACAGACATTTCTCCAAGACGGACATCAGATGGCCAATAGGCGTGAAAAGATGCTCAACATCACTAATCATCAGAGACGTGCAAATTAAAAGCACAATGAGGTATTATCTCACACCAGTCAGAATGGCCCGGATAAATCAAAAAAAAAGGACAAGGGTTGGAGAAAAGGGAGCCCTCCTGCACTGTTGGTGGGATGGCAAGTGGGTGCAGCCCCTGTGGAGAACAGTAATAGAGTCCTCAAAAAACTAAAAATAAAACTACCTCATGACCCAGCAATTGCACTTCTGCCTCTTATCCAAAGAAATCCAAAACACTAATTAGAAAAGATACATGCATCGCTATGTTCATTGTGGCATTACTTGTAATAGCCAAGATATGAAAGCCACCTAAGTGCCCAACAATAGATGATGGGATAAAGAAGTGGCACATTTTACGATGGAGCATTTCCCTTGGCACAAGTGCCACAGATAGAAAAATGCTTTGAGAACCGGGGCTCCCTCCTTCTAAACTAGAGCTTAGATAATCACGCAGAAAGCAAGAGCCTGAAGGACGTCTGGGAGCTGGGAGGTCTCTGCTAGGGCATTTTCATCTCCGAGCATCCTCCGCCCCAGACACGTGGCGCTGCCGCAGCCCTTCCCAGCGGGGGAGCTGGGAGCCGAGCCCGCACTGGGCAGCGGCAGTCAGCGCCGGCGACGCAGTCTTCTTGCGCCACCTTCTGGCGATATGATGTATTACGTGGTATTGAAATCACGACCAAAAGATTCATACACGTAATATACATAAATGTATACAGACCAAAAGATTCATGCACGTAATACACATACATGTACGCAGATGTCTTGAAAGTTTGAAGAATAGATGACAAAATGTTAAAAGTGATTTTCTCTATTTGGCGTTTCTGAGTGTGGGGGACCTGTTCCACACTGGGGTAGAGTAGCCATAGGACCTTGAAAAAGTCACCAATCTTCTCACGACATCAGGTCCCTCGTCCATGAACCGGGAAGCATAAGACTGTGCCAGGATCCACTTCTCCCATGCGGAAGAATGCAAGATGCGGCTCGCTGTGCTGGTTTACATTATTCAAAATCTGGTCTGAGAGTGGTCACCAGTTTTGATACTTGCGAATCTTCTCCCCTCTGAGTTTAAGTTTGACCAGCGTGAGACTGGGCGTGCGTCTGTACCAACGTGTCAGACGGGCCTGGACCGGTCAGGATGACACTGCAGGCAGGGTGTGCCAGGCGAGAGCCTCGTGGCAGGCAGGGCTTCAACATGAGGACAGGGCTCCAGGTGTCAGCACGGGTGGCTGAACAGTGCACTTGCGTGTAGCAGTGAGCTGACCGTGACAAATGGAATGAAAGGTGACGTGATCGTTAATGAGTAAAATGCAATCGTGAGGTCTTAGCGACCTTGCCAAGAGTGTCTAGACACTATTCCCTGCACTTCCCATTGAGACAGGCAGAGTGCGGGGCGGAGCACGTCACGGTGTCAGGAACGTCACACGGCCATTTACTTGTTCGTCACACGGCTCTCTGAACACAGGGGCCCTTCAGGAGAGAAGGACTTCGGAGAAGCGCCGCCCCCCACCCCCAGGCCCTCAGAACAGAGATGGGTACGGACCTGAACGCTTGCCAGTTGAGATGAGGACGGCACGACGTCCCATTCCTTCGCGCCCCTTCGGAGCCAGGAGGAGGCTGCTGGGGCAGCTGGCCAACCCCTTCCTCTAGACATTCACGTCTGGTTTCCAGGTTCTGACCAGTGCCGACGTGAGGTCCACTTCTCGAGAGCCACAAACGAAGGGGCTGGAATGACCACCAGGGACCGAGCTCCCTCCAGGACTCCTGGGCCGGGCAGGGCAATGCCAGGTGAGGCCTGGTGCCCTGTCAGGGCCCCCCAGGGGACCCGAGGCTCGGTGGTGACATCCCCCTGCTCTCCGCGGAGATGGAGGCTTCTTCCGCTCCCCCCTTCCTTCCCTCTTCTCCGCGGCTGCTGCAGACTGCCAGGGACACCCCACTGGTCACCCTCGCTGTACAGAGGGGCCTCCGTTCTTAGAGGCATGGCTAATGTGAGGACCAGTGCACCTCCTCTCTTTCCCACCCTACTCTCCCCAACTGTAGCTGTGTTTCAACTTGAATCAACCACAGAACAACGAACAGAACTCATCATGAGCTTTTCCCTGGGTAGGAAGCTGAGCCCGCACCCTGCCCAGTGGCCCACGGGGCAGGCGCGGTGCCCTTCTGATCACGGAGCCTGCAGCTCCCAGAGGTTGGCGTCGGGCTCACGCGGGGTTTCGAGGTTGGCATCTGGCTGGACAGGCTTCCTCCCACAGCCCACGTGGCCTCGAGCCCAGGCCTCAGGGCGGCAGCCCCAAAGGGTGAGCACCCCATCTCCTCTTCCTTCCGGCCGTGGCTGCGTGCACAGGGCAAAGGCTGTTCAGGGCAGTGAGGCCTCCTGAGTAGGTGTCCCCCACATGGCCCTGCAGTGCAGCCAGGACCCACCCCCACGACACCCAGGCCTGGGCCTGAGGGAAAGGGGCGACCTGGGGTCTGAGAGCCAGCACAGGAGGACCCCGAAGTTGCCTGCAGCACCTCCAGGGAACTCTGCTGTGATGTGAAGTCACACCTACTTCCTCCTTGCTCTGCCCCCTAAAGCCCCTCACTGACAATCTCAGTAGTAAACTGGGATCATGCTGGTCATCTCCAGGGGTCAGGAAAACTAGCCGGCAGAAAGTGCCTGGAGGGCGTGAGCTCAGCCTGCGTGTCAGGGCCCCTGCCGGTCCTTCCTGAAGCTGCCTCGCCTGGCCAGCAGGCAGCCCGAGTGGCAAAGGCCTCTCTTCAGAAGGTGCCAGCCCAGCGACGAGGTGCGAACTCAGGCCTGGGCAGCCTCAGCCAATTCCTATGTCTATGTCCCAGTGTCTTGGGGGAAACCGAGAATGAAAGTGACCTCGGGCAAACTAAACGCAGCTCGGCCGCGCGCTGTGATCATTCCTAGTCTTATCCATCCGCAAAGCGTTCTTTCTGCTCGACCACTGAGTTCCAGGCTTGCCCCGGGCTGTGAGCCTGGGATGGCGGCAGGGCGGCTGCGGCGCCTTTAGACTGCCCCGTCTCTGCGGGAGGCTGTTTGTTGGAGTTGGGCGGAAGCCAATCAGATGCCCTGGATCAGAGTGTCCTGGCCCAGGAGACAGGCGGTCGTTTGTCTTCTGCTGGCCCTTGGGCTGGGAGGGGGAGGGAAGGGCTTAGGACCAGGGCTGGCGCGCACTGGGAAAGGTCAGCCAAGTTCGAGGGAGCGCCGTGGGGGTGGGCCCCCGAACTGCCTCTGGCCCCCGTGGAGACCTCGCTACCCCTCAGACTTGCAGTCCGCAGGGTCGCCGGGAAAGCGGCAGGTCCCAGGTCTGCGTCCGCAGCTGCGCCTGCGCGGTCCGGGCAGGCCCCGCCCCCTCCCGCCCGAGGCCCCGCCCATCCGGAAACGTGCGGTTCTAAACGCGCGAAAGTGCGGGTGCGGGGCGGCTCGGGGCGGGAAGAGGGGACGCAGAGCGAGTGGAAGCCCAGGACGCCGGGCAGGGCCGCTGCGGGGCGCGTCGCCTTCCGCCCGGGCAGCAAGCGCGGCGGGCGCGCGCTCGGCCCGGCGTCGGGAGGTGCGTCTCGCCGGGGGTGGCACGACGTGCGCATGCGCGTGTCCACGTGTGTGGAACTGTGCACTTTGTTACCTGTAAATGACACAATAGGGAGGTGTTGAAAATGAACTTACACTCCGCCAGGGGGTTACACTTCGGAAAGAACTTCCTCCGGAGGCGTGAGCTCCACCCGGCATGATCATCGCCCTGAGTGAGGAGGACGGACGTGCGGGGCTCGGGAGCAACCAAGATGCCCTCGGCCTCGGAGAGCTTCCCAAAGTCTTTCCATCCTCGGAACCCCCCATGTCCCTTCCCAGGGATGGCAAAGACCTCCTTGCCGCCCAATCCTCGTCTCCCCTGTTGCAATTCCAGCCTCTCGCGCCGTATGCAGAGCTGGCCTCCTCCCCGGCCTCACGCAAATCTCCTTAGAGCCTTGAAACTCCGAGTATGAGCGGACTGCGTCGCCGGCAGTTCTCTCCCCGTCACCCGTTCGGCTCTCCTTGGGGATGGCAGGTCCTGTTCTAAGCCCACCCCCACCCAGGCCCCTTTTTCCGGTGGCGTGTGCCAGCCTGTCCCGCGTCCCACATCCCCAGCTGTTGACATTTCGTTGCCATTACCCACAGGACAAAGAAAGGGCCCCTGTTGTTCAACAATGGGGGAACGACCGAGACAAAGGGAAATTGTGCTTCCGATGGGGTGGGGACAGAGAAGGACAGGACAGACAGATGGACAGACGGGGGACTTGACAGAGGGGTCAGGTTTCTTGAAGCGGCCAGAGGTCCCGAAAGACCTCTGGCTCCCACCTTGGGAGCCTCTTCCAGTGGGCGATGCACACCCAGGCACCGGGGGGCAGAGGTGAGGACTGCGGTGGGGCAGGAGGGGGGAGGGGTACTCCTCAGATAAGGCCCATAAGGAAAATGGAGGCAGTGGAGCTTGAGGGCTGTGGGTCTTCAGCCTCGTCTGTAGTCTATCCCCACGCCCATTGGTCCGACATCCTCATAGCGCTAATCAATCCACCGTTCTCTGGTCCATGAGCGTCTGGGAGACGCACCCCACTCTCTGCAGCCTTCCAGGTGATCATACCTGGTTGCCTCCTTTACTCCCTATCCCTTCTTGGGCCCCCACCCCTCATCCCAAGCCCAGCATCTCTCCCTGAGCCCAGGACAGTAAGCACTGCAGATACAGTGCCTGGTCACAGGGCTGGACACCCGTCACTTAGCCTGCTCAGTGGACAGATGGGTGGCAGAGTTCTTGGCACCTCGGCCGCTTCTGTGAGCTCAGGGCAGAAACCTTTCCACAAAAGCGCAGAAGGAGCACCTGTACTGACCAGGTGTGTTCACGTCCGGCTCTCGGGTCCCCGGACCTCCCAGGGGCCCATGCGACACCTTCACCAGGAACCCCTTCCTCCAGCAGGACAGAAAGCTGCCCGTCACCGCTCCCTCCACCTCTGCGAGGAAACCAGCTTCTAACAGGTAGGCATGGAGCTGCTGGCCTCTCGTTCTCTACAAGGGGTGTGGAGCTGTGTGTGCACCTGTGTGCATTGAAATAGGAGTGCAAGCCTCACCATCAGATCTGGATTCAAACCCCGGCAAACCCCTCCTCTTACAAGCTGTTTGGCCTCACTCGAGTTTACTAACACGTGTCTGAGTGTGTATAGATTGGGGTTCGTGATGGGTCCTGCCTGGTAGGATTGCTGAGAAGTCATATAAAAGTATATGCATAAAGTGTTTAGCAGTGTCTCAGGCACATTAAACTCCAAGCTGGTCGGTGCCGGCTGGGACGGGTACATGAGTGAGAGAGCTAGTTCTGTCCAGGAGGACCTGGCGAGCACTGGCTCCCCCACTCACGTCCCTGTCCCGGATGCGAGCCTTTCTAACCATCGGGAATCCGGTTTGTGCCTGACCCCCGTTTCTCCTGCAGCAAGGTCGTCTTTGCAAGAAGATGGAGCTCAGCTCCTTAGCTTTCTGACTCCTCAGTGTTCCCCAGGAGTCCTGTAAGCTCAGCCATTCACACACACACACGCGCACGCGCACACACACATGCACACACAGCGCCCACTGCCGGAACCTGTGCTGAGAGTTGCGGGAATGAGCTGACGCGTGCACAGCCTTTGCCGCGCTCCAGGTACCATTTTGAGCAGTTTACGTGTATTATCTTCATCAGATCCTCACAACTACCACATTTTACTGATGAGGACATGGGGGCAGAGAAATGATAAGTAACTTGTTCAAAGTCATGCAGTTAGGAAGTGGAGGAATAGAATTTTAAAAATGAATGAAACTAGGTTAAGGGGTCCTCAGTTTAAAAAAACGGTCAAGCTGGTGAAGAAGAGATACAATAAAGGGGAAATCATCACTGAAATAGACAATCCTGCTTGATATCTTTTTTATAACTTTATCATTTTATACTTTATAACTACTGGAAACCTACGACATAGCGACATAGTTTATGTATGAATTTGTATTACTTTCCAATTCAAACTGTTAACTTAGTTGCTAATAAAACCACTTCTAAGGAAAAAAAGTCCCCAGCCCAGCGCAGTGGGGGAACCTGGCCACACTGTGGCCAAGCGGGGAAGAGGGAAGGCTTCCCAGGGGAGGTGAGACCCGAGGTCCAACATGCCTGGGCGCGGGGTGGGGGTAAGGTGGAGGTGTGGCCAGAGGCTGGGTCAGATGGCTCTGGAAGATGCCGTCAGGCCACTGGGCTTTATCCTCAGGGCCAGCGAGAGCCACTGGTTTAAGCAGGAGTGACAAGGTCATGTGCACTCCGGCTTCAGATGGGAATGGGTGTTGGGAGGGTACAAACTGGAGCTGGCAATCCAGATGGCCAGACCTGGGAAGTGGCACTTGTGGTGAGAAGGGGTGAGGCAGGGGAGGTGCCAAATCAGGACCCGCTGCCTGCAGTGGTGGCAGGGGCAGAGGGAGGCCGGTACTCCTGACCCCTCCCCCATCACCTTCCTTTTGCCACCAACGTAAGCCCCTTTTCCTGCACCCATGGCTTCCAGCTGGACAGTTCCCTCCGAGAGGTCCCTGGTGGGAGTTCTCCAACCCTGCTCCCTGCCCCGCCCCCATTTCCTCAGTCCCGCAGACGCAGCTGGGCCGACTCCCGTCATGCCAGGCTGGCTCAGTATCCCCTCACTCTGCCTCCTCCTCCTCCCTTGGGCCTTCACCATCTTCCACAAAGCCCTGGGGGACCCAGGTAAGACCTCGGTGCCGCCCAGAATCTGAACAGCGGGAAGGCTCCAGGTGTGGGGAACGTGGGGAGGGCAGCTGTTGGAGGTGCCCAGGAGTGAGTCATTGCTGAGTGGGCACAGGAGGAGAGGGTCTGCATGGGTACTTGGGGCAGTGGGGGTCAGGGGGTTCCTGCCACTGTGGCCCCCTCTGCTCAGCACCCCACCGGGGCCCCCACTACCTCCTGCCCCCCATCCACGAGGTCATTCACTCTCGTCGTGGGGCCACGGCCACGCTGCCTTGCGTCCTGGGCACCCCGCCTCCCAGCTACAAGGTTCGCTGGAGCAAAGTGGAGCCGGGGGAGCTCCGGGAAACGCCGATCCTTATCACCAACGGCCTGCACGCCCGGGGCTACGGCGCCCTGGGCGGTCGAGCCAGGATGCGGAAGGGGCACCGGTTAGACGCCTCGCTGGTCATCGCGGGTGTGCTGCTGGAGGACGAGGGCCGGTACCGCTGCGAGCTGATCGACGGCATCGAGGACGAGAGCGTGACGCTGACGCTGCTCCTGGAGGGTGAGGCCCGCCGGTTCCCGCCCCGCCCCGCCCTCGCTGAGGGGGTCGGTCTCCCAGGGCTCCTTCCCCAGCACCCCCACGCCCACTTCCGGATGTCCCCAGACTGTCCGCCACCCCCAGGTGTGGTGTTTCCGTACCAGCCCAGCCGGGGCCGGTACCAGTTCAATTACTACGAGGCGAAACAGGCGTGCGAGGAGCAGGACGGGCGCCTGGCCACCTACACCCAGCTGTACCAGGGTGAGCCTGACCCCGCCCCGCCAGCCTGCCACAGGGCCCCGCGCGGAGGCCACCTCCGGGCCTGGGTCCTGCGCGTGACGCCGCTCATCCCCCCGTCCCCCGCCAGCGTGGACCGAGGGGCTGGACTGGTGTAACGCTGGCTGGCTGCTCGAGGGCTCCGTGCGCTACCCGGTGCTCACGGCGCGCGCTCCGTGCGGCGGTCACGGTCGGCCCGGGATCCGCAGCTACGGGCCCCGCGACCGGAAGCGCGACCGCTACGACGCCTTCTGCTTCACCTCTGCGCTGGCGGGTGAGCCGGGGCGGGGCGGGGCGAGGGGCTGGGGGGGGCCGAGGGCCGCTAAGGGGGCGTGGCGAGGCCGGGCCCTCCCTGAACGCGGCGGGGTCTGGAGAACGAGGCGGGGAAAGCAGACCTCCGCCAGGACCCGCCTCGCTGTCTCCTCCCGGCGAGGCCCGCCCCCCACTCCCTCTGCACCCCAACTGGGCGCACCCAGTCCTCCCAGGCAGCGCAGTCCACCCCTCCGCTGCCTGCCTGAGTCCCCGCCGCACCCCGCCCTGCCCTGCTCTCTGCCAGTGACGCGCTCCGGTCCCCAGGCCAAGTGTTCTTCGTGCCCGGGCGGCTGACGCTGTCCGAAGCCCACGCGGCGTGCCGGCGGCGCGGGGCCGTGGTGGCCAAGGTCGGGCACCTCTACGCCGCCTGGAAGTTCTCGCGGCTGGACCAGTGCGACGGCGGCTGGCTGGCGGACGGCAGCGTGCGCTTCCCCATCACCGCGCCGCGGCCGCGCTGCGGGGGCCTCCCCGACCCCGGGGTGCGCAGCTTCGGCTTCCCGCAGCCCCAGCAGGCGGCCTACGGGGCCTACTGCTACTCCGAGTAGCGCCCGCCGCACGCGCCCTGGCGCGCGCGACAAAGCCCGGCGGTCGCGGCGGGGTCGCTCGCTGCCCCTGCCCCGCGAGCGTCACCTCCCCGCAGAGGCGTGTCCCCCGCTGCCCCGGTGCGGGAAGGGAGGAAATGGCGCCCCCGGTGGCGCGTGCGGCTATGACCGCCCCCCCCCCCCGCATCCGCGGATCCGGGCCCTGCGGCGGATCGAGCGCCCCCAGCGGACGACTCGGGCTCTGCTGGGGCGGGGGCAGGTGGGCGCCCAGGGGACATTGACTGGCTTCTGTATACAGCAATAAAATAACTTTGGGGCGTTCCTGTGTTGGACGAAGCTGTACGTGCGGCGAGGCATGGGGGTCGCGGGGGGGGGGGTGACCCTGGCCCCTGCGTGCCGACTGCGCGCCTGGGAAGACAGAGTAAGAGGAGGCGCTACTGCCGCTGAGGGGTGAGCCTGCAAGAGACGGGGCGGGAGGGGGGCGGCGAGGAGAGGCCACCAAAGGGCAAAGGAGAGTGGGAGACGCCGCAGGCAGCTGGGCCAGGATCCACACGGAGAACCCGGGGTGTTGCGCCGGGCACCACGCGGGGGCGCCACACGCCCACCTAAGAGGACTTCGAACCCGCCAGCAGGGCTGCAAGCCCCAGGCCTCCCGGCTGGGTACCACGGATCAACTGTGAGGGGGACCTAAACGAATTTCAGCCCGTGTCTGTGTCCCGCCAGTCTCCCCGAAGGGCTTGCAGGACCACTGTTAAGGAACGGAGGCCTTACCGCTGTTACGCCTAACGGAAGGGGGAGGCGGCCCCAGCACACCCACGCCGCGCCGGGCGGCGGGACTGTGCCTTGGGTTGGCACCGCGCCGGCTGCCAAAGACCGCGGAAACCGCACCGGGAGCGTCCTTAGCATCTGGCTAAAGTAACTCAACAGACACAAATTCACTCTTCACATGTATATGCACACGTGACAGGCGTTAATCCTCACCAGGTGAGAGGCCAGCCAGAAGCCGGGTGTCCGCCAGCCAGGGCACCAGATCCACTGGCCTCCGGGGCTGTGAGAAGCAAATGTCTGAGCCGCCCAGTCTGGGGTGGTTGGTTACCCCAGCCGGAACTGAGAAAACAGGGTTCCCTAAAAGCAGACGCTGGATGGAGACTCTGCGTGCAGGCAGTTTGTTGGGTCACAGGAGCTTTCTCCCCGTAGAGGTGACGGCTGTGGACGTGAGCCACAGCCACAACCCACCCTCCGCGGGGCTCACATTCGTCTCTGGTCTTGTGCTAAGTTCACATTGTCCCGTCACTGCCTCTTCAAGGTGGTGGCCAATCGCAATTTCTAATTCTTTTAAAGAAAAGCCTTGCCACAGGGAGGCCAGTGGGACAAACTCCAGCAGCCGTTGCTGCGGTTGGTTCCAGGGCTGTGATCGGTGTCTGACACCTCCCTGTTCTCCGGCCCACGCTGGGCCTCTGGGGCCTTCGCCACGGGAAGCCCAGACCCTCGTCGCTGAAGGCCTTTCGGCACCATGCCCTTGACAGGCCGCCTGCCCGTGATTCCTGCGGGATGTGGGATGGATGATCAGGATCGAATGTCTTTGCCAGTGTAATTCTTTCCTTTGTCTACTGGCCAGTTGGCACGAGGCACGCACTCGACCCAGAGGCTGCCGTGGCCTTGGGGCTAGTGGTGCCCTCACTGCGACCCCTGGTAGGTGCGTCCCCCAACCAACCTGGGAGCTGGGCCTTCTAACCCCACGGAGCCTAAGCTCGTGGGGGCGGGAAGCACAGACGCCCCACGAGGGCCGTGGGGCCTGACTGGAGAGAGGGCGTCGCTGTCCGTCTGCTGCGGACAGGCTGGTCATCCAGCCGTGGCGGGAGCCAGGTCAGCCTAGGCGAGAGGGGGCCCTCGCTGATCCCCACGGCCGCTGCCTCAGCTACGCCATCCGTGGGCCCATTGTGCAAGGCCTGGCATGGCGGAGGACAAAGGCCGGCTGTGAGCCACTGGAGCTCCTCTGTGCTCTTGGCCGTTCAACGTCTCCTGTGCAGTGGGCATCCTCTAACCGGGCGGCCACAGACGCGGCGCCCACGGCTGTAGGCCGCCCTCCTAGCCCCTCCCCCGACCCTGCCATCTCCAGTCTCACGGGTTCCTGGCCTCTGAGCAACCAATCGAGCTGTTTGCCACTGTCCAAGAGCCCGTGGGAGCCTTCACCCACGTCCCCTCGCCCCCGCAAGGCGGGTGGCCATGCACTGCTTGAAGTCCTTCCTCCCTCCTTTGGGGCCACCCCCACGTGGCACTGTCGTGAGCACCAGCCCTCGTTGGGCTCCGATCAGTTTGTTAAAGTGACATCCATGAGCCAGGCCCTGGCTCTCCGGCCCCTGCAGGCGGGTCGCCGAGCTCCAGGCTGAGCTGAGAGGACTCGGTGCAGCAGAGACAGGCCCATGGGCCCGCGTCCTGCTCCCAGAGCGGCCCCGTGACTTCCCGACGTGCTCACACTCAGTCACGACTGTGCCATTTGGAGCTCTGTGCCCAGCCACGTGTGCTCACGGCTTGGGGGGTCTGAAAAGTCCCAGATCCTAGTGTGGCAGTGAGACAGGGCAACGACGCGCTCCAGTTAATAACTGAGCACACGATGCGGGTAACTGAGCGGGTCAGGCCTGCGGGCCGCGCCGCGGCTCCGGACGACCGCAGGACCCGCCCCCTGCGCTTCTGCCCCGCCCGAGAGGCCGGAGCGCTGGGGATTCCGCCCGCCTGCCCCTCATCGCTGGTCTCCAGGGGCGCTGACCTCGTGCACGTAGGCCAAGCTCGCGTCCTCAGTGAGAACAGTCCTCAGCAGTCGGCAGCCTTCGGCTCCTTGAGGTGGCCGCCGAGGGCACGTGGCGGCGACGACGACAAGATCTGCTCTACCCGATCGCTTTACAAAACGTCGACTTGGTGCTTTATGAGTGTCCAAAGGCGACCGGCGGTTTTTCTTCAGCAGCATTATGAACCCATGAACTTTTCATATACTTGATGCGTTGCCGCCTCTGACCGTCGTTGTCCATTTTAATGCTGAAGGCGCTTGGCCAGTGGCAGTCTTCTCGAGCTGGCCACTGGATCCACCTGACGTGAACTTGACCTGGGTCTCGTAATTCCCTTATTCTCAAGTGTGAAAAGCTATCCTGCCCCAGGCCTGGAATTTCTCCAGAGTCCTGGTTCCTCTCAGCAGGAAGCACTGTTCAGAGGCGACTCGCCGGTTGCAAGAACTGTGATCAGATCGTCCCTGCTTCTAAGCCTTTCAGCGAACGGGACACCGGATCGTGAGTTCATGCCGCCGTGCCTAGTTCAGAGGAAAGATGGGCAGCTTTGGCTTAACTTTCTTTTCCTCACACTGAAAAAACTCCCCACATCATTCCTATAATCATGCATTTGCTTTATCACAATAAGCAGCACTTTTCAAAACAGTAATTCTAACGTTAAGATTTTTCCATGGATCTTTTGCTCTTAGTCAAAACGCTGAGTTTTATGATCACTTGGAAGAAAATTTTTCTGTGTGGCTTTGCTGCCAACTTCATATGCAATTAGGTACATCTGTTTGAGTTTGCCTTAGATTTTTAAGGATCGAAGCACTTTTCTTCTATTTAATTTAATTTAAAATTAATTTCATTCCTTCCAATTTAACTTTGTGTTTTAATTATATAAAACACATACACGGTTCCAACATCGAAACCATAAAACGAAGTGTTAGGACCATTTCAGGTGAAGAAACTGAGGCCCAGAGAGCGTCGTAGCTGGCCCAGCGTCACAGGAGGGCGAGGGGCAGGGCCGCAGGGGGCCCGAGGGGACCGGCTTTTTCTCAAAAAGTGGACTGGGTTGTACTGAGGGTCGAGCCTTCCGGCTCCTTCCGCTGTTCTTCGTGGGACAGCCGGCGGGCTCCTCTGAACATGAGAGTCTGTGCGCCGCGAAGCGAGGGTCTGTCAGCTCAGGGGGAGAGTTGGCTTCTGCTCATGCAGCAGGGTCCTCCCGTCCTGTTGTTCAGCCCGAAGCCTTCCCCACACGCCCCAGCCTGCTGTCTCCCCAGCACCCCACTTCCCCTCCCACCGCCGCTGCGCTCAGCTGCAGGAGCCCTCAGAGCCCCCCGGCCCTCCCTGCTGGGCTGGGGGCCCGCTTCCTGCCCCTTTCAGAAGCTGTCAAAGCTCCCATTCTCCAGTCACAGCTGTGCCAGCGTCCGGCGGCCCCCCAGCCCCCCTGCACGGCCCCGCGGCAGAGGACCAGGTGTCTGCATAGTGCGCAGGGCCTCGGGGAGGGGCTACGCTGCCTGGGCCCCCACCCCCAAGTCTGGGACAGTGGTGCAGGCTCTCTGCGGTGGTGGCTGTGGCTGGGACCCCAGTGAGGAAGGCCCAGGGCTAGCCCTGGAGGTGGGGGCCCTTGGGATGCGGGGACATGGAGAGGAGATTCTGCGGAGGCAGGACATGGGTGGTCCCCGTCCAGGGAGACTGGAGAAGTCCCCGGGCCCATGAGGCTGGGAGGTGAGCCAGCTGAGCTGTGCCAGGAGTGGGGGGTGGGGCTGCCTGCACCTGCCCTTCTTCTCTGGTCTTCTGCACCCCGACCTTCTCCCCGGGAGAGACAGCTGGGCCCTGGCAAGACCCAGGCCGGGGAGGCGGGAGGCTTGGTTTTGGTCACAGCCGGTCAGTGACCTCCTGTGTGACCCCAGACAGTCACTTCACCTCTCTGGGCCTCAGTTTCTCTTTCCAGAAGATCCCTAAGGTTACCTGAGACATTCCGCTCCTGGTACCGGGGCAGGCGCCTCCGCTCGAAACCTGACCGTCACCTCTTTCTGCTTCCACTGATCCCGTTTGCTTTTGGCCAGCCCAAGCGTCCTCGCCTCTGCTCGGAAAGCGAATAGAACCAGGGCAATCGCATGACCGTGGGTGGCGAAGCCAGTGGACGCAGTCGAGAAGGTGCCTGACCGGCCAGTTCAAAGTACGACAGGACCTCAGGGCGAACAGGCGCAGCGGGCCAGGCTGGGAAAGGCTCAGGGAGGGGCTCGCGCCTGCCCGGGGTTTGCTCTGGAAAGCACTGCCCTCCCAAATGCTGGGCCCTCCGTCCAGCTCACAGGACAGTGGCCCTCTGGCTGCCTGGCCAGGAGATCCGATGGAGGGGTGTGTGTGTGTGTGTGTGTGTGTGTGAGTGTGTGTGTGTGAGTGTGCGCACGCGCGCGTGTGTGTAAGCGAGAGGAAAGCAAAGAAAGAACTCAGTTCTGCTGAGCCCACAGTGGGCCAGGGGCTTCCTTTACCCAGCCCACTTTTGGAAGGTGTCGCCCAGGGCAGATGTCACCCAGTGTAACAGTCGTCACCCAGGGCAGTAAGTGCTCCTTAGCCTGTTGTACAGGAGAAGAAACAGCTTCAGAGACCTAGGACCTTTGCGAGCTTTTGCCGCGGCAAGTGGCAAACAGGAGTCTGGCCTCGGGGCCGCGGCCTGAGCCGACAGCCCTGCTGCCATGGAGATCTGCACGGAGCAGCTGTCTGCTCTCTCGCGTGCCTGCTCCCCGCCAGGTGTCTGTCTCTCGGAACAGACCGTCCGCTACCAGCCCTTGCCAGACCCAGGTGCTGCTGCCCTTGGTCAGGGCAGGACTCCCCCAGGGCGCCAAAATGTGTCCGCACTTGCGGCCATGAGAGGAGGTGGCGAGGAAAGTCGCTTTCTCTGTCTCCCCAGGTCACAGCCAGGTTTCCTGGAGGCAGAAACTGGGGTTCCATGCGAGCCACCGCTGGGACTGAATTTCAGCTGAGCCGTTACAGTGCAGGCTGGATGCACTGCCTGGAGGAGGCGGTTCTCTGTCAGCCTGTGGAGGCACGGTCTGCATAGAGTGAAGGGAATTTTGGACTGTCTGGTGCTGACCTGTCCCCAAAGGCCTTGTCAGATCCTTCTCTCCACTAGAGGACTTGGGACAGCACCCCCAAGGCCTAAAATAGTGCCTGGTCCTCAGTGGGCACCCAGTATTTGCTTAATGAAATGAATAAACCAAGTTCTCTTCCTCCCCAGGCTGTCCCGGGCACCTTGCTCTGCCCTTCGGCCTCACATGCCGGCCTGGGGCATTTCTCTCCCTGAAGGACTGTGCCGCCCCCCACCCCGAGTCTTCCTGGCCTGTCTCTACAGGACGTGGTCTCTGGGGAGGGACCCGAATTCCACCGTCAGATCCTTCAAGCGTGGGGTGGCCTGAGTTTTCTGTGAGCTTCTCAAAGCCCTTTGGGACCAAGCCCGTAGTGCTGGGAGTGGCTGCCAGGCATGGCTGGGGGCAGTCGAGGCGTTCGCTGGAGGGCAGCCCAGGGTTCCCAGACAGGAGGGACTTGGGTGCAGTCCAGGTGGGGGGACAGGGACCTGCTCAGAGGCTGCATTTGCCCTGTAGGCGCCTTGCTTCACTCAGGACATTTGGGTTGTGCTGCTGGTGATCATGTAGACCAGCGCCCCGGACAAGCTCTCCTTGGTGCCACCACTGGCACCCAGGGGACAGGACCCTGGCGTCTGGCTGTCCTGCCTGCAGTCTGTGCCAGGGGCTTTGCCCGGAGTCCCAGGAAGGAGGAGGGAAGGAGGAGGAGGGAGGAGAAAGAGCCTGGGAATGAAGCGGGAAGCAGAGGCCCCGGAGCTGGGGAGGAGGTGTCATTGGTATTCCGGGCGCCAGGGAGTCCCCGGCGGCCGGCGGCGCTGAGGGCCCACCCCCTGGCACCAGGCTGCACATTCATCTCCCACAGTCCTGGCCAAGGGGCCCTATGGCTCCCAGCAACGCCTGCGTTTTGCACATTGGTTTGCATGAGCAATAATGTCCCCTCACAGTGCCACCCCCCCCCACACACCACGTCTGGAGGGTTCCTGACTGGCATTGCTTAACCCACGAACCTACTGTGTAACTTCATCCCTCCAGCCCCAAAGCCGGCTCCTCCTCCGTGCAGGGACCCCGAGCACCAGGGACAAAACCCAGCAGGGCTGAACCCGGGAGGCTGATGGGTCCTTTGCACCTCATCCTGCCTCCAAGAAAGGGGTTCCCTCCCCCCATGTTATGTGTGCAGGTGTCTCTCCAGGAGCAAAGCCTCCCAGTCTGTCTTCATCCTTGCCCCTGTGGTCCAAGTCTGAGTCCTTCCTCCGCTCCCCTTGACCACCAGGGAAGTCCCTCTGACGTCTGACTTCCATCCCTCCAGCTGCAGCCCCGCCCTCCAGCTCGGCGAGCGCTCCCGCCCCGCCCGCCCGCCTCCCTACTCCAAGTCCTCGGCTTCTCATCCCCAGGAGGATGTCCTACTTCGCTCGTCCTTGCTCTCGCTCCTGCCGCCGCGAACCGACGCAGGGAAGGCAGCCGGTCCCGTGACCTTCCCGAGCCCCCCGCGTCCCGGCCAGGGGGCGGGTGCAGCCCCGGGGAAGGGAGGGGCGGAGGCGGGGGGAAGAAAGGGGGTTTTGTGCGGCGCCGGGCCCGGCGCCCTCTCCCGAGCATCCTGAGGGCCCAGCGGCTCCTTGCGCCCGCGCAGTCCCCGCCGCAGTCTCGGCTGCAGCTGCAGGACCGAGCGGTGGACCCGGCGGAGACCCCCGGAGGCGGCGACAAACTTCGCTGTGCCGCACCCCCACCCCGGCCCTCGGCCGCCCGCCGGTAAGTGAGCGGCGCCGCAGCCCGGTGCGCCGGCGGCCCGGACCTGGGAGGGAGGGAGGGAGAGGGGAGCCCCGCGGCCTCCCGGGGGCCCGCGCCCTCCGCCCCGCGGCCCTTGAGTCCCGGGCTCCGGCGCACCCAGCCCCCCGACCCCCGACGCGGTGCGCCAGCCGCCGCCCCCGCCGCCCCCCCCCCCCCGCTCCGCTGCTGGCAGCAGGGCCAGCGGCCCCCCCCGGAGTCCGCGGGCTGACGGGAACGCCCCTCGCGGTCCTCGCGCCCCCCGCTGCGCGCGCTGCATGCCCACCCTGGTCCCGGGCAGGGCGGCGGCAGTCGAGTCAGCCCCCGACTCCGCGCTCGGGCGCGCAGCCCGCGGGAGGAGCGAGGAGCGCGCCTGGCTCGGGGCGCCCCCCGGACGGCGCGCAGGAGCCGCTGCAGCGGGCGGACCTGGCGTCCCCTGGAGCTGGAACCCCGCTGCTGGCCGTGTGACCTTGGCACGTTCGCTGACCTCCCCGAGTTCCCCGTCCGCGTAACGTTTCAACGGCATTTTCCTCAGCGGAGGTTGCGCCCGGAGGGCCCCGGGGAAGAGGTCCGGCTCAGGTACCGCGTCGCCGTCCTCCCCAGCGCCGCCGCTGGGGGCCGCTCCCGGGCACCGCCAGACCCCGCGCCTGCTCCGGTCAGAGCAGCTCTGCCCACGCGGCTCTCACCGACCCGCAGAGCCGCCTCGGTCTTGCTTCCCGCCCCCCGCGTTCACAGCGGCATCACTTCCATGCCGGATGGCAGGGTCGAGGGGCGCGGTTAGCCACAGGCCCACGCGTGCCGCAGCCCACGCTGCCGGGCTGGCTGCGCTGTTCACAGCGGCGTCGTCCACACTTCGGGTCTCATAACACGAGGCGCCACAATAGCTCAGCTGGCGAGGTTGCCGACGGTGCCATTAGCTGAGCTTCCAGCACGGGGCCCCTCACCAGGCCGGCGGCCGCCCCGGCAGGCGCCCGGCTGTGCTGTGGCCTTGCTGCCGCTCACGCAGCCACTGAGGGCAGAGCTGGGAGCGTCCCTCCCGCTGCGGGGGACCCGGGCTCTGGCCCCTGTGCAGCCGCTGACCCTGCTGGGCTGGAGCTTGCTTCCCATGGGGCAGACCTTGGATGCCAGCTGGTGGGCATTTGGCATGGAGATGGCGGGTGTTGGGTGTGCATAGGCATGTGCGTGCGTGCACACACATGCGCACACACATGCATACACACAAGTACACACGCGCAAAACATGCATGCACACACATGGATGCACGCACACACATGCATGCACGCACACACACAGCCTGGTTCTGTGTGGGCTGTGTCTACGAAGCCTGTGAGAGAGATGGACGGCCCTCGTCAGACAGCAATAATAATATAACGAGAGGGAAGCTTCCCAAAGGGCTTGGGGAAACGTAAGATAAAGGCAGAAACCCAGACACTAGGGCAGGAAAGAGCACTGGAGAGAGGGACGGTGTGGCACCAGGGGCAGGGAGGGAGGACTCTGAGCTCTCGCCGTTCCGCTTGGGGTGGAGCAGCGGGCCCAGCTCGGAGCAGAAGGCGGAGTGGAGGTGGGCGGCCGCGGGGCATGGAGAAGGCCAGGCCTGGGCCCCTGGCTCTGAGTGCGCTGTGGGACGAGGACGCCGGAGTCTCTCAGGACTCCCAGCTGTACCAGGAGGGGCTGAGGCCCAAGCTAGGCGTGACTGGAGGGGGCGGCTGGCAGAGCTCTCTGACTGTGAGGACCGGACAGCCAGGGTCACCTCCTGGCCTCTCTGGTCAGTGACTCCCCTTCCCAGGGATGGGGGTGGGGCACCCTCCATGCTGAGGACCTGCTCCCTTCAAAACAGAGGTGACAGGGGGTCCGAGGTGTTGGTCCTAGAGTGACTCTAAGTATATGGGTTTCTGGGCCGCCTGTCAGAGAGCTGGGAGCCGCGTCTGTGAGCAGCTCCAGCTCCGAACCACGGCGGGGCAGGGGGCTGGGAGGGGCCTGGCACAGGACCCGGCCCAGCTCAGATGCACGGCCAACTGTTTCCCCAGTGCCCGAAGGCAATGCCCGCCTGCACCAAACGGTTCCCCCTCCCCCCAGAAAACAGCCCTCCCAGGGGCCCCCACGTCCACCTCTGGTCTTGGCTCCTCTGATCCGGCCCTTCAAAGACGCCCTGGGCATCTGGCCCCCGCCATTCCTTCCCCACCTCTGACCCTGAGGAAAGGATGTTCAGCCACAGTGGGGGAGGGGAGGTCACAATGGTGAGGAGGCGTCCTCAAGAGGGTCTGGGGAAAGATGGGGATTTCCCCTCAGCTCAGGCTCGGGAAAGGGGGGACGGGCATGAAGGCTGAGCCTGAGAGGTCAGGGAAGACCGAGGCTGAGCAGTGGGCCTGCAGTGGGACCGCGCAGCCTGTGCGCACAGCTCAGCTTCTAGGAAGTCAGGCCCACGGTCCAAGCTCCATCCCTCTGGGGCAGCCCTGGTCTGGTCCGTGGCGGGCCTGGGCCTCCGTGGTCTTCCAAGCCCAGCCCGACCCTCAGCGATGACGCTGGGCACTAGCTCTGCAGCCTTCCCCACGGGGGCACCTCGGCCTGGTGCCTGACATGGCTGTGCTGGGGACTCAGGGCCAGCGCTGTTCCTCTCGCGGCCCTGTTTCTCAATGGCACAGCCCCCTCTCTCCAGTATGAGCGTATACATGCTCCAAGATCTTCAGAGGAATATTCCGGGTTCTCACAGCCCTTCTGATAGCCACAGGCAGGAGAGAGACAGCTCCTCGCATTTATTCTCGCCTTCCCCCTTAACCCACCCCCTACCCCCTCTCCCACCCCCCTCCCAGGGCTGGGGTGGGTGAAGGAAGAGGCTGGACGGAGGCCAGACTGGTGGAGACAGGGGCTTTGTCCAGGGTGATTTCTGAGCCAGGAGATCCGGTGGGAAAAACCCGTGCCAGGCAGAAAGGAAAGGCTGGAGGAAGAAAGGAGAGGGTGGCCAAGGGGGGGTGGTGCGCAGGATGCTGGGGAGTGAAGAGAAGAGTTTCCTTATAAGTAACTGTAGGGGGAGGGAGGTCGAGGAGGGACTGGGCTCCGCAGTTGTGAATTGCCTGGGTTCAGTCTAGGAAGCCCTCCTGGAGGAGGCTAGATGGGTACGGTACTCGGAGGAAGGGACGAGGGGGGAGGTTGGAGGGGTACTGTGGGAGGAGGGGGCTCTGGGTTCAAAGAAGGAATCTGGCACTGGGAGGGGCAGAAGGGACTCTTAATAGCATCTACCATTCATGCTATGTGCTGTAAGCATTTATTGAGCTCCTACTGTGTGCTGGGTGCTGTGCATTTGCAGGATTTTTTAGGATACAGAGCACTCCTGAAGCACGCAGCTTCATTGCAACCTGGGGGGGCGGTGGTGCTCCCTACGAGCGAGAAAACAAAGGCCCAGAGAGGGGAAGGGACTTGCCTCAAGCCATGAATGACTGACGGGGACCCGGGTCTTGGCTCTGAAGGAGAGTCCCTTCATGGGGGAGACAGGATCAGACACAGAGAGCTCGTGGCGAGGGAGGGGGAGCTGGGGCAGGGTGCGTGTGCGTCTGTGTGGATGTGGCTGGGGCAGGGCGAGTCTGTCCTAGGGTCCAACCCCATCTTTCTTCCTCAAGTCCCCCCTCAGCCTGCAGCATGGCCCCACTGTTCCTGCCTCTGCTGGCAGCCCTGGCCCTAGCCCGGGTCCCGGAGGCCTCGGCGGATGCCGTGGAAGGGGACAGCTCAGGTAAGCAGCATCCTCAGCGTCACCGCCCCGTGGTAGGGAGTAGCCTCTCCTAGGCCCTAACCAACCTCTTCCAGCCTTGGGGGACCCAAGGAGGAGGAGATAGAGCTGGGAGGACCATAGGAAAAGGGCTGGGCTCGGACACTTGGAAATAAGGGGTGAGTGGTGGGCCCCTGGTGGGACTGGAATCCTAGGGCAGGGCTAGGGAGAAACACGAGGGGCGAGGCTGCCCCCCCCATGGTGGAGGACAGAACGGGGGGCTTGGGGACAGGATGTGGGGCCTGGAGAAAGAACAGAGGTAGCGCTGGGAGAAATCCCGCAGGTGAGTCGGAAGGGAACGCGCCTGCAGGACCCAGAGGGCAGGGCCAGAAGACCCTGGGTGGGGCCCAGGGCCCCTGGGGTGGTACTGGGAACCCGGAAGCTGGTCTTGGCGCCTGGCGGTGGGCTGCAGGACGCTGGGGGCCGGGCCCAGGTTCTCCGGGCGGGCTTGGCACCCGGGGAGGACCTGCAGCGGCCGGCTCGCCCACAGAGGACCGGGCCTTCCGCGTGCGCATCGCCGGCGCCGCGCCGCTGCAGGGCGTGCTGGGCGGCGCCCTCACCATCCCGTGCCACGTCCACTACCTGAGGCCGCCGCCGAGCCGCCGGGCCGTGCTGGGCTCCCCGCGGGTCAAGTGGACCTTCCTGTCCGGGGGCCGCGAGGCGGAGGTGCTGGTGGCGCGCGGGCTGCGCGTCAAGGTGAGCGAGGCCTACCGGTTCCGCGTGGCGCTGCCCGCCTACCCCGCCTCGCTCACCGACGTGTCCCTGGCGCTCAGCGAGCTGCGGCCCAACGACTCCGGCATCTACCGCTGCGAGGTCCAGCACGGCATAGACGACAGCAGCGACGCTGTGGAGGTCAAGGTCAAAGGTGAGAAGGCAGGGACAGAGTTTCCGAGAGAGAGGGAGGCGAGGACCCCAGCCCTCAGGGAGCCCGAGGGGAAAGCAAGCACACCTGGAAGGCACCGACCGAGCGGGAGAGGGGGTGACAGGGAGCCCCGGGCGCAGGGGCGTCGGGCTCCCGGGGTCTGACTCCAGCCCCTCGCGCCGCAGAGTGAGCGGGGCGCGCACTTACCTGGCGCGGGGAGGGAGGTCGGTGTGCCGCGCGACGGCACCTCAGGACCCCTCCCCGTCCTCAGGGGTCGTCTTTCTCTACCGGGAGGGCTCCGCCCGCTATGCCTTCTCCTTCGCGGGCGCGCAGGAGGCCTGCACCCGCATCGGCGCCCGCATCGCAGCCCCGGAGCAGCTCTACGCGGCCTACCTGGGGGGCTACGAGCAGTGCGACGCCGGCTGGCTGTCGGACCAGACCGTGAGGTGGGCGGGGCCGCGCCCGGGCCTCCCAGCTGTCCCGCGCCGGGCCTCCCAGCTGCCCCCCCCATGGGGCTGGTCCGCGGAGGGTGGGGGAGGCCCCTGCAGAGCTGCGAGGACAACGCCCCGCATGGAAAGGCAACGTGATTCGGGAGGGTCTCCGTGGGTGAGGACGTCCGCACTCCTCCCCAGGTACCCCATCCAGACCCCGCGAGAGGCCTGCTACGGGGACATGGATGGCTTCCCCGGCGTCCGCAACTATGGAGTGGTAGACCCGGACGACCTCTACGATGTCTACTGCTATGCTGAAGACCTGAACGGTGATCGGGGCGGGGGCCTCCGGGGCATGAGTCCTTCTCCGGTGCCACCCATGGTCCTCCCGGGGCCTCTGCTGAGCCTTATTGCCCCCTGTGTGATTAAGGGGACAGCCAGGGGCAGGGAAACCATCGGCGTCCCTCCCTCTCAACACTGTCACCGCGTGGAGTTCGGGAGCAAAGCTCAGGCAGGTGGCGGGAGCCCGAGCTTGCGCGTTGGTTCCGCCGCTGCGTGCTGTGCGGCCCTCTGCCTCCGAGCATCTCCGGGCCTCAGTTTCCACCTTTGCAGCGTGGAGAAGTTGGGCCTGGTTCCTCTGAGCAATAGTTTTCATCCCGAGGTTCCATCCAGACTCTGATCCTGTGAAGTAGGGTAGTTGACTCCACGTCACGGGTGACACAGAGGCCTAGAGAAGCTCACTCAGGGTCCCGTGGGAACCCAGGGTGGTAGGGCCACCAACTTTCTGGTAACCCAGCCTCCTTTCCCCCCAGGAGAGCTGTTCCTGGGTGCGCCCCCAGAAAAGCTGACGCTGGAAGAGGCCCGGGCTTACTGCCAGGAGCGGGGTGCAGAGATTGCCACCACGGGCCAGCTGTATGCCGCCTGGGATGGCGGCTTGGACCGCTGCAGCCCGGGCTGGCTGGCCGATGGCAGTGTGCGCTACCCCATTGTCACGCCCAGCCAGCGCTGCGGGGGGGGCCTGCCCGGCGTCAAGACCCTCTTCCTGTTCCCCAACCAGACCGGCTTCCCCAACAAGCACAGCCGCTTCAACGTCTACTGCTTCCGAGGTGAGCCGCCCCGCGCCGCAGAGGCCACGCCCACCTCGCAGGGCCACGCCCGCCTCGCAGGGCCACGCCCACCTCGCAGCGGCAGCGGAGGCCCTGACATCCGCCCCAGCTCTCGGACCTTTGCCACACGCCTGAAGGAGGCTTGAGGGACGCTCGGCTTGTCGCCTAGAGTCCCGGTCAGGTCCTCTGGCTTGGCTGTGTGGCCTCGAGGAGTGCTCACCTCTCTGCACCTCCTCGCCTGCCTCTCCATCGGTAGTCCGTGCCTTCCTTGTCTCTCCCGATTCCAAGGCTGTCTCTCCCATGTTGGTCTGCCAAGCATGTTTTCATTTCTCGTCAGCTCGTTAGCAGAGCAGAGATGCCCACCATTCTCTGAATCCAACAACTGATCTGCTCCAGTTAACCAAACGCCTTCAAGAGCCCTCAGAGGATTTCCCGAACCTTCGGCTTGAAGGTGTCAGATCTTTAACTACCAAATACTGATGGAAAGACACAGGTCCCCCCACAGGGAGCAGGTCCTCAAGGACGGTTGGGTACAGAGATGGCTCCCTGTCTACATCCTACGTGGGACTTGAGGAGGCAGTGTGTGGTACCCCCAGAGGCACAGCACCCAGTCTAAGGGTGACCGACGGTCAGGAAGGCAATACTCTGGGGTGCCTGAGTCCTTGCCCCAATTGTGAGCCTGCAGTACTAGTACTAGGGCTGGAGACAGAAACGGGAGCAGAACGCGTAGCCTTCACTTTCAGGGAGCCCCTAGTCTGAAGGAGGAAGACACAGCTCCTGCCATGGAAGCCCCCAGTTTGAGAGACGGCAAGACACCTTGCTCCCAGCGTGAGCAGAGACTGAGAGAAAAGATTCCTTCCACTGGGACTGATCTCCAGACATCTTTGGCCGGGGGTGGGGGATGGTGGGGGCTGGGGAAGTGAGGTCTATAGGAAGACATGCCCATCTGCAAAGGCGTCCTGAAGCAGAGATGATTGTGCTCACCATCACCATCACCACCATCACCACCGCCATCGTCATCATTATCATCGTCATCATTATCATCGCCATCATAGCTCATACTTCGATGCACAGATTATGATTAAGGGCCAAGCACTGGTCTGGGGGAGAAATGGAGAGAGGAACTGAGTCGGGAGGCAGGGGAAGGGAGAGGATGACTGTGGCTGCAAACGGGCGGAGGACAGGGGCAGGCGAGGGCACAGGTCTGCTCGTCTGGCGTTAGCGAGGCTCACGGGAGCAGGCGGCGAGAGCAGGACGTGCCGTGCTGTGTCGTCTGGCCGCACATGGACAGCCTTCGGGGCCCCTCGCAGCCCAGTTCCGCCTCCGCTTCGCTGGCTTTCTGCTCTTGTTTTGCGTCCCTAGAGACAAGGTGGTGCATTCCACAGCTCTGCTTATTTGAAGGAAGCAGGACCCAGAAGGATGGGGGGGTCCCTCCCTTTACCCTCTTGCCTCCGCACCGAGGCCCTGGGGGGGGGCAGACAGTTGAGTGTCCTTCCTTCCTGTGCCCCCCAGCTCTCCTGTGGTGATGGTAGCCTGTCCCTTTCCATTTCACAAGTCTCGGGCTGCCTGGGATCCCTCGCGCCTTGCCCCAGGCCCAAGGTGCTGAGGCCGTTCTGTCCGTCTTTGCACCTCCGTCCCCTTACTCGAGGGGAGCTCTCTCCCCTGAGGCTTTCCACACCATCCTGTCTGGAGCAGGAGTCCCCATCCCGTCTCCTTGCTCAGCTTATTTGTTCTTTACATGGAAACGTTATAACAGATGTTTATGTGCGTATCGCCTGTCTTCAGAATGTAAATTCCCGGGAGAGGAGGAAGCGTGCTGTTTTGCTCTCTGCTGCATCCTCCGTGCCCTGGAGAATGCTTGGCGTGACGCGCAGTGGGCGCTTGATTAACGCTTGAGGAATGAGTGATGGAGTCCTAGGCTGCTTGCCGGACACCACGGGTCCTCCCCAGGGATGGCGGGGAGACAACGGAGAGAACCCCATGATCTCCGAGCCTAGCCCAGAACCCTCGCACACTGGCCGTGACCTGAGAAGGCAGAGCCACCCATCTAATATCCGTGTGTCCTCCTGCCGCAGACTCTGCCCAGCCCTCCGCCATCCCTGAGGACTCCAACCCAGACTCTGCCCTAGCCTCCGATGGGCTGGAGGCCATTGTCACAGTGACAGAGACCCTGGAGGAACTGCAGCTGCCTCAGGAAGCTGTGGAGAGCGAGTCCCGGGGAGCCATCTACTCCATTCCCATCCTGGAGGATGGAGGAGGAGGCAGCTCCACCCCAGAAGACCCGGCAGAGACCCCAAGGACCCTCTTAGGTAACTCGAACACCTCACCCCAGGGGGTCTGCACCCGAGAGGCTGGGGGCAGAAGGCCAGCTCAGTGCTGGGTTTATGGCGGTGCGACCCTGCCCTGTCCGTCCTCAGCAGCTCAGTGGTGCAAGGCCTCACCCTGCCGCTCTGCCAACCTTTGCTTTTCCAGCAGATTCCACTCCCAGCCCTCTGGGTCTGGAGATGCTGGACCAACGAGCTGCCCTCTGGGAAGGCGGGGCCTCCCGTCTTTAGTCTCTGCTCCCCCTCACCTGCCCAAAATAGACTAGAGGCTTTTAACCACCTGGGAGAGGGGCGCTCGAGGACCACGTTTTCTCAGGCTCGCGACAGCTCACAGAGCCTTCTCGAGTGTTGCCTCAACAGTGCATCTCGGGTTGAAATTCTCCCGGTGTGGAGCGGAGACAGGCTCTTCCCTCTCCCCGCGGCCTCGCCTTGCGCGCCCGCCTTTCTCGCCTTCGCCTTCCCTCTTCCGGTCCTCTGGCGGGCACTGTCCCTGGTGCTGAACCATCTGTGCTTTGCCTAGAATTTGAAACGCACTCCGTTGTACCTCCGGCTGGGTCCTCAGAAGAGGGAGGCGAGGCGCTGGAGGACGCAGAGCCCTTCGACGAGGAAGCAGAGGAGGAGGCCCTGTGGGCCTGGCCCGGCGAGCTCAGCAGCCAGGACCCGGGGGCCCCTCTTCCCACGGAGCCGGCCCTGGAGGAGTCACCCTCCCAGGCCTCCCCGCGGGCGAGGGCTGTCCTGCAGCCTGGTGCATCACCTCCTCCCAATGGAGAGACAGAGGCTCCCAGGCCCCCAAGGGTCCTAGGACCACCCACTGAGACTCTGCCCACTCCCGAGGAGAGGAACCTGGCACCCTCACAACCTTTCACTCCAGCCGGGGAGGGAGGGGTGGGGGAGGAGACTGGGGGTCCCGAGGTGTCTGGGGTCCCTCGAGGTGAGACTGAGGAGACGGGGAGCTCCGAGGGTGCCCCCACTCTGCTTCCCGTTACGCGGGCCCCTGAGGGTCCCGGGGAGCTGGAGGCCCCCTCCGAGGAGAATTCTGGAAGAACTGTCCCAGCGGGGACCTCCACGCGGGCCCAGCCGGTGCCGCCCACTGACGGCGCCAGCCACGGTGGGGCGGCCGCGGCCCCCTCATCAGGTAACTCTGCCCAGGGCTCGTCCTTCCTGTTCCTCCTGCTCCTTTTCCTCCCCCTGCAGCTCTGGGTCACCTGACCTACAGGCCTTTAACCCACCACCGCCCCAGACTCTCCTGCCCTCCTGCTCCACCCCGCCCCCCTCCCGCTGTGGGTGTCCAGTATGGACACCCCGCCATGCGACTTCCATCCAGCTCTCTGAGCGCTCGCCCTGTGGCCATCGGCTCCATGCTCCCAGCGCTGTGACCCTCTCCCTGTCTCTGGGATCCCGCCGCCGACCCCCTGGGGCTCCCCCACCCCCGGGCCCTCCGCCTGACCCACATCTCACTGCCTACGCGGAGCACCCTCGCACCACGTGCGTCAGGTGCCCTCGCCGCCTGCCGCCCTCCAGGGCCCGGGCCAGTCTCCCACTGCTTCGTCCCCGTCCTGTGTGCCACCCCCTTCAGCCGCCACCCCCTGGCATCAGGGGAGCCTGGGACCCCGTCCCTAACCCTCGCCCTCTGGGGTCCAGGGCAGTCCTTATCCCCACAGAGCCTTAAGCAACTACTTCTGTGAAGTATTTTTTTTTTATTGTTTCATGGAAAACAAGTCTTGGAAATAAACAGTAAACTGCTTCATAGCCACAACCCTGTCCCCCTCTGTCTCACCCTCTGCTGCCTGCCCTTGGCCCGGGGATGCGCTTCGCCGGCAGCCTCTGGCGCCTCCGCTCTCGCTCACGCGCGCTCTCTCGCTCTCTCTCTCGCTCTCTCTCGCTCTCTCTCTCGCTCTCTCTCTCGCTCTCTCTCTCGCTCTCTCTCGCTCTCTCTCGCTCTCTCTCGCTCTCTCTCTGCTCTCTCTTGCTCTCGCTCTCGCTCTCTCTCTCGCTCTCCCCCCCCCCCACATCTCGTGGCCTCACTTCCTCTTTCACCCGCGGCCCGCACCCCTCCCTGTCCTAGGTGGTCTAACAGCCCTTCCCGTTCCTTCGCCCTGTCCTTCCCAGGCGTCTCTCCACTTCCTGACCGCTGAGCTCCCAGGCCTGACTGTACACACCCCCAAGAGAGATCCTTGTCCATCAGTCAGCCAAGTGCTGGGAGATGTGGTCCCTCCCGCCTCATGGGAGAAATCCCTGCAGGGTGTGTGCGTGTGCGTGTGCGTGTGTTCATTTCTGGTCCATCTCACTCGTCATCCCATACAGAGCCATGCACACAGAGTAGTGACCGAGGAAGTCCCTGTTAGCATGGAGACGGTTCTCCGGCACCCAGGTGCCCCAGGGCCCACCTCTGCCCCTCATCCCAGCAGGGGGACTGTATCTAACTTCCATCCCACTGCTCCCATCTCCCCCTCCTCCACTAACCCCTGCACTAATGACTACCCCCGCCTCCCTAAACCCAAAGGGTCTCAAAATCCCTAATTCTGGGAAGACACAGACCAGGAGGCAAAGGAGGAGAGAGAGTGTGGAGGGAGGGGGACAGGGAAGCAGGTTCTGGAGCCTGAGAGAAGCTCCGCTCCTTCAGGGAGGGTTGAGCTTCGCAGTGGAGACCCTGGAGAAGGCCGGGTGCCTCAGACCCCCGGCCCACTCTGCGAGACGGCTCAGAGGGGCCTGGGGGCCTCTGCATCACGCCCGGGCTCCCCCGCGGCGTCTGCTGGCTCCCTCCTGGGCGGCCTCGGAGTTCAGCACTGGTGGGGTGGGCAGGGCGTTCAGCGGGCAGGGGAGCACCGTGGGCAGTGTCCGCAGCGTCTTAGCTGCCCCGCCTGGAGGACAAGGACAGGTCCCCTGGCCTGCTATTGCCGCAGGTAGAAGTTAAAACTCTGGCCGTGTGTCATAGTTGGCCCGAAGAGGGGGAGGAAGGAAGACCAGAATGGTTCAAGAGGGGTTCCTTCACCCCACTCTGCCCATCTTGGCTTAGCTTCTGCTTTTCATAGCCAGGGGGTTGGGTCTGGGGCCTGGGGCGCCAGGGACCAAGTTTGAGAGCTTCCGCGCCCTCTCCCCAGCTTGGAGGACCAGGGGCAGCAGGACAGTGTGAGGATGGGCGGGGCCTGGCGCGTGGAGGGCGAATACACACCGCCCCTCCCCCTTTGCCTGGAGCACTACCCAGTTGAAAGAAAAGGGTTGGCAGGAGAAGAGGTGCAGGGGGGTGGTGCTGGAGCAGCTGACTCGTGTCACCCAGAACAGCTCCATCATCCCAGCAAACTTCTTTGAATCGACTCCAGCTTCTCCCCCACCTCCCTGCGGCCAGAGTGAGGCATTGTGGGCCTTGGCCTGGGCTGCTAGGGGTGGATGGCGCGGTCTGAAGGGCCCGGCCCGGGGCTGGTTTCACCACCTGGGTCTGCGACCCTGATGGTGCTGTCAGTCTGTGGGGTTCTCTTCCCCTGGGTTGTGGGGACCAGAAAGGACTGCACTCTTGACAGCCCTTCCAGCACCCAGACCTGGCCTAACCCACCCCAGGATCTCGAAGGAGAGTCCAGAGGAGGCCGATGGCTGGGCTGAGCTGGAGCCAGAAAGCAGAGCGCAGGTCCTCAGGGCAGCCTGCGAGTCTGGGAAGGCTCCCTGGAGGAGAGGGAGCCTGAGGACAGAGTGAGATGGATCAGAGAGAGCTCTCTAGGCTGAGGAACTTGCAGGAGGCCCTGGGGGAGGGGGAGGGGAGCTCGTGAGGAGGGAGGGTCTGCAGGGGCAGAAGGGGAGGCGAGGGGATCTTGATGTTGAGAGCGTGGGGAAGGGCGGGGAAACCACTCCAGTCCTGCGCCTGGGGACAGTGTGGGAAGCAAGTCGCATCTGCGCTCAGCTTCTGGGGCTTTCTCTGCCCCCCAAACAGCAGGAGGAATGGTTAGCTCCGTCGGGCCCCCCACACCAGGAGCAGCAAAGCAGGCCACGTGCGTGGTGCCGTGGGGACCGTCCTCTCCTCCACTTCCACGCAGCCTGTCCCGCTGTACAGAACTGTGCTGGGACCCAGCGCAAAGAAAGGGGGCGAAACCCCCAGAGTAAAGCGACCTGCCCAGTGTCACCCAGTAGAGCTAGGAGCCAGACGAGAGCCCAGGTCTCATGGCTGGACAGCCTAGCGCCTCTCCCCTTGGTGGGACTGGGCCCTGAGGGGCACTGTCCGCTGGCCACATTCCTGCCCCATTAGACTGGGCCCACACCGGAGGGCGTGGCAATGGCCGGTGCAGGGCTGAGTGAACGCTGGGGCGAGGTGAGGGGGGCCGGAGGCAGGCTCCAGGGAGAACCTCTGGGGTGCTGTGCTAGCTCCCGGGACAGGGGAGTTAGGGCTGGGGACTCTGAACCCTCTCCGGAAGGACTCAGAGTCGTGCTCCCCAGCTCCCCCCCACCTCGCTTCTCTCCCCCTCTCAGGTGACTGTGTCCCCAGCCCCTGCCACAATGGCGGGACGTGCTTGGAGGAGGAGGAGGGGGTCCGCTGCCTATGTTTGCCTGGCTATGGGGGGGACCTGTGCGATGTCGGTGAGTGTGTTGAGGGGCGGGGGCGGGGCGGGGTACACATGAAGCCTGGACCCGCCACAACGTGCTGGTCCCGGAGGACGGAGGGAGGGCGCTGGTCTTGGCCTGGCCGTCGATGAATCCTCAATTTAGGCAAATGGCACCTCTCCGCGCCTCGCCCTCAATGTCCTCAACTGTTCGGTGGAACCAGAAATGCGCGTCTCGGGGGTCGGGTGTGAGAGCAGCGCCTAGCGCGCTCCCGGCATTTGGAGTCAGTGGCGTCGGTCTCTGTCCTTCCGGGAGGAGAGGAGCGCACAGCTCCTCTCTCGGGCGGAGGACTGCGGTGACCCAGGCGGGACTCCTGCCCTCGCCTGGTCCCGACGCTCAGAGAGGGACGGCATCAGGCCGCGGGCACCAGGGCCCCTCCAGGCTCCTCATCCCCTTCTTTGCCACTAGCTCGTTGGCACCGCCCCCTGCCTTCGCCCCGCCCCTCGGGCTGCCGTGGTGGGCGGGGCCAAGCCCCTTCGCGGCTACCTGGCCGCTCCCGGGTCCTCCCGCCCAAGTCGCCCGCCCTTCTGCGCCCCAGGCCTCCGCTTCTGCAGCCCCGGCTGGGACGCCTTCCAGGGCGCCTGCTACAAGCACTTTGCCACACGAAGGAGCTGGGAGGAGGCAGAGACCCAGTGCCGGATGTACGGCGCGCACCTGGCCAGCATCAGCACGCCCGAGGAGCAGGACTTCATCAACAGTGGGCTGGGGCCGGGCGGGAGGGGACCCCGGTCGCCTGCTCCCTCCCACGCTCACTCATTAATCAATCACCTAACGAATGAGTGAGTGTGCTAATTAACCCCCTTGTTCACTAATACGGGCACTTACTATTCCGTCTGCCTCAGTCGATCGTCCACTCTTCCTTTCTCTCTCCCTCCTGCCCACTGCACCGGCGGGCGGTGGGGCTTCGGGCAGGGAAGGCTGCGGCCCTCGCAGGACGGTCCCCTGCGCCAGCCTGGCGGCGGCTCAGGGGCCACCTTCCACCTGCCCCTGCCCTGGCTCTCCTCCCTCCATCTGCTCCCCGACTCTGCCCCCGTTGGACGTTTTCACTTTTTTTCTAGATATTCCCTGGTCCCGCCGGGGTGGTCTTTTTCTTCTTCCCTCGCCCACCACGGCCCTGCCTTCCGTCCCTGCGCTCCGTCCGGCGCGTGTGCGGATGCTGGAGCGAGCGAAGCGCGGAGTCTGGGCGGCTGGAAGGACCCCGGGGAGCGGCCGCCACCTACTGGCAGCGGAGCTCACTGCACGCCGTCTCCCTTGCGTGCTTCCGCAGATCGATACCGGGAGTACCAGTGGATTGGCCTCAACGACAGGACCATCGAAGGCGATTTCCTGTGGTCAGATGGCGTCCCCCTGGTGAGAGGCTCCCGCCAGCCGTCCCGCTGTCGAGGTCGCTTCTTCCAAGCGCTTCTGCCTCCACCCCCAGGGACCCGACCCTCCCTCTCCTTCCCTTTCCCATGCCCTTTCCCTCCCCCTGGGCGCTCCCCCTCTGTCTCGCTTCCGGTTCCCATTATCCCTCCCCGCAAAGCCCCTGACCTCTCCTTTAGAAGGAGGCCCCTGACTCCGCATGCCCCGGGCGTGCCCTCTCCTGCGCCGCGTCCCACCCCTCCAGCCCATTCCTCAGTGCGCCTGCGCAGGAGCGCCTCACCGCCTCCCCATCCCTGCCCCAGCTCTACGAGAACTGGAACCCAGGGCAACCCGACAGCTACTTCCTCTCCGGAGAGAACTGCGTGGTCATGGTGTGGCATGACCAGGGACAATGGAGCGATGTGCCCTGCAACTACCACCTGTCCTACACCTGCAAGATGGGGTTGGGTGAGGGCAGGCAAGGGGGAGGAGGGCCAGGGGCTCGGGGTCGGGACCGGCGTGCGCGTGGGAGGGTCGGAAATGCGTCCCAGGCCACGGGCATGGGAGGGATAACAAATCGGACGGGTCCGCTCAGGACCCCTGCTCTTTTTGGGGTTAGGTTGTGGTCCACTCCTCTCCTCACCCCGATTCTGAAACTGTCACCCATAGAGCCAGGCTCCCGTTTTCTGACTCTGTCCCCTCTGTAGTATCCTGTGGGTCCCCACCGAAACTGCCCCTGGCTCAAGTGTCCGGCCGCCCGCGGCTGCGCTATGAGGTGGACACGGTGCTTCGTTACCAGTGCCGGGAGGGGCTGGCGCAGCGCAACCTGCCTCTGATCCGCTGTCAGGAGAACGGCCGCTGGGAGCGCCCCCAGATCTCCTGCGTGCCCCGCAGGCCTGTGAGTGCGAAGGGGGCGCCACTAGCCTAGTTCTGCCAGTCACTGGCTGTGTGACCTTGAAGGTATCGCTACCGTCTCTGGGGCCCAGGGAGGGAGGCGGGCCAGATACGCTGGGGACACCCCGCCGCTGACATCAGGACATCCCGCCGAGCTCTGGGCCCCTAAGGCTGAGCCCCGGGAGGGTTTGGACGAGGTCAGGCGCGTGGAGCCCTCAGAGCAGGGGCGGGTTCTGGGAAGAGGGGGGCGGAGGGGCGGCGGAGGGGCGGCGGAGGATGAGTTTGCGTGTCTCCCTCAGGCCCGAGCTCTGCGCCCCGCGAAGGCCCCAGAGGGACGTCAGGGGAGGCCACCGGGACGCTGGAAAGGGCTGCTGACCCCTCCCTCCAGTCCTGCTGCAGATCCCTTCGGGCCGAGGCCTTGAACACTGCTGCCCCCAGCACTGCCCTCATGCCCCACAGGGCAAGTGACAACGTGAGGGGTGGAGCTGGAGTCCAGGTGACAGTGCCTGAAGGGCTTCTAGGAGACAGGAGCAGCTCCCACCTGGGCCCTTCTGCCCTGCACCTGGGCGTCAGGTTTTCTCTCAGGGCCTCCAGGAATCCTTAAGCACCTCAAGTGCCCTCTCCTTGCTGGCCACCCTGTCCCCTCCGCCCCCTGGGGGGCTCCATGCCCACTCATTCTCAGTTTTCCGGAAAAATGAGTTTTCAGGATGGAGGATCTGTAAACCCAGCAGGAATAAAGCTGCATTTGAACTCAAGCAGGTTCGATGCTTCTCTGTGTGTGTGTGTGCGCACGCGCGTGAGAGAGAGAGAGAGAGAGAGAGAGAGAGAGAGAGAGAGAGAGAGAAGCGAGCTGAGGCCAGGTGGCGCAGGATGAAGGCCGTCTGGGCTTATTGGTTTCTGAAGGTCAGAGAAGTCCCGCAGATGTCAGTGGGTAGCCCAGTGCCTGGCACAGAGCAGCTGTCCAGTAAGTATTTATGGGGCGAAGGAGCCATCTGGAAGTGGCTGGAGCGCCAGACTGCCCGGTGGTGCAGACCCGGACGAGTTCAGTCTGGGAGGGGCAGGGCCCGAGAGGAAGGCAGAGATTTGGGTGCCTTGGTGTCCTGTTCGAGGATCCTGAGGGGGCTCACTGCCGGGGAGGAAACGCAAGTCTGGGGGTCAGACTGTGCGAAGGCTTACTTCCAGAGGAGGAGGAGAGATGCAGGAATAGGGACCCCGTACGGGTAGAGGACACGTCCCTGGCTCTGCTGTGGCAGGGCTCTGGGCTGCGACCTCTGTCTCGTGGGCTGTGACCAGCAGGGGCCCCTGCGGCCGCAGGCACGTCGGCCTGAAAGTGCGCGCGCGCGAATGGAGTCCCGGGATGCCGCCAGGGGGCGCCGCTGGCCTTTTCTTCTGCTCTGTCGCGGGCAGGGAAGCGGGGCGGCCGGCTGGATGGGGGGTGGGGGGAGGGCGGAGGGTTAGACTTCCGGCCAGGCTGAGCTGGCCTGGGGGCTGTGAGTCAGCGGAGTCTGAGATGAGGTCACTCTGAGAACTGGGAGGGTGACTGGCTGTGTGTGTGTGTGTGTGTGTGTGTGTGGCCGCATCATCGCCGCGCACAGAATGTGGCTTACTGTGCCTCTTACGAAGACGTGTGTCGGGATGCCCTCCCCACGACGGGCGTGAATGTCCTTGCTGCAGACGCTCACACTTCTCCACCCATGTGCACGCTCAGCGGGCTCGAGCGGCTGTCACAGCACACTCACCCGCGGGGGCGATTCTTATTCACTTTCCTAGAAGCCGGTAAAACCCGGTAAGACTAAGATGCGGGAGACTGATTCAGAAGAGCAAAGGGCTGAGGACCATAGGGAGAGACCCAGAGACAGCGAGGCAGGACGGAGAAAAACGGGCTCTCGGCCCATCCCGCCAGCTCCAGAACCTTCTCCCCTCTGACCCCCGCATTCCTCACCCCCAACTCACTTGCCTTTCCTTCTGCCCTCCCCATGCAAACCAGCCTGGCACAGCTCGGCCGTGCGCAGTTTCTTAAGGAGCTACAGGGCAGAGGATGACCTTAGTGGGTCAAGACCAAGGTGGGCTTTCGCCCAAAGCGCCTGCAGAGAAGGCCGAGCGGGGGAGCGGGCAGTGTCTGCCCCTGGGTTCCTCAGGCAGGTTCTCTGAGGAACATACCCTCGCAGGGCTGGAGTCTAGCTGGTGGGTGGGATTTCCCAGAGCCCCTGGTGGGGGATGGGGTGGTGCTTTGTCTCCCCAGCCCCGCAGGCATGGGCACGCTATCTCCCTGCATCTCCCCCGCCCCCACCCCCGGGGGCTGTCAGGGGTCCGCCATCCTCTCTGACCAGTGGAGAGGAGCCCCCCAGAGGGTGACAGGGCTGGAACCAGAGTGCTTTCCAGCTCAGACACCTGCTGGGCTGCTTGGGCAGGCCTGCCGGAAACGGAAGCTCTTGCCGCTGGCTTCTGGCTTCCTCCAGCTTCCTGGGGAAGGGGGAGGTGGTCCAGCCATGACTCAGCAGCCTGCCGGAATCCGGCCCTGGCCCAGGGGCCCTGGCCCAGGCAGTCTGCGCTGGGGTGGGGTGGGGTGGGGGCGCTGTCTTCACTTGGGGAGGGGGGACTGGCCCTTCAGGGAGTGTCGGCCTATCTCTGGGAAGCTGGAGTAGGGGTACACCTGAGTCTGCCTCCAGGGCACGGCGCGGGCCTAACCGGGCCTGGACATGTGGTTAAACTCAGACTCTCCCATGTGTCTAAAATGGGGTCCCCCACAGCTTTCCTGTTTCCTGGGATGAGGGAGGTCAGAGTATGTAGGTGTAACTGGGGAAGGGAGGTTCGGCCTGGGCGAAAGTAGGGGGCTTGGGCACTGAGGAAAGGCCTCTGAAGCCCTCTGACTGCCAGCGTCCCCGGCTTCCTGCAGGCTGCTCTGCCCCCCGCCCCCCTTCCTCTCCCGCCTCCACTGCCCCCTCCTCACACCGCCCTGACCTTCCCCGGGCCTTTGTCCCCGCTCCTGCACAGGGGAGAAAGGACCCATTGTCCCGCCTGCTGTGACAGCAGCTCCCAGAGACTCGCAAAAATGCTTGGCCTGTCGGAGCCCAGGGTGGGGGGCTGTCGCTGGGGGCCGCCGGGCTGCAGGTCCTTCCCTGCCTAGCTTCCACCCGCCCGCTGCAGGGCGGCCTCCTCCTGGGAAGGGAAAGCCAGGGAGCTGGGGCGGAGCAGGGCCTTGCAGAGGGAGAGGGTGTGAGGACATCAGGGGGCCCCCGTGGGTCTGTGGCCTCTGCTGACTTCCTGGCAGCCCCCCCCCACCACTTAATCTTCAGGTGGCTCGTCACAGGGGGAGGCCACTGACCACTTGGGACAGCAGCCCTCAGGGGCAGAGCCCACCGCCGCCTGGCCCGTGTTCTTCGGCCTGGGTACATCTAGGAGCTCAGTGCCGTTGGCAAGGGACATCTGCCCCTGCCTCAGCTCCCCCATTAGGTTAGCGGAGGCTCTAATGTAACTTCCTGAGGGACGGATGATTCCAGAGGTGGAGGGGGTCACAGCCTGGGGGCGTTCTCCCCACCCTGAATCCTCCCAGCCCCCCTCCTGGGCCCCTGGCGGCTGAGGCCGCAGCTTCCTCGACAGTGGACAGAGGCCCGGCACCTGCCTCCGTTTATTTCTGGAGTCACAGCTGCGTCACAGGGCAGAGTGACCGCGGCTGGGGGGTGGGGAGAAAAGGCTGTAGGGGGACAGGGCTCTGGGCCCTGGACTCTGGGGTGAAAGGGCCTAGTGCCACGGCCTCAAGAACAGGTGTCAGGCATCCGGTGACGGGAGGGCTGTCCACGTCGGAAAGTGGGCCTGGGGAGGGGCGAGGGCAGGAGTTTGGAGCTAGAGTGAGAGGGAGGGGGGAGGGGAGCACGTGGGGCCGGAGCCGAGAGGAGAGGGACCAGGGTTTCCTCTGGCCCCCGCCGCAGGCTCTGTGGCCCCCACCTGCGGCCACTCGGTCCCTCTTCCTGCCCTGAGCCCAGAAGCCCCTTCCCCTTGGGTCCCTTGAGACCCTCCTGTCTTTCTGGGTGCCTGGGCCTCTTCCCTTCTCTTCCCCCACCTGCCGTGAGGACCCATCCTGCAGCCACAGCCATCGGGAACGGAGCCTCCGCTGGGGGCGGGGGTTGGGGGCTGGGGGCGGGTCCGGCACAGAGCCAGGGGTCTGTCCCAAGCCTAGCGTCCTCGGGTCTCCTGGTCCTCTCAGGTTTCCTGGGCTCTGTGGACGTGGTCTGCGTTCCTGCCCCTCTCCACGGCAGCCCCAGAGGCCACATTCCAGCTGATATTAAATCACATTCCTCCTTCCTGGCCTGCATGGCATCGCTAACAGCAGCTGCGACTCCTCGGGGTCAAGTGGCAGCAGCTGGTTCCCCAAGGAGGGGCTGAGAAGGGGGCCTTGCAGGGAGCCGGGGGACGGGGGCCTCTCTGCGTCTGCTCTCCAGAGGCTGTGGAGGGGGGCAGGCCCCGGGCCGGGAGGGGTACAGCTAAGGCCCCGGGGTCAGGGCTGTACGGAGCCTCCGGGGAGGAGCTGATCGTGCCCACAGGAAAACCGGGGCGCCCAGCGCCGCGTTCCGAGGGGACCCTGGAAGGACGCGCTCTCCTCGCCCCGAGCCGGCTCCCACAGGAGCGCGGAGGCCTGGGGGCCCTTCAGGGGCCGGGCTTGGCGTTCCTTGGCGGGAGTCCAAGCCTCAGGCTTTGATTCCACTTCCTCTGAGACCCCGATGGCCTCAAAGGCTGCGGGGACCAGGCTGGGCTGCGCGGGAGCCCAGCCCGGACCTCCCTATCCACCCTTGGCTCGCACAACCTTATAAGGAAGTGCCCCAAACAAGTGAGGAAGCCACCAAGGCCCCCCACCCTGCCCCGCCCCGCTCAGAGGCTATATTTACCCCGGGAGGCTCCAGAATAGCCACCCGCTTGTCCTCCTGCTGGACAGGGTGCTGCCTCCTCGTCCCCCCTCGGGGGGCTCCGCCCTCCCCAGTGCTTCCTGCCCTCACACTTGCCCCTGGTCCTTCCTCATCACATGCACTGAGCGCCCGCCAGCCGGGCACCGGGCGGGACATAGGGGCCCGCTTTGCAGAGACGGCTAACCTCAGGGCCTTCACGTGCGCCGTCCTCTGGCCTCTCCTTCTCCGGCCCCGCCCGAGCATCTCCTCTCCGCCGAGAGTCCCTGGGGGCTCTGTCTGGGTGACCCCTAGGCCAACGACCCTCCAGTTCTTGTC